>NC_056624.2:31477810-32094477 GCF_002870075.4 Lactuca sativa | reverse complement strand
GTTTTAAATATGTAAAAACAAAAGTATCCAAAAAAATGTTTTACGAGTCTAACAGTGAGTAATAGTAATAATAATAATAATATTAATAATAATAATAATAATAATAATAATAATAATAATAATAATAATAATAATAAATCTGTCGCTATTTCGTAACTATTATGTAGTTATTTTCTTCCATCGGTACTCCATAGATATTTTGTAGCTATTATCTTCCGTCGGTACTCCGTAGTATTCTGCAGCTAATTAGTTATGGAATACCTACAGATTTACTTACGTCACTATTCTGTAGCTAATTACCAACAGAATACCTACGAATTTACGTCCGACAGTATTCCGTTACTAAATTAGAGCATCCTATTCCGTAAGTATTATGTAGGTAATTACCTATAGAAATTTTCCATAGCTATTTATTTTATAGCAAAACCCTTTGTTTTCTAATAGTGGTTGGAATGAATATATTAGGGCACAAATGTCTTTCTTCCATCACTTACTCCGTCAGTTGCTATTTTCTTTATAGCCTAGTCAGAAAGTAATGACTAGGTCAGAAGCATATTTGGCATGTATCAAACATGATGACTGGACTGAGTTAGCCAAAAAATATTGACCGCGGTCAACACAATATCAAAGAGACTCTTAACTATCATCTAGAGTATGGCAATCGAAAGAGTTATGTATGTTTACCTTTTTGAAGGACATGTGGTACTTACCTAAAATAGGAACATATTGTCATCCCAAGAATTTTCAATACAAAAAGTGTCTTGCCGGTTAAGCTTTTCATGAAGACAGATAATTGGTTACGCATCAACTTTGGTTGGTTTATGTACTAATTTTGTAACTAACAAAGCAATTTTACAATTATTTGTTGGTATATGTTCTAACAAGTAAAAAATTTGCACACCCATCTCTAATTTTGCTTTTAATATTTACACCATGGACTACATAGATTTTTATAATTTATTTCTTTTAGCGAAAGTTACCATGCACTACTTGATGTTGAAGAATGTTCAAAAATACGTAATTGAATTGTGATTCAAGCATATCAAACTCTAATAGCCATCTGAAAATTATCTAAGTTACAAATTTACAAAGTTAAAAATATAATACGGGGGCCCTCTGAAAATTATGCAAGTACTATACAAACTTCCAAAGTTAAAAATACAATTATGGCGAGTGTGTTAGGTATTCTAAAGAAATTAAAATATAACAGCTTCAACATGTTATCCCACACTGGAACTCTGGGTATGGGTGTTTAAAAAAATTTAAAAATAAAAAATCCGATACAAAATATTCCGAAATTTATGATATTCAAATTTTGGATATCGAGAATTCTAATTTATGGTTTTTTGAATATAGATTAGGGAAATGGTTTTACAAATACTTCATATATTTGGATAATTGAGATAGGGATTTTATAACTTTTGAAAAGTACATTTTTAAAAACTTCTTTAGTATTTGAAATTTCATAGGAGAGAATCCTACTATTTCCATTCAAAATGTAAATTAAAAAAACATTCAAAATGTATTGTTTAATATAAGAGTTAAATAAGATTGAATGTCTTGTTCACATTCCGTGGAATAAAATCAATTACAATAGAATGTAATGTTGGTGTGGATTAAAATCAACTAGGATGTAATATTGGCGTTTCACTACAAGAAATATACTCTTTAGCGGCGACACTATTACCGGTGACAATGGGTTTTACCGGCGACTTTAATCTCAACCGTTCGATGAGATATCCAATCCAACGGGTGGGGTGTCTTATCCTGTCTAACCTAATACCGGCGACACAGAAGTCGCCGCTAAAGGTTAAAAAAAGTCGTCGCTAATAGTTCACTAAAAATGACGCGGTACCCTTCCCTCCAGTTTGTCGCCGCTATTACTAATTGTCGTCGGTAAATTGCCTGGTGTCGCCGCTAAAGGTGTCGCCGTTATTGCCTCTCGCAGATAAAAAAAAAACGCACACAAAAACTTTCCATTCTTCATTCTCCTTTTTGTTTGCTTCCAATTTCCTTCACCGTTTTGTTGATTTTCTCTTCAATTTACTTCTTCCAAGCAAATTTCTCCCCACATTGTTCCAAGCAAATATCTTCTGGTGTGGTTAAAGCTTTTAGGACCAATTTCTACCTCTATTTCTTGAAGAAAGGTAAGTTTATTTGGTGAACACATAATTTCTTCAGAAATGAACAAAAAAATCCGTGAAAAGCAAACAAATGTGAATCGTGAGGGTTCGAGCTCGTATAGCTGTACTTACTATAAGAAGGTATCGTATGATACATGTAATTATTTATTTAAAATATAATCTAATTTTTAAAGTTAAACAGAACCTTAAGAGAGTGAAAACATTTCGCAAAGTTCATACTGATAAGAATTGTGTATTTGTTACTGCTGAATCGAAACAACAATATGTAAGTATTTAATTATAATTTTATCATATATTTAAATGTTTATTTATACTTAATTGTTACTCACTTTTGGGAGTTACAGAATCGGTTAGTTGAAGAGCTCTTAGAACAAACTCAAGGTGTAAGTGAGCTAACGCCCACTCAAGAAAGAGTGACTCTCGAGAAAGTATTAGGAGAGCGACGTGGCCACATTAGAGGCATTGACCGCAAACCTTTTGGTCTCCCGACGATTCCACAACCTTTGCAACCATCACAACCATCACAAGTAAAATAGCAATCTACTTTAGCATCGTAAAATGCATGTTGATTTGGTAGTTTTGGTTTTGTGGTGATTATTTGCTAAAAAATTTGGTAATTTGGTTTTTGTCCCAATTGCAAAATATAGCAATGCACTTTGATTTTCTATATTAGTTTAAAAATAGCAATCTACTTTAGCATCGTAAAATGCATGTTGATTTGGTAGTTTTGGTTTTGTGGTGGTTATTTGCTAAAAAGTTTGGTAATTTGGTTTTTGTCCCAAGTGCAAAATATAACAATGTACTTTGGTTTTCTATCTTAGTTTAAAAATAACAATCTACTTTAGCATCGTAAAATGCATGTTGATTTGGTAGTCTTGGTTTTGTGGTGGTTATTTGCTAAAAAGTTTGGTAATTTGGTTTTTATCCCAAGTGCAAAATATAGCAATGTACTTTGGTTTTCTATCTTTGTTTAAAAATAGCAATCTACTTTAGCATCGTAAAATGCATGTTGATTTGGTAGTTTTGGTTTTGTGGTGATTATTTACTAAAAAGTTTGGTAATTTGGTCCCAAGTGGACGAAATAGCAATGTACTTTGGTTTTCTATCTTGTTTATGTTTGACGATCTAACTTATAAGCTTATATATATTGTTATTAATTATGTAGTTGGAAAATCTTCGAGCAATGCTCGTCGACCCGGCATGTAGGGATGAGCTTTATTCGTTTTTTCAATCCCAAAATAATCAAGGAAACAATAGGAACGACGATGATGGTATGTAATGATGAGTTTTATTTGCATATGTTGTCACGTTTTGCTACTTGGTAGATTGTAAAATTTTTGTTGTTTTATTAATCGGATATTATGACTTTTGATATTTAATTGTATTTGAATGTTTGTTTCTATGCATTGACACTATTATGTTTGATATTTAATAGGATGTTTGTTTTGTAATTAGTGTCGATAGTATTGGTTTTGATATTTAATCGAAGATTGTTATTACCGGCGACACTTTTACCTACGATATTATCACCAGCAACCATCATTAATTAAAAAAAATTAAAAAATTGAAAAACAATTACCGGCGACAGAAGTTATTATCGGCGACACTTTTACCGGTGACACTTTTACCGGCGACAGAAGTCATTACCGGCGACAATGCTCATTAGCGGCGATAATAATCATTACCGGCGACAGAGTCAATAGCGGTGACTTTTATCATTAGCGGCGACCAACTGATCAATAACGACGAGGCAGTAGCGTCGATTCAGTACCGGCGACGAGTCGCCGCTATTAGTATATAACGGCGACTTTTGGGACTTTTACCGGCGACTTTTGTCGCCGGTAATGGCCTTTTTCCTTGTAGTGTTTAGTTGATAATGTTTATTAAAGTAGTAAATTTGATAAAGAGATTTATGTTTTTAAGTTTTAAATAATTATTTCATCAAAAATTTGTAAACGCATTTTAAGAGAAAATGATATAAATGTATGAAAATAGAAGAATAATATCACGATCCATTAAATTTAATGCATATTGAATGCAATAATTTTTTACTACGTACATTTTAGTAATGCTTTATTTGTATTAAAGTTTTGCATGATATATTCATATTTTTTTAAATAATATGAAGGAAGCATGACAAAAGTTATGTTTTATTTGTGTTAGAGTTTTTCACGATATCAATACGTACTGATAATTCTGTTTTCGAAGTGTTTAGTTAGGCCTATATATAACAACCATCGTTTGTGGCCTACATTCTTGCAATGAATTAGCATTCTCAAGCATTAACCTTCAACCTGATGGCTTCCACACACAAAAAGTCTCCTGCCATGATGCTTTTTTTGTTGACCTTTCTTTGCATCACTATGGTCCCTATTTTAGGTACGAAAGCTTTCTTTCATTTTTAGTTATCTTTACAACTCTCAATTATGTTACATGGACAAAATGTATTGATTCAATGTATTTATGTACAGCTCTTGAGCCAATATATAAAATTTCTTCAAAATTGTGCTTTGGAGATTGTAACCAGGATTGTACAGTACTTTGTAGAAAACTTAGCTATCCAAATGGTGCTTGTGAAAAAAAATCATGTTGCTGTCATAATTAGTTAATACATGCATGTCCCTGTATGTTAAGTACCTGGGTGATTATTCCGAAGACATGTGGGTTAATAATTGTTATTTGTAATAAACCATTTCTTCGGATCTTGCTAATAAAGTTAAATAAACGACTACTCTATCCCATGATTTTTCTTTACCTTTTTCTTTTTTACACTAATTTCCATGATGAGTGAATAGTATTTTGAAAGATTGTGTTTGCTTTGTATTATATATGATACACTGTATATTTTTTGTGACCGGTGGAACTAGTGTTCCAGGGGTGGCATGTGCTACCCCTTAAATTTTCACGCATAATGTAAATTTTTTGCAAAAATTTCTGTTATAGTGTTAATTTTCTAAAAATCACACCTTGGTCTTTGTGATGATTTCGCCATGCAGAGAAAGATAAAGTTAGGTTCTTTTATTTTCACACTAAATAGCAATGTAATTGTTTTTTTTTCTTCTATTTTTGTGTCATGATGCAAAGAAGACAATTTTTTTTTTTTAAATACATCGATGGTAAGCCTGTTAATCAGATAATAGAAAAATTTGTAAAAGGCCATCACATGAACCTAATCACCCTTCAATATCTTATTTCTTTAATATTGTAAAATTTTAGAACATGTTTTTCGGTTTTTATGTAGTTAGAATCTACATTGTTGTGGCTTTAGGTTTATGTATCTATTGCTATATGTGTTACTTTCACAAGTTTTATCTCTAGGATATATATTCACCTGTCTTCTTTTGAGAATGATTTTCTCTTTCCAAACTATCGAAATGGTTTAAAGGGTATTACCTGAAGATTGAGGATATTCTGGATAGAGTTGTAGGTGGAGAGTGATGGCTAAGGGCGACCGAAAAATATAATGGTTGAGGGATGCATGGATATGAGGAACCTTATAATATAATACTAGTATAAGTGGTAAATAAATAAAAAAGACAAAGCGCAATAAAAATTGTTGAAAAGAAATGCCATTTTACATGGGATAAGATACCAACCATAAAATACTTGAAACCACTTGGCCCAACCTTATTATACCTTCTCGCATACGAAATTCGAATGGTATTCTGGTCTAGCTAGGAAAAACCATGGATTGTGCACACTAGGCCGAGCCTTCGTGGTTTGTCGTTGTCGTGCTCCATTGTTCTACCCACCACGAGGTTAAACGACCAATGGTAGTGAGGTTTTTCAGGTTGACCGTTGATGGACCGTTCAACGGCTAATTTTCAAAGAAAAACGTTTTTTTTTTTTTTTTTTTTTTTTTTTTTTTAACATAATTTTATCTATAAAAACCATATTATATATCTATTTTTCTTTACACCATTTTTTTTCTCTCTATATTACACTATATACACACAACCTTTTCTCTATATTTCTTTAGAAATCGCAAACTCTATAACGCTTTTCTGTTACATACAATCCCTTTGTCAATTTCTGACCATGGAATCATCTCAATGTGGTTTTGTCAATTTGCTTGAAACCGGTTCTCCTGTCCAACAAAAACCACTTTTGCAACAACAATTCCAACATTTTCCGGCTTTTCAACAACAATTCCACCAATTTCAACAATTCAAACAGTTTCAACAACAATTCCATCCATAATAGTCACAACCACCACCTTTACAATCTCAACTACCTCATTCGCCAGATTTTGTTTATAAAACACAACCTTCACAACAACCACCACCTCAACCAAAAAAGAAAAAATGAAAAAAAAACGGTATACCTCACTACCCAATAAAGGTACCATGGACAAAAGAGGAAGAAGAAAAGCTAGCAGAGGCGTGGGTTTCGGCTTCCCAATACCTAATTGAAGGAGATAATCAAACATTTAATTGTTTTTGGGAGAAAATTCGAAGCGTGTTTTATGCGTTAACGGGAAGCAAAAGTCGAAATCCCGATCAAATTAGCTCCAAGTGGCAAAATAATCGACTAAAATGCACCGAATTTGTAACGTCCCAAAACTCAAGAGCAAAAATTTCACTTTCCATAGTAACAAATCCACAACCACACATGATCATAAAAACATAAAGGAAAATCAGAGTGATTCAATCAATCATCTCATTACATGAGAGTCATATATAGTGGAAATCATGGTGTGTGTGTGTGTAATACGATCACCCTGAGCTCTTCCTTTCGATCTGGAAGTACCTAAAATATAAACTAAAAAACATAATCATGAAGCTTAGTGAGTTCCCTAAAACGCCTCATACCATCCATAACAACATACGATGGGCCATGCCCAACAACCATCGGGCCCCGACCGACATCGGACCCTGCTCGGTATGGAGCCTCGCTCGGAACAAATCTGTCAGTAACATGAGATGGGTCTTGCCCCATCACATTCATTAGGCCCCGCCTAGCATCGGGCCTCGCTTGGTATTCATACAGACACATAAAATAAATGCAAGAATCACTAACATAAACAACATACAATACACTCATCAGGCACCGTCTGGCATCAGACCCTTCCCGGTATACATATCATATACCACACATGTAGAGTCGCACACACAACTAGCATCCTAATCAAAATACATAATGGGATGATATTAGTGCCTTCGATCGGCCAACCACAGTGAGGAGACTCACATCAAACTACTGAAAATCAGACAAATGCTCAGACTATTGATCCGACATAAAGTAATCAAAACCAAACATCACCTAATCAGACCATCCTATCACTGACTGGTTAGTACTAGCATGCAAGTCTACAAACTCATACAATAGGCATATAACAACATCTCTCCTTGCATTCTATCATGCAAAAACTGAGCAGATCCTTAGCCCTAACTAGCATGCGATTCACAGATTCACAGATCAAATCATATCAGATAACATGTATGGGTAATTTGGGAAAACTTACTTGAGCTCGGCTGATTGCATTCACCCCACCCTTTCTTGTTTAAAAAAAAAATTCTAAGAAAAATATTTCTTTTTGAAAAACTTTACCATATCGTCATTTTGTGTTCAGACACACCCGAGAGTATGTCTGAACCCTCAAACTAAGGCTCTGATACCAACATGTAACGTCCCTTGGAACAAGAAGTACCTAAAACAGAAACTGAAAACTGTAAGATTAAAGCTTAGTGAGTTCCCCAAACTACCATATACCAAATATATATATATATATATATATATATATATATATATATATATATATATATATATATATATATATATATATATATATCACATAATGAGCCCCGACTAGATGAGTATAACGGATCCCGCCCTAATTTGCATAACGGGCCCCGCTCACATTCAATTTATAGAAGCATAACAATTACTAGTGTACAAATTAACCAACGGGCTTGACCCAATAAGCATACAAGAACATACACATACCAGTGTTACACAGACAATGAGTATTCTAACATAACAGATCATGGCTCGGCATTGGTGCTTTCGACCCGCTAAACACAGTGAGGAAACTCACCTCGCACTACTGACTCACACTGATAATCCATGGTTGCTGGTTCGATAAATCCTAAAACTATCAATATCAAATAACACCCAATTAACAATTGCATCCCAATCTATAACTATCAATCCATAGATAGGGTAAAAACACCATCTTACCCCTTATTTGGTTTGGTCCAAGACCAAGGCCCAAACCTACAATCATCCAAGGCCTAAAATCAATTAATCATCCAAGGCCTATACATGGCCCAATTTTCCAAATTGGACCCAAACCCTTACATAAGCCTTACTTAAAGCCCACCCATTCTCTTAGTCCAAAACACGTGCAATCAGATGGCCCAATAAGAAAATAAGCACTTTGGCCCAACCTCGAAGCCTAAAACACATAACCCAACAGATTAAGTACGCGGGGTGTACTCATCTGTACGTTAAGCGTACATGCTAAATGTCTTGTAAGCAGTGCATAAAGACTTATACACCCAACGTACTCACCCATTAAGCCAAAACCCACTTTAAGCACTTAATGCTTAAGATCAGAAGTCTAAACCACATATCTAGTCCCTAATAAGCGTCTAGAACCATAAATTCACTGAGTTGGTGACTTTGCATGCCCCAAAAGGACCCAACTTCAAGAGTGATTATATAGTGTCCAACCTTATATATTAGGGTTTCACTAAATGACATGTACACCCCACGTACATATGCGTACACCTTGCATACGTATCCGGAGCCTCGATCCCACCTCGCATCAATATGTTAATCGTACCGTGTGGTACGCCCCGCATACTTGCTTCACAGCTTGCACGCTAAGCGTACCATATGGTACTCCCTGCGTACTACACAAGGACCAAAAATGCAACTTTTAAATACCAAAGGGCAATAATGAAACATACCATGATTCAAGTGTTATAGTATATTATTATAAAAAATAAAAATTAAGTTTTTCAACTTACATTTCTAATAAAAGCTTGGTGAACAAGCAATTCTCTGAGAAACTTTTCGTCCCCTCTTCCCGTATATCCGTTTTATACTTCGCTTGTTTACTGTTCTTCCTCTATTCCACAATTTACCAGTGTACAGTTCTTATCTTAACCTCGGTAAACTAGTTTAAATTCATTGGTTGGACTTATATTTGCGAATAGAGAGAAGTGTCTTTTTTTGTTAAGTGGATTAATTCTTCTTAAAGATCATTAGTTTCTCGAAATACAATTAAACTATCAATACAATTGAATCGTTTGCATTCATTGTTATTAGATAAATTAAATATCCTCCTACAATTTGTTCCTACTTATACTCCTACCATATGAAATTTTGACAAGTGGATTCAATGATTATTAATTTCATTAAATGTTTAATTAAATGTGACACATGTCAATATTTGATATGGTAAGAGGATAAGTAGGAACAAATTGTTGGAAGATATTTAATTTTTCTTGTTATTATTCTTTTTGCTGGTGAATTACTATCACATATTCACATTGTTAATTTGAGAAAGATTCTGGCATCCACTATTCATTTTAGTAGGACTCTAGCAAATTCGTGGCCAACTTTATATATTAGATTATCTAATTTGCCAATTCACTTTGTGATTTTTTTTTATTTTTTATTTTATTTTTTTTAGATTAACAGTAAGAGTGGGTTGAAGGTTTAGATTAATAATTCATGCTCTATTGTATCTAGAATATGTAACTCATGTTCTTCTCCATTCTCTTAGCTTCTTGCCATTTAGGACTCCTATTTAAATGATATATTCATTGTTTATTAAAAAATGTGTATGTAGTTAATGCATGTGTTTTGATATTCTTTTTTTTAAGTGGCCAATTTTATATAAAAAAGACTCACCCAAAATAGCAAGTAACTATAGGGGAGCAGAGGTCAAACATATAAGAAAATAAGAGAGATTAAAACAAAAATGGATCAGAACAAAATTCAACCTAATTACAAATACAACTCTTGCCTCTACACCTAATCCACATGTATTCCATCGCCTTGATGTTGTCAACCACACCCTCTGGATTAATGAATCTTGCCTGGAATATACAATCATTTCTGGCTCTCCAAAGACCCGAAAACATCCCATAACAAAATTCCATTTAGTCGCTCTCTCTTTTCGGGCATCGACCCCAATTTGTTTCATATTTTATCAACTGCTCTATATTCTTGACATTTATAGGAGCAATACCAACTGAATAAGCTTTTGCGTACAGTGAAAGTGAAAGAAAATTTTATCAGTACATGATTCGTGGCATCCACACTGCTTATGCACGAACTACGGGAACTTGAATCGATCGTAACACTTCTTTTTGTAAGTGACTTAGATGATGGTATTCTGTCTAGTAATGCTCACCATATGAACATGGTAACTATTATCGGTATGAGCTTACTCCAGCTAATCTTTGTGTTATTGGAAATGACAGCTGGATTCGTGTCAATCTTCACTCTTAACAAATGAACCTGATAAACCCCATCAGGTGCAATTAGGCAGGAAAATTGGTCATCACCAGATTGGGTGTTAACTGACCTAATAGTAGCCGATAGACCGTCCACGTGAGAAGCTAGACCAACAACCATTGGATAAGACTTTCGATATCCATTGAATACCCCTTCCTTAATTCTTTCTGCAACCTTGCATGCTTTCTTCCTTTTGATCTTATATAGCTCTGGGTATAAAAAATTTAATTTTTTAGCACCTGCCCATGAATGTTGTTACAAAAACCTTTTATTTTTTTTGCTAAATGATCTGCCGGTTTGTTTTTCAGATAGTGCAGACTAACAATGGATTTAGCCCATAATGAGGATGATTCCTCTTTGATTCTCCACCACCACTTCACTAATAATGCCACATTCAACGCTCTAATTCATCCAACGTCCAGCCCACCAAGATCTTTAGGACAACAACTTTATCCCAAGTCACCCAATGAATTTTGTTCTTTTCTTCATTTCCACCCCATAAGAACTTCCGGAGAATGTTTTCAAGTTTTTCTATGACACCAATTGGGGCTCTAAACAATGACATGTAATACGTTGGAAGATTACCCAATACTGCCTTAATTAACGTCAATCTCCTCCTAAAAGACAACGTTTTGGATTTCCGTCTAGATAGTTCGGCTTGAAACGTGTCGTACCTAATATAGAAACAAATGTCATGAACATGAATTCTAATACAAAAAAATGTCATGCTAATTCACTACAAGAAAAAAGAGAATTAGCGGGGACTTTTTTCGCAACTAAAAACAAGAAAAATCACTGATAAAGATAATAGCGGCGACACATTGCCGGTAAAAAGTCGTTGTTACTGCTATATCGCTATTGCTCAAAATGTCGCTGATAATAGCCAGTTTCGCTGCTAATGTTATTGTCGCCGGTAATGCTATTATCGCCGGTAATAACATTATTTCGTTTTTTTAATTATCTTTTTTATCAACGATTTTGGTGCAAAAAGAATGATACATAACGACATTAAATGCAGAAAAATTTTACATAACGACATTAAATACGTGACGACATTGTATATAATCTATTTCATACTAAAATAAACAATCAAAGTTTTATAATTACAACACGCTAGTACCAAAGTATCATGACAAGTCTAACATACAAAAAAACATACAAATTATCCGACAAACCATCACCTCCGATCCTGTCGTTTCCTCATTGATCTTTCCCTGATTGAAAAAACGCATAAAACTCCTCCCTACACGTTGGCTCGTTGAGCATTGCCCGAAAATTTTCCAACTATATAATAATAACAACAAATATAAACTTATAAGTTAAATTATCAAACATAAATAAAAACAACCAAAGTACATTGCTATTTCTTGCACTTAAATACAAGAAATACCAAAAGTATATTGCTTTTTCTTGCACTAGGGACAAAAACACATTTGCCAAATCGACATGCATTTATTGATGCCAAAGTATATTGTCATTTTTAAACGATGACAAAAAACCAAAATACATTGATATTTTTTACACTTTGAACAAAAAACAATTACCAAAGCTTTTAGTAAATAGTTACCACAAACCAAAATTACCAAATCAACATGTATTTATTGATGCCAAAGTACATTGTTATTTTTAAACTTGGACAAAAAACCAAAGTACATTGTTATTTCTTGCACTTGGCACAAAAAACCAATTACCAAAGCTTTTAGAACATAATCACCACAAACCAAAATTTCCAAATCAACATGCATTTATTGAAATTAAATAATGTTGTTTTACCTATGATGGTTGTGATGTCTGTGGTGATGGCTTCGATAGCTATGCAATCGGCGAGATAACATAAGGTTTGAGGTCAGTACCTCTGATATAGACATATCATTCAACTGATCCTCTCTCGAAAGTAGCTCTTTCTTGAGCAGGTGTTAACTCTCTTTCACCTTCTGGCCCTTGTGTTTGTTCTAAGAGATCTTCCACTAATTCATTCTGTGTTTTCCAAAAGTGATTAACAGGTAAGTATAAATAAACACTTAATTATATGATAAAATTATAACTAAATACTTATGTATTGTTGTTCTACCTTGATACTAATAAATACACCATTCCTACCGACATGAGCCCTGGGAAACGTTTCCACTACCTTTAGGTTATGTTTAACATTAAAAATTAGATAATATTTTAAAAAAATAATTATAAATATCGTACGTTACCTTCTTATAGCAAGTAATGTTATACGAGCTCGACCCCTCATGGTTCACGGTCGTTTGCATTTCACGGAGTTTTTTTGTTCCTTTCTGAAGTAATGTTATGTGGGGGTTGGCTGATGCTCGCAGGATATACTTATACCCCCCCCCCCCCCACTTGCAAAAAATATTCTTTTGCGTCAGCTTCACGCTCTCGATAACCTTTTAAAAAAGTCGCTTCAAAACTCTCTAATAGTATAGCAGCGTCTGGATCCCGGGACATCGCATCCAAAACAAATTTTGTCTATAAAAATAAAAAAAGGTAGCGAAGTAAAAACCAGTCATAATTAACAATATAAAATATTCTTATATAAACAAAATTGCATACCAAATACCAAATATCATATGTTTGAATATCATCGACTTTTTGCATACCATCAAATAATCGTAGATTTCTATTTACATACCAAACAGAATCACTAACCTGAAATCGAAATCAGAAGCACATGTGGTGGTATTTTTGCCACAAAAATCTACAATGGTGGTCGCCTCGCCGGAGCAGCAGCAACAATGGCTATTTGTGGATTTATTATTCATAAAAAAACATATTAGGGTGGACACACTTCAGAGGAGAAAAACCGACAGGTGGGACAACAAAATAACTTACAGTCGGTGGTTTTGTGGTCAAAGGGTCGCCGGAAACACAACTAATCATTGGTAAACCCCCCAAATCACCGGTATAAACACCCCGGTGGTGTTCCTTTCGGTCGGAGGTGGTAATCGGCTGGTAAAGGGCCTTAAGCTTTCCAAAGGGTGGGAGTGGAGTCGTAATCGTCGGAGAAGAGAAGTGGGAGTGTTAGACTATTAGTGAGAAAGAAGAACATCGACATGTGGTTGAAATCGATGTAAGCTATTACCAGCGATGGTAATAGCAGCAACAAGGAGCAATAGCGGTGACACACGAAATTAAATGGACGTAAGATTCCGCGGTCAACATTTTTTAGGGTATTAGCGGCGACAGAGTCGTTACTATTGATGTCACTGATAATAATCTTGTACGATGAGCATCTTTAACCGTTGGATTGGAATTAAGATCGACGACCGGTGTGCCTGAACATTTGACATAAATCGAGGTTTTCTATCAATATTGGCGACCGTATTAGTGGCAACAAAGGCATTACCGGCGACATTTTTGATATGTCACCGCTAACACAGTTGTCGGTATTAAGCGAATTTCTTCTACCGAAACTTTTCATGAAGAATAATATTTGGTTAGACATCAACTTGGGTTGGTTTCTTGAAACATCAAAACAATTTTAAAATTTGTTGGAATTAATTTTAAGAAGTATTTTTTTTCCTAATCGCGCCTCTAATTTGGCATAATCAATATATAGACAATCGATATCCTACACTCCTAGCCAAGGGCGGGGCTATCTGCATGGAAGGTGGGTCCAATTACCCACCTATTTTTTTTAGGTTATATAAAATTACTATAGAAAATTTTTGATGAACTACCTTAAAAATAATTTGTGACCTATCTTACCCATAAAATCCTTGAATTTGTATAGAAAATTTTCTATAGAAAAATTAGTGAACCATATGGGTTTTTATTCTAGACTCGCCATTCCTAGCATTAAACGTCGCAAAACTAAATCACATGTTCCCTGTGTATAATGTTACAACTATGGAGGTATTTGTAATTTACTTCTATTAACAAAAGCTACAATGTTCTTTTTGGTGTAAAAGAATTTTCGGATAAAGAATATTCAAATTAATTGTGATTCAACAAAACCCATCTCAAACAACCATTTTAAAGTTGATGCAAGTAATTTACAAACTTCTAAAGTTAACTATATCACCTTGAAACCGAAAGGCCTTTCGCCTAACGGTATTATGAGCAGACGAATATGTGCCCCTCTACCAAAGAGTGAGGGTTTAAGTCCCTATGCAGTAAAAAAATATAGATTCACGAGTAGAGTAGTGAAAAATGTATAACACCGCCATGACATGCATTGATTTTATTAAACGCTAAAACTTTGGGAGAGAGAGAGAGAGAGAGAGAGAGAGAGAGAGAGAGAGAGAGAGAGAGAGAGAGAGAGAGAGAGAGAGAGAGAGAGAGAGAGAGAGAGAGAGAGAGAGAGAGATTAGAAAAATATTACCTTTTTACCAATTACCACAAATACAAACACTGCTAGTTTTTGTTTCAAAACGTAAGCAAGACAAATTAGCAAGATTGATTTATATTTATTAATTAAGAAACATGCAGCCGGCTACATATAACAATCTGTTGAAAGAATAAAATTAGAAAAATATAGAGGGAGATTGTGTATAAAATCTATTGAAAGAATAAAATTAGAAAAATAATACCTTTCGACCAAGAGAAATTAAATATCCTCGTACTTTTTGTTCCTACATATCCTCCTACCCAATGAAATGGTGACATGTGTAACATTTAATGAGATTTAATGATATTTTAGAATACTAATATGTTACATGTTATCACTTAAATATGTTATCACTTAAATGGTTAGGAGGATTGACAGGATCATAAGGTAGGAGGATATTTAATTTCTCTTCTACCAATTACCACGCAAACACTGGTGGTTTTTGTTTCAAACATAAGCAAGACAAATTAGGAAGGCTGATGTTCATGATGACAGAAAGTTATATTTGTTAATTAAGAAACATGCAGTTGGCTACATATAACAATCATCCTTTGTGACATCTTTACTTCCAATCAAACCAAGCATTACCAGGTATGAACCTGATGGCTTCCACTTTAAAAAAATCTCTTTCCACGATACTTTTTGTGTTGTCCTTTCTTTACAAGACCATGCTCCCGACTAATCTATATATGATAACTTTCTTTCAATTTTGGTTTATCTATACAACTCTCAAGCATGTATTGATTAAATGTAGTTGTATGTATACAGCTGTCGAGATAGATAAGTGCACTAAAGATTGTATGGCAGTCAAAGTGAATTGCGGAACAGTATGTAAACAAGTTGGCCATCAAACAGGACATGGTTGCGAGATGGTACAAGGTGTAATGAAATGCTGCTGTTTTCATTAGATAATACATGTTCATAAAGGTTAAATGCATGGGTTATAATTCCCATGCCTATCAGTTAATGGTTATTTCTTGTAAACCGTTTATTCTGCTCTTGCTAATAAAGTTAAAAAAAATAAAAAACGACTCCATCTCACGATGGCTTCGGCTTCTAATTTTTCTGTCTACAATGAGTAAATTGTATTTTGTAACATTCACTAGGATAGAACACATTTGTTTATGCGGTTAAATTGTTTAAATATTACATGTAAGTGCCCACACCAACAAACTAAGCATCATTAAATACCAACATTTAATGATGTATTTACTTTAACCGCATCAATAAACACATCCTGGAAGGTTTATACACCTCACAAATTAAGACTAACCCGCAAAAATAAATATTTCACAGTATTAAATTATTACACGTAGTGCTCGTATCCTTTTATCTAATTGAATTCCAAATGTAATGCAATACGATCAAAAATGATGTAAAGTGAAACTGGATTGCTCCCTCTAACTCATTGCTAGTCCAGGCCTTTTTTTTATTTCTTATAATATATATATATTTATATTTACCGGTTCCAAAAAATTTAAATAATTACACACTATTAAACAAAAAATCTACCATTAATTGACTTCGTACCATTAAACATTCACCGCATCATTAAATTATTAGAAGTATTAAATAGTTACGTACGCACTATTAAACAAAAATACACCATTAATTAACTTCAGACCATAAAACCTTCATCACATCATTAAAAACTACAAGAAAACTACAAGAAATTAGTGTATTACCGGCGACACGTGTCGTCGCTAATAGTAGCGTATGTCGCTGCTAATAGTATTAGCGACGACGTGTAGTCGCTAAAAGGTCGTCGCTGATGTCTCGTCGCTGATAATCCAAATGTCGCCGCTACTACTAGTTGTCGTCGCTAAAGGCGGTCGTCGCCGCTAATAACTGACTGTCGCCACTAAAGGCGTCGCCGTTATTGTTTTTTTGTTTTTTGTTTTTTGTTTTTTTTTTATATTTCATATTATAATTGAAAAAAACAGTATAAAAACTATAAAAACTGCTATGATATTTATTATTATAATCCTACATCCTTCCATTCCAAAATATTAATCCAACATCCATTTAAAATAATCATTCAATTTAGCATAATAAAAAATATCAAAAATACTAGTCTAAAATGCTTACACAAACAAAACATACAAAAATCATACAACTAGCTACTCGTCATCGTCGATCTCCTCGTTTCCTTCAGTTTCATTTCTTTGTGGCAACGAACGAAACCAATCTTTAAGTGCGGCACTACATGTCGGATCTTTTAACATTGTTTGATGTATTTCCAAGTACAAAGAAAACAACATAGTCTTATAATTAGTTAAGCCAACATTATAACATTCTATATACAAAATACCATTATAGCATTGTACTTTCAGAAAATAACAATTATCAAATATACATATTGTATATAACACATTATAGCATTGTACAATAACTAACAGTTAGCAAACTACAAAATACCATTATAGCATTGCAATTTCATAAACTAACAATTACCAAACTACAAAATACCAATATATCAAAGTATAACCAAACTAACAATTACCAACATATAAAGTATTATCAAACTAACAAATACCAACATTCCTAATACTAAACCAACAATTACCAACATTTGAAGTAATTACCAAAATTAAATAGTCTTGTCACCTGTGATTGTGGTGGTGGTTGTGTTAGTGGTTGTTCGTGATCGTACATCAACACAACCGTAGAAGGTTTACGCCCGATGCCTCTAATATGGCCTCGTCGAACACCCAATATTATTTCAAAACAAATTTGTGTATCCTTTGGTGTTAGACCGCTAACTTCAGAAGAAGCTTGAGTTTATTGATTGATATCATGGAGTAAAGCATTATGTATTTTCAAAAACTGACAAACATCATAAAAATTAGATTACTAAATACCTATTGACAATATAAACACTTATATGAAAAAAAATACAAATTAAGCACTTACGTATTGTTGCTCGACTGCAGAACTAGTAAATACCCCTTGACGATCAGTATTAGTCTTTTGAAATGCTTCGATTCGAGTGATGTCCTATTTAACATTAAAAATTAGATTAATTATAATTTAAATAAATATTTAAATATATCATAACTTACTTCTTTGAAACATGCATTGCTATACGAGCACTACCCCCCTCTATTTACAACTTGTTGTTGTGCACAAACTCCTTTGTTTGACACCGAACGCTTTAAAAATTCAGGAGTTTGAAAATGTTCGACTGCTTGCGCCCATTTTTCATGTGACATACCATCAGGGGGGTTGGCTAATGCCCTTGGGATATCTGTAAGCCCCCCGACATTCTGAAAATAAGTATGTCCTTTATTTTTCCGACCTCTATAAACTCTTTGTAAAGTTGCATCAATACTCTACAACAATTGAGCACGTTCGGGAAGTTAACCTTATCCAAATCAAACTTATTCTAAAAATTCAAAATAAGTTAGTTAATTAAATACCAATCACAACTAAACTTAAAATATTAATCTTGTTACCTTTACATACACCACTGTGGCATTTCTTAAAGCGGGGGAAACATTTTCCCAACCAGATACACTCAAAGGGATATTCATCCACATATACTTCCCAATCTCACAGGTAAACCAATTACCACAGCTTCTGACAGGGGGAATACGTGATCTCCCTGTCGAAATCCAATTCTCCAGGCTTTCCCTTGTTTTCCTGTATTGATATTAATAGTTGGATGTTTTTTGCTAGGCCTCTTCTTTTTTTAAGAAGCTCAGCTGAAAATTATAATTAAAAATATTAGTCACAACAGCTTATAATAAATAGATAAAAATAGGTAATGAATATATCATAATAAAACTTACCATCTTGTTTGTGTTGTCCACGACCAAAGCCTATAGGAGGTGGTGGATCCCCGGCTCCATCACCTCTATGTGCTTAGCCCATAACATTTGCCATCACGTAAAAGAGTACCGCCCAACTAAACCTCATATATACCCTGCAAAATTACAATATGAATAATTTCTATACATACAATTACATATATAATAACATAAAATAAATAAACATATAATAAAATAATTTCTATACATACAATTACAATATGAAGAATTTCTATACATACAATTTCATTTATATCATTATAACATCCAAATACAAACACACAAACTACATACATAATTTCTAGACATACAATTACACATATATTAAAATAAATACACATTTCATTATAGCATTGTACTTTGTTTTTTTCATACATAAATACACACATTATACATAAAAATACACTTAAACACACAATATACATACAAATACACATTATAACATCATATATATATATATATATATATATATATATATATATATATATATATATATATATATATATATATATTTCATTCTTTCCATTATTGCATCCTACTTTTTTTTTTCTTCAGTTTTTTCTATTCACATTCATTATACAATTTTTTTTTTCCATTCATCAAATAAATTACATACATACATGATGCATACAATATGAATAATTATATCAAAATACTTCATGAAATGGAATAGAACCTGGAGTGGAATGAAATCAGAATGATGGTGGTGCTGTGGGCGTGTTGTGGTGGCAAAAAAATCCTGTGGTTTGGTGGTGGTAATGACAACCTGAAATTAGAGGTCAACAAAGCTTAATACATACAATCAAACACCGAAATCATTAGTTAATCACTTATGTAGTTGATGTTCAGAAAAGAAATCGGGATAAAAAATCGGAAATTACCTATCGCCGGTGATAGTGCTCTTGTCGTCGCCGATGATAGACCCTAATTTCGCCCGTGATTTTTCTTCAATATGAGTCGTCGACAACAAGTGAAAGAAACAGATTACAGAAAGCAGTGTAGGAAGAGGGGTATATCTGCGATGAGCATTAGCGGCGACACTTATTAGCGACGACAGGGAGGTATTAGCGGCGACATTAGGGTTTTAGCAGCGACACCCTTACGAGGGAAAAAATAGCGCCTTTTTTTTGGAGCATTAGCGGCAATGCCGTCGCCGCCATTGATGTGGCTGCGAATACGTTGAGCGAACACCGTTTTCAGCAATGCCGTCGCCGCCATTCGATTTGGTCCAGATCAACGAACACGGTTAACCAGTTCTTTTTGACACGAATTGTGGTTTTTTACTATTAGCGGCGACGCACACTATTAGCGGCGACAAATAACGCACAAATGACATGTTGCCGCTAATAGTGTGTGTCGCCGCTAATGGCGTGGCTGCTATTGCCCTTATTTCTTGTAGTGAAAGTATTAGCACCATTAAATAGTTACTTATTTATATATACTAATTAAGAAGTAACAGGTGAACAGTACCTTGCTCTTATTGGTTGAATTTTTGATTTTCTTTTTTCTTTTTTGTAATATGCATTTTTCTAATTATAATGGGTCGGTGCAGTTACTATTCATTCCCAAGCCGTGTTACTTTTAATCATTTCTTCTCCTCTACGTGTTTCTCTCTCTGTAGTCTACCTTTCTTTTGTCCAATAAAATGTTTGCACATATTTCCCACCGACTACATCTCCATCTCTGATATCTACTCTTTGAAGCTTCATCCTAACCTCCACTGTTCCGTTTTTGAAATCACCATCGGAGGTTTTCGTTTTCTTTATCTCCTTTTTGATTATCAACCATCTGGGCCTGACAATTATCGTCAAACCGTACCAGGCTTATTCACCATCCGGATAGGCGTACCGAACAACGGTGTACATTCACCATGGAAGGGAGGAGGACTATCGCACACTGTTCCTCATCGACCCTTTAAATCAAAGTTTGATGCCTCCTATCTGTTATCGAGAAAGAAAAACGGAGGTGGGTTCCTTCGATCCTTCACTGGTCAAAAATAAATACGAAGGAAACAGGTGGTGATGGTATTTGTCGATGGTGTTGGTCTAAGGAAAACATCACTCTATTCTATTTCTTCCAACGCTTCTGTCGATACTCGACCATTACACCATCATTGTATTTGATTTCAGGTTTGTGACATCGACTTCAATGACAACTCATGTAAGGAATTATTGAATAGAGACAAAATTCATGGTTTATTTTCCCTATTTACTTTGACGGGGTAGTGGTGGAGATGGATTGTTATTTGCCCTGCCTGATTACAAAAACTCAAAGTGACCATTGGGGTCACCTTCATAAATTTCAACTTCCACACTTCCAGATATCTCTAGGTATCTCTATTTCTGATCAAAGTGGCCTATTTTTGTTTCAACTGTAGAAGTATAAGTAAGTATACACTAAATGTATTGGTTCTTCAATTTTTATTTTAGGATGTTGAATTTTCTATTCTTTAGTCAAAATAGATAATTGATTTTATGATGATTGTGTATGTGTTTTGCCTTCATCTTCTTTAGGGGAAACGACAATAGAAAGAGTTTGTGGCGACGACGAGAAGAACACATTTCCGTTGCTAATCTTTTACCCGAACAAACAGAATGAGAAAAGCTTTCACCATGTAAGATTTCATTTTTCAAATACAAAATGAATTAAAGAGAATTTAGTTTTTGAGGATGTATGAATTAATGGTGTCTATTTTATGAAGTAAATTCTAATTTTTTTAGGATGTATAGATTAATGGTGTCCATTTCATGAGGTAAACTCTAAATAAACTCCAAAATTGTAGTGTGCAGTCAAGATTTTCACCTAACAGAATTTAATGAGGCTACGTAGTTGCAAGTTGCCGGCCCATTCCCATTACATATTTACTGACTATGATTCTTCTCTGCCGTATTTAAACCAGAAAAATGCGGTTCAAGGACAACGAATGAACAGGGAGCCCTCTGCGACATTACAATGTCACATAATAAAGCTCCAACTTAAAACTTCTTCACTTATCCATTCTAGATTCGGTTTAGATCCCATTAAAGGGTTTGTCTCTATTTCTTCATTCTTGATCTGTTTTTGATTATCTTTTTATGTATGAATTATAATGTGGTTGATTGGATCCAAATTAGCTCAGTCGATTATCATTCATTTCATCTTTTATTACGATATAGACCAGTAGCAAGATGATTAGTGACCAAAATCTGTGGAGCACAAGTATGTCAAAATTCTATTTTGGATGCAGTAATGCCACCAGTCAGCTCCCAAGTAAGTGGTTTCTTCAAAACTCAAAAGGGTAGTTAGTTCTTGTAATGCTTTTCATTAATTTGTGTGTTTTCTTTTCTTTAACCACAGAAGCTCAATCAGTAAGACGACCTAATCGATACTTGCTGATTGACACCAGTGGAGGTTTAAACCATCAAAGAATTGGGGTTACTCATACTTGATAACTTGACATCTTCCTTCATTTCATCCTATTTACATAAACTAACTTATCTTAATTCTACCTGTAATCTCAGATTATCATTCTTATTCTTATTTGGTTGAAATTATTTGGCATCTACCTAAAGACAAGATTATCACAGTTTACAGATGTCGCCCATTAGTTGATCCCATTTACCACATACAACTTTTGTCAATGCAATTGCTTGCTTAAAGGTAAAGTTTTTTATTTTATAACGTGACATTAAATATGCTTACTCATTTGTATATGTTTTTATAAATAATGTTAGTCTTGGTGTCTCTTTACATATGGTTTTTAGTAATTTTTACTTTTTTCATTTAATATTGTGAAAATATTAAGTTTTGTGAATAATGGTATTAAATGAGTAACGTATTTTGTTTGCTGGAAGGAAAAAGTGGGGAAAGAATAGGCTATCGTGCTGTCAATTTGTTGTAATTATCAGTTATTAAGCTTCAATGTTATCATTTTGTTGTGATTACAATCTGTTAGGTTGTTCTGATTGTAAGCTACTAAGTGGTTCTGTGTGCAAATATAGAAACCACGCATTTGTCCCATCCAGTTGATTTCGCTAAACATCTGACAGATGTAAGTAATATTTACTGGAAATGATTGCTTAATGTTGTCATTGTCTCAACTTGTATTGGGGTTTTATGCATACATTGTAATCACTAATTCCTGGCACTATCCATCATTTTTGCATTAATATTGTGCAGATCTTCGAGTCTTGATTAAGGATTTTATTTTATCTTTATTTTGTAATTTATTTTAATGACATGGAAATGTTGTAAATTATGTTAGGTTGGAGTGAGACTGCTTTGCAGCTACTGCAGGTGTTATAACATTTTGAAAATAAAAATTGCTGTTAGGTGTAACTAAGTAAATATACTTACGGTTTGTTATTTCGAAGCAGGGGCATTTTCGGTATTTTCACGTCTTTTGTCTACGTACTTCCTTTTGTTAGCACCCTACTTTCTTTTATCTCTTAAAATAGTTTGTTGTTCTTTCTTATTTATAGCTAAAATAAAGTCAATTTTTTTTCATTAATCTTTTCTTCATTGATCCACTTCCTTCTGAACACCCTTAAGAGAATCCTTAACATTATGTGAAATCCATTTTTATTATGTTGGAAATGGGAAGCGACTTGCAGGCTACTTCTGTCCATAGAAATATGATACTTTTAGACCAAAAAAAAAAAAAAGACAATTTTACCCTTTAATCAAATGCCAAATTCCAACCCCGCACCGCGGGATCCTTCCGTAGTTATTAAACAAAAATAGCCATTAATTAAAAATTTGCACCGTTGATATTAAAAATAGTCTCTTAACTAGTTTTATTGTCATGTTCTCTAAATCTTTGCCAATTAAAGTCAGAACTTGTTTTATAACCATTTTTTTAATTTGCTTAGTCGAAACAAGCTCATTCATACTCCAAAACTGAAAAATAAAATAAACAAATTACATAAAGTATACAAACAAAATAGAAAGTTGAAATTTAAAATATATTCAAAACGTTTAATATAGTTTCAAATTTATATTGAATAGTCTCAAAAAATCCAGCATGTGTTTAACAACTATAAAACCACATTCCCGGTTTTCTTTTTGTTTGTTATACTGCAATTAATTCACAAGTATTTATTGTAAACACTATAAAATAAATTGATAAAAGGGAAATAAAATCATATCATTGCATTCATCCATGTATATTTAATCGGGAAAACTATATCAGTAATAAAGCTAAGGGGTAGTTCTTGATATTACTACGATGTATTAAAGAATCAAGAATATATGCCATTGGGTTCTCTAGAAACGGATTAAAACACTACTAAAAAACTAGAAATACCTACGAAAATCTCCTACGGAAATATTCCATCATGAAATCCCGAAGAAATACCTACGGAATTCCCACAAAAAACGATGCCCTAGATTATTGAAGATATTGTGACGAAACAGCTACAGAGAATACCGACGGTTGGAAAATCCATCGGTAAATGACGGAATATGTATGGAACTGACAAAAAGATTAATTCGTTTACTTTCCGTCAAAAATCCGGCGCTAAACAGTCATTTATTAATTCTTTTTTATTATTATTACTATTATTATTATTATTATTATTATTATTATTTATTTATTTATTTATTTATTTATTTATTTATTTATGTCCATTATTTACATTATTATTATTATTATTATTATTATTATTATTATTATTATTATTATTATTATGTGTCAATGTATGCGTATGTATGTATCTGTGTATATGAATGTATGTATATGTGTACAAGATTTTATGTGTATACGTGAATGTGTGTCTATGAATGTATGTGTGAAGGTGTGTGTCTAAAACGTGTGTGTATGAATGTATGTGTGAATGTGTGTCTATAAATGTATGTGTTAATGTATGTGTCTATGGGGATATGTGAATGTATGTGTATGTGTGTATATGAATGTATGCGTGAATGTATGAGCATGCCACTATACACATACATATATCATGTATAAGTTAGGCAAAGTATAGATAATAATATATAATCGAAATGGGAAAAAATGAATTGATAATGAAACACTTCTTAGATGTCAACCGTTAGTTAGTTATCAACAGATTTCCTAAGATGTCATTTTTCCAAAATATTGAATAAATTCAATTATATATGTACGTATGTGTGTATGTGTATATACATACATATATACTAGGTATAACTTGGTGATGCTATATATAATCATGTATAATAGAGGTGCGAACAAAACGAAGCGAAAAAAACGACGTCGGGTGCCCGAAATGTCGAAAATAAAAAAAAATCCGTATGTAATCCGTCGGAAATTACCGACAGAATAGCGACAGATGGCCCCTTCCGTAGGTAATCCGTCGGTAATTTCCAACGGATTACCTACGGATTTTTTTATTTTCGACAATTCGGGCACCGGACATCGTTTTTTTCGTTTCGTTTTCTCCGCACCTTTATTATATATGATTATCTATACACTCACCAAGTTATACCTAATATTTATGTGTGTATAACCATGTGCACCTTTAGATCCGTTACTCCTTACGCACAATTACTTCTTTTACATACATTCACACATATTTACTTATACATACATACACATACATAATTACACAGACATTCACATATACCCATAGAGACATACATTTATAGAGGTTGGTAAATGTGTTATGTACGAATGTATGTATGTATGAATGAGTATGTATGTATATGTGTGTATATGAATCTATGTGTATGATTGAACGTGTGTCTAAGAATGTAGTGTGAATGTATGTTTCTGTGGGTATATGTGAATGTATGTGTAAATGTGTATGTGTATGTGTATGTATGTATACGTACATATGTGAATGTGATTGTAATTTTAAAGTGTGAAAGGATTGATCGATCAAAATGAGTACGCCACTATAAACATCTAGGTATCAGGTATAACTTTGTGATAGTATAGATAATCACATATAATAGTGGTATGAAAAAAACGACGTCCGTTGGTCCGAAGTATCGAAAAAAAAATTCATACGTAATCCGTCGGAAATTACTGACGGAATAGTGACGGATTACCCCTTCCGTATGTAATCCGAAGGTAATTACCTTGTATATAATTCATTTCATTCCAAAATAAACAACCAAAATTTTATAATTACAACAAGCTAGTACTAAAGTGTCACGACAAATCTAACATAAAAAAACAAACTAATTATCTGATAAACCATCACCTCCGTTCCAGTCGTTTCCTAATTGATCTTTCCCCGACTGAAAAAAACACATACAGCTCATCCCTAAACGTCGGCTCGTTGAGCATTGCCCGAAGATTTTCCAATTATATAATATATAACAACATATATAAACTTATAAGTTAAATTATCAAACATAAATAAAAACAACCAAAGTACATTGCTATTTCTTGTACTTAAATACAAGAAATACCAAAGGTATATTGCTTTTTCTTGCACTAGGGGTAAAAAGACAATTGCCAAATCGACAAGCATTTATTGATGCCAAAGTATATATTTTATTTTTAAACTAAGACAAAAAACCAAAATACATTGATACTTTTGACACTTTGGACAAAAAACATCATAAAAAAATCATGGGATATCCTTTTCGGTCGAGACTAGTGCCCAATGATTTACATTTTGAGTCTACTACATTTAATTAGTTTCGGCCAAAAATCATAAATGCTTCTAACTAGGGTGAAATTTACCATTTACCCTTGGTCCGAAATGAATTGTTTTGCAAGCCAATTTTCTAAAATTATTCATAAATTTGTAGAAAAAATTTATGGAGGCTTGTAAGTAATAATTTTAAAGCTAAGCACCTGATCTATCTGCATTGATCCAGTTTTGCAAAATATGGAATTTAAAGTGGGCAAAACAGGTCCCAAACATACTAGCGACGATAATGGCGGCGACAATGAGCAATAATGGTGACACACGAAATTAAATGGAGGGAAGGTTCCGCGGTCAACATTTTTTAGGGTATTAGCGGCGGCACAGTCGCCACTATTGATGTCACTGGTAATAATCTTGTACGATGCGCGTCTTTAACCGTTGAATTGGAATTAAGATCGATTGGTTTGCCTGAACATTTGACATAAATCGAGGTTTTCTATCAATATCGGTGACGGTATTAGCAGCAACAAAGGCATTACTAACGACATTTTTGATATGTCGCCACTAATACTATCGTTGCCGATATTAAGCGAATTTCTTGTACCGAAACTTTTGATGAAGAAAATTATTTGGTTAGACATCAACTTGGGTTGGTTTCTTGAAACATCAAAACAATTTTAAAATTTGTTGGAATTAGTTTTAACAAGTATTTTTTTTCCTCATCCCAGCCTCTAGTTTGGCATATTCAATATACACACAATCGATGTCCTACACTCCTAGCATTAAACGTCACAAAACTGAATCACATGTTCCATGTGTATAATGTTACAACTATGGAGGTATTTATAATTTACTTCCATTAATAACTACATTGGTCTTTTTGGTGTAAAAGAATTTTCCAAAAAAGAATATTGAAATTAACTGTGATTCAACAAAATCCATCCCTAACAACCATTTTAAAGTTGATGCGAGTAATTTACAAACTTCCAAAGTTAAGTATAACACCGTGAAACCAAAAGGCGCCTCTACCAAAGATTAAGGGTTTAAGTCCCTATGTAGTCATAAAATATAGACTAATGATTAGTGTAATGAGTGTGTAACCCGTTCTAAAAAAAATGTATAACACCGCCATGAAATGCATTGATTTGATTAAACGCTAAAACTTTTGGAGACAAAGAGATAGAGAGAGATTGTATATTAAATCTGCTGAAAGAATAAAATTAGAAAAATAATACCTTTTTACCAATTACAACAAATCCAAACACTCTAGTTTTTGTTTCAAAACGTAAGCAAGACAAATTAGCAAGATTGATCACGATGACAGAAAGTTGATATCATATAATATATTTATATTTGTTAATATAATTAAGAAACATGCACCTGGCTACATATAACAAACTGTTGAAAGAATAAAATTAGAAAAATAATACCTTTTTGACCAATTACCACAAATGCAAACATTAGTAGTTTTTGTTTCAAACGTAAGCAAGACAAATTAGGAAGACTATCGGTTCACGATGACAGAAAGTTATATTTGTTAATTAAGAAACATGCAGTTGGCTACATATAACAATCATCCTTTGCGACATCTTTACTTCCAACCAAACCAAGCATTACCAGGTATGAACCTGATGGCTTCCAGTTTAAAAAAATCTCTTTCCACGATACTTTTTGTGTTGTCCTTTCTTTACAAGACCATGCTCCCGATTAATCAATATATGATAACTTTCTTTCAATTTTAATTTATCTATACAACTCTCAAGCATGTATTGATTAAATGTAGTTGTATATATACAGCTGTTGTGATAGATAAGTGCATTAAAGATTGTATGGCAGTCAAAGTGAATTGCGGAACAGAATGTAAAGCAGCTGGCTATCAAACAGGTGGTTGCGGGATGTTACCAGATATAATGAAATGCTGCTGTTTTCATTAGATAATACATGTTCATAAAGGTTAAATGCATGGGTTATAATTCCCATGCCTATCAGTTAATGGTTATTTCTTGTAAACCGTTTATTCTGCTCTTGCTAATAAAGTTAAAAAAAATAAAAAACGACTCCATCTCACGATGGCTTCGGCTTCTAATTTTTCTGTCTACAATGAGTAAATTGTATTTTGTAACATTCACTAGGATAGAACACATTTGTTTATGCGGTTAAATTGTTTAAATATTACATGTAAGTGCCCACACCAACAAACTAAGCATCATTAAATACCAACATTTAATGATGTATTTACTTTAACCGCATCAATAAACACATCCTGGAAGGTTTATACACCTCACAAATTAAGACTAACCCGCAAAAATAAATATTTCACAGTATTAAATTATTACACGTAGTGCTCGTATCCTTTTATCTAATTGAATTCCAAATGTAATGCAATACGATCAAAAATGATGTAAAGTGAAACTGGATTGCTCCCTCTAACTCATTGCTAGTCCAGGCCTTTTTTTTATTTCTTATAATATATATATTTATATTTACCGGTTCCAAAAAATTTAAATAATTACACACTATTAAACAAAAAATCTACCATTAATTGACTTCGTACCATTAAACATTCACCGCATCATTAAATTATTAGAAGTATTAAATAGTTACGTACGCACTATTAAACAAAAATACACCATTAATTAACTTCAGACCATAAAACCTTCATCACATCATTAAAAACTACAAGAAAACTACAAGAAATTAGTGTATTACCGGCGACACGTGTCGTCGCTAATAGTAGCGTATGTCGCTGCTAATAGTATTAGCGACGACGTGTAGTCGCTAAAAGGTCGTCGCTGATGTCTCGTCGCTGATAATCCAAATGTCGCCGCTACTACTAGTTGTCGTCGCTAAAGGCGGTCGTCGCCGCTAATAACTGACTGTCGCCACTAAAGGCGTCGTCGTTATTGTTTTTTTGTTTTTTGTTTTTTGTTTTTTTTTTATATTTCATATTATAATTGAAAAAAACAGTATAAAAACTATAAAAACTGCTATGATATTTATTATTATAATCCTACATCCTTCCATTCCAAAATATTAATCTAACATCCATTTAAAATAATCATTCAATTTAGCATAATAAAAAATATCAAAAATACTAGTCTAAAATGCTTACACAAACAAAACATACAAAAATCATACAACTAGCTACTCGTCATCGTCGATCTCCTCGTTTCCTTCAGTTTCATTTCTTTGTGGCAACGAACGAAACCAATCTTTAAGTGCGGCACTACATGTCGGATCTTTTAACATTGTTTGATGTATTTCCAAGTACAAAGAAAACAACATAGTCTTATAATTAGTTAAGCCAACATTATAACATTCTATATACAAAATACCATTATAGCATTGTACTTTCAGAAAATAACAATTATCAAATATACATATTGTATATAACACATTATAGCATTGTACAATAACTAACAGTTAGCAAACTACAAAATACCATTATAGCATTGCAATTTCATAAACTAACAATTACCAAACTACAAAATACCAATATATCAAAGTATAACCAAACTAACAATTACCAACATATAAAGTATTATCAAACTAACAAATACCAACATTCCTAATACTAAACCAACAATTACCAACATTTGAAGTAATTACCAAAATTAAATAGTCTTGTCACCTGTGATTGTGGTGGTGGTTGTGTTAGTGGTTGTTCGTGATCGTACATCAACACAACCGTAGAAGGTTTACGCCCGATGCCTCTAATATGGCCTCGTCGAACACCCAATATTATTTCAAAACAAATTTGTGTATCCTTTGGTGTTAGACCGCTAACTTCAGAAGAAGCTTGAGTTTATTGATTGATATCATGGAGTAAAGCATTATGTATTTTCAAAAACTGACAAACATCATAAAAATTAGATTACTAAATACCTATTGACAATATAAACACTTATATGAAAAAAAATACAAATTAAGCACTTACGTATTGTTGCTCGACTGCAGAACTAGTAAATACCCCTTGACGATCAGTATTAGTCTTTTGAAATGCTTCGATTCGAGTGATGTCCTATTTAACATTAAAAATTAGATTAATTATAATTTAAATAAATATTTAAATATATCATAACTTACTTCTTTGAAACATGCATTGCTATACGAGCACTACCCCCCTCTATTTACAACTTGTTGTTGTGCACAAACTCCTTTGTTTGACACCGAACGCTTTAAAAATTCAGGAGTTTGAAAATGTTCGACTGCTTGCGCCCATTTTTCATGTGACATACCATCAGGGGGGTTGGCTAATGCCCTTGGGATATCTGTAAGCCCCCCGACATTCTGAAAATAAGTATGTCCTTTATTTTTCCGACCTCTATAAACTCTTTGTAAAGTTGCATCAATACTCTACAACAATTGAGCACGTTCGGGAAGTTAACCTTATCCAAATCAAACTTATTCTAAAAATTCAAAATAAGTTAGTTAATTAAATACCAATCACAACTAAACTTAAAATATTAATCTTGTTACCTTTACATACACCACTGTGGCATTTCTTAAAGCGGGGGAAACATTTTCCCAACCAGATACACTCAAAGGGATATTCATCCACATATACTTCCCAATCTCACAGGTAAACCAATTACCACAGCTTCTGACAGGGGGAATACGTGATCTCCCTGTCGAAATCCAATTCTCCAGGCTTTCCCTTGTTTTCCTGTATTGATATTAATAGTTGGATGTTTTTTGCTAGGCCTCTTCTTTTTTTAAGAAGCTCAGCTGAAAATTATAATTAAAAATATTAGTCACAACAGCTTATAATAAATAGATAAAAATAGGTAATGAATATATCATAATAAAACTTACCATCTTGTTTGTGTTGTCCACGACCAAAGCCTATAGGAGGTGGTGGATCCCCGGCTCCATCACCTCTATGTGCTTAGCCCATAACATTTGCCATCACGTAAAAGAGTACCGCCCAACTAAACCTCATATATACCCTGCAAAATTACAATATGAATAATTTCTATACATACAATTACATATATAATAACATAAAATAAATAAACATATAATAAAATAATTTCTATACATACAATTACAATATGAAGAATTTCTATACATACAATTTCATTTATATCATTATAACATCCAAATACAAACACACAAACTACATACATAATTTCTAGACATACAATTACACATATATTAAAATAAATACACATTTCATTATAGCATTGTACTTTGTTTTTTTCATACATAAATACACACATTATACATAAAAATACACTTAAACACACAATATACATACAAATACACATTATAACATCATATATATATATATATATATATATATATATATATATATATATATATATATATATATATATATATATATATTTCATTCTTTCCATTATTGCATCCTACTTTTTTTTTTCTTCAGTTTTTTCTATTCACATTCATTATACAATTTTTTTTTCCATTCATCAAATAAATTACATACATACATGATGCATACAATATGAATAATTATATCAAAATACTTCATGAAATGGAATAGAACCTGGAGTGGAATGAAATCAGAATGATGGTGGTGCTGTGGGCGTGTTGTGGTGGCAAAAAAATCCTGTGGTTTGGTGGTGGTAATGACAACCTGAAATTAGAGGTCAACAAAGCTTAATACATACAATCAAACACCGAAATCATTAGTTAATCACTTATGTAGTTGATGTTCAGAAAAGAAATCGGGATAAAAAATCGGAAATTACCTATCGCCGGTGATAGTGCTCTTGTCGTCGCCGATGATAGACCCTAATTTCGCCCGTGATTTTTCTTCAATATGAGTCGTCGACAACAAGTGAAAGAAACAGATTACAGAAAGCAGTGTAGGAAGAGGGGTATATCTGCGATGAGCATTAGCGGCGACACTTATTAGCGACGACAGGGAGGTATTAGCGGCGACATTAGGGTTTTAGCAGCGACACCCTTACGAGGGAAAAAATAGCGCCTTTTTTTTGGAGCATTAGCGGCAATGCCGTCGCCGCCATTGATGTGGCTGCGAATACGTTGAGCGAACACCGTTTTCAGCAATGCCGTCGCCGCCATTCGATTTGGTCCAGATCAACGAACACGGTTAACCAGTTCTTTTTGACACGAATTGTGGTTTTTTACTATTAGCGGCGACGCACACTATTAGCGGCGACAAATAACGCACAAATGACATGTTGCCGCTAATAGTGTGTGTCGCCGCTAATGGCGTGGCTGCTATTGCCCTTATTTCTTGTAGTGAAAGTATTAGCACCATTAAATAGTTACTTATTTATATATACTAATTAAGAAGTAACAGGTGAACAGTACCTTGCTCTTATTGGTTGAATTTTTGATTTTCTTTTTTCTTTTTTGTAATATGCATTTTTCTAATTATAATGGGTCGGTGCAGTTACTATTCATTCCCAAGCCGTGTTACTTTTAATCATTTCTTCTCCTCTACGTGTTTCTCTCTCTGTAGTCTACCTTTCTTTTGTCCAATAAAATGTTTGCACATATTTCCCACCGACTACATCTCCATCTCTGATATCTACTCTTTGAAGCTTCATCCTAACCTCCACTGTTCCGTTTTTGAAATCACCATCGGAGGTTTTCGTTTTCTTTATCTCCTTTTTGATTATCAACCATCTGGGCCTGACAATTATCGTCAAACCGTACCAGGCTTATTCACCATCCGGATAGGCGTACCGAACAACGGTGTACATTCACCATGGAAGGGAGGAGGACTATCGCACACTGTTCCTCATCGACCCTTTAAATCAAAGTTTGATGCCTCCTATCTGTTATCGAGAAAGAAAAACGGAGGTGGGTTCCTTCGATCCTTCACTGGTCAAAAATAAATACGAAGGAAACAGGTGGTGATGGTATTTGTCGATGGTGTTGGTCTAAGGAAAACATCACTCTATTCTATTTCTTCCAACGCTTCTGTCGATACTCGACCATTACACCATCATTGTATTTGATTTCAGGTTTGTGACATCGACTTCAATGACAACTCATGTAAGGAATTATTGAATAGAGACAAAATTCATGGTTTATTTTCCCTATTTACTTTGACGGGGTAGTGGTGGAGATGGATTGTTATTTGCCCTGCCTGATTACAAAAACTCAAAGTGACCATTGGGGTCACCTTCATAAATTTCAACTTCCACACTTCCAGATATCTCTAGGTATCTCTATTTCTGATCAAAGTGGCCTATTTTTGTTTCAACTGTAGAAGTATAAGTAAGTATACACTAAATGTATTGGTTCTTCAATTTTTATTTTAGGATGTTGAATTTTCTATTCTTTAGTCAAAATAGATAATTGATTTTATGATGATTGTGTATGTGTTTTGCCTTCATCTTCTTTAGGGGAAACGACAATAGAAAGAGTTTGTGGCGACGACGAGAAGAACACATTTCCGTTGCTAATCTTTTACCCGAACAAACAGAATGAGAAAAGCTTTCACCATGTAAGATTTCATTTTTCAAATACAAAATGAATTAAAGAGAATTTAGTTTTTGAGGATGTATGAATTAATGGTGTCTATTTTATGAAGTAAATTCTAATTTTTTTAGGATGTATAGATTAATGGTGTCCATTTCATGAGGTAAACTCTAAATAAACTCCAAAATTGTAGTGTGCAGTCAAGATTTTCACCTAACAGAATTTAATGAGGCTACGTAGTTGCAAGTTGCCGGCCCATTCCCATTACATATTTACTGACTATGATTCTTCTCTGCCGTATTTAAACCAGAAAAATGCGGTTCAAGGACAACGAATGAACAGGGAGCCCTCTGCGACATTACAATGTCACATAATAAAGCTCCAACTTAAAACTTCTTCACTTATCCATTCTAGATTCGGTTTAGATCCCATTAAAGGGTTTGTCTCTATTTCTTCATTCTTGATCTGTTTTTGATTATCTTTTTATGTATGAATTATAATGTGGTTGATTGGATCCAAATTAGCTCAGTCGATTATCATTCATTTCATCTTTTATTACGATATAGACCAGTAGCAAGATGATTAGTGACCAAAATCTGTGGAGCACAAGTATGTCAAAATTCTATTTTGGATGCAGTAATGCCACCAGTCAGCTCCCAAGTAAGTGGTTTCTTCAAAACTCAAAAGGGTAGTTAGTTCTTGTAATGCTTTTCATTAATTTGTGTGTTTTCTTTTCTTTAACCACAGAAGCTCAATCAGTAAGACGACCTAATCGATACTTGCTGATTGACACCAGTGGAGGTTTAAACCATCAAAGAATTGGGGTTACTCATACTTGATAACTTGACATCTTCCTTCATTTCATCCTATTTACATAAACTAACTTATCTTAATTCTACCTGTAATCTCAGATTATCATTCTTATTCTTATTTGGTTGAAATTATTTGGCATCTACCTAAAGACAAGATTATCACAGTTTACAGATGTCGCCCATTAGTTGATCCCATTTACCACATACAACTTTTGTCAATGCAATTGCTTGCTTAAAGGTAAAGTTTTTTATTTTATAACGTGACATTAAATATGCTTACTCATTTGTATATGTTTTTATAAATAATGTTAGTCTTGGTGTCTCTTTACATATGGTTTTTAGTAATTTTTACTTTTTTCATTTAATATTGTGAAAATATTAAGTTTTGTGAATAATGGTATTAAATGAGTAACGTATTTTGTTTGCTGGAAGGAAAAAGTGGGGAAAGAATAGGCTATCGTGCTGTCAATTTGTTGTAATTATCAGTTATTAAGCTTCAATGTTATCATTTTGTTGTGATTACAATCTGTTAGGTTGTTCTGATTGTAAGCTACTAAGTGGTTCTGTGTGCAAATATAGAAACCACGCATTTGTCCCATCCAGTTGATTTCGCTAAACATCTGACAGATGTAAGTAATATTTACTGGAAATGATTGCTTAATGTTGTCATTGTCTCAACTTGTATTGGGGTTTTATGCATACATTGTAATCACTAATTCCTGGCACTATCCATCATTTTTGCATTAATATTGTGCAGATCTTCGAGTCTTGATTAAGGATTTTATTTTATCTTTATTTTGTAATTTATTTTAATGACATGGAAATGTTGTAAATTATGTTAGGTTGGAGTGAGACTGCTTTGCAGCTACTGCAGGTGTTATAACATTTTGAAAATAAAAATTGCTGTTAGGTGTAACTAAGTAAATATACTTACGGTTTGTTATTTCGAAGCAGGGGCATTTTCGGTATTTTCACGTCTTTTGTCTACGTACTTCCTTTTGTTAGCACCCTACTTTCTTTTATCTCTTAAAATAGTTTGTTGTTCTTTCTTATTTATAGCTAAAATAAAGTCAATTTTTTTTCATTAATCTTTTCTTCATTGATCCACTTCCTTCTGAACACCCTTAAGAGAATCCTTAACATTATGTGAAATCCATTTTTATTATGTTGGAAATGGGAAGCGACTTGCAGGCTACTTCTGTCCATAGAAATATGATACTTTTAGACCAAAAAAAAAAAAAGACAATTTTACCCTTTAATCAAATGCCAAATTCCAACCCCGCACCGCGGGATCCTTCCGTAGTTATTAAACAAAAATAGCCATTAATTAAAAATTTGCACCGTTGATATTAAAAATAGTCTCTTAACTAGTTTTATTGTCATGTTCTCTAAATCTTTGCCAATTAAAGTCAGAACTTGTTTTATAACCATTTTTTTAATTTGCTTAGTCGAAACAAGCTCATTCATACTCCAAAACTGAAAAATAAAATAAACAAATTACATAAAGTATACAAACAAAATAGAAAGTTGAAATTTAAAATATATTCAAAACGTTTAATATAGTTTCAAATTTATATTGAATAGTCTCAAAAAATCCAGCATGTGTTTAACAACTATAAAACCACATTCCCGGTTTTCTTTTTGTTTGTTATACTGCAATTAATTCACAAGTATTTATTGTAAACACTATAAAATAAATTGATAAAAGGGAAATAAAATCATATCATTGCATTCATCCATGTATATTTAATCGGGAAAACTATATCAGTAATAAAGCTAAGGGGTAGTTCTTGATATTACTACGATGTATTAAAGAATCAAGAATATATGCCATTGGGTTCTCTAGAAACGGATTAAAACACTACTAAAAAACTAGAAATACCTACGAAAATCTCCTACGGAAATATTCCATCATGAAATCCCGAAGAAATACCTACGGAATTCCCACAAAAAACGATGCCCTAGATTATTGAAGATATTGTGACGAAACAGCTACAGAGAATACCGACGGTTGGAAAATCCATCGGTAAATGACGGAATATGTATGGAACTGACAAAAAGATTAATTCGTTTACTTTCCGTCAAAAATCCGGCGCTAAACAGTCATTTATTAATTCTTTTTTATTATTATTATTATTATTATTATTATTATTATTATTATTATTATTATTTATTTATTTATTTATTTATTTATTTATTTATGTCCATTATTTACATTATTATTATTATTATTATTATTATTATTATTATTATTATTATGTGTCAATGTATGCGTATGTATGTATCTGTGTATATGAATGTATGTATATGTGTACAAGATTTTATGTGTATACGTGAATGTGTGTCTATGAATGTATGTGTGAAGGTGTGTGTCTAAAACGTGTGTCTATGAATGTATGTGTGAATGTGTGTCTATAAATGTATGTGTTAATGTATGTGTCTATGGGGATATGTGAATGTATGTGTATGTGTGTATATGAATGTATGCGTGAATGTATGAGCATGCCACTATACACATACATATATCATGTATAAGTTAGGCAAAGTATAGATAATAATATATAATCGAAATGGGAAAAAATGAATTGATAATGAAACACTTCTTAGATGTCAACCGTTAGTTAGTTATCAACAGATTTCCTAAGATGTCATTTTTCCAAAATATTGAATAAATTCAATTATATATGTACGTATGTGTGTATGTGTATATACATACATATATACTAGGTATAACTTGGTGATGCTATATATAATCATGTATAATAGAGGTGCGAACAAAACGAAGCGAAAAAAACGACGTCGGGTGCCCGAAATGTCGAAAATAAAAAAAAATCCGTATGTAATCCGTCGGAAATTACCGACAGAATAGCGACAGATGGCCCCTTCCGTAGGTAATCCGTCGGTAATTTCCAACGGATTACCTACGGATTTTTTTATTTTCGACAATTCGGGCACCGGACATCGTTTTTTTCGTTTCGTTTTCTCCGCACCTTTATTATATATGATTATCTATACACTCACCAAGTTATACCTAATATTTATGTGTGTATAACCATGTGCACCTTTAGATCCGTTACTCCTTACGCACAATTACTTCTTTTACATACATTCACACATATTTACTTATACATACATACACATACATAATTACACAGACATTCACATATACCCATAGAGACATACATTTATAGAGGTTGGTAAATGTGTTATGTACGAATGTATGTATGTATGAATGAGTATGTATGTATATGTGTGTATATGAATCTATGTGTATGATTGAACGTGTGTCTAAGAATGTAGTGTGAATGTATGTTTCTGTGGGTATATGTGAATGTATGTGTAAATGTGTATGTGTATGTGTATGTATGTATACGTACATATGTGAATGTGATTGTAATTTTAAAGTGTGAAAGGATTGATCGATCAAAATGAGTACGCCACTATAAACATCTAGGTATCAGGTATAACTTTGTGATAGTATAGATAATCACATATAATAGTGGTATGAAAAAAACGACGTCCGTTGGTCCGAAGTATCGAAAAAAAAATTCATACGTAATCCGTCGGAAATTACTGACGGAATAGTGACGGATTACCCCTTCCGTATGTAATCCGAAGGTAATTACCTTGTATATAATTCATTTCATTCCAAAATAAACAACCAAAATTTTATAATTACAACAAGCTAGTACTAAAGTGTCACGACAAATCTAACATAAAAAAACAAACTAATTATCTGATAAACCATCACCTCCGTTCCAGTCGTTTCCTAATTGATCTTTCCCCGACTGAAAAAAACACATACAGCTCATCCCTAAACGTCGGCTCGTTGAGCATTGCCCGAAGATTTTCCAATTATATAATATATAACAACATATATAAACTTATAAGTTAAATTATCAAACATAAATAAAAACAACCAAAGTACATTGCTATTTCTTGTACTTAAATACAAGAAATACCAAAGGTATATTGCTTTTTCTTGCACTAGGGGTAAAAAGACAATTGCCAAATCGACAAGCATTTATTGATGCCAAAGTATATATTTTATTTTTAAACTAAGACAAAAAACCAAAATACATTGATACTTTTGACACTTTGGACAAAAAACATCATAAAAAAATCATGGGATATCCTTTTCGGTCGAGACTAGTGCCCAATGATTTACATTTTGAGTCTACTACATTTAATTAGTTTCGGCCAAAAATCATAAATGCTTCTAACTAGGGTGAAATTTACCATTTACCCTTGGTCCGAAATGAATTGTTTTGCAAGCCAATTTTCTAAAATTATTCATAAATTTGTAGAAAAAATTTATGGAGGCTTGTAAGTAATAATTTTAAAGCTAAGCACCTGATCTATCTGCATTGATCCAGTTTTGCAAAATATGGAATTTAAAGTGGGCAAAACAGGTCCCAAACATACTAGCGACGATAATGGCGGCGACAATGAGCAATAATGGTGACACACGAAATTAAATGGAGGGAAGGTTCCGCGGTCAACATTTTTTAGGGTATTAGCGGCGGCACAGTCGCCACTATTGATGTCACTGGTAATAATCTTGTACGATGCGCGTCTTTAACCGTTGAATTGGAATTAAGATCGATTGGTTTGCCTGAACATTTGACATAAATCGAGGTTTTCTATCAATATCGGTGACGGTATTAGCAGCAACAAAGGCATTACTAACGACATTTTTGATATGTCGCCACTAATACTATCGTTGCCGATATTAAGCGAATTTCTTGTACCGAAACTTTTGATGAAGAAAATTATTTGGTTAGACATCAACTTGGGTTGGTTTCTTGAAACATCAAAACAATTTTAAAATTTGTTGGAATTAGTTTTAACAAGTATTTTTTTTCCTCATCCCAGCCTCTAGTTTGGCATATTCAATATACACACAATCGATGTCCTACACTCCTAGCATTAAACGTCACAAAACTGAATCACATGTTCCATGTGTATAATGTTACAACTATGGAGGTATTTATAATTTACTTCCATTAATAACTACATTGGTCTTTTTGGTGTAAAAGAATTTTCCAAAAAAGAATATTGAAATTAACTGTGATTCAACAAAATCCATCCCTAACAACCATTTTAAAGTTGATGCGAGTAATTTACAAACTTCCAAAGTTAAGTATAACACCGTGAAACCAAAAGGCGCCTCTACCAAAGATTAAGGGTTTAAGTCCCTATGTAGTCATAAAATATAGACTAATGATTAGTGTAATGAGTGTGTAACCCGTTCTAAAAAAAATGTATAACACCGCCATGAAATGCATTGATTTGATTAAACGCTAAAACTTTTGGAGACAAAGAGATAGAGAGAGATTGTATATTAAATCTGCTGAAAGAATAAAATTAGAAAAATAATACCTTTTTACCAATTACAACAAATCCAAACACTCTAGTTTTTGTTTCAAAACGTAAGCAAGACAAATTAGCAAGATTGATCACGATGACAGAAAGTTGATATCATATAATATATTTATATTTGTTAATATAATTAAGAAACATGCACCTGGCTACATATAACAAACTGTTGAAAGAATAAAATTAGAAAAATAATACCTTTTTGACCAATTACCACAAATGCAAACATTAGTAGTTTTTGTTTCAAACGTAAGCAAGACAAATTAGGAAGACTATCGGTTCACGATGACAGAAAGTTATATTTGTTAATTAAGAAACATGCAGTTGGCTACATATAACAATCATCCTTTGCGACATCTTTACTTCCAACCAAACCAAGCATTACCAGGTATGAACCTGATGGCTTCCAGTTTAAAAAAATCTCTTTCCACGATACTTTTTGTGTTGTCCTTTCTTTACAAGACCATGCTCCCGATTAATCAATATATGATAACTTTCTTTCAATTTTAATTTATCTATACAACTCTCAAGCATGTATTGATTAAATGTAGTTGTATATATACAGCTGTTGTGATAGATAAGTGCATTAAAGATTGTATGGCAGTCAAAGTGAATTGCGGAACAGAATGTAAAGCAGCTGGCTATCAAACAGGTGGTTGCGGGATGTTACCAGATATAATGAAATGCTGCTGTTTTCATTAGATAATACATGTTCATAAAGGTTAAATGCATGGGTTATAATTCCCATGCCTATCAGTTAATGGTTATTTCTTGTAAACCGTTTATTCTGCTCTTGCTAATAAAGTTAAAAAAAATAAAAAACGACTCCATCTCACGATGGCTTCGGCTTCTAATTTTTCTGTCTACAATGAGTAAATTGTATTTTGTAACATTCACTAGGATAGAACACATTTGTTTATGCGGTTAAATTGTTTAAATATTACATGTAAGTGCCCACACCAACAAACTAAGCATCATTAAATACCAACATTTAATGATGTATTTACTTTAACCGCATCAATAAACACATCCTGGAAGGTTTATACACCTCACAAATTAAGACTAACCCGCAAAAATAAATATTTCACAGTATTAAATTATTACACGTAGTGCTCGTATCCTTTTATCTAATTGAATTCCAAATGTAATGCAATACGATCAAAAATGATGTAAAGTGAAACTGGATTGCTCCCTCTAACTCATTGCTAGTCCAGGCCTTTTTTTTTATTTCTTATAATATATATATTTATATTTACCGGTTCCAAAAAATTTAAATAATTACACACTATTAAACAAAAAATCTACCATTAATTGACTTCGTACCATTAAACATTCACCGCATCATTAAATTATTAGAAGTATTAAATAGTTACGTACGCACTATTAAACAAAAATACACCATTAATTAACTTCAGACCATAAAACCTTCATCACATCATTAAAAACTACAAGAAAACTACAAGAAATTAGTGTATTACCGGCGACACGTGTCGTCGCTAATAGTAGCGTATGTCGCTGCTAATAGTATTAGCGACGACGTGTAGTCGCTAAAAGGTCGTCGCTGATGTCTCGTCGCTGATAATCCAAATGTCGCCGCTACTACTAGTTGTCGTCGCTAAAGGCGGTCGTCGCCGCTAATAACTGACTGTCGCCACTAAAGGCGTCGCCGTTATTGTTTTTTTGTTTTTTGTTTTTTGTTTTTTTTTTATATTTCATATTATAATTGAAAAAAACAGTATAAAAACTATAAAAACTGCTATGATATTTATTATTATAATCCTACATCCTTCCATTCCAAAATATTAATCTAACATCCATTTAAAATAATCATTCAATTTAGCATAATAAAAAATATCAAAAATACTAGTCTAAAATGCTTACACAAACAAAACATACAAAAATCATACAACTAGCTACTCGTCATCGTCGATCTCCTCGTTTCCTTCAGTTTCATTTCTTTGTGGCAACGAACGAAACCAATCTTTAAGTGCGGCACTACATGTCGGATCTTTTAACATTGTTTGATGTATTTCCAAGTACAAAGAAAACAACATAGTCTTATAATTAGTTAAGCCAACATTATAACATTCTATATACAAAATACCATTATAGCATTGTACTTTCAGAAAATAACAATTATCAAATATACATATTGTATATAACACATTATAGCATTGTACAATAACTAACAGTTAGCAAACTACAAAATACCATTATAGCATTGCAATTTCATAAACTAACAATTACCAAACTACAAAATACCAATATATCAAAGTATAACCAAACTAACAATTACCAGCATATAAAGTATTATCAAACTAACAAATACCAACATTCCTAATACTAAACCAACAATTACCAACATTTGAAGTAATTACCAAAATTAAATAGTCTTGTCACCTGTGATTGTGGTGGTGGTTGTGTTAGTGGTTGTTCGTGATCGTACATCAACACAACCGTAGAAGGTTTACGCCCGATGCCTCTAATATGGCCTCGTCGAACACCCAATATTATTTCAAAACAAATTTGTGTATCCTTTGGTGTTAGACCGCTAACTTCAGAAGAAGCTTGAGTTTATTGATTGATATCATGGAGTAAAGCATTATGTATTTTCAAAAACTGACAAACATCATAAAAATTAGATTACTAAATACCTATTGGCAATATAAACACTTATATGAAAAAAAATACAAATTAAGCACTTACGTATTGTTGCTCGACTGCAGAACTAGTAAATACCCCTTGACGATCAGTATTAGTCTTTTGAAATGCTTCGATTCGAGTGATGTCCTATTTAACATTAAAAATTAGATTAATTATAATTTAAATAAATATTTAAATATATCATAACTTACTTCTTTGAAACATGCATTGCTATACGAGCACTACCCCCCTCTATTTACAACTTGTTGTTGTGCACAAACTCCTTTGTTTGACACCGAACGCTTTAAAAATTCAGGAGTTTGAAAATGTTCGACTGCTTGCGCCCATTTTTCATGTGACATACCATCAGGGGGGTTGGCTAATGCCCTTGGGATATCTGTAAGCCCCCCGACATTCTGAAAATAAGTATGTCCTTTATTTTTCCGACCTCTATAAACTCTTTGTAAAGTTGCATCAATACTCTACAACAATTGAGCACGTTCGGGAAGTTAACCTTATCCAAATCAAACTTATTCTAAAAATTCAAAATAAGTTAGTTAATTAAATACCAATCACAACTAAACTTAAAATATTAATCTTGTTACCTTTACATACACCACTGTGGCATTTCTTAAAGCGGGGGAAACATTTTCCCAACCAGATACACTCAAAGGGATATTCATCCACATATACTTCCCAATCTCACAGGTAAACCAATTACCACAGCTTCTGACAGGGGGAATACGTGATCTCCCTGTCGAAATCCAATTCTCCAGGCTTTCCCTTGTTTTCCTGTATTGATATTAATAGTTGGATGTTTTTTGCTAGGCCTCTTCTTTTTTTAAGAAGCTCAGCTGAAAATTATAATTAAAAATATTAGTCACAACAGCTTATAATAAATAGATAAAAATAGGTAATGAATATATCATAATAAAACTTACCATCTTGTTTGTGTTGTCCACGACCAAAGCCTATAGGAGGTGGTGGATCCCCGGCTCCATCACCTCTATGTGCTTAGCCCATAACATTTGCCATCACGTAAAAGAGTACCGCCCAACTAAACCTCATATATACCCTGCAAAATTACAATATGAATAATTTCTATACATACAATTACATATATAATAACATAAAATAAATAAACATATAATAAAATAATTTCTATACATACAATTACAATATGAAGAATTTCTATACATACAATTTCATTTATATCATTATAACATCCAAATACAAACACACAAACTACATACATAATTTCTAGACATACAATTACACATATATTAAAATAAATACACATTTCATTATAGCATTGTACTTTGTTTTTTTCATACATAAATACACACATTATACATAAAAATACACTTAAACACACAATATACATACAAATACACATTATAACATCATATATATATATATATATATATATATATATATATATATATATATATATATATATATATATTTCATTCTTTCCATTATTGCATCCTACTTTTTTTTTCTTCAGTTTTTTCTATTCACATTCATTATACAATTTTTTTTTTCCATTCATCAAATAAATTACATACATACATGATGCATACAATATGAATAATTATATCAAAATACTTCATGAAATGGAATAGAACCTGGAGTGGAATGAAATCAGAATGATGGTGGTGCTGTGGGCGTGTTGTGGTGGCAAAAAAATCCTGTGGTTTGGTGGTGGTAATGACAACCTGAAATTAGAGGTCAACAAAGCTTAATACATACAATCAAACACCGAAATCATTAGTTAATCACTTATGTAGTTGATGTTCAGAAAAGAAATCGGGATAAAAAATCGGAAATTACCTATCGCCGGTGATAGTGCTCTTGTCGTCGCCGATGATAGACCCTAATTTAGCCCGTGATTTTTCTTCAATATGAGTCGTTGACAACAAGTGAAAGAAACAGATTACAGAAAGCAGTGTAGGAAGAGGGGTATATCTGCGATGAGCATTAGCGGCGACACTTATTAGCGACGACAGGGAGGTATTAGCGGCGACATTAGGGTTTTAGCAGCGACACCCTTACGAGGGAAAAAATAGCGCCTTTTTTTTGGAGCATTAGCGGCAATGCCGTCGCCGCCATTGATGTGGCTGCGAATACGTTGAGCGAACACCGTTTTCAGCAATGCCGTCGCCGCCATTCGATTTGGTCCAGATCAACGAACACGGTTAACCAGTTCTTTTTGACACGAATTGTGGTTTTTTACTATTAGCGGCGACGCACACTATTAGCGGCGACAAATAACGCACAAATGACATGTTGCCGCTAATAGTGTGTGTCGCCGCTAATGGCGTGGCTGCTATTGCCCTTATTTCTTGTAGTGAAAGTATTAGCACCATTAAATAGTTACTTATTTATATATACTAATTAAGAAGTAACAGGTGAACAGTACCTTGCTCTTATTGGTTGAATTTTTGATTTTCTTTTTTCTTTTTTGTAATATGCATTTTTCTAATTATAATGGGTCGGTGCAGTTACTATTCATTCCCAAGCCGTGTTACTTTTAATCATTTCTTCTCCTCTACGTGTTTCTCTCTCTGTAGTCTACCTTTCTTTTGTCCAATAAAATGTTTGCACATATTTCCCACCGACTACATCTCCATCTCTGATATCTACTCTTTGAAGCTTCATCCTAACCTCCACTGTTCCGTTTTTGAAATCACCATCGGAGGTTTTCGTTTTCTTTATCTCCTTTTTGATTATCAACCATCTGGGCCTGACAATTATCGTCAAACCGTACCAGGCTTATTCACCATCCGGATAGGCGTACCGAACAACGGTGTACATTCACCATGGAAGGGAGGAGGACTATCGCACACTGTTCCTCATCGACCCTTTAAATCAAAGTTTGATGCCTCCTATCTGTTATCGAGAAAGAAAAACGGAGGTGGGTTCCTTCGATCCTTCACTGGTCAAAAATAAATACGAAGGAAACAGGTGGTGATGGTATTTGTCGATGGTGTTGGTCTAAGGAAAACATCACTCTATTCTATTTCTTCCAACGCTTCTGTCGATACTCGACCATTACACCATCATTGTATTTGATTTCAGGTTTGTGACATCGACTTCAATGACAACTCATGTAAGGAATTATTGAATAGAGACAAAATTCATGGTTTATTTTCCCTATTTACTTTGACGGGGTAGTGGTGGAGATGGATTGTTATTTGCCCTGCCTGATTACAAAAACTCAAAGTGACCATTGGGGTCACCTTCATAAATTTCAACTTCCACACTTCCAGATATCTCTAGGTATCTCTATTTCTGATCAAAGTGGCCTATTTTTGTTTCAACTGTAGAAGTATAAGTAAGTATACACTAAATGTATTGGTTCTTCAATTTTTATTTTAGGATGTTGAATTTTCTATTCTTTAGTCAAAATAGATAATTGATTTTATGATGATTGTGTATGTGTTTTGCCTTCATCTTCTTTAGGGGAAACGACAATAGAAAGAGTTTGTGGCGACGACGAGAAGAACACATTTCCGTTGCTAATCTTTTACCCGAACAAACAGAATGAGAAAAGCTTTCACCATGTAAGATTTCATTTTTCAAATACAAAATGAATTAAAGAGAATTTAGTTTTTGAGGATGTATGAATTAATGGTGTCTATTTTATGAAGTAAATTCTAATTTTTTTAGGATGTATAGATTAATGGTGTCCATTTCATGAGGTAAACTCTAAATAAACTCCAAAATTGTAGTGTGCAGTCAAGATTTTCACCTAACAGAATTTAATGAGGCTACGTAGTTGCAAGTTGCCGGCCCATTCCCATTACATATTTACTGACTATGATTCTTCTCTGCCGTATTTAAACCAGAAAAATGCGGTTCAAGGACAACGAATGAACAGGGAGCCCTCTGCGACATTACAATGTCACATAATAAAGCTCCAACTTAAAACTTCTTCACTTATCCATTCTAGATTCGGTTTAGATCCCATTAAAGGGTTTGTCTCTATTTCTTCATTCTTGATCTGTTTTTGATTATCTTTTTATGTATGAATTATAATGTGGTTGATTGGATCCAAATTAGCTCAGTCGATTATCATTCATTTCATCTTTTATTACGATATAGACCAGTAGCAAGATGATTAGTGACCAAAATCTGTGGAGCACAAGTATGTCAAAATTCTATTTTGGATGCAGTAATGCCACCAGTCAGCTCCCAAGTAAGTGGTTTCTTCAAAACTCAAAAGGGTAGTTAGTTCTTGTAATGCTTTTCATTAATTTGTGTGTTTTCTTTTCTTTAACCACAGAAGCTCAATCAGTAAGACGACCTAATCGATACTTGCTGATTGACACCAGTGGAGGTTTAAACCATCAAAGAATTGGGGTTACTCATACTTGATAACTTGACATCTTCCTTCATTTCATCCTATTTACATAAACTAACTTATCTTAATTCTACCTGTAATCTCAGATTATCATTCTTATTCTTATTTGGTTGAAATTATTTGGCATCTACCTAAAGACAAGATTATCACAGTTTACAGATGTCGCCCATTAGTTGATCCCATTTACCACATACAACTTTTGTCAATGCAATTGCTTGCTTAAAGGTAAAGTTTTTTATTTTATAACGTGACATTAAATATGCTTACTCATTTGTATATGTTTTTATAAATAATGTTAGTCTTGGTGTCTCTTTACATATGGTTTTTAGTAATTTTTACTTTTTTCATTTAATATTGTGAAAATATTAAGTTTTGTGAATAATGGTATTAAATGAGTAACGTATTTTGTTTGCTGGAAGGAAAAAGTGGGGAAAGAATAGGCTATCGTGCTGTCAATTTGTTGTAATTATCAGTTATTAAGCTTCAATGTTATCATTTTGTTGTGATTACAATCTGTTAGGTTGTTCTGATTGTAAGCTACTAAGTGGTTCTGTGTGCAAATATAGAAACCACGCATTTGTCCCATCCAGTTGATTTCGCTAAACATCTGACAGATGTAAGTAATATTTACTGGAAATGATTGCTTAATGTTGTCATTGTCTCAACTTGTATTGGGGTTTTATGCATACATTGTAATCACTAATTCCTGGCACTATCCATCATTTTTGCATTAATATTGTGCAGATCTTCGAGTCTTGATTAAGGATTTTATTTTATCTTTATTTTGTAATTTATTTTAATGACATGGAAATGTTGTAAATTATGTTAGGTTGGAGTGAGACTGCTTTGCAGCTACTGCAGGTGTTATAACATTTTGAAAATAAAAATTGCTGTTAGGTGTAACTAAGTAAATATACTTACGGTTTGTTATTTCGAAGCAGGGGCATTTTCGGTATTTTCACGTCTTTTGTCTACGTACTTCCTTTTGTTAGCACCCTACTTTCTTTTATCTCTTAAAATAGTTTGTTGTTCTTTCTTATTTATAGCTAAAATAAAGTCAATTTTTTTTCATTAATCTTTTCTTCATTGATCCACTTCCTTCTGAACACCCTTAAGAGAATCCTTAACATTATGTGAAATCCATTTTTATTATGTTGGAAATGGGAAGCGACTTGCAGGCTACTTCTGTCCATAGAAATATGATACTTTTAGACCAAAAAAAAAAAAGACAATTTTACCCTTTAATCAAATGCCAAATTCCAACCCCGCACCGCGGGATCCTTCCGTAGTTATTAAACAAAAATAGCCATTAATTAAAAATTTGCACCGTTGATATTAAAAATAGTCTCTTAACTAGTTTTATTGTCATGTTCTCTAAATCTTTGCCAATTAAAGTCAGAACTTGTTTTATAACCATTTTTTTAATTTGCTTAGTCGAAACAAGCTCATTCATACTCCAAAACTGAAAAATAAAATAAACAAATTACATAAAGTATACAAACAAAATAGAAAGTTGAAATTTAAAATATATTCAAAACGTTTAATATAGTTTCAAATTTATATTGAATAGTCTCAAAAAATCCAGCATGTGTTTAACAACTATAAAACCACATTCCCGGTTTTCTTTTTGTTTGTTATACTGCAATTAATTCACAAGTATTTATTGTAAACACTATAAAATAAATTGATAAAAGGGAAATAAAATCATATCATTGCATTCATCCATGTATATTTAATCGGGAAAACTATATCAGTAATAAAGCTAAGGGGTAGTTCTTGATATTACTACGATGTATTAAAGAATCAAGAATATATGCCATTGGGTTCTCTAGAAACGGATTAAAACACTACTAAAAAACTAGAAATACCTACGAAAATCTCCTACGGAAATATTCCATCATGAAATCCCGAAGAAATACCTACGGAATTCCCACAAAAAACGATGCCCTAGATTATTGAAGATATTGTGACGAAACAGCTACAGAGAATACCGACGGTTGGAAAATCCATCGGTAAATGACGGAATATGTATGGAACTGACAAAAAGATTAATTCGTTTACTTTCCGTCAAAAATCCGGCGCTAAACAGTCATTTATTAATTCTTTTTTATTATTATTATTATTATTATTATTATTATTATTATTATTATTTATTTATTTATTTATTTATTTATGTCCATTATTTACATTATTATTATTATTATTATTATTATTATTATTATTATTATTATTATGTGTCAATGTATGCGTATGTATGTATCTGTGTATATGAATGTATGTATATGTGTACAAGATTTTATGTGTATACGTGAATGTGTGTCTATGAATGTATGTGTGAAGGTGTGTGTCTAAAACGTGTGTCTATGAATGTATGTGTGAATGTGTGTCTATAAATGTATGTGTTAATGTATGTGTCTATGGGGATATGTGAATGTATGTGTATGTGTGTATATGAATGTATGCGTGAATGTATGAGCATGCCACTATACACATACATATATCATGTATAAGTTAGGCAAAGTATAGATAATAATATATAATCGAAATGGGAAAAAATGAATTGATAATGAAACACTTCTTAGATGTCAACCGTTAGTTAGTTATCAACAGATTTCCTAAGATGTCATTTTTCCAAAATATTGAATAAATTCAATTATATATGTACGTATGTGTGTATGTGTATATACATACATATATACTAGGTATAACTTGGTGATGCTATATATAATCATGTATAATAGAGGTGCGAACAAAACGAAGCGAAAAAAACGACGTCGGGTGCCCGAAATGTCGAAAATAAAAAAAAATCCGTATGTAATCCGTCGGAAATTACCGACAGAATAGCGACAGATGGCCCCTTCCGTAGGTAATCCGTCGGTAATTTCCAACGGATTACCTACGGATTTTTTTATTTTCGACAATTCGGGCACCGGACATCGTTTTTTTCGTTTCGTTTTCTCCGCACCTTTATTATATATGATTATCTATACACTCACCAAGTTATACCTAATATTTATGTGTGTATAACCATGTGCACCTTTAGATCCGTTACTCCTTACGCACAATTACTTCTTTTACATACATTCACACATATTTACTTATACATACATACACATACATAATTACACAGACATTCACATATACCCATAGAGACATACATTTATAGAGGTTGGTAAATGTGTTATGTACGAATGTATGTATGTATGAATGAGTATGTATGTATATGTGTGTATATGAATCTATGTGTATGATTGAACGTGTGTCTAAGAATGTAGTGTGAATGTATGTTTCTGTGGGTATATGTGAATGTATGTGTAAATGTGTATGTGTATGTGTATGTATGTATACGTACATATGTGAATGTGATTGTAATTTTAAAGTGTGAAAGGATTGATCGATCAAAATGAGTACGCCACTATAAACATCTAGGTATCAGGTATAACTTTGTGATAGTATAGATAATCACATATAATAGTGGTATGAAAAAAACGACGTCCGTTGGTCCGAAGTATCGAAAAAAAAATTCATACGTAATCCGTCGGAAATTACTGACGGAATAGTGACGGATTACCCCTTCCGTATGTAATCCGAAGGTAATTACCTTGTATATAATTCATTTCATTCCAAAATAAACAACCAAAATTTTATAATTACAACAAGCTAGTACTAAAGTGTCACGACAAATCTAACATAAAAAAACAAACTAATTATCTGATAAACCATCACCTCCATTCCAGTCGTTTCCTAATTGATCTTTCCCCGACTGAAAAAAACACATACAGCTCATCCCTAAACGTCGGCTCGTTGAGCATTGCCCGAAGATTTTCCAATTATATAATATATAACAACATATATAAACTTATAAGTTAAATTATCAAACATAAATAAAAACAACCAAAGTACATTGCTATTTCTTGTACTTAAATACAAGAAATACCAAAGGTATATTGCTTTTTCTTGCACTAGGGGTAAAAAGACAATTGCCAAATCGACAAGCATTTATTGATGCCAAAGTATATATTTTATTTTTAAACTAAGACAAAAAACCAAAATACATTGATACTTTTGACACTTTGGACAAAAAACATCATAAAAAAATCATGGGATATCCTTTTCGGTCGAGACTAGTGCCCAATGATTTACATTTTGAGTCTACTACATTTAATTAGTTTCGGCCAAAAATCATAAATGCTTCTAACTAGGGTGAAATTTACCATTTACCCTTGGTCCGAAATGAATTGTTTTGCAAGCCAATTTTCTAAAATTATTCATAAATTTGTAGAAAAAATTTATGGAGGCTTGTAAGTAATAATTTTAAAGCTAAGCACCTGATCTATCTGCATTGATCCAGTTTTGCAAAATATGGAATTTAAAGTGGGCAAAACAGGTCCCAAACATACTAGCGACGATAATGGCGGCGACAATGAGCAATAATGGTGACACACGAAATTAAATGGAGGGAAGGTTCCGCGGTCAACATTTTTTAGGGTATTAGCGGCGGCACAGTCGCCACTATTGATGTCACTGGTAATAATCTTGTACGATGCGCGTCTTTAACCGTTGAATTGGAATTAAGATCGATTGGTTTGCCTGAACATTTGACATAAATCGAGGTTTTCTATCAATATCGGTGACGGTATTAGCAGCAACAAAGGCATTACTAACGACATTTTTGATATGTCGCCACTAATACTATCGTTGCCGATATTAAGCGAATTTCTTGTACCGAAACTTTTGATGAAGAAAATTATTTGGTTAGACATCAACTTGGGTTGGTTTCTTGAAACATCAAAACAATTTTAAAATTTGTTGGAATTAGTTTTAACAAGTATTTTTTTTCCTCATCCCAGCCTCTAGTTTGGCATATTCAATATACACACAATCGATGTCCTACACTCCTAGCATTAAACGTCACAAAACTGAATCACATGTTCCATGTGTATAATGTTACAACTATGGAGGTATTTATAATTTACTTCCATTAATAACTACATTGCTCTTTTTGGTGTAAAAGAATTTTCCAAAAAAGAATATTGAAATTAACTGTGATTCAACAAAATCCATCCCTAACAACCATTTTAAAGTTGATGCGAGTAATTTACAAACTTCCAAAGTTAAGTATAACACCGTGAAACCAAAAGGCGCCTCTACCAAAGATTAAGGGTTTAAGTCCCTATGTAGTCATAAAATATAGACTAATGATTAGTGTAATGAGTGTGTAACCCGTTCTAAAAAAAATGTATAACACCGCCATGAAATGCATTGATTTGATTAAACGCTAAAACTTTTGGAGACAAAGAGATAGAGAGAGATTGTATATTAAATCTGCTGAAAGAATAAAATTAGAAAAATAATACCTTTTTACCAATTACAACAAATCCAAACACTCTAGTTTTTGTTTCAAAACGTAAGCAAGACAAATTAGCAAGATTGATCACGATGACAGAAAGTTGATATCATATAATATATTTATATTTGTTAATATAATTAAGAAACATGCACCTGGCTACATATAACAAACTGTTGAAAGAATAAAATTAGAAAAATAATACCTTTTTGACCAATTACCACAAATGCAAACATTAGTAGTTTTTGTTTCAAACGTAAGCAAGACAAATTAGGAAGACTATCGGTTCACGATGACAGAAAGTTATATTTGTTAATTAAGAAACATGCAGTTGGCTACATATAACAATCATCCTTTGCGACATCTTTACTTCCAACCAAACCAAGCATTACCAGGTATGAACCTGATGGCTTCCAGTTTAAAAAAATCTCTTTCCACGATACTTTTTGTGTTGTCCTTTCTTTACAAGACCATGCTCCCGATTAATCAATATATGATAACTTTCTTTCAATTTTAATTTATCTATACAACTCTCAAGCATGTATTGATTAAATGTAGTTGTATATATACAGCTGTTGTGATAGATAAGTGCATTAAAGATTGTATGGCAGTCAAAGTGAATTGCGGAACAGAATGTAAAGCAGCTGGCTATCAAACAGGTGGTTGCGGGATGTTACCAGATATAATGAAATGCTGCTGTTTTCATTAGATAATACATGTTCATAAAGGTTAAATGCATGGGTTATAATTCCCATGCCTATCAGTTAATGGTTATTTCTTGTAAACCGTTTATTCTGCTCTTGCTAATAAAGTTAAAAAAAATAAAAAACGACTCCATCTCACGATGGCTTCGGCTTCTAATTTTTCTGTCTACAATGAGTAAATTGTATTTTGTAACATTCACTAGGATAGAACACATTTGTTTATGCGGTTAAATTGTTTAAATATTACATGTAAGTGCCCACACCAACAAACTAAGCATCATTAAATACCAACATTTAATGATGTATTTACTTTAACCGCATCAATAAACACATCCTGGAAGGTTTATACACCTCACAAATTAAGACTAACCCGCAAAAATAAATATTTCACAGTATTAAATTATTACACGTAGTGCTCGTATCCTTTTATCTAATTGAATTCCAAATGTAATGCAATACGATAAAAAATGATGTAAAGTGAAACTGGATTGCTCCCTCTAACTTCTTGCTAGTCCAAGCCTTTTTTTTTATTTCTTATAATATATATTTGTGGGTTCCAAAAAATTTAAATAATTACACACTATTAAACAAAAAAATCTACCATTAATTGACTTCGCACCATGAAACATTCACCGCATCATTAAATTATTAGAAGTATTAAATAGTTACGTACGCACTATTAAACAAAAATACACCGTTAATTAACTTTACACCATAAAACCTTCATCACATCATTAAATACTACAAGAAATTAGTGTATTAAAGTCGACACGCGTCGTCGCTAATAGTAGCGTGTGTCGCCGCTAATAGTATTAACGGCGACGTGTAGTTGCTAAAAGGTCGCCGCTGATATTTCGTCGCTGATAATCCAAATGTCGCCGCTACTACCAGTTGTCGTCGCTAATAACTGACTATCGCCACTAAAAGCGTCGCCGGTATTGTTTTTTTTTTGTTTTTTTTTTTTATTTCATATTGTAATTGAAAAAAACAGTATAAAAACTATAAAAACTGCTATGATATTAATTATTATAATCCTACGTCCTTCCATTTCAAAATATCAATCCAACATCCATTTAAAATAATCATCCAATTTAGCATAATAATAAATATCAAAAATACTAGTCTAAAATGCTTACACAAACAAAACATACAAAAATCATACAACTAACTACTCGTCATCGTCGCTCTCATCGTTTCCTTCAGTTTCATTTCTTTGTGGCAACGAACGAAACCAATCTTTAAGTGCGGCACTACATGTCAGATTTTTTAACATCGTTTGAAGCATTTCCAACTACAAAGAAAACAACATAGTCTTATAATTAGTTAAGCCAACATTATAACATTCTATATACAAAATACCATTATAGCATTGTTCGACTGCTTGCGCCCATTTTTCATGTGACATACCATCAGGGGGGTTGGCTAATGCCCTTGGAATATCTGTAAGCCCCCCACATTCTGAAAATAAGTATGTGCTTTATTTTTCTGACCTCTATAAACTCTGTGTAAAATTGCATCAATGCTCTACAACAACTGATCACGCTCGGGATCCAAGTTAACCTTATCTAAATCAAACTTGTTCTAAAAATTCAAAAAAAAGTTAGTTAATTAAATACCAATCACAACTAAACTTAAAATATTAACCAAGTTACCTTTAGATACGCTACTGTGGCATTTCTTAAAGTGGGGGAAACATTTTCCCAGCCAGATACGCTCAAAGGGATATTCATCCACATATACTTCCCAATCTCACGGGTAAACCAATTACCACAATTTCCGACAGGGGAATATGTGATCTCCCTGTCGAAATCCAATTCTACAGGCTTTCCCTTGTTTGCCCGTATCGACATTAATAGTTGGATGTTTTTTTGCTAGGCCTCTTCTTTTTTTAGGAAGCTCAGCTGAAAAATATAATTAAAAATATTAGTCACAACAGCTTATAATAAATAGATAAAAATAGGTAATGAATATATCATAATAAAACTTACCATCCTGTTCATGTTGTCTACGACCAAAGCCTATAGGAGGTGGTGGATCCCCGGCTCCATCACTTCTATGTGCTAAGCCGATAACATTTGTCATCACGTAAAAGAGTATCGCCCAACTATACCCCATATATACCCTGCAAAATTACAATATGAATAATTTCTATACATACAATTACATATATAATAAAATAAAATAAATAAACATATAATAAAATAATTTCTATACATACATTTACAATATGAAGAATTTCTATACATACAATTTCATTTGTATCATTATAACATCCAAATACAAACACACAAACTACATACATAATTTCTAGACATACAATTACACATATAATAAAATAAATACACATTTCATTATAGCATTGTACTTTGTTTTTTTCATACATAAATACACACATTATACATAAAAATACACATAAACACACAATATACATACAAATACACATTATAACATCATATATTTTTTTTCATTCTTTCCATTATTGCATCCTACTTTTTTTTTTCCAGTTTTTTCTTTTCACATTCATTATATAATTTTTTTCCATTCATCAAATAAATTACATACATACATGATGCATACAATATGAAGAATTATATCAGAATACTTCATGAAATATAATATAACTTGGAGTGGAATGAAATCAGAATGATGGTGGTGCTGTGGGAGTGTTGTGGTGGCAAAAAAATCCTGTGGTTTGGTGGTGGTGATGACAACCCGAAATTAGAGGTCAACAAAGCTTAATACATACAATCATACACCGAAATCATTAGTTAATCACTTATATAGTTGATGTTCAGAAAAGAAATCGGGATAAAAAATCGGAAATTACCTATCGTCGGTGATGAGGCTTCCGTTGCCGGTGATAGTGCTCTTGTCATCGCCGGTGATAGACCCTAATGTCGGCGATGATTTTTCGTCGATTTGAGTCGTCGACAGCAAGTGAAAGAAACAGATTACAGAAAGCAGTGTAGGAAGAGGGGTATATCTGCGATGAGCATTAGCAGCGACACTTATTAGTGACGGCAGAGAGGTATTAGCGACGACATTAGGGTTTTAGCAGCGACACCCTTACGAGGGAAAAAATAGCGCCTTTTTTTTGGAGCATTAGAGGCGATGCCGTCGCCGCCATTGATGTCGCCGCAAATACGTTAAGCGGACACCGTTTTCGGCCGTTCGATTTGGTCCAGATCAACGAACACGGTTAACCAGTTCTTTCTGACACGGATTGTGGTTTTTTACTATTAGCGACGACGCACACTATTAGCGGCGACAAATAACGCACAAATGACATGTCGCCACTAATAGTGTGCGTCGCCGCTAATGACATTGCTGCTATTGCCCTTATTTCTTGCGGTGAAAGTATCAGCACCATTAAATAGTTACTTATTATTAAACAAAAATAGCCATTAATTAAAAATTTGCACCGTTGATATTAAAAATAGTCTCTTAACTAGTTTTATTGTCATGTTCTCTAAATCTTTGCCAATTAAAGTCAGAACTAGTTTTATAATCATTTTTTTAATTTGCTTAGTCGAAACAAGCTCATTCATACTCCAAAACTGAAAAATAAAATAAACAAATTACATAAAGTATACAAACAAAATAGAAAGTTGAAATTTAAAATATATTCAAAACGTTTAATATAGTTTCAAATTTATATTGAATAGTCTCAAAAAATCCAGCATGTGTTTAACAACTATAAAACCACATTCCCGGTTTTCTTTTTGTTTGTTATACTGCAATTAATTCACAAGTCTTTATTGTAAACACTATAAAATAAATTCATAAAAGGGAAATAAAATCATATCATTGCATTTATCCATGTATATTTAATCGGGAAAACTATATCAGTAATAAAGCTAAGGGGTAGTTCTTGATATTACTACGATGTATTAAAGAATCAAGAATATATGCCATTGGGTTCTCTAGAAACGGATTAAAACACTACTAAAAAACTAGAAATACCTACGAAAATCTCCTACGGAAATATTCCATCAAGAAATCCCGAAGGAATACCTACGGAATTCCCACAAAAAACGATGCCCTAGATTACTGAAGATATTGTGACGAAACAACTACGGAATACTAAGCGACAACGCATCCGTCAGAAATCCATCGGTAAATACCGACGGAATATGTATTGAACTGACAAAAAGATTAATTTGTTTAGTTTCCGTCAAAAATCCGGCGCTAAACAGTCATTTATTAATTCTTTATTATTATTATTATTATTATTATTATTTATTTCCATTATTAACATTATTATTATTATTATTATTATTATTATTATTATTATGTGTCAATGTATGCGTATGTATGTATCTGTGTATATGAATGTATGTATATGTGTGTACATGATTTTATGTGTATACGTGAATGTGTGTCTATGAATGTATGTGTGAATGTTTGTCTATGAATGTATGTGTGAATGTGTGTCTATAAATGTATGTGTTAATGTATGTGTCTATGGGGTATGTGAATGTGTGTATATGAATGTATGCGTGAATGTATGAGCATGCCACTATACACATACATATATCACGTATAAGTTTGGCAAAGTATAGATTATAATGTATAATCAAAGTGGGAAAAAATGAATTGATAATGAAACACTTCTTAGATGTCAACCGTTAGTTAGTTATCAACAGATTTCCCAAAATGTCATTTTGGAAAAATATTGAATAAATTCAATTATATATGTATGTATGTGTTTATGTGTATATATGTAACACCCAAAGTTTCAAAGGCCAAGAAAGGAAAGAAAAGCCCTAATTTAAGGGTAGACTCGGCGAGTCCAAGGAGGGACTCGGCGAGTCCGAGCGGGATTCGGGTCGAGGAGTAAGCGACCGACTCGCCGAGTCGGCCAAGGTGACTCGGCAAGTCTGGTCAGAACGAGGAAAACCCTAATCCCGGGAGTTGTATCCTATTTAAAGGGTGTTATGTCCCTCCCTCAGCCCCCATATCACCCTAGAGAGCCAGTGCACCCTTGAATTCGTGAGAGCTTCCATCATTTTGAGAGTTAAAGCTTGGAGGAAGGACTTTGGGGAAAGGAACTTGAAGGGCATGTAGGTTGCTTCAAGGAGAAGGTGTAGATCCGAGATCTACTTCAGTGGTGTTCATCTTGGAGGTAACAAGCTGCTATCTCCCCTCATTTGCACCTAGATCTTTGTGTGTGTTTTGGGCATTCTTGGCTTAAGTGTAACCTTTGAGCTAGAGGTTCAGATCTGAGGTTGCTACCTCAGATCCATGCTTATTTTGGTCTAGAATTCCGTAAAGTATCAGCCCTTGAGTGGATCATGGAGCGTTTTTGCCTTAAGCCCTAGTTTATAGCATATTTTGCCTAGATCTCCTTCTCTACACGTAAAGTTTGCAACTTTACGTGGGGAAAAGGCTTGGGAAGGGTGGATCTATAGTTTGGAGTTCATGCATGACTCAAATGTCCACTGCATGTAAGGAGATCTGAAGGGACTTGGCGAGTCCTTTGAGTGGACTCGACGAGTAGCATGAAGTTGTGGAGAAACTCGATGAGTGGGATGAACAACTCGTCGAGTCGTATGAAGATTGCCTTGTAATCGGCGAGTCTGTTCTTGGACTCGGCGAGTCTGTTCTTGGACTCGGCGAGTCAGGTCGCGAAACCCCAAACCCTTCGAGTTGAGACTCGAATCAATGAGTCGGGTGGAGACTCAGTGAGTTGGACAGATCTGGACTCAGAAATCGGTAGACTCGGCGAGTCATGGACTGACTCGGCGAGTCGAGTCGCGAATGGAAGGAATCTGAACATTATGAACTCGGCAAGTCAGTAGGGTGACTCGGTGAGTAGGGTTGACCTGGATGGTTGACCTTGACCAGGACTTTGACTTGGATCAGGGAGGACTTGGTTGTCTTTCGGGGGTCAGTTAGACTCAGTGTTGCATTAATATTGGTAGTTCGGGGAGCAAGGGGAGCAGGAGTTCCGTGAGTTGTCGGGCAGCAACTAGTGAGATCATCAGCAAGTTCAGCCAGTGCAGGTGAGTTTCCCTTGCGTGAATGGCTCTAAGGCCACAATGCCGGCCCATGTAGTTATGAGTAGAAGACCCGGGGGTTAGCCCTAGGCACAGTATGCTAGTATTATTTTCAGGACGAGGTCCAGTAATAGCGGGCGGGTGCCCAAGGAATTGTTTATATGATAGTTTATACTTGTTGTCTATGTGATACATGTATGTGCCTGGTAGGGAGGTGAGTGTGGGCGAGGTCCCGTATCTCACCAATAGCAGAGTGTGGATGGGGTTCCATATCTCATTAGTAGCAGAATAGGGGCGAGGCCCAAACTAGAACAGGAGTGAGAGTGGGCTAGGCCCGTACCTCACTACCATTAGGAGCGTGGACGGGGTCCCATGACTCATCAGTAGCAGGACATGGGAGAGGCCCAGGATAGGCAAGGCCTTAGGACAGAACCCGTTGCATGTGTTAGTTATGTGTTGTGAAATGTTTATGTGTTATTATTTGTGGGCGGGCGAGGCCCTTTGACAGGCGAGGGCTAAGTAAAACAGATCTGTATCCGAGCGGGGCTCGAAGCCAGGCGGGGCCCGGAGCGGCGGGGCCGTTGTAGCGGGCGAGGCCCGAGGTAGGCGGCGAGGCCCAAGATAGTGGGCGTGGCCTAGTATGTGCAGTATGTGGTTATGCATGGTATGTGGTAGGGTGGGGAACTCACTAAGTTTCGTGCTTACAGTTTTCAGTTTTGGTTTCAGGTACTTCCAGTAGCGGAGGGAAGAGCTCGGGGTGATCGCATGGCACACACCATAGATTAGACAGCCTGGGAATGTTTACTCTGATAATGAACATGTGTTTTGAAAACTTATACTCATATTATGTTTTGGAATGATGACTTTACTTTAAGTAATGATGTATTAAAAGAAATTTTTGGTCTTAAATTTTGGGTCGTTACGAGTTGGTATCAGAGCCTTGGTTTGAGGGATTCGAACATGCTCTCGGGTGTGTCTGAACTCAAACTGAGGAATTGGTAAGGAAGTTTTCAAAATGGAAAGACAGTTTTGTAAAAAGAGTTTTGAGAAAGAAAATGGTTTTAGAAAAGTAAAAAGAATTTAGAAAGATAAGAACTTTGAAAAGAGAAAAGAGGTGTGGTGCATGCAATCAACCGAGCTCAAGTAAGTACCCCAAAATACCCATACAAGTTTATGGTTTGATTATTAGTTAATAGAACAGCATTCTAGATTAGGACTAAGGATCTAGGGAGGATGCCTTATGTGCCTGTTATATGTGCTTTTGATCTGCATGATAGTGCTGAATAGTCAGTAGTAGGATAGCCTGATTAGGTTATGCCTGAGTTTATGAGTTGTGTTGCATGCTAGTTCAGATTCTTGCTATGTGGATATGATTGCTTGAGTATGTTATGGTTAGATTTTCCCTTGTCTGAATGCTGCTTGCTTTGTGCATTGTGGGATTCTAAGTGATGGGAGTTAGCCATTAGGTGGATACGTCACGTCGCATGTGATCAGTGTTGAGTAATCTCAGAGTGTTGGATTTGGTCCTATTGCGCAGCTCTTGTTTGAGTCCAACTGTTGTAGGAACGAGTCTTTTACTTGAAGGATTATCTGAGCCTCGTCACATGTGATGGTATCCAGGTGATGGCTAATTGGCATTGCGAGGAGGCCTTCAGTAGCTGAGGACTGGTTTGAGTTGAGTCAAAGGTTTCCCTAGGGTAAGCCTAGGATGAGGTAGTGCTGGGAGCAGTAGTAGTAGAAAAGGGACCTGGTGGAGGCAAAGCAGTTCTTGAGGAAAGTACGGATAGATGTGGAAGGTAGTATGGGCCCGTACTACTGAAAGCAGAGGATCCGTACTCGATTCGGGAAAGGCCGAGACAAGATCGGGAACTTGGTAGTGAGTATGTTTGGTCTCGTAGCAGTGAGTAGTATTCTGATAATGGTTATGTTATATGTTTCAGTATGGTGACATTGCAAGAGGGACCAGCGGGCGGATCAGGCACCGAAGAGGGATTGGGCTCGGGTTTAGGGGCCGAGCAGCTCGAGAAGCGGATGAGAGAGTTGATATCAGCTGAGGTGACGCACAGTATTCTAGCTCAGACTCTTGTGATCTTTGGCACGGTCAAGGAGGGTATATTGGAGATTTTGGATGAGAGGCTGGGAGCCTTCCGTACTGAGATGATGGCCTTGCTGGGAGCGCGTACCTTGAAATTTCGGGAGTTCAGGGCTAGCGGGGCACCGGATTATTATGGGGCTAGGGACCCTGTAACAACCCAAAAAATTCATATCACTTCTTGTATCACAACTTGTAATCCGATCCGATCAACCAAACGTCATTTTCAATTTCGTTTTCAATTACACCAATTAATTAAAGTCATTAGTTTATATTGACCTAAAATGACTTAATGGGTGTCTTAAAACATTAGAAATCATTTTAAACACCCAACTTCAGTGATCGGAATATTTCTAGAAATTACTATGTCGGGTTAAGGTAACTCAATCGCGTACGACCAAAAACCTCATTTAACGTCGGTATCGGGTAGAATTCTATCGTGTCAAATTCCCGAACACTATATAAACATGATTTAGACTCCATTTGAAGCCTTTGGCCAAATTCATACTAAACTCTTACAACCTCTCTCCTCCAAGCTAGAATTAAGGTCCAAATCACAAGTTTAAGGCTTCAAATCTTTAAGGTAACCTCTCTAGCATGTTATTCATCATCTTTAGCCTTCAAATTGATGAATTAATTGAGTTTTGGGGTCAAGAAGATGAGTTTACGGCCAAGGAGCAAGCTTGGGTCGTAAACTCCATTTTATGGGGTTTTAAGCTCTTAAACTCCTTCCAAAACTCAATTGGACTTTAGATATGACTAAGGGACTTCAAGTTATGGACTTAGAACATGTAAATCTTTGATTTTGAAGACTTTGAAGGAGTTTACGGCCAAGGCATAATCTTAGGCCGTAAACTCATGTTAATGGTGTTTTTCAAGCCCTTAAACCCTTCCAAATCACCCCTACAGCTTAGATATGAATTATAGGACCTTGATTCTTGCATTTGGACACTTTAAACATTAATTTTAAAGGACTTAGATGAGTTTACGGCCAAGGAGAGTTCTTGGGCCGTAAACTCCACAAAACTTGGCATAAATCTCATTCTAAGGTGTTAGAAAGCCATCCAACACCACCAAAAGCCTTAGGATAAATCAAGGGACCAACCAAAAATACTTTAAGGGCCTAAAACACAACATTTTATGGGGTTTCTAAGAGTTTACGGCCAAGACATGTTCTTGGGCCGTAAACTCCAAAATTTTTGGTGTTAGAATGCAAACTACACACCCCTAAGGCCCTTAGATGAATTTTAGAAGTCCTTTCATGCATGTTCTAGGCCTTGAAACACTTTGGAACACCACACTCAAGAGTTTACGGCCATGAAAGGGGTTTCATGGGCCGTAAACTCCACAAATTCCCCAAAAATCTCATATAAACTCATGTTAGGCCTTGGACTAATTTTACCAATCACATGTGATTTGTTCTAGCACCATTTAGCACCATTTCCTTGAATAATTAGGAGTTTACGGCCAGGAGCCTATGCTAGGCCGTAAACTCCCATAAAATTTATCATTTTAGTGATTTCAATCCATTCCATGCATTTAGAACAAAGCCTAGAATCATTTCCCATGTCCATGTAAGCCATTTAAGCCATTTAATCACCCAAAACCACACCCACATGAGTTTACGGCCGTAAACTCATGTATATGTGTGTTTTGTGGTTGTAAACTCATCTAAATGTTTACTTATGGAGAGTAAACTCAAGTCCCAAGTCCCTAGTGCCTTTACAAGTCCTTAAACGCCACCCGGGTCACTCCAAACGCTCATTTTAAGGTGTTTAACCTCATTGGAGTGTAATGTTCCATATGATTAGTGAATGTATCCCTAATTGTATATATATGGACATTATTTCATTTTACATAGGGTCATCGCGAGTAATCAAATCCCGAACCAACGTCTAGCATTCAAAACCGACACGTTTCCGAGTCCGGTGAGTTCATACCCCTACCTTTTTCACTGTTTTTTTTTCACTGTTTTCAGGGGGGGGGGGGGGGGAACACAAGCAAAGTACAAGGGTTTTCTTGTACTCAAAATTTATTTTTCGCGTGTGTGTGTTTCACATTTCTTATGCTTTTAATACTGATATACGTAACTAATAACCAGTAGATCATACAGTTCACTTAAACATTTATTTGTGAAATGGATTTTTATAAATGGTTATGTTATATATTTCACAAATGGTTTCCACATTTTATCAGTTAAAAGCATGACATTATAACACATGAACAATATAATTCGTACACTGTCTTGTCCTCGGTAACATTCCACAGAGATACGCGAATGGAGGATTATTCTATTATTACTAGTAAATTTGTTATTCCGTATGATTGGAGACACGTCCTCGGCAAACACTCCACAGAGATACGCGAGTGGAGGACTACACCCGTAACCAGAATCTCTGGAATTTAGAGAGCGTGACTTAAGTGTATAGATCTATACGGGGCTGACTACCCCACACCTGGCTGCTAGCTACAGCCGAACCGAAATGGTTCAAGGGTGACGAAAGTCATAGGAATTGTGGACTACTTATTGCCACAGGTTCAGTCTTTAGTATGGTTATGGAACTCGCAATTAGGATAACAGAGATTTACTTACAGTAATAATGAACCATATACTACATTTTGCAGACAATCAGGATTCAGTTTACATCTTTTACATCTTTTACATTTTCTTTTACAAACAATAACCAACATTCAGGAAGGTATGGAACCTTCCTGGGGAAAAACTTTGTACATAACCAGGTTTGATAGAATACATCTTTCACATTGAAAACCAACTTACAGGAAAACATGGGGTATTCCTGGGTAACATTCATATAACCAGAAAAGTGTAACCAATTGTATATCATTACATCTTTTACAATAACTAACTATTCAGGAAAGTATGGGACTTTCCTGGGAATACACTGATACATTTTCAGAAACAGAAAGGAATTATAAACATTTTCACAAAACAAAACTACTTATGAACTCACCAGCTTTTTGCTGATTTTCAAACCGCTTGTGTTCTCAGGTCAACGTTAGAACAGGTACCCGGAGATTTTTTTTGATCAGAAGATGGAGTATATGAAGATCCGTTTCATTTTGTCTATATATATACTATGTATCACAATTGTACAAACTTTTCTTTTGAAACAACTGTAAAACTTTATTATGTAATGTAATGGTTGTTCTACTTTACTTACTATGTGCATTGGATTTGATACTCAACGTGGAGTCAACCCCGGAAATGTTTCCGCCTTCGATTTTCGGGGTGTGACAGATTGGTATCAGAGCCCTTGTTTATAGTGAATAAAGTATACCAAACCTTACATGGTATAAAACTATAAACACTAAAGGGCCTAAGTGCTCTGAAATAAAAGTATCTTCAGACTATAAGTATTTTCAAAAATATACAAGTATACCGACTATCGAGATTCGTATCAATAAGTAGAACAAAACATAAGTAAATGGGTGCTGTGTATTGCAGTTAAACTTGGGCAGTTATGTAGTCGTGTCTAGGGTCAATATAGCCTGGCCAACTATATTCATTTGAGACACGGCCAACATGTGCTTGGGAGTGACTGTAATATACGACAAGCCTAAAAACTTACCCAATATCCCAAACAACAAATCGTCGCTGCAGCGAACCATGAAATACTATGGGAGTATTTCTCGAGCCGATCCTCTGTAGAAATCCTCATATACGTGTTATTCCTTGATCATTCCTTTAGCGATAAAAATGTTCTATCTTGATAACTCCTTTCTTCTTTATCGCTTTGTATGATGCTATATTTGCCTTGATGAGATATCTCCTGTCCCATGTCTCTTGATTCAATTCAGAGGACTTATGATCCTCTCTTTCCTGATCTTTTTAGATCAAGATGCCTCCAAGAAAGAGACCCAGCTCAACGAACAACATCAATCCTCCTCCGCCACCACCTCCTATTCAGATCGATTTGGAAACACTTCAGGCAACCATTTCCGCTACCATATCAGCTCTCTTACCTCAACTGAACTCTAGGGGTTCGGGAGGTGAAACCCAAAACCCAGATGGTAGTCCGGGGCACCAAAGAGGAAATTCTTATAAGGATTTCATGAACGCGAAACCAACATCCTTTAATGGCACTGGAGGTGTCATTTCCTTATCCCGATGGTTCGAGAAAATCGAATCCATCTTCGAAATCTGTGCTTGTGCAGAGTCTGATAAAGTTAAGTTTGCGGCTTGTACCTTTGAAGATAAAGCCTTGACTTGGTGGAATGGCCGAGTCAAATCTCTGACCTTACCTGTAGCCAATGCCATGGGCTGGGAGGCCATGAAAGAACTCCTCCTTGCCGAGTACTGCTCTCGTGGCGAAATGCAGAAATTAGAGCACGAGCTTTGGAATTTGAAAATGAAAGGTTCTGACATTGCTGCGTATACTTCTCGATTCGATGATCTCGCACTTCTCTGCCCGGGATTAGTCACTCCTGAAAACAAAAAGATCGAAAGGTTCGTTTGGGGATTATCTCAACCAACAAAGAGTCATGTTTTGGCTGCTCGTCCAAATACTTACGATAGTGCCAAGACTTTAGCTCAAATTCTGATTGATCACAGCGACGACGTTAAGGAAATCACTACCACTTCTGAGCCGAATCAAAGGAGTGGTGAAAAGAGGAAATTCTGGAAGAAAAAGAAGGGTCAATCTTCTCAAGGATCTTCCAAGAAACAACAGACGGTAGCAGTCCATGCTGCTACTGTTACTCCTGTTACTGCAGTTTCTGTCATGGGATCCACAGCCTCAACTCCTACCAGCCGATATGTTGGTAACCTCCCTCTTTGTGAAAAATGCAAGTATCACCACAATCCTGGTCCCTGTCGAGAACTATCCTGTACCAATTGTGGAAAGAAGGGACACACTGTTCGATACTGCAAAGCTCCGACTCAATCAGCAAATCAATCATCTGGAACAGGCGTTGGTCAAGCCTGTTATAACTGTGGTGAGGTCGGACACTTTAAAAGGAACTGCCCCAAGAAGAATACCGCTGGCAACATAGGAAGGGTCCTTGCTATGGGACGAGAAGAAGCAGTTGCCGATCCAAATGTTGTCTCGGGTACGTTTCTTCTCGACAACTCGTATGCTAATATTCTTTTCGATTCGGGTGCTGAAAGAAGTTTTGTTAGTCATGCATTCAAACATAACCTAAAACATAATTCCCAACCTCTAACCGAAATATTTACCATCGAAATGGAAAACGGAGAGAAAGAGAGTGCGAGTGAAGTATTTGTAGATTGCGTTCTTACCTTAAACGACCATTCGTTTCCTATCGATCTTATGCCTGTATCTATAAAGAGCTTTGATGTCATTATTGGCATGGATTGGTTGAGCCCCAATCATGCAGATATCCTTTGCTTCGAAAAAGCCATCCGTCTTAACCTTCCTTCTGGTCAATCTCTAGTGATCTATGGCGATAAACTCAGTTCCAATCTTCGTATCATCTCCTGCATCAAAGCTCAGAAACTCCTGCGTAAGGAGTATGTTGCATTCTTGGCTCACGTAATCAACGAAAATCAAGAAGTTAAAAACCTCGCGAGCATTCCCGAGGTCTGCAATTTTCCCGATGTGTTTCCTGAAGAGCTTCCAGGAATCCCTCCTGAGCGTCAGGTCGAGTTTCATATTGACCTAATTCCTGGGGCTACTCCTGTAGCAAAGTCTCCGTATCGCTTAGCTCTGGCAGAGATGCAGGAACTATCCAGTCAGCTTAATGAATTGCTTAACAAAGGATTCATTAGGCCGAGTTCCTCACCCTGGGGAGCTCCGGTTTTGTTTGTCAAGAAGAAGGATGGATCCTTTCGAATGTGTATAGATTATCGTGAATTAAACAAGTTGACTGTTAAGAACCGATATCCTCTTCCACGTATAGATGACCTTTTCGATCAACTCCAGGGAGCCAGTTACTTCTCTAAGATAGACCTTCGGTCAGGGTATCATCAGTTGCGAGTTCATGAAAGTGATGTGTCCAAAACAGCTGTCAGGACTCGATATGGACACTACGAGTTCGTAGTGATGCCATTCGGTTTAACCAATGCACCGGCAGTGTTCATGGACCTTATGAACCAGGTGTGCCGTCCCTTCTTAGACAAATTTGTCATCGTGTTCATTGACGACATCCTCGTTTACTCCCGAAACGAAGAAGACCACAAACAACACTTGAGGATAGTATTGGAAACCCTTAGATCCGAAAAACTATACGCAAAGTTTTCAAAATGTGAGTTTTGGATACGGAAGGTAACTTTCCTTGGTCATGTGATAAGTGAGGAGGGTATTCATGTTGATCCTTCCAAGATTAAGGCAATAGAGAATTGGCCAGCACCGAAGACACCCACAGAAATTCGACAATTCTTGGGTCTCGCTGGCTATTATCGAAGGTTCATCCAAAACTTTTCCCGAATCGCCAAACCTCTAACCACTCTAACACAGAAAGGTGTACCCTTTTGTTGGGGTGATAAGCAAGAGACCGCATTTCAGACGTTGAAGAAAGCTCTGTGCAGCGCGCCTGTCCTATCTCTACCCGAAGGAACAGAGGACTTTGTCGTCTATTGCGATGCGTCTACTCAAGGTTTAGGTTGTGTGCTTATGCAGAGAGGAAAAGTGATTGCTTATGCCTCTAGACAGCTGAAAACACACGAGGTCAACTATACCACACACGACTTGGAACTTGGAGCCGTAGTTTTTGCATTAAAAATTTGGAGGCATTACCTTTACGGAACCAAGTGCACGATCTTTACTGATCATAAGAGCCTGCAACATATCTTTGACCAAAAAGACCTGAACATGAGACAAAGGCGATGGGTAGAGCTACTCAGTGATTATGAGTGTGAAATCCGCTACCATCCCGGCAATGCCAATGTGGTAGCAGATGCCCTTAGCCGAAAGGAGAATACCAGCAATAAAGTGAAGAGTCAGTCGATAACCATCCATTCCAATCTACCCAGGCGAATCCGAGAAGCTCAACTTGAAGCCCTGAAACCGGAGAACATGACAACTGAAGCTTTGAGAGGGATGGAAAAGAAACTTGGGATCAGAAGTGACGGAGTCCAGTGTTTTATGGATCGAATCTGGATTCCCAAGTCTGGAGGATTAAGAGAGTTAGTAATGGAGGAAGGACATAGAACCAAATACTCTGTTCACCCGGGCTCTGACAAGATGTACTTAGATCTCAAGAAACAATATTGGTGGCCAAACATGAAAGCTGAGATAGCCACATTCGTGGGCAAGTGCTTGACTTGCGCCAAAGTCAAAGTTGAACATCAGAAACCTTCAGGTCTGCTTCAACAACCTGAGATTCCCAAGTGGAAATGGGAGATGATTACCATGGACTTCATCACCAAACTACCCAAGTGCTTGAATGGGAATGATACCATTTGGGTGATTGTTGATCGTTTGACAAAATCCGCTCACTTTATTCCAATTAAAGAATCATACAAGATGGAAAGACTTGCGCGAATCTACATCCAGGAGGTAGTACGTCTACACGGGGTACCTGTATCCATTATCTCTGATCAAGATAGCAGGTTTACTTCCAGATTCTGGCAATCCCTTCAGAAAGCCCTTGGAACCCAACTAGACATGAGCACGGCATACCATCCTCAGACTGATGGTCAAAGCGAGAGAACAATCCAGACTCTGGAGGACATGCTTAGGGCATGTGTCATTGATTTTGGAAAGTCGTGGGACGCACATCTACCATTGATCGAATTCTCATACAACAACAGTTACCACACCAGCATTAGGGCTGCTCCGTTCGAAGCCTTATACAGTCGCAAGTGCAGATCCCCTCTGTGCTGGGCCGAGGTAGGAGATACGGAATTAGCAAAGAGTCGAGTCCCCGACAGTGCACTTACCGGTCCTGAAATCATCCGTGAAACCACTGAGAAAATTATTCAAATCCGTGAACGACTAAAGGCCTCACGTGATCGTCAAAAGAGTTACGCTGATAATCGTCGGAAACCCCTAGAATTCTAGGTTGGGGACCGTGTTCTATTGAAAGTCTCGCCCTGGAAAGGCACTGTACGTTTCGGTAAACGTGGGAAACTCAATCCGAGGTACATTGGACCTTTTGAAATCATCGCCAGAGTTGGTCCGGTAGCCTATAAGCTTCATTTACCTCACGAACTCAGTAACATTCATCCTGTCTTCCATGTTTCAAATCTCAAAAAGTGCCTATCCGATGAAACCCTAACAATCCCCTTAGACGAGATTGAGATCGATGAAAATCTTAACTTTGTGGAGGAACCCATCGAAATCATGGATCGAGAAGTCAAACGTACGAAACAGAGTCGCATCCCGTTGGTGAAGGTTCGCTGGAATGCCAAGCGAGGACCGGAGTTCACTTGGGAGCGAGAAGACTCGATTAAACAAAAATATCCACAACTCTTTTCTAATCCATGATTTGTATCTTGTCTTGTGTTTTAAACTTTGAATTTCGGGACGAAATTCCCTCTAACGGGGGGATAATGTAACAACCCGAAAAATTCATATCACTTCTTGTATCACAACTTCTAATCCGATCCGATCAACCAAACGTCATTTTCAATTTCGTTTTCAATTACACCAATTAATTAAAGTCATTAGTTTATATTGACCTAAAATGACTTAATGGGTGTCTTAAAACATTAGAAATCATTTTAAACACCCAACTTCAGTGATCAGAATATTTCTAGAAATTACTATGTCGGGTTAAGGTAACTCAATCGCGTACGACCAAAAACCTCATTTAACGTCGGTATCGGGTAGAATTCTATCGTGTCAAATTCCCGAACACTATATAAACATGATTTAGACTCCATTTGAAGCCTTTGGCCAAATTCATACTAAACTCTTACAACCTCTCTCCTCCAAGCTAGAATTAAGGTCCAAATCACAAGTTTAAGGCTTCAAATCTTTAAGGTAACCTCTCTAGCATGTTATTCATCATCTTTAGCCTTCAAATTGATGAATTAATTGAGTTTTGGGGTCAAGAAGATGAGTTTACGGCCAAGGAGCAAGCTTGGGCCGTAAACTCCATTTTATGGGGTTTTAAGCTCTTAAACTCCTTCCAAAACTCAATTGGACTTTAGATATGACTAAGGGACTTCAAGTTATGGACTTAGAACATGTAAATCTTTGATTTTGAAGACTTTGAAGGAGTTTACGGCCAAGGCATAATCTTAGGCCGTAAACTCATGTTAATGGTGTTTTTCAAGCCCTTAAACCCTTCCAAATCACCCCTACAGCTTAGATATGAATTATAGGACCTTGATTCTTGCATTTGGACACTTTAAACATTAATTTTAAAGGACTTAGATGAGTTTACGGCCAAGGAGAGTTCTTGGGCCGTAAAATCCACAAAACTTGGCATAAATCTCATTCTAAGGTGTTAGAAAGCCATCCAACACCACCAAAAGCCTTAGGATAAATCAAGGGACCAACCAAAAATACTTTAAGGGCCTAAAACACAACATTTTATGGGGTTTCTAAGAGTTTACGGCCAAGACATGTTCTTGGGCCGTAAACTCCAAAATTTTTGGTGTTAGAATGCAAACTACACACCCCTAAGGCCCTTAGATGAATTTTAGAAGTCCTTTCATGCATGTTCTAGGCCTTGAAACACTTTGGAACACCACACTCAAGAGTTTACGGCCATGAAAGGGGTTTCATGGGCCGTAAACTCCACAAATTCCCCAAAAATCTCATATAAACTCATGTTAGGCCTTGGACTAATTTTACCAATCACATGTGATTTGTTCTAGCACCATTTAGCACCATTTCCTTGAATAATTAGGAGTTTACGGCCAGGAGCCTATGCTAGGCCGTAAACTCCCATAAAATTTATCATTTTAGTGATTCAATCCATTCCATGCATTTAGAACAAAGCCTAGAATCATTTCCCATGTCCATGTAAGCCATTTAAGCCATTTAATCACCCAAAACCACACCCACATGAGTTTACGGCCGTAAACTCATGTATATGTGTGTTTTGTGGTTGTAAACTCATCTAAATGTTTACTTATGGAGAGTAAACTCAAGTCCCAAGTCCCTAGTGCCTTTACAAGTCCTTAAACGCCACCCGGGTCACTCCAAACGCTCATTTTAAGGTGTTTAACCTCATTGGAGTGTAATGTTCCATATGATTAGTGAATGTATCCCTAATTGTATATATATGGACATTATTTCATTTTACATAGGGTCATCGCGAGTAATCAAATCCCGAACCAACGTCTAGCATTCAAAACCGACACGTTTCCGAGTCCGGTGAGTTCATACCCCTACCTTTTTCACTGTTTTTTTTTCACTGTTTTCAGGGGGGGGGGGAACACAAGCAAAGTACAAGGGTTTTCTTGTACTCAAAATTTATTTTTCGCGTGTGTGTGTTTCACATTTCTTATGCTTTTAATACTGATATACGTAACTGATAACCAGTAGATCATACAGTTCACTTAAACATTTATTTGTGAAATGGATTTTTATAAATGGTTATGTTATATATTTCACAAATGGTTTCCACATTTTATCAGTTAAAAGCATGACATTATAACACATGAACAATATAATTCGTACACTGTCTTGTCCTCGGTAACATTCCACAGAGATACGCGAATGGAGGATTATTCTATTATTACTAGTAAATTTGTTATTCCGTATGATTGGAGACACGTCCTCGGCAAACACTCCACAGAGATACGCGAGTGGAGGACTACACCCGTAACCAGAATCTCTGGAATTTAGAGAGCGTGACTTAAGTGTATAGATCTATACGGGGCTGACTACCCCACACCTGGCTGCTAGCTACAGCCGAACCGAAATGGTTCAAGGGTGACGAAAGTCATAGGAATTGTGGACTACTTATTGCCACAGGTTCAGTCTTTAGTATGGTTATGGAACTCGCAATTAGGATAACAGAGATTTACTTACAGTAATAATGAACCATATACTACATTTTGCAGACAATCAGGATTCAGTTTACATCTTTTACATCTTTTACATTTTCTTTTACAAACAATAACCAACATTCAGGAAGGTATGGAACCTTCCTGGGGAAAAACTTTGTACATAACCAGGTTTGATAGAATACATCTTTCACATTGAAAACCAACTTACAGGAAAACATGGGGTATTCCTGGGTAACATTCATATAACCAGAAAAGTGTAACCAATTGTATATCATTACATCTTTTACAATAACTAACTATTCAGGAAAGTATGGGACTTTCCTGGGAATACACTGATACATTTTCAGAAACAGAAAGGAATTATAAACATTTTCACAAAACAAAACTACTTATGAACTCACCAGCTTTTTGCTGATTTTCAAACAGCTTGTGTTCTCAGGTCAACGTTAGAACAGGTACCCGGAGATTTTTTTTGATCAGAAGATGGAGTATATGAAGATCCGTTTCATTTTGTCTATATATATACTATGTATCACAATTGTACAAACTTTTCTTTTGAAACAACTGTAAAACTTTATTATGTAATGTAATGGTTGTTCTACTTTACTTACTATGTGCATTGGATTTGATACTCAACGTGGAGTCAACCCCGGAAATGTTTCCGCCTTCGGTTTTCGGGGTGTGACAGACCCCATCGCTAGCAGCAGATGGTTGGCTGATGTTGCCAACGCATTCCGTACGAGCCGGTATCCTGAGGAGGACAAGGTCAGACTCGCTTCCTGTCTTCTGAAGGACAGAGCGAGGGATTGGTGGGAAGAGATTGGTCATGCTTTGGGTGATGATGCCGCGTTGGAGACGATGACTTGGAGTGATTTCTCAGCTAGGTTCAGAGCGGAGTTTTCGCCGATTATTGAGGTGCAACAGTTGGCCCGGGAGTTTCAGGATTTGACACAGACTACTGAGACTGTGGCGGAGATCACCGCCAAGTTCAGGGAGAGAGCCCTTCTTGTTCCGCAGTATGTCGCGGATGAGGAGATGAAGAAGGCACGATATCAAGAGATGCCGAGGGATGACATCAGGGAGTTCGTGAGCAGGTCCGGTTGTAAGACACTGGAAGATATGATTTCTCGGGCCAGGGAGAGGGAAATTGATTTGGAGCAGATCCGGAAGAGGAAGCCGGATGAGGTTTAGGTAGCCACAAGTTCGGGCAAAAGGCCCAAGGGATCGGATTCAAGATCGAGGGATCATCAGGACCGCTGTCGATGCGGAAAGTGTGGCAGGACGCATGGAGGCGCGTGCAGGAGTGGTAGTGGTGGTGAGTTTGGCTGTTTCAGGTGCGGTCGGACTGGTCATTTTAGCAGAGATTGTACTGTTACCATCACCCAGGGATCAGACTTGATATGTTTTCACTGCAATCAACGGGGCCACAAGAAGGCCCAGTGCCCCAGTTTGTTTCCAGCAGGACGGGTGATGACACCTGCCTGAGTGCGTACCTTGAAATTTCGGGAGTTCAGGGCTTGCGGGGCACCGGATTATCATGGGGCTAAGGACCCCATCGCTAGCAGCAGATGGTTGGCTGATGTTGCCAACGCATTCCGTACGAGCCGGTATCCTGAGGAGGACAAGGTCAGACTCGCTTCCTGTCTTCTGAAGGACAGAGCGAGGGATTGGTGGGAAGAGATTGGTCATGCTTTGGGTGATGATGCCGCGTTGGAGACGATGACTTGGAGTGATTTCTCAGCTAGGTTCAGAGCGGAGTTTTCGCCGATTATTGAGGTGCAACAGTTGGCCCGGGAGTTTCAGGATTTGACACAGACTACTGAGACTGTGGCGGAGATCACCGCCAAGTTCAGGGAGAGAGCCCTTCTTGTTCCGCAGTATGTCGCGGATAAGGAGATGAAGAAGGCACGATATCAAGAGATGCCGAGGGATGACATCAGGGAGTTCGTGAGCAGGTCCGGTTGTAAGACACTGGAAGATATGATTTCTCGGGCCAGGGAGAGGGAAATTGATTTGGAGCAGATCCGGAAGAGGAAGCCGGATGAGGTTTAGGTAGCCGCGAGTTCGGGCAAAAGGCCCAAGGGATCGGATTCAAGATCGAGGGATCATCAGGACCGCTGTCGATGCGGAAAGTGTGGCAGGACGCACGGAGGCGCGTGCAGGAGTGGTAGTGGTGGTGAGTTTGGCTGTTTCAGGTGCGGTCGGACTGGTCATTTTAGCAGAGATTGTACTGTTACCATCACCCAGGGATCAGACTTGATATGTTTTCACTGCAATCAACGGGGCCACAAGAAGGCCCAGTGCCCCAGTTTGTTTCCAGCAGGACGGGTGATGACACCTGCCCCTGCAACTTTGAGGATCACAGACGGCCGTCAGGGCCGTGTGGAGGTGCCTGCAGTTGGAGGCAAGGCTTTTCCGATGGCTACTTTGGGGATGCGGGCAGCGCCGGACGTTGCAGGTATGCGACTTTCGTTTTCAGTACTTTTATTTTGTGCATGATTATATTGTTATGGTTCTGGATCATTATCTGTATGAGTATTTTATTTTTGAGTGGATTGACTATGATCAAGTTATATGCCATCTGCATACCTTGGATATTGGTTAGTAAATAAAGGATGGGTTGTATCGAAGAAGGTTACTTAGGGTGCAGTATCTGTAGCATGCCTTGGAGAGACTCGGTATGTCTCGCTAGTTCGGAGCCGTATAAGTTTTAGAATGGACAGGTTAGATCCTTAGCTATGGTAAGCTTGGGATTCGTCAGCAGATTGATTATGGTAGCAAGGATTGGGATTCCTCTTCATTAAGCATCGAGGCGTGAGCAAGATTGAAGTGGGGGAGAATCCTCCCAGTGTATAAGGGTAAGGGCACGCAAATCCAGATCGGGTATATGATTTCTGAGAAGGAAAGGAGGTAGTTCAGCGTTTGACGGATTGAGTAGTTCAGGGTTGGGATTTTGAGAACTTCCCATCAGTGCATGCGTCTAAAGGGTAATGGTGGGTATGTGATTCAGGTTAAAGGGCCGCATGTAGGACTCGTGTGAGTCGGAATGGAGATCTTGAGGTCAAATAGCAGGAGATGTTTTCATGTTAGCAGTCAGTGGTGGAAAGTGATGTAAGACTACGGGGCGGCTGTAGCATTCACTAGCAGTCAGTGGTAGAAGTGTTGTCAGACTACGGGGCACCCGTAGCATTTTGTAGTAGCTTCGTTGGTGGAGTCGGGGCGAGGCCCTTATCTCCTAGCATTCAGATAGGGATCGAGAATGGGGAATGCATGAGAATGGTATGGAGTTTTCTGTATAGCCATTGAAAGATGAGACCTTGGAAGAGGCCGCTCTAGGATATAGTCGGGTGAGACCCGTGGGCGAGGCCCGTATGAGGATAGCAGTATAGGTGAGACCTGAGAGCAGGGTTGCTCAGTAGTATGATTGGGTGAGACCCGTGGGCGAGGCCCGAGAGTTTTAGTAGTGCAGGTGGGACCTGGTAAGGATCTTGGTGTCTAGAGAGGGGGGGGGGGTCAAGGAACCTAGAATATTGTAGTGCCAGCCTGGTAGAATAGATTGAGAAGTATAGGTGGCGGGAGTTTCTTCGAATGTCGCTGGGAGCGACTAGTGGTTGTGTTGGGTCAGCAATCGGTGAGAGTCGGTAATCCAGATACTGATAGGTTGGTAGGGACCAGGATGGTCTCAGTTTATCCGGAAGCCAGATAAGGAATAACAGGATTTCTAGTCAGTAGTGGTGTGGGGATGCAGAGTATGGTGGAATTCAGTTAGTCGGTTGAGGGTTGCTCGACACCGAACGGTAGTAGAAAGAACGTCAAGTGGATACTGGCAATGATGACCGTACTGAGTAGCGAGAGTAATAGATTGGGTGAAGACTAGGTCTTCACAGTGGCAGAGGAGATAAATGGATATGGAGCGTTGCCTTGGGAAGGCAAGGAAAGAAGGGGTGAACCCCCATGTTGCAGTACTCGGACAATACCAGAAAGATTGTCGGTTGAGTAAGTTGTGTTTCCAGGATGTTCAAGGTCAGGATGCACCCGAGATTATTATCGGTAAGGATTGGCGTTAGTCCGAACGACTGAACGGAAGGCCAACAAATTTAGGCAGCTGGTGTTAGAATGGATGGTGGGGCATTGGAGGCAGATCGCCGACAGTAGAGTATAGTAAACTTCGAGGACGAAGTTTAGTTTAAGTGGGGGAGAGTTGTAACACCCAAAGTTTCAAAGGCCAAGAAAGGAAAGAAAAGCCCTAATTTAAGGGTAGACTCGGTGAGTCCAAGGAGGGACTCGGCGAGTCCGAGCGGGATCCGGGTCGAGGAGTAAGCGACCGACTCAGCGAGTCGGCCAAGGTGACTCGGCGAGTCTGGTCTGAACGAGGAAAACCCTAATCCCAGTAGTTGTATCCAATTTAAAGGGTGTTATGTCCCTCCCTCAGCCCCCATATCACCCTAGAGAGCCAGTGCACCCTTGAATTCGTGAGAGCTTCCATCATTTTGAGAGTTAAAGTTTGGAGGAAGGACTTTGGGGAAAGGAACTTGAAGGGCAAGTAGGTTGCTTCAAGGAGAAGGTGTAGATCCGAGATCTACTTCAGTGGTGTTCATCTTGGAGGTAACAAGCTGCTATCTCCCCTCATTTGCACCTAGATCTTTGTGTGTGTTTTGGGCATTCTTGGCTTAAGTGTAACCTTTGAGCTAGAGGTTCAGATCTGAGGTTGCTACCTCAGATTCATGCTTATTTTGGTCTAGAATTCCGTAAAGTATCAGCCCTTGAGTGGATCATGGAGCCTTTTTGCCTTAAGCCCTAGTTTATAGCATATTTTGCCTAGATCTCCTTCTCTACACGTAAAGTTTGCAACTTTACATGGGGAAAAGGCTTGGGAAGGGTGGATCTATAGTTTGGAGTTCATGCATGACTCAAATGTCCTCTGCACGTAAGGAGATCTGAAGGGACTCGGCGAGTCCTTTGAGTGGACTCAGCGAGTAGCATGAAGTTGTGGAGAAACTCGACGAGTGGGATGAACAACTCGTCGAGTCGTATGAAGATTGCCTTGTACTCGGCGAGTCTGTTCTTGGACTCGGCGAGTCAAGTCGCGAAACCCCAAACCCTTCGAGTTGAGACTCGAATCAGTGAGTCGGGTGGAGACTCAGTGAGTTGGACAGGTCTGGACTCAGAAATTGGTAGACTCAGCGAGTCATGGACTGACTCGGCGAGTCGAGTCGCGAATGGAAGGAATCTGAACATTATGAACTCGGCGAGTCAGTAGGGTGACTCGGCGAGTAGGGTTGACCTGGAAGGTTGACCTTGACCAGGACTTTGACTTGGACCAGGGTGGACTTGGTTGTCTTTCGGGGGTCAGTTAGACTCAGTGTTGCATTGATATTGGTAGTTCGGGGAGCAAGGGGAGCAGGAGTTCCATGAGTTGTCGGGCAGCAACTAGTGAGATCATCAGCAAGTTCAGCCAGTGCAGGTGAGTTTCCCTTGTGTGAATGGCTCTAAGGCCACAATGTCGGCCCATGTAGTTATGAGTAGAAGATCCGGGGGTTAGCCCTAGGCACAGTATGCTAGTATTATTTTCAGGACGAGGTCCAGTAATAGCGGGCGGGTGCCCAAGGAATTGTTTATATGATAGTTTATACTTGTTGTCTGTGTGATACATGTATGTGCCTGGTAGGGAGGTGAGTGTGGGCGAGGTCCCGTATCTCACCAATAGCAGAGTCTGGATTGGGTTCCATGACTCATCAGGAGCGTGGACGGGGTCCCATGACTCATCAGTAGCAGGACATGGGCGCGGCCCAGGATAGGCGAGGCCTTAGGACAGAACCCGTTGCATGTGTTAGTTATGTGTTGTGAAATGTTTATGTGTTATTATTTGTGGGCGGGCGAGGCCTTGTGACAGGCGAGGCCTAAGTAAAACAAATCTGTATCCGAGCGGGGCTCGAAGCCAGGCGGGGCCTGGAGCGGCGGGGCCGTTGTAGCGGACGAGGCCCGAGGTAGGGGGCGAGGCCCAAGATAGTGGGCGTGGCCCAGTATGTGCAGTATGTGGTTATGCATGGTATGTGGTAGGGTGGGGAACTCACTAAGCTTCGTGCTTACGGTTTTCAGTTTTGGTTTCAGGTACTTCCGGTAGCGGAGGGTAGAGCTCGGGGTGATCGCATGGCACACACCATAGATTAGACAACCTGGGAATGTTTACTCTGATAATGAACATGTGTTTTGAAAACTTATACTCATACTATGTTTTGGAATGATGATTTTATTTTAAGTAATGATTTATTAAAAGAAATTTTTGATCTTAAATTTTAGGTCGTTATAATATACATACATATATAGTAGGTATAACTTGGTGATACTATATATAATCATGTATAATAGAGGTGCGAACAAAATGAAGCGAAAAAAATGACATCCGGTGCCCGAAATTTCGAAAAAAAAAATCCGTATGTAATCCGTTGGAAATTACCGACAGAGTAGCGACAGATGGCCCCTTCCGTAGGTAATCCGTCGGTAATTTCCAACGGATTACCTGCGGAATTTTTTTTTATTTTCGATAATTCGGGCACCAAACGTCGTTTTTTTCGTTTCGTTTTCTTCGCACCTCTATTAAACATGGTTATCTATACGCTCACCAAGTTATACCTAATATTTATGTGTGTATAACCATGTGCACCTTTAGATCCGTTAGTCCTTACACACAGTTACTTCTTTCACATACATTCACACATATGTACTTATACATACATACACATACATAATTACACAAACATTCACATATACCCATAGAGACATACATTTATAGAGGTTGGTAAATGTGTTATGTACGAATGTTTGTATGTATGTATGAATGTGTATGTATATATATGTGTGTATATGAATCTATGTGTATGTATGAATGTGTGTCTAAGAATGTAGTGTGAATGTATGTTTCTGTGGGTATATATGAATGTATGTGTAAATGTGTATGTGTATGTGTATGTATGTATATGTACATATGTGAATGTGATTGTAATTTTAAATTTGAAAGGATTGATGGATCAAAATGAGTACCCCACTATAAACATCTAGGTATCAGGTATAACTTTGTGATAGTATAGATAATCACATATAATAGTGGTATGAAAAAAAAGACGTCCGGTGGCCCGAAGTATCGAAAAAAAAAAATTCATAGGTAATCCGTCGGAAATTACCGACGGAATAGTGACAGATTACCTGTTCCGTATGTAATCCGAAAGTAATTACCTTGTATATAATTCATTTCATTCCAAAATGAACAACCAAAATTTTATAAGTACAACAATCTAGTACTAAAGTGTCACGACAAATCTAACATAAAAAAACAAACTAATTATCTGACAAACCATCACCTCCGTTCTAGTCATTTCCTCATTGATCTTTCCCCGACTGAAAAAACACATAAAACTCATCCCTAAACGTCGGCTCGTTGAACATTGCTCGAAGATTTTCCAATTATATAATATATAACAACATATATAAACTTATAAGGTTAAATTATCAAACATAAATAAAAACAACCAAAGTACATTGCTATTTCTTGTACTTAAATACAAGAAATACCAAATGTATATTGCTTTTTCTTGCACTAGGGGTAAAAAGGCAATTGCCAAATCGACAAGCATTTATTGATGCCAAAGTATATATTTTATTTTTACACTAAGACAAAAAACCAAAATACATTGATAGTTTTTACACTTTGGACAAAAAACATCATAGAAAAATCATGGGATATCATTTTCGGTCGAGACTAGTGCCCAATGATCTACATTTTGAGTCTACTACATTTAATTAGTTTTGGCCAAAAATCATAAATGCTTCTACTAAGGTGAAATTTACCATTTACCCTTGGTCCGAAATGAATTGTTTTGCAAGCCAATTTTCTAAAATTATTCATAAATTTGTAGAAAAAATGTATGGAGGCTTGTAAGTAATAATTTTAAAGCTAAGCACCTGATCTATCTGCATTGATCCAATTTTGCAAAATATGGAATTTAAAGTGGGCAAAACAGGTCCCGAACATACTAGCGACGATAATAGCGGCGACAAGGAGCAATAACGGTGACACACGAAATTAAATGGAGGGAAGGTTCCGCGGTCAACATTTTTTAGGGTATTAGCGGCGACACAGTCGCCGCTATTGATGTCACTGGCAATAATCTTCTACGATGCGCGTCTTTAACCGTTGGATTGGAATTAAGATCGGCTGGTTTGCCTGGACATTTGACATAAATCGAGGTTTTCTATCAATATCGGTGACGGTATTAGCGGCAACAAAGGCATTACTGACGACATTTTTGATATGTCGCTGCTAATACTGTCGTCGCCGATATTAAGCGAATTTCTTGTACCGAAACTTTTGATGAAGAAAATTATTTGGTTAGACATCAACTTGGGTTGGTTTCTTGATACATCAAAACAATTTTAAAATTTGTTGGAATTAGTTTTAGCAAGTATTTTTTTTCCTCATCCCAGCCTCTAGTTTGGCATATTCAATATACACACAATCGATGTCCTACACTCCTAGCATTAAACGTCACAAAACTGAATCACATGTTCCATGTGTATAATGTTACAACTATGGAGGTATTTATAATTTACTTCCATTAATAACTACATTGCTCTTTTTGGTGTAAAAGAATTTTCCGAAAAAGAATATTGAATTAACTGTGATTCAACAAAATCCATCCCTAACAACCATTTTAAAGTTGATGCGAGTAATTTACAAACTTCCAAAGTTAAGTATAACACCGTGAAACCAAAAGGCCCCTCTACCAAAGATTAAGTGTTTAAGTCCCTATGTAGTCATAAAATATAGACTAATGATTAGTGTAATGAGTGTGTAACCCGTTCTAAAAAAATGTATAACACCGCCATGAAATGCATTAATTTGATTAAACGCTAAAACTTTTGGAGACAAAGAGATAGAGAGAGACATTGTATATTAAATCTGCTGAAAGAATAAAATTAGAAAAATAATACCTTTTTACCAATTACCACAAATCCAAACACTCTAGTTTTTGTTTCAAAACGTAAGCAAGACAAATTAGCAAGATTGATCACGATGACAGAAAGTTGATATCATATAATATATTTATATTTGTTAATATAATTAAGAAACATGCACCTGGCTATATATAACAATCTGTTGAAAGAATAAATCTATTGAAAGAATAAAATTAGAAAAACAATACGTTTTTGACCAATTACCACAAATGCAAACATTAGTAGTTTTTGTTTCAAACGTAAGCAAGACAAATTAAGAAGACTATCGGTTCACGCGCGATGACAGAAAATTATATTTGTTAATTAAGAAACATGCAGTTGGCTACATATAACAATCATCCTTTGTGACATCTTTACTTCCAATCAAACCAAGCATTACCAGGTATGAACCTGATGGCTTCCACTTTAAAAAAATCTCTTGCCACGATACTTTTTGTGTTGGCCTTTCTTTGCAAAACCATGGTCCCGATTAATTTAGGTATGATAACTTTCTTTCAATTTTGATTTATCTATAAAACTCTCAAGCATGTATTGATTAAATGTAGTTGTATATATACAGCTGTTGTGATAGATAAGTGCATTAAAGATTGTATGGCAGTCAAAGTGAATTGCGGAACAGAATGTAAAGCAGCTGGTTATCAAACAGGTGCTTGCGGGATGTTACCAGATATAATGAAATGCTGCTGTTTTCATTAGATAATACATGTTCATAAAGGTTAAATGCATGGGTTATAATTCCCATGCCTATCAGGAATCTTAGTGGTAACAACAATGGCGGATCAAGAGGGATGGAACCAAGTTCGAAGAAGAAAGAAATATGGGAGAGAGTTTGACATAAATGGGAAAGCCGTTACGTTCTACGTACAAAACTTCCCCTCAGATTGGAGTGAAGCGGCGCTATGGCGGATGTTCAGTCGATATGGGGCTGTTGTTGATGTGTATATTGCCCAGAAGCTGAACCGTTCAAACAAGATCTTTGGATTTGTTAGATTCCTAAGGATTCATGATCCTAAATCATTCGAGAAGAGGCTAAACGAGATCATCATTGGAACACAGAAGATAGAAGTCAATGTGGCGAGATTTGAAAGAAAAGAACAGGTGTCTCGCAGGGAAAATCACCAAGCCCTGAGAGGCCAGCATGCAGTCCAAACATCACAACCACAACCGTACGTCAAGTCTTTTGCTGATGCTGTCAGGGGACCTTTGCCAATAGACACTATGGGAGCTGGGAAATCAAGTAAGGCGGATGAAGAAGCACATACAAGGAAAACTATAAAGCTGATATCCTTCCATGACTCGAAAGAAGCCATGGAAAATACTCTAGTGGGGGAAGTAGAAAGCTTCCAAGCTCTCATGAATGTGAAAGCTTTCTAGGAAGTGGAGGGATGCCCGACGATCCAACTAAGATATTTAGGAGGCCTGAAAATGCTTCTTGAATTCGAAGATATAGCAGTAAAGGAAAAGTTTTTGATCGAAGGAAGGGAGATCTGGCAACCCTGGTTCAAATCGGTATCAGCCTGGGAAGAGGGTATAAACTTCAACGAAAGAATCGAATCCCTTATTATTCAAGGTGTGCCTCAACATGCATGGTGCGAAGAGGCATTTAGTATCATTGCAAGCAAGTGGGGATCTGTGGTCATCCCAGAAGAATGCAACACAAGTTCCCCTAATCTGGCTTTCGGAAGGGTCGGGATTCTCACATCCCACCCCGAAATCATCAGCTCCTCTATCAAAATCATGGTGGATGGAAAGCCATATCAAATAAATATCATGGAAGACATTTTCGAATCTCTCAAACTCAGTCCGGTGCTTGCTGCTAATGATTTCTACCAGAAAATGTCATGGTGGGATGAAGATAGCATTGGGGAAAATGGAAGCTTCAACAGTGATGCCCCTGCTCTCCACGAGGTTGGCGGAATGTCGCCGGTAGCATCTCCGACGAATGGGCAACAGTCGCAGGAGAAGGAATTCGAACAGGCACAAGCAAATATTCCATGCTCGGGATCCGAGGCGTCTCCTAGTCTTCATAAAGATCCGGAAGTCACGCGTGAAAAAAGTTTGACATCTGATGCAGGTAGCGCCCCGACTGGCGCGCTTTCCCCTTTGGGCCTAAATAGAATACGGGCTTTCCCTTCCCCTGTACTCAAAAAACACCGGCCCACCCGTTCCTTGGACCTAAACAGGGCCCCAGCTCGTTCTTTCCCATCCGTATCACTTGACCAAATCAGGCTCCGTCCTCCTCCTTCGATGTCTCGCCCCCATTCTCCCTCTTCTCCGTCAAGAATTCCCCCTTCCTACTCCCTCCCCAATGGCGACGATCAACAATTACAAGGAATCTCGAATAGGTCTCCTCAGATGCCCCTCCAATCATCCTCACAGGTCTTATCAGCTGAGTCAAATGCAACTTCCTGGGAGGTCGCCAAAACAATCGCAGTGGGTGAATCTGTAGGTTTCCTGGTTAGTAACCAAGCTGACCGTCTCAAGCAGATGATCAAATCTCGTGGAGTGACAATCATCGATCAATGAACATTTTCTCCAATAATATTCATGGAATCGGGTGTGAAATAAAGAGGAGCTGGCTCAGAGACTGCCGACTCAAGCATCACTCTTTTTTTGTTGGACTACAAGAAACGAAATCCACAGAGGTTAAGAATAAACTAGACAGACAAATTTGGGGCTCTTCAAACTTCCAGTGCGAGGTTATTGATCCGGTGGGTTTATCTGGTGGCATAGCTTCCATATGGGACCCCTCCCTCTTCCAGGTCTTCGAATCAATAAAAGGTGTCGGCTTTCTTGCCATAAAGGGAATTTGGCTTAAGCTAAGAAAAAAGTGTTGTTTCGTAAATGTGTACGCCCCACAATATCCTATGAGGAAGCGATCCCTGTGGAACAATTTAAGTGATCTCATCAATTCAGACATAGACTCCTGTTGGTTTGTCTTTGGCGATTTCAATGCCGTTCGCCTGCCAGAAGAAAGACTCGGCTCCATATTCTGTCAAAATAGCGCCTTTTATTTCAATGAATTTATACACTCAGTAGGGCTAATGGAGATTAAAATGGGGGGTCGCAGATTTACGTATATGAACTCAGCAGGGGATAAGCATAGCAAGCTCGATAGGTTCCTTGTCTCTCTAAACGCTCTCGAGACTTGGCCAAACCTGAATGTTACAGCCATGCCTAGGGTGCACTCTGACCACTGTGCTATCTTGTTATCTGCTTCCCAACTTGACTTTGGCCCAACCCCATTCAAGCTCTATAACTCCTGGCTTAAAGACCCAGAATTCGAGGGTGTCGTAAGACGGGGATGGGGTTTCAGCAGCAATCCAAGTCATCTGTTGTTTCGATCTCCCCTCTCCATGGTTGCAGGAAAATTGCGGAATTTAAAAGAACACATTAAAGCTTGGAGGAAGGCAGTTTCTGTGAAAGCCAGGAAAGAGATGGAGGAGCTCACAAAGAGAATAAACGACATCGACCAATTGGCGGAGCAGGGCTTAATTAACAGTGATCTCCTTTTAAGCCGACAGTCCGCATACCAAAAAATTATGGAAATTGAATCCAGGCGCATAGAGGATTTAAAACAAAAATCTAGAACCACTTGGGCCCTAGAAGGTGACGAGAATAGTGCTTTCTTCCATGGCGTGATAAACAAGCACCAAAGATCTCAGAGGATTAATGGAATCAAGGAGAACGGATTCTGGATAAGTGACCCCGCCACAATAAAAGAGCTGGTCGTTAATCATTTTGCCAAGAGATTCGCTGAGCCTCTCAAGCAGCGACCTAAATTCATCAGCCCTCATTTTAAGAAATTACCTCTCCATGCGAGCTTGTTCCTAGAAGAGCCTATCTCCCTCGATGAAGTGAAATCAGCCATTTGGGCTTGTGGTTCAGACCGAGCTCCAGGCCCTGATGGTTTCACCTTTGCGTTCTTAAAACAATATTGGGAGGATTTTGGGATGGACCTATACCTCGCAGTGAAACACTTTGAAGCTTCGGGGCATTTCGAGAAAGGCTGCAACTCTTCCTTCATTATCCTTGTCCCTAAGATTCAAGACCCGATCACAATAAACGACTTCCGCCCAATTATTTTAATTGGATGCTTGTATAAAATAATCTCTAAGGTCCTAGCTGAAAGAATAAAAAAGGTGGTACACTTGGTGGTCAGCTCAACACAGTCGGCATTCATTAAAAACCGGAATATTCTCGATGGGCCCCTTATTTTGAACGAGGTCATAAGCTGGGTTAAGAGGAATAAAAGGAAAGCTTTCACTCTCAAAGTAGACTTTGAAAAAGCATTTGACAGTCTCAGTTGGGAGTTCCTTGACTCAGTCATGCAACAAATGGAGTTTGGGGGAAAATGGCGTTCATGGATTCGAGGCTGTCTAATGTCGGCTAGGGTCTCGGTGATTATAAACGGCTCAGCAACAGCAAAATTTGCCATGGAGCAAGGGCTTCGTCAGGGAGACCCACTATCTCCGTTTTTGTTCATCATTGCAGCAGAAGGTCTTCATGTCACAATGGAATCGGCGAAAGATAAGGGCATTTTTTCAGGTATCCATCTCCCCCGACATGGCCCAGTAATCTCCCACCTCCAGTATGCCGATGACGTGGTATTTATGGGCTCTTGGTCGCTGGAAAATCTAAAAAATCTGATTAGGATCGTTAGATGTTTTGAGCTGTCTTCAGGACTCAAGATAAACATGGCGAAAAGTAAATTGTTTGGTCTTGGTGTTCAAGGTTCTGAACTGGAGCTGGTGGCTCGTTCTTTCAACTGCAAAATTGACACCTTTCCTTTCAATTATTTAGGGCTTCCAGTTGGTGCTTCAATGGCAAGAATTGCCCAATGGAAACCTATCATTGAAAGGTTTCAGTCAAAATTATCTAGATGGAAAGCTTCCACACTATCATTCGGGGGGAGACTGACCTTAATTAAAGCAGTCCTAAGCAGCCTGGGTACTTTCTTCTTCTCAATTTATAAGGCCCCGGCTAAGGTGATTGATAGCCTTGAAAGGATTCGGAAGAGGTTTTTCTGGGGTGGCTCATTGGAATCAAGGAAAATGATATGGATTGCTTGGGAAAAAACCCTCGCAGATAAGGAGAGAGGCGGCTTGGGCATTGGTAGTTTGAGGGCGCAAAATCTCGCCCTGTTAGGAAAATGGTGGTGGCGGTTCAACTCTCATCCTAACAGTACATGGGCCCTGGTGATAAAAGCCATCCATGGTCCTGATGGTGGTCTTTCCCGTCCGTTGGCGGCAAAAAGGAGAAGTGGCTGCTGGGGATCAATAGCCTGCCTCCCCTTATCTTTAGAAAAAATTCAGGTCCCCTTCCTGAATCTTTATCAGCAAGATCAAAATATAGACGGCTCAAGCAAATGGATTTGGTCTCTTGAACCTTCGGGGGTATATACGGTATCTTCTATGCGCTCTCTCATTGACAACCAGGTCCTCCCTCACAGTGGCAATGTATGGAGGTGGAATCCTTTGGTCCCGGGTAAGGTAAACATCCTAGCTTGGCGAGCCTGCCACGGGAAGCTTCCATGTATGTCGAACCTTTTCAACCTTGGCATTAGTTCATCATATGTATGTAAGATGTGTCAAGTATCTCCTGAATCAGAAGATCACATCTTTGTGGGTTGTCCTATCTCAAGGGAAGTTTGGTCGAATGTGTGTAGATGGTGGCAAGCTTTAGACCCCTACCCTAGCTCCTGCCGGGAGTTGCTGGAGTGTAAAAATCGTCTTAATGGAACCCATAATCTGCAGGAGTTTCACGAAGCCATAGTGCTAGTCTTCATGTGGGTAATTTGGAGATTCAGAAACAGCAAGGCACATGTCATAAACTCAAATACAATCTCAAGCTCAATCTCAAGAACGAAGCTGGCGTATGAGGTACAAGCCTATTCTCACTTATGGATCAATGCAAGGAAAAGGAAAGGGCAAAAGCTAAGATGGATCGAGTGGTGTTGCGACCCAATTCTAGAATGTTGTATTAGGTCGTGAATATGTTATCCGTTCGTATATTTATTTCTGTTTTTTTTCTTTTCTTTTCTGCTTTTTTTGGTTGTACCTCCTAGCCCCTGGCTAGTTTTTCTAATATAAGCCTGCCGTTCAAAAAAAAAAAATAATTCCCATGCCTATCAGTTAATGGTTATTTCTTTTAAACCGTTTATTCTGCTCTTGCTAATAAAGTTAAAAAAAAAACGACTCCATCTCACGATGGCTATTCGGCTTCTAATTTATCTGTCTACATTGAGTGAATTATATTTTGTAACATTCACTGCTACAGAAAACATTTGTTATGCGGTTAACTTTGTACACTTAACTGCCCACACCAACAAACTAAGCATCATTAAATACCAACAGTTAATGATGGATTTACTTTAATCGCACCAATAAACACCTCCTGGAAGGTCCACTAGAAATAGGTTAGTATACCATATTTGAAATTATGAATATAGTACGTACATAGAGGGCGCATTAGTAGAGAGGTATATTAATTAGATTACAAGCATAATAGAGTACGACAATTTAACCGTACTATATGTATTCTATCTACTTTTTAGGACCATTAAATACAATCATCTAATACGCCATATATACACATCTAATACACCAATACACAACCGTATTTGATGTCTCACATCCCCATTCCCTTCCACCATTTATAATTGCATTCCAGCTCATTTGTGGCTTTGCATTCCAGCCTTATTAATCAACCAATTCCACTCCATGGGTGTTGCGGAACACATGGATCGCCATTCTAACCGAAACAAACTCTTCAATTTATACAAAGCTTTTATCATGTGATGTAACACCACATTTATTTATTAGATAAATAAATTAATTAATGAGCAAATAGAAGCCCTAAAATCAATAATTATATAGTAAGGTGTTGGTTTCGAGGAGTTGATTGGCACAATTGAGAAGTTGGGGACTAAAGATGTAAGTTTCGGGATTTACTTTGTAAAGATTTTTAGAAGACAGGGGAAGGGAGGGACCGATTCTGTCGTTATGGGAAAATTTGGAATGGGACGGGGTATATAACCTCCCCACCGGTCAAACCCAAACCCTAACTCAAAGAGTGCAGCCACCATCATCGAAGTTCTCCAGACGCCACCTTTCTTTGTGGTTCCGATCAACGAGTCCGGCGAGCTTTGTTTCCCAACCAACGGTAGTCAACCGCCAGATAGCACCTCAGTGTGTCGTTGAAGATGTTGAGCCGTCACCGTGACTTCACCAGTCGCCAATATGAAGTTGTTCAGCAACCAAAGCCAACCACGGACCTGTTACCGGCAAAACCACGATCGACCACTGTCTCCACTGCGTCGCGGGCGCTGATACCACCCTTCGCTGCTTGTTCTTCTTCGATCGTAGCTCTGTGACGACCTGTCGATGCCCCGCCCGCTGAAGACGAAGCTTCTGCTGCCGCCACTGTTGTCAATCATAGCTCTTGTCGCCGGTGACGACGGGGACTTGCTAGCGAGCGAATGTCTTTCGCTACTGCTGCTGCTGCTGTCGTGTTTGTGTGTGTGTTGTTGCTCCTCCGTGGCATGTAAAGGGCTGCTTGCTGGACAGAAAAGCTCAAGGAGAACCACCATGCCGCCTGCCATGGTGGCTGCCACCGCTCTTTCTTCTCCGCCGCTAACAACCATCGTGGGTGGGTGGCTCTATGCGTGTAGTAGGGTGCCATCACATATATTTTGAGGGTGAAGTTATGGATTTGTAATCTTGGCTGGAAATTTAAGAAAATCGCCACTATAGGATGGTGGCTGCCGCCATGTGCCACCACTAGGTTGTTGTGTGTGACTATTTGGGGTTTTAGCATTGTAAAATGTAACTAGAAAGAAGAATAGTGAAAAGAAACTCAAACCACCACCGTAGGGTGGTGGCTACCGCCACCTGCCGTCGTGTCGGGTGGCGGTGTGCCTTGATGGATCGTGACTCATTTGGATGTGGATTAAGGGACTAACAAACCCTAATGGGCCCAATGTTGCCTAATGGGCTTAGTGAAAACCCTAATGGACTTAATGATATTCTAGTGGGCCTAATAGGCCCAATAAAGCCCTAATTGACCTAAAAGCCCAACAAATTGATAAATGGGCTAGTATTTGGGTTGGAAAAACCATAATGCCAATAAAACCCTAATTTTGAGAATTAATCGGGACACACAGGAATTATTTAATAACTGGAGATGTTAAATAATAATCATTGGCATAAATTAATCTAAGCAATATTGGACTTAATGGACTAAGTCCTTAATGGGTTAAGTAGGAAACTTAACCCTAATCATCATTTTATGTGAAACCCTAATTTCACTTGGGCCTTTTTAGTGGGCTTTGAAAATTGAGATAATAATGGGCCAACCAAGAACAAGTTAATGGACCAAAGTAATTACATGGGCTGTAGGATAAGACCCATGTGAGGACTTGGGCTCGATTTGAAAAATTGGGCCATAGTTTGGGCCTTTATGATTATGTGATATTGGGCCATAAGAATGTTGAATGTTGGATAGGACTAAATGGTTGGGCCTTATGGTAAGACCTTGTAAGGGTTTGGGCCCAATTTGGAAAATTGGACCATATGATGGGCTTTGACTCATAATTGACTTTTAGGCCTATGGATTGGGCCTTGGGCTTGAATAAAGCCAAGCATGGGGTAATGTAGTGATGACCCCAAGTAAGTACTTATGGTCATGTAGTGGAACCCAATTATTAATTGGGTGTTATTTTGGTGTTGACAGTTCAGGAATCTGTCGTCCAGCTGTTGGGGTTGAGTCTGTGAGACTTCAGCAGCGTGGGATTGTGTCTACGGGACTTCAGCAGTGTGAGGTGGGTTACCTTCCAGTAGCGGTGGGTCTACAGCCACAATGTCGGCCCACTAGTAGGTGTATGTTCGATGATTGTCTTTGTGATATTCATCTAGGTTTGCTGCTACATGTTATGTTTTATGTACTAGCATGTTATGATGTTATGTGATAGTGGTAGTAGGGGGTGAAATAGTCCCCCAGTACCGGTCGATAGGACCGAAGGGGTAGTTTAGTAACCAGTTATGCTAGCCAGATTATTATGTATGTGATATAATATTATGTGGTAGTAGTAGGGGGTGAAATAGTCCCCGGTTACTGGTTGACAGGACCGAAGGGGTAGGCCAACACCCATATATGCTAGGCAGTATGTGATTTATGTTTATATACAAGGGTTTTATGTGGTAGTGGTAGGGGTGAAATAGTACCCGGTTACCGGTTGAAAGATACCGAAGGGGAGGCCAGCTCCCGATTATCGGTTGAATGATACCGAAGGGGTAGGCCAGCACCCAGATATGCTAGGCAGTTACCCATTGAGAGGATCGAAGGGGTACGCCAACACCCAAATATGGTAGGCAAGGTCAACGGTCGAGGGGGCCAAAGGGGTAGGTCGGGCACCCAGATATGCGTGGCAGTATGTATGTTATATGTGTTTGTATGGTATGTTGTATGATGGGGGAACTCACTAATCTTCGTGCTTACGGTTTATAGTTTATGGTTTCAGGTACTTTGTTTTCAAAGGAAAGGAGCCAGATCGATCGCAGTGCATCACACCATGTTTTCCGCACACGAGATCCTTGGGATTACACTCTGATATGGTTTTATGATTCTATATATTGATTATTAACACTTTGGTTTTGATATGAGATATTATTACGAGCATTTTTATACTGATGGTTTTATGTAATAACCTAATTAAAAACGAAATCTTTGGCATGTATTTTTGGGATGTTACAAGTTGGTATCAGAGCCTTGGTTTGAGGGATTCAGACATACTCTCGGGTGTGTATGAACTCAAACTAAGGGCTTGGTATGAAAATTTTCAAAAGTAAAACCATTTTATAAAAAGCAGTTTGAAAAGAATCTGAAAGAGAAAAGAACTTTGAGAAGAACAAAGTGTGTGATGCGTGCAATCAACCGAGCTCAAGTAAGTTTTCCCCTAGATACTCATGCATGTTATGTTATGGTAAGATATGATATGATTATGAGAACTACATGCTAGATTAGGGGTAAGGATCTAGGAGGATGCCTTACATGCTTATTGTATGTGCTTGTAGACTTGTTGTAACGCCCTGTTTATTTAAATAAATTAGTAAATGTAAGCCCCAGACTAATTTGTGAAGAATATTAGAAGTCGGGGGTTAAAAGAGTAATTTCGGGATTAAATTGTAAAAGAGTTGAAGGCTTAAGGGTTTATTGGTAATTTAGGGGTCTATTATGAAAGAAAGTTATGGGATCAAGGCTTAAAAGGTAAGTTTTGGATTCAGTTGTAAAGATTTCAGAAGGCAGAGTTAAAAGTGTAAAATATGGATTAGTTTGAAAGAAATGAGGGAAAGGAGGGGCTTAACTTGTCATTATGGGGCAAAGTTTAGGGAGTCGGGTATATATGCTTTACAAAACCCTAACCCTAACATTCTTAAGGAGCCATCACCCTCTCCTTTCCGTTTAGCTTCCATCCGCCATACATGAAGTCAACCACCACCCCCACCCTTCGTTCAGAATTCCGACCAATCGGAGTTGCTCATCGTCCGCCGTTGTTTGCTAATGACCGCCATTACTAGTATTGTTCCGACCATCCCTCGCTTCTGAGCTCGTCATTCAGCAGCTAGCCGGCGTTGCTGCTTGTTCAACCATCAAAGGAGGCTGTTTCATTGCTTTTCCCTCTGACTGCCATGAGCCACCGTGAGGTGGTTGTGATTGGGAGTGTTTCCCTTGTTTAGCTCGGGTTCGTGGGTGCGTTCATGCTCTCTGTTGGCCGGAAAAACATGGGAATCATCATGGAAGCTCACCATGGTGGCCATTACCTTCCTGCCGCCGTGTAACCTTCCTTTTGTCGGATCTTGACATCACCAGTCACCTCCACGAGCTTGTGTATGGGTATGTAACTTAGTAGATCAGTGGTGTTTATTTTAATAAGGTTGCGATGGTTTGGTTGGTTGGAAAAGCCATGACCACGGTGGCTGCCGCCAAGCACCACCGTCATCCACCATGGCGTAGCTGTGTGTGTAGTAGCTAGTGTATGTAAGTGAGTGTGTGTATTATTTTTTGGATACAACCTTGTAATTGTAATTAACATGAATAATAAAAAGAATAGTAACCACCGTCGTAAGGCGGTGGCCGCCGCCATGTGCTGCAGTAGACCACCACTACCCGAGGTGGTAGTGGGTGGTGCCGCGCAAGCAAAACTCTAACGGACCTAGCCAAAACCCAAATGGGTTTAAATATTAATTTTGGGCCTATTGGGCCATGTTTGGATGAAAACCCTAATTGTGAGTATTTGAGCCTTGGACTTATTGGACCCACTTTTAGGCCATTGGGATTTGATTGTGAATTATGTCCAAACTATTCCATGCCATTTATCTAGTAGAGTAAAGGACTTAATGGACTAAGTCCTTAATGGGATAATTGAGAAAATCCTAATATTTGAGAAATTATGGAACACACACGAGAATAATTTAATAAGTGAAATATTAAATAATAATCATTGGCAGAAATTAATGTAAGCAATAATAGACTTAATGGATTAAGTCCTCAGTGGATTAAGTCCTTAGTGGGTTAAGCGCTTAATGGGTTAAGTGAGAAACACTTAACCCTAATTGTCATTTTATGTGAAACCTTAATATCAAATGGGCCTTAAGTTGGGCTTTTCAATTGGGTAATTGGTAATTGGGCCAATAATGGGCCATCCATGAATGATTATGGATTAGAATATTTAGTTGGGCTTTAAGGTAAGGCCCTAATGAAGGATTGGTCCCAATTTGGAAAATCAGGCCATAGATGAGCCATATTTTGGGCCTAGAGGGTTGTATGATATTGGGCCCTAAGAATGAGACATGATGGACTGGACTGAACAATTGGACCTTAAGGGAAGTCCATGTAGAGGTTTGGGCCCAATTTGGAAAATTGGGCCATATGTTGGGCTTTGATCCCTAGTTGACATTGAGCCTATGGATTGGGCTTTAGGCTTGGGTAAGCCAAGCTAGGGGTAATGTTGTAATTACCCAAAGTATGTATTTATAGTTATGTGGTGGAGCCCAATTATTAATTGGGTGTTATTTTGATATTGACCATCGGGAATCTGTCATCCAGCAACTATGGTTTTGGTCAGCGGGACTTCAGCATTGTAAGGTGAGTTTTCCTTCCAGTAGGAACGGGTCTAAGGCCACAATGCCGGCCCGTCTAGTTAGCAGTAGTTCCGGACTTTGGTTTGATGTAGTAGTTCAGTGTGCTTGATGACTTTGTGTTTCAAGCATGTAACACCGTGATTTCCAAAAACAAAATTTTCATTTAATTAATCAATTTAATATTAAGAACACTTGTTTAAAATCTTATTCACATTCGAATTACAAAACATAGATTCATTTTCATTATAACAGAAGACCAGGATCCTCCAAAACACAACTCTTTCTTCGGTGTGTACAATCGAACCGTTGCCATCCCGCGTTACTGTAAGAACCTGAAACAACGTAACATAAACAACGTAAGCACGAAGCTTAGTGAGTTCCCCAATATACCTTACGCACATACGCCTTTCCAGGCCCTGACCTTCCGGTCAACTGTACAATGCCTTCTGGCCCATGAGATACTCGCCTTCCGGCCCATAAGATATTTGCCTTCCGGCCCATAAGATAATTGCCTTCCGGCCCATACACATATATAACACATAATACAAATACTCTAACACATAAAGCACATATATCATATATCAACCTGACCTTTCTGTCACATAGTACCTTGCCTTCCGGCCCATATATAAGCATGTATATCACGCGTAGCCGCTAACTTTCCATTTATAGCATATAAACATAACACATAACATACTTGACCTTCCGGTCACACAATCAAACCCTTCCGGGTGAGGTATAGTGAGAAGACTCACCTCGCGGACACTGGAAGATAGCAACTCCTAAAGTCCCTTGCACTTGATCCTCCGAGCTACAAGCTCCCTGTAACATCATGTATCCCTTATTAATACTTCTATCTTCCACGTTAACTGACCCTCAGAAATCACACCAGTCAACTCTGGTCAACAGTCCATTGTCAGCTCGACTGGACTCGGCGAGTTCCCTGGCGACTCGGCGAGTCTGGTCGTCCTTCAATCCTCTAAGATTCCCCTTCTACTCGTCGAGTATCCTCTTTGACTCGACGAGTCACTCCTGGAAGAATCGCGGGGCCACCCCGACTCCACTCGCCGAGTCTGAAGAACAACTCGGCGAGTCCCAGTGAATCTTCAAGCTACTCGCCGAGTCTGATCATCTGACTCGGCGAGTCCACGCCATGCAGTCGATCAAACTGCTTCCTGAGATGCATATTTTCCCGAATATACAAACATAGGACCTTCTGGACCTCTAAGGGTACTAATACAGGGTTATAAACGTTGGATAACAACACAACAATCCATCTAATCTCCAAATGGGTTTCACAAACCCTAAATCCATGCACACATTCACATAACAGAAAATAATCCGAAAGGTTACCTGAATCATGCACTCTCAGTGTCCCCAAGCCTCAAAACGTGATTCCCTTGCTGTCCCATTAGCCAAAACCTTCTCCTTCTTGGACAATAACTTCCTCAAATCACCAATGATCTTCAATCCTTGTTCTGGATGCCCACAACCGATTTAGGGCCCTTCTCAGTCGGCCAAAAGGCGAACAATGGAGGCATAAGATCCCTTATATACTTCCCAAACTGAACGGCTAGGGTTTTCCACTGAACAGCGTCGACTCGCCGAGTCCATATCTGGACTCGTCGAGTCCAGTCGTGAACCCGCGACCAAACCTGCGACCCTACTCGGCGAGTCTGGCTCCGACTCGTCGAGTCTCCCCTTTAAAACACCCCCAAAATGCAATTTAACAATACTTGAGATTTTGGGCTATTACAATTCTCCCCCACTAGAATTAGACTTCGCCCTCGAAGTCTCACTCTGAAAATAGCTCTGGCTGCTGCTCCCGCATCTCACGTTTCGGCTTCCCTAGACACTACCGATCTCTCCCGAGACCGCTACTGAACCAATACCAGAGGTACCTCCTTGTTCCTCAGAACCTTGATCTTCCGATCTCCGACGGCCACTGGCCTCTCGACGTAACACAGGCTCGCATCCACCTAATCGTTCTCTAGTAGAACCACTGCTGACTCATCCGCTATACACCTCTTCAACTGCGACACATACCAGTGTCATGGATCCGTCCCAATTCCGTTGACAGCTCCAAACGATAGGCCACCCTTCCTACCTTCGCACCTTCACGAAAAGACCCAACATACCGGGGCCCCCCATTTACCCCTCTTCCTAAATCGAAGCACCCCATCAGAAATACGAAGTCGCTGACCTGAATCACATGCTCGTAACGGCGTCTGCCTGCATAACTTTCCTGTTAACTCTAGACGATCACTAACTCTCTTTAACCTGCTGAGTCTGCTTTGTCAACTAAAGTACGAACTCTGAACTGCTCATCACTCTCTGTAATCGGAAATTACCCACGATGCACTCTGCTCCAAATCTCAACGATCACTCAACCCATAAGGGTTAGGAAACCCTGAACCACCGGATCCCCGATCCAAAGCCCACTTTGCCCATTCCGGACCGACTGAGAGATCCGTCCTCCCTCTCAGATCAACTCTCACAAGTTCCCTCTTGCCATCACATACACCTACTGAACTAGTCCCAACACCCGCAGGTGGAAAGACCCGATACATTGATGATATCCTCGAACATCTCCCAAGATGAACCACTACATCCACCCTACACTCTGATCAGATTCACACTGAGAATTTAAGATTTTCTCTCTCCATGCATCCCTTCTGAGCCTCAACAGACATCCCAACCGGATGGGTTCCTACTCCACTGCCGCGAACACGATGCTCAAAACCATACTCGAAATACTCTAACCATAACTCTGCTCTGCAGCTTTCACTTTCGTGAACTTGCACCCCCTTCGGAGTTACATACCCTCCTCTTTTCCTTTTCCACGGAACTCTCTTGAACATAATGCCACTCCAACCGGTGCCACGGTGCTCGCCCCAAGCGACACCACCCTTTTTGCGTAACTGCTATTCACATACTCTGGTTCTCATTGCAGGGGCTCTCAATCCCACGCACTCTCTCCACTCATCAAAATCACTGCCTCCGCTAAACAAGATCAATAACCCGGGGCCAGACCTTCCAATGCAATCACACTGCAACATACACAGTCCGCAAATCTCAAACTGATCCAGCAATACCAACAGAGTCTCCAGCATGACTGGACCGACTCTCATAACACATACTAGCCACTCGAGGCTATATCTCTGTGGGTCCGTGCACCCAACTCTGCGAACCCTCAGGTTCTAACTCTGGAACTTTCCGGTTCCAGCTCTAGAAACATGCACAACATAATCCCGTGGGATTAATGCAGTACAACCCATCACGTACCTCAAACGTACCAATACTCTAATCGCAAAATTCCGATTACTTACTCAAGCTTGATCCCGACCTCCTCTCAGGCCTCCACAATCAAATGCCCTAGGTCTGTATCTCGCCCCGCATACTCAACACTCGCTCTCGTCGGCCTATACTTTGTGCTGACAAACACTGCTGAATCCCAACAGCTAAGCATCCTTACATACTCATCGATCTCCCGGAGAATTTTACAATTCTCCCCCACTAAAGCACTGACTAACTGCCACCGATCGTCATTAACGACCTTTCAGAACCATCCTGCACAAAGAGAACATTTACCCACTGACTGCTTCCCACAAGCGTAAGCAACCCTCAGCAAAACACATCTCTTCCCTGATCAATCCACCCAAAAGAACCCTGTCTTTCAATCATCCACTCCATGATTGCAGATGCTACCTGACATTCAACCCAGTGCCGCATCTCCACTAACAACCCCCACGAACGATAACCAACTGAATTCTCAACAATAACCCGTAACCAAACCCACAATCTGCCAAAGGATGAATACCACATCGAAAACCGCACAAAGCTACCGGCACCAAAACACCAGACTATAACCATACCAAACCATCAGGGAACAACGAATGCCAAAGCGAAACCTGAAGCACCAATCCATAACCATGCCAATCCTGCGAAACAACGAATACCGCATCGAAATCCACACTACCAGCACAAACAATATGCCACAATCAACGCAAGCTAATCAAGACATCAAGACAGCATCATACCCGCAGCTGCCTCCGGCACTGCTCCGTCTCCCTCTGCCGCAAGCCGATAAGCACAACTCTGAGCCCTTGGGCTCTGCTCCATCCTGTCCTCCTCCTGAACTCCTCAAGGTGGCCGGTGCTAGAGCCTGCACCGATCCTGCAGAAAGCTGTGGACAGTTGACCCTCAAATGTCCAACCTGCCGACAATGATGACAAACCCTCAAATCCCGAATCGGCACTGACTGCCGACAATCCCGCGCATAGTGCCCCTCTTTTCCGCACTTGCGGCATGCACCACCGGACCAGCAACCCCGGTGTGACTCCTCCCACACTTCCCACACGTGTGGCCGCTCCGATCCCCCATTCCAACGTCTACGGTCATGGACCGTTTCGGCGCCGACTGCGACTGCATCGGGGCCTGCCTCATCTCACGCAACTGCAACTCAACCTCTAACTCACGCCACATGGCGGCCTCCTGCGATACCAACACGGTCTCGCGCCTCTGCGCAGACACGAACTGTCTGATACCCCCCCTTGAGCATACTCGGATATCGGGACATCTGAGCCTGCTCCGAAGCGAACTCAGGACAAAACATCGCCCTCTCAATAAACATCCCGGTGCTCTCAGTCATCGACTCCAAATCCTGCTTCAGCTTAAGGAACTTTCGAGCCAATTTCTCCTTTTCATCCCGCGGAACATAGCGAGTACTGAACATCCCTCTGAATTGATCCCATGAAACCGCAGCCCTCTGCGCATCGGAAAATGACCTCGTGGTCAATCTCCACCAATCCTTCGCCCCGAGCCTCAACAGGTTCAGAGCACACCCCACCCTCTGATCAGCAGGGCATAACTCGTGGAGAAACACCCCTCCATGTCCGATAACCATCTCGTAGCAACAATCGAGTCCTGAACTCCATCGAATGTGGGAGGCTTCGCATAATAGAAATCCCGATACTGAAAACCCCGACTAGCACCTTTCTTTGCCGTTGCTACAGCCGCTGTAACAGCCGCGGCAGCCGTCTCTGCGAAAGCCGCATATCGCTCATCAAACTACTTCAATCATAGTGGTCCTGATCGACCCAAACAATTCTGGCGACTCAGCCCGCAACAATGCAGCAACCTCATCACGCCGGATCTCGCGAATCCTCGCATCCCGCTCGCTCGTGCTCGTCCGATCGATAACCGGATAACAAGATAGCCACAAGCATCATCCACTACGAACCATGGTACTCATCCCATGACATCCCTCCTCAACATGCTTCGGTGTATGGTACCTGAACCATAGCACCACTCCTCAATCTGCTCCAATGTATAGCACTCGAACCACAACATCTATCTCAATTTGTTCCGATGTATGGTGCCCTGACCATAACATCACTCTGTATCCGCTCCGATGTATGGTATTCGAACCATAACATCACTCCTCAATCTGTTCCTTAGGACCTTCAGAATGCCCCCTGTATCAAGTATGGGTCCTCTGCTTTCAGTAGTACGGGCCCATACTACCTGCCACATCTACCCATACTTTCCACACGGACCATCCCAGAGTTCCTAAGTAGCTGATAAACCTGTTCTTTCACCCATCTCATCGCGCGTGCTCGCTTTCCAGCGAAATCTTCTACTCTTCCCGCGCACTCATCTGGCTAGGTTTACTCCCTAGTCCCTTCCGCTGTCCTCCCACTTCTTTGCTATCAGCTGCTGAAGAGTTCCTAATGATGCCAGCCCTCTACCTCCTGAGTATCGTCATACTCACTTAGTAGCTGACTCCCATCATCGATAACTCCACAAAGCACAAAGCAAGCAGCATTCGAGCATTGAAGCATACATAGGACCCCCCATCTGTGGTAGCTCCACCTTCTCGGCTCATCCTCGGAAGTACCTCTGTACCCCGTAGCTTTACCCCTTGTGCGTTCTAACTAGATACTCTCACTCATCACATACACACAAAAGCATAACGCACATATAACAGCAAACCCTAGACTAAGGCATCACAAATCAGGCCACTCTAGTCCTAAGATGTGAAATACCTAGCCTGTCTCTAGCATGCAATAATACCTCATAAAGTGCATAATAGATATTTCATAATACAAAAGTAAGGGTATTTTGGGAAATCACCGTCTGGCTCTGGCTGATTGTACACACTGCTCTTTCTTGCTTTCTCTTTGAACTCTTATTCACTTTTAGAAAACCATTTATTTGGAAAACTTTTTCTTACCTCCTCAGTTTGAGTCCAGATTTACCCGTAGGCGCGTCCGAATCCCTCAAACCAAGGCTCTGATACCAATTTGTAACACCGTGATTTCCAAAAACAAAATTTTCATTTAATTAATCAATTTAATATTAAGAACACTTGTTTAAAATCTTATTCACATTCGAATTACAAAACATAGATTCATTTTCATTATAACAGAAGACCAGGATCCTCCAAAACACAACTCTTTCTTCGGTGTGTACAATCGAACCGTTGCCATCCCGCGTTACTGTAAGAACCTGAAACAACGTAACATAAACAACGTAAGCACGAAGCTTAGTGAGTTCCCCAATATACCTTACGCACATACGCCTTTCCAGGCCCTGACCTTCCGGTCAACTGTACAATGCCTTCCGGCCCATGAGATACTCGCCTTCCGGCCCATAAGATATTTGCCTTCCGGCCCATAAGATAATTGCCTTCCGGCCCATACACATATATAACACATAATACAAATACTCTAACACATAAAGCACATATATCATATATCAACCTGACCTTTCTGTCACATAGTACCTTGCCTTCCGGCCCATATATAAGCATGTATATCACGCGTAGCCGCTAACTTTCCATTTATAGCATATAAACATAACACATAACATACTTGACCTTCCGGTCACACAATCAAACCCTTCCGGGTGAGGTATAGTGAGAAGACTCACCTCGCGGACACTGGAAGATAGCAACTCCTAAAGTCCCTTGCACTTGATCCTCCGAGCTACAAGCTCCCTGTAACATCATGTATCCCTTATTAATACTTCTATCTTCCACGTTAACTGACCCTTAGAAATCACACCAGTCAACTCTGGTCAACAGTCCATTGTCAGCTCGACTGGACTCGGCGAGTTCCCTGGCGACTCGGCGAGTCTGGTCGTCCTTCAATCCTCTAAGATTCCCCTTCTACTCGTCGAGTATCCTCTTTGACTCGACGAGTCACTCCTGGAAGAATCGCGGGGCCACCCCGACTCCACTCGCCGAGTCTGAAGAACAACTCGGCGAGTCCCAGTGAATCTTCAAGCTACTCGCCGAGTCTGATCATCCGACTCGGCGAGTCCACGCCATGCAGTCGATCAAACTGCTTCCTGAGATGCATATTTTCCCGAATATACAAACATAGGACCTTCTGGACCTCTAAGGGTACTAATACAGGGTTATAAACGTTGGATAACAACACAACAATCCATCTAATCTCCAAATGGGTTTCACAAACCCTAAATCCATGCACACATTCACATAACAGAAAATAATCCGAAAGGTTACCTGAATCATGCACTCTCAGTGTCCCCAAGCCTCAAAACGTGATTCCCTTGCTGTCCCATTAGCCAAAACCTTCTCCTTCTTGGACAATAACTTCCTCAAATCACCAATGATCTTCAATCCTTGTTCTGGATGCCCACAACTGATTTAGGGCCCTTCTCAGTCGGCCAAAAGGCGAACAATGGAGGCATAAGATCCCTTATATACTTCCCAAACTGAACGGCTAGGGTTTTCCACTGAACAGCGTCGACTCGCCGAGTCCATATCTGGACTCGTCGAGTCCAGTCGTGAACCCGCGACCAAACCTGCGACCCTACTCGGCGAGTCTGGCTCCGACTCGTCGAGTCTCCCCTTTAAAACACCCCCAAAATGCAATTTAACAATACTTGAGATTTTGGGCTGTTACAAAGCATGTCTTTGTGTTATGTGTTCCGAACTTCATTCTGATGCAATATGCAGTATATGTGTTTATGCTAGTTGATATGTTAATGCTATGCTATGTTATGCTCAGTCGTTTCTGGACTTCGGTCCGATGCAGGGGACAAGGTCCCAGTCAGTTCCGGACTTCGGTCCGATGCAGTTTCCAGACATCGGTCCGATGCAGAGGGCAAGGCCCTAGTTAGTTCCGGACTTTGGTCCGATGCAGTTTCCAGACTTCGGTCCGATGCAGTGGGAAAGGCCCAATATGTGTTTATATGTTATTGTATGGTATGTGGTAGTTTGGGGCAACTCACTAAGCTTCGTGCTTACAGTTTCAGTTTTTGTTTCAGGTACTCAGTTTTGAAAAGAGGAGCTCGGGAAGATTGCATTGCACACACCATTTGTTCAGGTTGGGATGTTTATACTCTGTTATACTTGACAGTTGTTACAATATTTTGGGATAAATTGCTTATGATTTTTATATGAGCTTTATTGACTATGGTTTTTATTATTAAATTAAACGAAAATTTCAGACAGTGTTTTTGGGATGTTTCAAGTTGGTATCAGAGCCTTAGTTTGAGGGATTCGGGCACACTTCCGGGTGTGTCTGAACTCAAACTAAGGAAGTGGTATAAAATTTTCAAGAGAAAAACCATATTTACAAAAGGATTTTGAGAAAAGAAAATAATTTTAGAAAAAGTATAAAGAAAAGAGTTTTAGAAAAAGCAAAAAGAAATTTTAAAAAGAGAAAAGGATGTGGTGCATGCAATCAGCTGAGCTCATGTAAGTACTCCCAAATTACCCATACAAGTTTATGTTATGATTATCAGTTTCAGTTTCAGTAGAACAACATGTTAGAATAGGACTAAGGATCTAGGAGGATGCCTTATGTGCCTGCTATATGTGTTTTAGCTTTATGAGAACTGCATGCTACTATTGAGTAGATAGCAGTAGGATAGCCTGTTTAGGTTATGCCTGATATTATGAGCTTAGCATTGTATGCTAGTATAGTTTCTCGTTATGAGGATAGAATTGCTTGAGTAGTTTCATGTGTCCGAATGCTGCTTGCTTTGTGCTTTGTGGGACTATGAGTGATGGGAGTTAGCCATTAGGTGAATACGTCACATCACATGTGAGAAGGGTTGAATAATCTCAGTGTGCTGGATTTGGCCCTATTGTACAACTCTTGTCTGAGTCCAACCGTTGTAGGGACGAGTCTTTTACTCGAACCATTATCTAAGCTTCGTCACATGTGATGGTATTCAGGTGATGACTAATTGGCATTATAAAGAGGCCTTCAGCAGCTGAGGACTGGATTTGATTGAGTCAAGGATTTCCCTAGGGTAAGCCTAGGGTGGAAGTAGTAGTGATCAGCAGTAGTGGTGGAAGGAACCTAGTAGAGTCAAGGCAGTACTTGAGGAAAGTATGGATAGATGTGGAACGTAGTATGGGCCGGTACTACTGAAAGCATAGGATCCGTACTCGAATCAAGGAGGGTTGAGATAAGACCAGGGAACTTGTAGTGTGTGAGATCCCTCGAGATTTGATAAGTATTGTGATGTTAGCGATCGTGTATTACCGATATAGTGACGATACGTGGTAGACCAGATGGTAGTTCTGGTGTCGACGAGGGACCATGCTCGGACTATGGAGTCGGGCAGATTGAAGATCAGGTGAAGGAGTTCATTCCATCTGATAATTATGCACAATATCATTGACCAGACTCCTGTGATCCTTAGTGTGATCAAGGAGGGCATTATAGAGATTAGTGATGAGAGTTCGAGTGCATTATGCACTGAGATGTCAGTCATGATAAAGACTCGTACGTTGATGTTTTGGGAATTCAAAATTTGTGAGGCTTCAGATTGTCATGGGGATTAGGGACCCCATTTTTAGCAGCAGATGTCACCAACACTTTTAATACCAAACGTTGTATCAAAAGGAGACTAGATCTGACTTACTTCCTGTCTCTTGAGGGATAGAGCAAGAGATTGATAGGAAGAGGTTGGTAGTGAATTGAGTGATGATGCGGTTGATGTTATGTCATGGGATGACTTTTAGTCTAAATTCTAGGCAGAGTGTGCCCAGTTGATTGAGGCGCAACAGTCGGCGCAAGAGTTGTTAGATCTCCACCAGACATCTGAGACTGTAACAGAGATCACTGCCAAGTCTCGAGAAAGAGTTTATATGGTATCGTAGTATCCAACAGATGAGGAAATGAGGAAGGTAAGTTATCAGAACATACTATAGAATGATAGCAGGGAGATCATGAGTATATCGGGGTGCAAGGCCCTGAATTATATAACTTCTTGAGCTTGAAAACAAGATATGGACTTGGAGCACATTGGTAAGAGGGAATTAGATCAGTTGCTTATAAAAAGGTGTCTCGGGAGAAGACCCTAGATTTCAGATAAGCTTTTGAGGGACCATCAGGGTTAGATTTAGTACAACACTTGCGGGAAACTACACAAGGGAGCCTTTTGTTCCAAGGGTTGAGTAAGTGTAACCCTGAGTTATCCTCGGTTTGTGTCTGAATTATATTTTCAAGAGATGCCATATGCCAATTGCATGCCGAGATGCATTAGCGAATAGTGATAAAGCAATTCCCCAGATTACGGGATTGGGAAAGTACAACGTCATCTTGGTTTGTTCCAAGATTGAGGAGCAACACGAGAAGCACCTGAGGGAGGTGCTAGAGGCTTTGAGGAAGGAGAGAATTTTCACAAGGTTCTTCAATTGTGAGTTCTGGTTGTGTGGGGTGCAATTTCTTAGGAACCTTGGCAATCAGAAGGATATTCTATTCGATCCGGCCAAGATAGAGGCCGTGATGCAGTTGGAGATTTCAGGGTCACCAATTGATATTCGGAGTTTCCTGGGTCTAGTGGGTTATTACGGGAGATTTATTCGGGTTCTTAGAGGTGGTGTGACCTTTTGGACAGACTAGTATTGAAACACTAGCAATGGTAAATGTGGTTTTCAACAGATTTGGCAGAGAATGGTAAGAAGTATTGAGAATCCTTCCAGTATTGTGTGCCGTAAGACATTAGTTGAAGCAAAGTGGGGGAGAATCATCCAAGGATTCAGAAGTAGCAGTTTTGAAACTGGGATAAGTTTCGCATCCTTGTTTGGAAGGAAGACAGCCTAATCGGCTGCATGGTTTAAGGATTGTGTGAGATGGAAGTTCAGAAAAACTTGCCAATAAGGAGATCGTTTCCCCGTAATGTTTGCTAGCAAGCCTTAGGGAATCAGGTTAGGGATTCCAGTCAGGACATGAGTTCAGCTGAGTGTGAGTCAAGCGCGTGTTCAATCCAGTATGGAAAGTGTTGTAAGTCTGCAGGTGTATTCGTAGTATTCACTAGCATCCATATAGGGTTAAAGTGTTGTAAGTCTACGGGTGTAGCCGTAGCATTCACTAGCAGCCAAATAGTATTAGAGTGTTGTAAGTCTGCGAGAGTAGCCGTAGCATTCACTAGCAACCAGATAGTGTTAGAGTGTTGTAAGTATGCGGCTGTAGCCATAGCATTCACTAGCAGCCAGATAGTGTTAGAGTGTTGTAAGTTTGCGGGTGTAGCCGTAGCATTCACTAGAAGCCAGATAGTGTTAGAGTGTTGTAAGTATGCAGGTGTAGACGTAGCATTCACTAACAGCCAGATAGTTTTAGAGTGTTGTAAGTCTGCGGGAGTAGCTGTAGCATTCACTAGCAACCAAATAGTGATAGAGTGTTGTAAGTCTGCGGGTGTAGCCGTAGCATTCACTAGGTTGGTAGATAGCGTGAGTGCATTGTTAGGACGCGGGAAGGACTATAGCACCCACCAGTTCGGGTGTAGCAGTGAGGATATGGAAATCCACGGATTGGATTTTAGAATTTCCTTGATGGATTAGACTTGGTTAAGCTAGTGATAAGACTACAGAAGCACCACTACAGATATGAGAGCAAGGAAGTAGGGGTCTGATTAAGGTCATTCATAACATGATGCTACCAATGGTCATGTAGCAATCACTTTTAGCCTTGGGATTGGTGTCTGCTTAAGGTCATTCATAACATGATGCTACCAATAGTCAGGATTCGACGTATGTACTCGATCAGTTAGATCAGAAAGTTATTAGAGCCTGAGGGGCATGGTAACTAGTGGTAACTAATTTTAGAGAAGGAATTTGTTCAGAAGACATGTGGGCGACTAAGTGGGAGTCCTATTGACTCTGCAACCGGGTTGGAACCCGGTGTTTTAGAAAAGTGACCAATGAGTTGAGACCATAAAGGTCTCAATAGTTTTGGAAAACAGCTACGTGGCAGCATACTGGTTCAGGCAGTTCAGTGTTCAAACAGTTTCATCGTTTTGGGCAGTATTAGTATCTGTGTTTTAGGTTGCGTGTACGGACGAATAGCATATTGCTTGTGTTATGCTCAAAGATATGCAAGGATATTTGGGTGTGTGACCCTTTTTTTATAATGGGGTCCACGAGTGATCAGAAGTTAAGTAGTTAGTTGAGGAATGAATGGACAAGGTTCATCTATAATGATTCAGTATGAGTGGTTTGTCAGGGAATCAGACCATGTCAAGACAACAGATACTAGACAGTGTAGATGTTGACTGTTACGAGGAATCCGTTCACCAAAAGAATTTAAGGCTTTACAAATATTGGTCATGGCTACCCTGAGAAGGCTAGGGTGTGCCCAGGATGGTGACCATATCACTATATTGGTTGGGTGTATAAGCAATGGTAAGAAACTATTTCGAGGATAAGATCTAATTTAAGAGGGGGAGAGCTGTAATGACCCGTTTATATAAATAAATTAGTAAATGTAAGTCCCAGAGTAATTTGTGAAGAATTTTAGAAGTCGGGGGTTAAAAGAATAAGTTCGGGATTAAATTGTAAAAGAGTTCAAGGCTTAAGGGTTTATTGGTAATTTAGGGGTATATTATGAAAGGAATTTATGGGATCAAGGCTTAAAAGGTAAGTTTTGGATTCAGTTGTAAAGGTTTCGGAAGGCATGGTAAAAAGTGTAAAATATGGATTAGTTTGAATGAAATGAGGGAAATGAGGGGCTTAAATTGTCATTACGGGGCAAAATTTAGGGAGTCGGGTATATATGCTTTACAAAACCCTAACACTAACATTCTTAAGGAGTTGTCACCCTCTCCCTTCCATTTAGCTTCCAGCCACCATGTGTGAAGTCAACCACCACCCCCACCCTTCGTTCACAGTTCCGACCAGTCGGAGTAGCTCATCGTCCGCTGCTGTTTGCTAATGACCGCCACCATCGTGTTTTGCTGTCGGCGACATCAGGAACCGTCGGCGAAGCTGTGTGCAACACAACTATCTCTCCGTTGCTATTCCCGTCCTCTTCTAATTGCTGGTCACAATTCTCAACCGCATCTGACCATTGTCGGTGTTGTTCCAACCATCCCTCGCTTCTGAGCTCATCATTCAGCAGCTAGCTGCCGTCGCCGCTTGTTCAACCATCAAAGGAGGCCGTTTCATTGCTTTTCCCTCCGTCTGCCATGAGCCACCGTGAGGTGGTTGTGATTGGGAGTGTATCCCTTGTTCAGCTCGGGTTTGTTGGTGCGTTCATGCTCTCTATTGTCCGGAAAACGTGGGAACCACCATGGCAGCTAACCATGGTGGCCATTACCTTGCTGCCGTTGTCTAACCTTCCTTTTGCTGGATCTTGACACCACCAGCCACCTCCACGAGCTTGTGTATGGGTGTGTAACTTAGTAGATCATTGGTGTTTATTTTCATTAGGTTGCGGTGGTTTGGTTAGTGGAAAAGCCATCACCACCACCATGAGGTGGTGGCTACCGCCAAGCACCATCTGCGGCCACCATGGTGTGGATGTGTGTGTAGTAGTTAGTGTATGTTTGTGAGTGTGTGTATTATTTTTTTTGGATAAAACCTTGTAATTGTAATTAACATGAATAATAAAAAGAATAGTAACCACCGCCGTAAGGTGGTGGCCGCCACCGTGTGCCGTCGTAGACCACCACTACCCGAGGTGGTAGTGGATGGTGCCCCACAAGCAAAACCCTAACGGGCCTAGCCAAAACCCTAATGAGTTTAAAGATTAATTTTGGGCCTATTGGGCCATCTTTGGATGAAAACCCTAATTGTGAGTATTTGAGCCTTGGACTTCTTGGACCCACTTTTGGGCCATTGGGATTGGATTGTGAATTATGTCCAAACTATTCCATGCCATTTATCTAGTAGAGTAAAGGACTTAATGGACTAAGTCCTTAATGGGCTAATTGAGAAAATCCTAATGTTTGAGAAATTATCGGACACACACACGAGAATTATTTAATAAGTGAAATATTAAATAATATTCATTGGTAGAAATTAATCTAAGAAATAATGGACTTAATGGATTAAGTCCTTAGTGGATTTAGCCCTTAGTGGGTTAAGCCCTTAATAGGTTATGTGAGAAACACTTAACCCTAATTGTCATTTTATGTGAAACCCTAATGTCAAATGGGCATTGAGTTGGGCTTTTCAATTGCGTAATTAGTAATTGGGCCAATAATGGGCCATCCAAGAATGATTATGGACTAGAATATTTAGTTGGGCTTTAGGGTAAGGCCCTAATGAAGGATTAGGCCCAATTCGGAAAATTGTGCCATAGATGAGCCATAGTTTGGGCCTAGAGGGTTGTATGGTATTGGGCCTTTAGAATGAGACATGATGTACTGGACTGAACAATAGGACCTTAAGGGAAGTCCATGTAGAGGTTTGGGCTCAATTTGGAAAATTGGGCTATATGTTGGGCTTTGATCCCTAGTTGACTTTGGGCCTATGGATTGGGCTTTAGGCTTTGGTAAGCCAAGCTAGGGTTCACATTGTAATTACCCAAAGTATGTATTTATTGTTATATGGTGGAGGCCGGTTATTAATTGGGTGTTATTTTTATACTGACAGATTGGGAATCTGTCATCCAGCAGCTATGGTTTTGGTCAGCGGGACTTCAGCAGTATGAGGTTAGTTTTCCTTCTAGTAGGAACGGGTCTACGGTCACAATGCCGGCCCGTCTAGTTAGTAGTAGTTCCGGACTTTGGTTCGATGTAGTAGTTCAGTGTGCTTGATGTCTTTGTGATTCAAGCATGTCTTTGTGTTATGTGTTCCGGACTTCAATCCGATGCAGTATGCAGTGTATGTGTTTATGCTAGTTTATATGTTTATACTAATTATGTTTTGCTCAGTCAGTTTCCGGACTTCGGTTCGATGCAGGGGACAAGGTCCCAGTCAGTTCCGTATTTCGGCCCGATGCAGTTAGTTCCGGACTTCGGTCCGATGCAGTTTCCGAACATTGGTCAGATGCAGAGGGCAAGGCCCTGGTGAGTTCCGGACTTTGGTCCGATGCAGTTTTCGGACTTCGGTCCGATGCAGTGGGCAAGGCCCAATATGTGTTTATATGTTATTGTATGGTATGTGGTAGTTTGGGGGAGCTCACTAAGCTTCGTTCTTACGGTTTCACTTTTGGTTTCAGGTACTCAGTTTTGAAAAGAGGAGCTCGGGAAGATTGCAGTGCACACACCATTTGTTCAGCCTGGGATATTTATACTCTGATGTACTTAACAGTTGTTACAATATTTTGAGATAAATTGCTTATGATTTTTATATGAGGTTTACTGACTATGGTTTTTATTATTAAATTAAACAAAAATTTTAGACTCTATTTTTAAGATGTTTCATTTGTATGCTAGTACTGATCAGTCAGTAATAGGATAGCCTGTTAAGGTTATGTCTGATTGTATGAGCCTTTGAATTGCATGTACAAATTCCTGAATAGAGGATAGAATGATATGATTGGAATATGATGGTTAGATTTTCCATTGTCTGAATGCTGTTTGTGTTGTGCTTTGTGGGACTCTTAGTAATGTGAGCTAACTATTAAGTGAATATGCATAGTCACATGGGACACATGCAAAATAATCTCAGAGTGAGAGACTTGACCCTATTGTGAAGCTCCTATCTGAGTCCAACCGTTCTAAGGATGGGTCTTGTACTCGAAGGATTATCTGATCTTTGTTGCATGTGGCTTTATTCATGTGGTAGCTAGTTGACATTACTGGGAACCTTTCAGCAGCTGAGGACTGGGTGAGTTCGGGAACCTAGGAAAGCCTATGATAAGTTTCAATGGGTTAGTAGTGAGGTTCAGTGAGACTTGGGTGTACCAGTTTGTGGAAGTGACTCTGAGGATTCCGGAGGATTACTGAGGAAAGTATGGATAGGTGTGGAAGGTAGTATTGGGCCCGTACTACTGAAAGCACACAGTCTATACTCGAATCAGTGAGAGTCTTGGAGAATCTGAGAAGCTTTAGGGAAGAGTTTGTCACCCAGTTTGGGGACAGAGGATGTTTTAGTTGTTGCAGCTTAGCCATTGGTGAGTGATCTAGTGAGCGTGACAGGGTGTCAGACCTCGAAGGACATGATTTCCATGAGGTTGCAGATGCGAGATCGATTCATAGCACTTTGAGAATAGGGGATTCGAGTCAGGTGCGTGTAGTAGAGGATTTCATGAAAAGACCCATGACTTCTAAACATTGGGTAATAGGCCCACAGGGCCGGAGTCGGTGCTACACGTACGGGAAATTGCACAAGGGAGTTTGTCGCACCAAAGGTTTAGGCTACTACAGGATAGCGGGATTGGTCGTGTCAGTAGAATGTGATCAGTATTCCTCCAGATGTTGTGGGTATGTCCTCTTCTATTGCTACTAGATGGATGTTGGGATACGTATCACTTTGGGATCGTGTGTGAGTTTGGACAAGTTAGATCTCAGGGCGGATTTCTGCTAGTGTTTGGGTTATCAAGGATCATATATGCCACCCTGCATGCCGAAAGGTTCTTGATGAACTCACAGAGGGATGCATATTGCGGAGTGAGTTCTGCATGCACCGTTATCATTCCAGATCTTTGTCGGGATCTATACAGGAGTATTATTTAGAGGATACTCGGTCAGGCTTAGAATGATAATTCTCTAGTGAAGACAACGGTCAGTGGTTCTAACATGGTTCAGGTATGGGCGATCTTAAGTTTTAACTGGTGATTAATCGCTATCATTGGCAAGCACATGTTGTCATCAGGGGGATACTAGGAAGCGAGAAGGATTGGAAATCCTTTAATTCTCACATGTCGTGAAGACTTAGGTGAATCTAAGTCGGGGAGAGACTTTTTATAAAGTCCTTCAAATGTGAGTTCTGGATGCGTGGGGTGCAATGTCTTGGACACCTTGTCAAGCAGAAGGGTATTTCAGTCGACCCGGCCAAGATAGAGGCCGTGATGCAGTGGGAGATTCCGAGGTCTCCACCCGAGATTCGGAGTTTCCTGGGTCTAGCAGGTTATTATCGGAGATTTATACGGAACTTCTCCAAGATTGTGGTTCCTTGACGAACTGACCAAGAAGTCAGTGGCCTTTCGATGCGGGCCTGAGCGGTAGACAACCTTCGAGGGTGTAGATGATTTCATGGGTTACTATGACGCTTTGCTAGAGTTTGTAGATGATTTCATGGATTACTATGACACTTTGATCATGGGCATGGGGACGGTACTGATACATTGGGGTCACATGATAGCAGGTTTTGGGAACCAGGTTAGAGTTCCGGTTAGGACTCAAGTTCAGTGGTGTGTCAGGTCGGGTGCGTGTTCGACCCAGTTTGGAAGGTGTTGTAAGACTACGGGGGTAGCCGTAGCATTCTCAAGTGGTCGGTTAGTAGGGAAAGTGTTGTAAGACTACGGGGGTAGCCATAGTATTCACTAGTGGTCAGTTAGCATGAGAGTGTTGTAAGTCTGTGGGTGTAGTCGCAGCATTCACTAGCAGTCAGATAGTGTTAGAGTATTGTACGTCTGCGGGTGTAGCCGTAGGATTCACTAGCAGCCAGATAGTGATAGAGTGTTGTAAGTCTGTGGGTGTAGCCGTAGCATTCAGTAGGTTGGTAGATAACATGAGTGCATTGTTAGAACGCGGAAGGAATATTACTACCCACTAGTTCGGGTGCAGCAGTGAGGATATGGAAATCCACAGATTGGATTTTGGGATTACTCAAATGGATTAGATATGGTTGAGCCAGCGATATGACAGTTGGAACGCCACTATAGTTATGAGATCAGGGAAGCAATGGACTGCTTAGGTTTGTGTATGATATAAGGCTACCATTGGTCATGGAGCCATCACTTTTAGCCTTGAATTTAGGTGATGTCGCGGTTCGACGCATGGATTTGATCAGTTTGATCAGGAGGTTGTTAGAGCCTAAGTGGCAAGATAACTAATTGTGACAACCCGATATTTCAGCTCTTTGTAATGACCTAAAAAGTCAAGTATTGTAACCACTTTTGAGTTAATAAAAATTAACTTTGATAATAAAATGTCCAAAAAGTTCTATTTAAATTCCTTCTATGTTTAAATGTCATTAAACCATGATCGTACGTAAAAAGAGCGCCCAAATCCGACTTCGTATATTGAAGTTATGATTTTTTTCAAGTTTAGCATAGCAACAGACAACTAAAAACTCGAATCGGAGATCGAGCGACTTTTGTCCGGAATAACCTAAACGAGAATCGAAGGTCTCGTCAATGGTATTTCAGCTGTAAAAAGTCTGGCAAAAACCGACGTCAGATAAAGAAGTTATGAATTTTTGAAGAAATTCCTTAATCACGTCATTTTAATAAATAAATAATAAAAATAATTTCATAATTTGCCAACAGAATTAAAACGAAAGTTGTAGATCTGAGTCTCACCTTCGTGTGGATATAAAGAACGTCGAAAACGGAGTTCCTATGAAGGAGATATGAATTTTAGAAGTTTACTTAAAATAAATATAAATTTAATTATAAATTCCCGGTATTATCCGAAGGGGAGTCAGCGGATAGGACCGGAGTACGCCCTACGTACCTTCGTACGAGTTTGTAGTGATGCCATTTGGATTAACTAACGCGCCCGCAGTATTCATGGATCTGATGAATAGGGTGTGTCATCCTTACTTGGATCAATTCGTCATCGTCTTCATTGATGACATACTCATCTACTCTCGAAGTGAGGAGGAACATAGTCTACATCTCCGTAAAATCTTAGAGACATTGCGATCGGAGAAGCTCTACGCGAAGTTCTTAAAGTGCGAATTTTGGATTCGGCGAGTCGATTTTTTGGTTCATGTGGTTAGTGAAGAAGGTATACACGTGGACCCCTCCAAGATCAAAGCCATTGAGAACTGGACAGCACCAAAGACACCTACCGAAATTCGTCAATTTCTAGGTCTCGTTGGCTACTATCGCAGGTTTATTTAGAACTTCTCTAGCATAGCGAAACCTCTTACAACCCTGACCCAGAAGGGCGTGGCCTTTGACTGGGAAGAGAAACAAGAAAGAGCATTCCAAACGCTCAAATGAGCCTTGTGCACCGCCTCGATACTATCCCTTCCCGAAGGAATAGATGACTTCATTGTCTATTGCGATGTATCCAATCAAGGACTCGGATGTGCTCTGATGCAGTGAGGTAAAGTCGTCGCCTATGCCTCGAGACAGCTAAAGAGACATGAGGTTAACTATACGACCCATGATCTTGAACTAGGAGCAGTGGTGTTTGCTCTGAAGATCTGGAGACATTACTTGTATGGAACGAAGAGCACTATCTTTACCGACCACAAGAGTTTACAACACATTTTCGATCAAAAGGAGCTTAACATGAGACAACGACGGTGGGTCGAGCTACTCAGTGATTACGAATGCGATATTCGTTATCATCCGGGTAAAGCCAACGTAGTAGCAGACGCCCTAAGTCGGAAGGAATATTCTGGTCGCAAAGTCAAGTCATTGTCAATAACCATCCATTCACACTTGTCTAAGCAAATTCAGGAGGCTCAACTTGAAGCCATGAAACCTGAAAATGTGACGAATGAATCCCTTAGAGGAATGGACAAAAATTTAGAAGCCAACGGTGACGGAGCCTTATATTTCATGAAACGAATCTGGACACCGAAACACGGTGGCTTCAGAGACTTGGTCATGACTGAAGCTCACAACACTCGTTATTCCGTCCACCCGGGTTCAGATAAGATGTATCTGGATCTTAAAAAGTTATACTGGTGGCCTAACATGAAAGCAGATATTGCTACCTTCGTGAGTAAATGCCTTACTTGCGCAAAGGTCAAGGTTGAATACCAGAAACCCTCCGGTCTCCTACAACAACCAGAGATACCAGAATGGAAGTGGGAGCGGATCACTATGGACTTCATAACCAAGTTGCCCAAGACAACGGGTGGACTTGATTCCATATGGGTCATCGTGGATAGACTGACCAAGTCTACACACTTCCTATCGATCAAAGAAACAGACAAGATGGAGAAACTTACCAGAACTTACATTAGGGAGATTGTAAGGCTTCACGGTGTTCCTTTATCTATCATCTCAGACCGAGATAGTAGATTCACTTCGAGGTTCTGGCAGTCATTACAAAGTTCCCTAGGAACTAGGCTGGACATGAATACAACCTACCATCCACAGACCGACGGGCAAAGTGAGAGGACTATCCAAACCTTAGAAGATATGTTGCGTGCATGTGTGATTGACTTTGGAAAAGCTTGGGATACCCATTTACCTCTTGACGAGTTTTCCTACAACAACAGTTATCACACGAGCATAAAGACAGCTCCATTCGAGGCCTTCTACGGCCGAAAGTGCAGATCCCCTCTGTGCTGGGCTGAGGTGGGTGATAACCAATTAGCCAGGGGCAAGCTTCCGACAGTACTCTCACCGGTCCGGAGATCATTCGGGAAACGACAGAGAAAATCGTTCAGATCCGTGAACGATTGAAAGCCTCTAGAGACCGACAGAAGAGCTACGCTGATAAGCGTAGGAAACCATTGGAGTTCCAGGTAGGCGACCGAGTCCTACTGAAGGTCTCACCCTGGAAGGGCTTGATACGCTTTGGAAAGCGTGGGAAGCTAAATCCAAGATACATAGGGCCTTTCGAGATTCTTGCGAGAATCGGTCCTGTAGCTTACAAACTCAATCTACCGCAAGAACTCAGTAACGTACATCCTACCTTCCACATGTCAAACTTGAAAAAGTGTCTGTCCGAAGAGACTCTTGTAATCCCACTCGACGAGATCGAGATCAACGAGAGCCTCAACTTTGTGGAGGAACCAGTAGAAATCATGGACCGAGAGGTCAAGCAAACCAAGCAAAGTCGCATCCCTATCGTGAAGGTCCGCTGGAATGCAAAGCGAGGACCTGAATTCACCTGGGAATGCGAAGATCAGATGAAACACAAGTACCCACATCTGTTTCCCTAATCCACAAGTGTTTTCTTACTTTAAATTTCAGGATGAAATTCCCTCTAACGGGGGGATGATGTGACAACCCGATATTTCAGCTCTTTGTAATGACCTAAAAAGTCAAGTATTGTAACCACTTTTGAGTTAATAAAAATTAACTTTGATAATAAAATGTCCAAAAAGTTCTATTTAAATTCCTTCTATGTTTAAATGTCATTAAACCATGATCGTACGTAAAAAGAGCGCCCAAATCCGACTTCGCATATTGAAGTTATGATTTTTTTCAAGTTCAGCTTAGCAACAGACAGCTAAAAAATTGAATCGAAGATCGAGCGACTTTTGGCCGGAATAACCTAAACGAGAATCGAAGGTCTCGTCAATGGTATTTCAGCGGTAAAAAGTCTGGCAAAAACCGACGTCAGATAAAGAAGTTATGAATTTTTGAAGAAATTCCTTAATCATGTCATTTTAATAAATAAATAATAAAAATAATTTCATAATTTGCCTACAGAATCTAAACGAAAGTTGTAGATCTTAGTCTCACCTTCGCGTGGATATAAAGAACGTCGAAAACGGAGTTCGTATGAAGGAGATATGAATTTTAGAAGTTTATTTAAAATAAATATAAATTTAATTATAAACTCCCGGTATTATCCGAAGGGGAGTCAGCGGATAGGACCAGAGTACGCCCTGCGTACCTTCGTGCGCCCCGCGTACTCAGATCAAGAGCCTCAGATCGTCCACGCCCCCCTATGCGAAGCTTCCGACCCGCCCGTCCGACCTGCCGTCCCATCCGACCCGCCGTCCCATCCGAAGCCGAGGCAGTCGAGGCTTCGGTCATGCATGACGTACGCATACGTGCTGCGTACGAGCATACACCCCGCGTACGAGGCTTCTCAGACCCCCCTATAAATAGAATGCGAGGCTTTCCGAAAAAAATGCTCATTTCTCTCCTTTCTCTCACGATCTTGCCTCGATTTCCGTACCCGTTCAAACCCGAAGCTCCGGTCTTTTTGCTCTAGTCCCAAGGGTCGATTTTATTCCCGAGATTCCCGAGAATCCCGAGAAAAATCCGTTTCCCGAGACGAAACTCTGCCCAGTTTTCCTTCTCGCTATCTTCAAACTTCCAAGTAAGTTCATACCCCTAATCAATGTTTTAAATGATTCTAAATGCTTTAGTAGGGGGGAATACAAGTAGAAACAATCATGTTATTAAATCATTGATACATATTTTTATATAAACAGTTTTCACATACTACAAAACATGATGCATGAATTGGTTTCAAATCTTAAGAACACATTATTATCAAAGGTTTTACCTTTGAAATGTATATTGAAATGACCTCAGGTTATTGTTAATCATTGTTTCAAAACACATAAGATGTCTTACAAAACCATTTTTCATTCTTGAACTAAACTATGCATATACACTTATACCCTTATATATGTATTGATGTTATAAGTTTGCATCTTTCATTTAGTTTTCCCATACCCTTGAGTAGTAAGAGTGTGTAAACTTACATGATCAACTAGTTAGATTACAGTAAATTATCATAGGGATAATTTGAAGATAACAAAACATTATTACAAGGAATCATGCAAGAGTCAGTTCATTCATGAGTCTTTACTAGTACCTTACCTGATACATGAGTACCTTTACATATGTTTACCTGATACATGAACACATTACATGAGTACCTTTACGTTGATACCTTTACCTGTGTATACTTATTTGAATATTTGTATCACAATTTGCAAGGATAATTTATTAGTACCTTCTGTGTAAATTATCCTACATATCCCCAGTACCTCGGGATATCTAGAATAGGGCTCTATCCCCAGTACCTCGGGATATATGGACGGAACTAACCATTCCAGAACCCATCTGTTAGCAACAGTGGGTAATGAACATCTAAAGATGCCTACGGTTATTACTTATACTAGGAGTACCTTTACAGGGACTAACCCTTCCTCCCACCTGCTGCTGCTACAGAGGACAATTGGACAATCTTCGGATGTTCATTAGGTTATATAGGTAGTGTGAACCCTAGTACCTCGGGATAACAGTTACCTAGGCTGTGTGGGTCCTAGTACCCAGTGACAATACTTACAGTAGTACATTTTACTGTTTACTTTATTTTGTGATACTTTCACATAAACGATGAGTTAGACTAAGTACTTTAGTACTAAACAATTAAAGGAAAACTATCATTTTACAAACAAAACATTCGGGTCTTGGTAGAAGACTACACTTCATACGTACAAAACATTCGGGTCATGGTAGAAGACTACATTTCATACTTATAGAAAATAAGGGTTTTTCTAGGGATTTCGTACTTACCTCAACATTCTCATTTAAAGGTTTTCATGGCCTTCATAACAGATTTTCACAAACAAGGCAACAACACTTATATAATTATGAATTCACCAGCTTTAAAGCCGATACTCGCTTTCAAAATAACTTGTATTCTCAGGTCATCAGTAGACAGGTACGAAGGCCAGGTTTTGAGAAGACGGAGCAGACAAGTCTCGTCTTTTATTTTGATGTTATATTTTTGGTGTCTTATTACAATGAAAAAACACACATGTATTAAACTTTACTTATAATGCAATGGATGATGTTGTTGCTTGTTTATTATATTACACTGTGGTGATACTGTACATGACGTCCTCCACCCCTGAACGTTTCCGCCGTTCGTGGTTTTGGGGTGTGACAGGGTCGTTCTTAGTGAACGGAATTTTAGCTACAGTGTTATTTGATTTGGGGGCTACCCGATCGTTTGTCTCTCTTGTGCTTAGCAAGAGGTTTAGCAGAGCTCCTGGGGAGATGGATTGTCCACTTGAGGTGGAGATAGCCGAGGATAGGACCATCAGGGTCGTGAGGGTGCATAAGGCATGCTCGCTGTAGTTATTCGATGAGCAGTTTTCGGTGGACCTGGTCCCTATTCCTTTGCAAGGGAACAAGGTCGTAATAGGCATGGATTTGGCTGAGCCCCAATGGGGCGGTGATTGATTTCGAGTTGCAGCTAGTCAGGGTTCACAATCCATGTGGGGGAGAGTTAGTGATTCAGGGCGAGAGGCCACAACGCGGACCGATTCTTTGTTCAGCAGCGAGAGTGAGCACTACTTCCAGCAGGGTTGCGCAGGTTATGTCGCAGATATGATGGATACCTGGGATAAGGGTACATTGACAGTAGATGATGTAGCAGTGGTGCAAGAGTACCTGGACGTGTTCCCAGAGGAATTGCCTGGGATACCTCCGGAGAGGCAGGTAGAGTTCAGGATTGACATGGTTCCTGGTGCGGCTCCAATAGCCAAGACACCATATCAGTTGGCTCCTCCAGAGATGTAGGAGTTGTCTACACAGCTACAGGAGCTGTTAAACAAGGGTTTCATCAGAACGAGTAGTTCACCATGGGGAGCCCCGATCCTGTTTGTGAAGAAGAAGGATGGGTCGCACCGTATGTGCATAGATTATCGGGAATTGAACAAGGTAACGGTGAAGAACCGTTACCCACTCCCCAGGATAGATAACTTGTTCAATCAGCTTCAGGGAGCATCTTGGTTTTCCATGATTGATTTGCGCTTCGGGTATCATTAGGTGCGGGTTAGGGATGAGGATGTGCAGAAGACAGCTTTTAGGACCTACTATGGTCATTATGAGTTTGTGGTGATGCCATTTGGGCTCACCAACGCTCCAACCGCGTTCATGGACCTCATGAACCGCGTGTGCAGGCTGATTTTGGATCGGTCTATGATTGTATTCATCGATGACATCTTGGTTTATTCCAAGACTTAGGAGCAGCACAAGGAGCACCTGAGGTAGGTGCTAGAGGTCTTGAGGAGGGAGAAACTTTTCGCAAAGTTCTCCAAGTGCAAGTTCTGGTTGCGCGAGGTGCAGTTCCTTGGGCACCTCGTCAACCAGAAGGGTATACTGGTAGATCCGGCCAAGATAGAGGCCGTGATGCAGTGGGAGGTCCCGAAGTCTCCATCAGAGATTTGAAGTTTCCTAGGTTTGGCAGGGTACTACAAGAGATTCATTTAGGATTTCTCCAAGATAGCAGTTCCACTCACCCGACTAACCAAGAAGTCAGTGGTGTTTTGTTGGGGGCTTGAGTAGCAGGCAACATTTGAGACCCTCAGACAGCGATTGTGCGAGACACCGATTCTTACCTTGCCAGAAGGAGTGGATGATTTTATAGTCTAGTGTGATGCCTCGATCTCAGGCATGGGAGTAGTGTTGATGCAACGGGGGCATGTGATAGCTTACGCCTCTAGACAGTTGAAGCCTCACGAGGCTAACTATCCGATGCATGATTTGGAGTTAGGGGCAGTGGTGTTTGCCCTCAAGATTTGGAGACACTACCTCTATGGAGTCCGTTGCACCATCTACACAGATCACAAGAGTCTGAGATACCTGATGGACCAGCCGAATCTTAACATGAGGCAGCGTCGGTGGTTAGATGTGGTGCAGGATTATGATTGTGAGATCCTTTATCACCCGGGGAAGGCCAACGTAGTGGCCAACGCCTTGAGCCGCAAGACGCAGTGGCCTCGATCAGGGATATATGCTTGAGGATGACAGTGATTACTCCGCTGTTGGAGCGGATCAGGGAGGCACAGGTCGAGGGCCTCAAGGAGGAGAGGCAGAAGTGTGAGAGGATCATGGGCTGAGTAGCTTATTTTGATTATGACATCCGGGGATTGTTGACCCTTCATAGGAGAGTTTGGGTATCGTACTGGGGCGGAGTATGGCAGGTGTTGATGGACGAGGCTCATAAGTCTCGATTTTCCATCCACCTGGGGGCAACAAAGATGTATAGAGATCTTCGACTCGACTACTGGTGGCCCTGCATGAACCGGGATGCCGCCTGGTATGTAGAGAGATGTCTGACCTGCAGGAAGGTCAAGGCAGAGCACAAGAGACCCCACGGCAAGATGCAGCCGTTAGAAATTCTCGTATAGAAATAGGAGGACATTACCATGGATTTTGTCACCAAGCTTCCCAGGACCACACGGGGAGTGGATTCGATTTGGGTCATAGTGGATCGGTTGACCAAGAGTGCGCACTTTATACCAATCCAGGAGAGCATATCGGCTGAGAAGCTAGCCGACATCTATGTGCATGAGGTAGTAGCACGGCATGGAGTGCCTGTTTCATTAGTGTCAGATCGAGACGTCTGTTTTACTTCCAGATTTTGGAAGTGGTTTCATGACGAGATGGGGACTTGTCTTCATTTTAGCACCGCCTTCCACACCCAGACGGACGGGCTGAGCGAGAGGACGATTCAGACTCTCGAGGACATGCTCCGGGCATGTGTCCTAGACTTCGGTGGTAGTTGGGATACGTATCTTCCACTAGTGGAATTTTCATATAACAACAGTTACCACGCTAGCATTGACCGTCCTCCTTTCGAGATGTTATACGGAAGGAAGTGCAGGACTCGAATTTTTTGGGGCGAGGTCGGTCAGCGAGTCATTAGGAGCACTGAAGTAGTGCTCAAGACCACATAGTTGATCCAGCAGGTTCGTAGCAGACTGCAGACTGCACAGAGTAGGCACAAGAGTTACGCTGACAGGAGGCGTTCGGACTTAGAGTTTCTAGTGGGCGATATGTTCCTCCTAAAGGTATCACCCTGGAAGGGTGTTATCAAGTTTCGGAAGAGGGGCAAACTAGGTCCCAGGTTCATTTGCCCTTTTAGAGTTTTGCCCGGGTGGGTCGGGTTGCTTATCAGTTGGATCTTCCGGTAGAGCTTAGCCAGATCCACAACACTTTCCATGTTTCTCAGTTGCGAAAGTGTTTGGTGGATGAGTCAGCAGTTGTACCCTTGTAGGATATTCAGGTTGATAGCAGCCTGAATTATATCGAGAGACCAGTCGCGATCTTAGATCGGAAGACGAAGACCTTGAGGAACAAGGTGGTTCAGCTAGTGAAGGTGCAGTGGCAACACCGAAAGGGTTCAGATTTGACGTGGGAGTCCGAGGGGGAGATGAGGGAGCATTACCCAAAGTTATTTTCAGAAGCCGCAGCAGCAGACTTCGAGGGCAAAGTCTAAGATAAGTGAGGGAGAGTTGTAACGCCCCATTTCTGGTATGTAATTCAAACAAAGTATTTTCATTTCTAAAGGGGTACTCGATGAGTCTGTAGCCCGACTCGTCGAGTAGAGACGGGACGATCACGTGTTTTGAGCTGGCTACTCGACGAGTCTGCCTGTCTGGATGAAGCCTTAAATTTCAAGGGTTGGCACCCTATTTAAACACACTTATGCGCCCCAACCTTGCCTCTATCACTCTCAGAACATTTTCCCTGGAAATCCTCTCCCCATTGTTGAGTTTGAGTGTGCTTGTGATAGCTTGCAAGCATTGGGAAGGAAAGAAGGTCCATAGAAGGGAAGGAAAATCCAGGAGTTAGCTTACAATTGTTCTTCATTCAGCTAATGAAGTTATGATCTTTTGCATTCCTCCATTATGACCTCCTTTATGCTTGTTATGCCTTCTTTGGAGCCTTTTAGGATTCAAAACTTGAGATATGGACTCTCCTTGGATGAAAACTCCAGATCTGGACTCTCATTGCATTAGAGAAGTGTAAAGTTTCAGTTATGGTAATGATTGAGGTCCCTCTCGAGCTTGAAACCCCATTAAGAGCTTAGGGTTGGCATTTGAAGCCTTTAAAGCCATGCATGCACGTAAAGTTTGCAACTTTACGTGATAAGCATGCCCTAGAAGCTTGGATCTGTGATTTGGAGCCGCTGCATGGCTCAAATCAGGTCTGTATGAAAAGGAACTGAATGGACTCGGCGAGTCATATGAAGATAGCCATGGACACGACGAGTTGGATGAGCAACTCGGCGAGTCCGATGAAGATTGCCTTAAACTCGATAAGTTATTCTGTAACTCGGCGAGTCGGTTGAGTTTTTCCCGAGAAAAGTAGTTTTTGAGTGAAATGGTTTCATTCTATCACACCCCAAAACCGGAACGGCGGAAACGTTCTGGGGTGGATGACGTCATGTCAAGTATCACAACACATGCATTATAATAATCAAAGTACAAAAAACATTGCATTAATAGTAATAGTTTTACATGGTTTACATTACAATACATCAAAGTAATACAAGTAATAATATAAGTGCAGCTTGGTACTAAGCTATCTTCATCAACAACTCTGGGAATGTACCTGTCTAATGCTGACCTGAGAATACAAGTTATTTGAAAAGCGAGTATCAGCATTTTTACAAATGCTGGTGAGTTCATAAGTATTTAGTGTCATTTTATTCAAATAACTTTAATAAAAGTGGTAGTTTTAAAGTATCCATTAAATTAGTGTCTTTTCCATAAAATTCTATATTTTCTTTAATAAAAACAGTCTTCTACCAAGACTGGACGGAGTTATGTGGTAAAAAGTAGTTTTCCCTTAATTGCTATCATTATCAAAATACAGAATTTGATTATTAAAGAAAGCAAGAGAAATCAGGGAAAATAACATATGCCTCAGCAGTGAAGACTGCTGACTAAGGCAAAAGGAATCATAGACTCCAGGAGAGTATCGAACGAACGACACCCTTGGCATCAATCTAACAAAGGGAGACACAGACCCCAGACGGTACCAAATGAAAGGTACAGCTGGCAAGGTCTAAACAGGGAATACAGACCCCAGACAGTATCAAATGAAAGATACAACTAGTAAGGTCTAAAACAAAGAATACAGACCCCAGACAGTATCAAATGAAAGATGCAGCTAACAAGGTCTAAAAATAGTGTGACTCTCAGAGTGGGTTTACAGCATACAGTGTAAATTGCTGGTGAAATACCGTTACCTTAAGGCCATGAATTATAAGGTAACCTGGGATACTTGTAACCATACTAACTGACACTAGAGTACTTGACGCCCTGCAAGCTTCTATGAAATATGACATTTGTCACCCCTTGGCTTGGTAGGCCGTGGACTGTAGCTAGCAGTCAGGGTGCGGGGGTGTCAATCCCGTATAGATCTATACACACAATGTTCACTCTCCCTACAAGAGACTCTGGTTACCAACTAGACCACGGAGAAGGCCATGTCCCGAAGATGCATCCCAAATAGTGGGTAGTGGGTTTCCAATATAATTGCTGAACTAGAGGTAGAGACTCCTAACTGAACTGACTAATATAAACCTATATGTCTATGCTTGTATACATAATATATAACTAATGAATCAAACGACCTTCGAACGGCCATCCGATCCCACCAGAACACATCTCAACGAAGAAAAGGAAATAGGGCGGACAAGCATTCCTAAGTCCTTCAACCATTATTTATATGCATCTATACAAGCACAGGCATACATCTAACTACGTCTGAGTGTGTAACAAGTGGAAACGTATCGTGAAGTATAACCGAATCGTGATGTATAAACGTACAGTGTGGAATAACCGAATCGTGAAGTATAAGCGTTACCAAATATAAGTGTATCACGAAGTAGAAGCGACAACAAGAGAAGTAAGAGCGTCTAACAGGCATAAGCGACTACAAGTATAAGCAAAATAAAGGCAATAAAAAGTATAAACATATCATGAAGTGGAAGCGTTATCAAGTAGGAGTTTAAATTAAGAGAGAGTATCAAAACATTGAAGAAAACCTTTATTCTTGAGAAAATCACAACTTGGTGTTCTTTGGTAAAATAAGCTTGAAAACCTTTAGAAATTCTTTGGAAACTTTTCATAAACTTGTTTAAAATGAACTTTGATAAAACAATATAAGTAAGAGGTTTGAACAAGTGAAAACATTTTAGAAAACCGTTTATAGTATCCTACTTGGTAAAACAATTCACAGTGTGGTAAATCCTTGTGCATGCGGGTTATCAATCACATGTGATTGATATGATAACTGGCATGTTTAACTTGTACCCCCCCCCTTATAAAACATGTAAAAACATATAAAAAGGTTCATTCAGGGGTATGAACTCACCTGGTGTAAGTGGATCCGACGAAGGTGCCGGTTGGGTGCTCGGTGTCAAGTAAAGACTTGAACACACTTAGTGACCTATTTAACATATGATAACATATGTTCACATACAATTAGTACATTTAATACTAATTAAACAAGTATACGCTTCCTAAGTGCAAAAACACTTTTAATTAAGCGTTAGGGGTGTCCCGGGTAACATCTAAGGATGTGTATGGCTTGAATAAGGAGTTTACTCTCCTAAAACTCACTTTATATGAGTTCACGGCTGGGAGACCATATTCCCCACGAGTTTACGGCCGTAAACTCATGGGAGGATTGTTTTAGGATGATTTCAAGTCCCAAATGCTTCTAGAAATGGTTTTAAGTAATTATCCAAGGCTATAGGAGTGTTTAGGGTTCTGAGAGTGCACTCCCTTGGAGTTTATGGTCCAAATGACCACTCCTTGGGAGTTTACGGCCGTAAGCTCTATGGCTTGGCCGTAAACTCTCTTACACCCACAAAACTTGATGTTAAGGCCCTTGGTTCAATTCTAGTAATTTGCAATAAAAGTCTAACGCCATTTGGGGGATTTAAACTACCATTTGGCATGGTTTGGGGGTGTTTACGGCCTAAGCATATGCTTGGGCCATAAACTCCATTTTATCCCTCAAATCTATGTGTTTGTTTGTTCCAAACCTGAAATAGCAAGTCCCTAATTTATGTCTTAAGCCTAAGGGTGGTTTGGGAGTATTTTTGGGGCATTTTTGCAAGGATAAGAGGTGTTTACGGCCTAAGCATGTGCTTGGGCCGTAAACTCTCTTTTATGCCCTAAAACTTTGTGTTTTGATGATTAAACACTCCTAGATAAATTCCCTAACTAGTATCCAAGCTCAAATAAGGAAGAATCGGGACCGTTGGCCACTTTTTGGGTGTTTACGGCCTAAGGAGGCTCTTACGCCGTAAACTCCTTTTCCTTGTCCTTTTCATGAGATTTTTGAGCTATAACAACAATAATGCATGTTTAGAACAAGTTAGGGTTGAAGGTCTTACGTTTAGGAGCCGGAATTCACGGTTTTTGGCACGAAAAATGTATCGTAGAGAGAGGGTGATATAGAAGTGGAAAAAGGGTGGAATGAAGTCCACTCCCCCTTATATATGGGTTGGAGTTGGAGCTCAGTGGGAATCTACCCGATGCTGCCGTTATACGGGGCTTTTGGATGCACCCGATTTAGTGGTCGTAATAAAATTTAACTTTTTCCAAATTACTATGGAAATGTAATTTAAGTGTTTTTATTTACTTTATTACGACTATAACGATATAAAAAAATATAAATAAATAAAACATTTATTTATTTGGCAACCTCTTAATTAACGGAACTTTTATAAAATGGAATATTCCGTTAACGGTAACGGGGTAATGTAACGGAATTAACTTTGGGTTGTCACATCATCCCCCCGTTAGAGGGAATTTCGTCCCGAAATTCACGTCTAGGCAAGGTAGTAGGTATGAATTGCCGAGTAGAGGCAGGAGGGTACTTCCTATTTTGTTTGTCCTCGCACTCCCAAGTGAACTCTGGCCTGTGCTTGTCGTTCCAACAACCTTCACCTATGGGATGCGGATTCTGTCTCATGTAGTTAGCGGGTTCCGACTGGTGTATCTACGAGGTTAGGGTTCTCAATGGTTTCTATCAAGATGAGTGGGATACCAAGAGTGACGTCGGGTAAACACATATCAAGTCTAAGGAGTGGATCGATCGGGTGTGAAACTTGTGGAATATCCGAAAGTAGTAGTGGTTTGACGAGGGTTGGACCAATCTCCGTAAAGGATCTCGGGTGGTCCTAAGCTCTCGGAAGGGTAGAGCTTTTCAGTACCTAGAACATAGTGTACTTCTATGGCAAGATCATCACTGACGTGATCGCCATTCTGAAGTTCCTAATGTTCTCTCTCATACTGGTAGTGTAGTCCTTCAGGTTGGTTCTTAGGAAGCTCGGGTTGTCTTTGGTTTCGCGTTTCTTGTCAATTGGCTTTTAGAGACTTTCTAGATCATCGGATGGGTTGTGTGACTACGGGTATCTGTTTGCTATAGAGTGTCCATCTCAATCTCGTGCAAAATGAACTTGCACTTCTGGTTCTTGAGATATTTCTGACGGAAACCCTTAGGGTCGAGGAGATAGGGTTTCACCGGACGAGTGTTGGACTATCTCGAGAGGTGGTTCTACTATTTCTGGGCGAGAGAGTATTCGTGGAACACCTAGTAGTCCAATGAATCTCTACGACGTTGGTTTATTTCAGTGCGGACAGCGGTTGCTCTTGTATAACCCATTGACTAACACCTAGGCTGGTGTCAAGTCTATAATCTCTTTGGGATCTGGGTTATGAGACTTAATGGCACTACTATCGCACTTTGATCAAGTATTCTTGGTGGCGACGGTTATCCTGTGGTTCTCGGTATTCTAGTGTTCGCTTCGGAGAATGCAGTCTATCGTCTACAAGGCGACGGTGACTTCCTCCATGCGAGAGGGTGAAGGATCCTAGGCACTACTTGTCTGTAACAGGGTGGACGAAGTGCCTGAGTAGTGCGAACATCTTTGGCAACTACTCTTCTGAAGGTTCTGATTTTTCTCGGTCTAGGTTAAATCTAGTGAGCATAGGGTTCCATCACTCGGAACTTTAGTCTTCTCATCCACTCTTCTCAGAGTTTAATTTATCGCAGCTCTCGGATTTCCGGGATATTCGCTGCGATGCTTAATTCGGGGGATTAAGCGTGAATGGATGGTCGTAGTCAATGTCCTTGACTCTTACGACTCAGATTTCTTTACCAACCGAGGGTGTTAGCTACTATGTTGGCTCAAGCGAAATGACAACAACTTCGGATTTGTGGTCATTATAGTAGCTCAATCTGTAGGGGTTCTCTTGACTCTAGCTCCCGTTCCATGGGATAGGATGAAGGGTCTTTCTAGGGAATCTACTAGGTATGCTTCGGGTGGTTATCATCTTCTGGAATGCATGTAGTGCCTTTCGCTTCGGTTCGTATCTGTCTAAGGAGGGTTGGTTAACAGCACGTGGTACCCCTCTCCTAGGTACTTTGGAAGGTTTGAAATAAGAGTGACGACTGACGGATCGCATTAGTCTTAATTATTTTTATTTTGTTTAGGTTCGGAAGAACCTTTATTTGCCGAAAGGGCTATGGAGAAAGTTCTTTTTACACAGCACTAAGGATTTACATAAGGCTGAACGAAGTCAAACCATGATCGATAGAGTCGTCGAAGTTGGCATACCTCGACATGATATAAAATGAAGATCGATAGAGTCATGCGCCGAACAGGCACACAAGTTCTAGGCATCTCGGGTTTCGTCCTGTGTATCACTGCCGCGGATACTTGGACTGATAGAGTCGACACGGAACTATAGAGAGTCCTAAGTGTTCTTAATAGAGTACCTTTTTCATGAATGGATTCTCACAAGGCATTTCTATAATCGCCTAACATATACTAGTCATGTATAATTAAGGTGGGGAGGACTGTTGACTGAGCGACTCCGCCCTAAATCCACAACCAAATGAGGAATAGGAAATAAGGGGGCATTCACTCACTCTAGGTCTATCCATCTTAACTATACATGGCTGTAATGTATATGTTTAGCCATTATAGTTTTACCTGATGAATTTTAAATTTTATAACAGTGCTGCGACTTTCGCCTTAATGGGGAAGTATTTACATTTGAATTAGCCTTTTAATTTTTTGCGTTAGTTATTTGAGATCGAGAGACGTACCAAAATCTACCAGGTTCCTTGATGCTTCTCCCTAAGCATTAGAGCCAGACTCCTCTTGTGTCCTTGTCTTTTCCTTTGGTTGGGCAGTCCTTCTTGAAGTGTCCAATCTCACCACACAGGTGGCAAATTGTATTGATCGCCGCATTGGTGGTTGATGTAATGAACTCAACCGGCGTTCTGCAGACGCGAGCAGTATGACCCAACATGTGGCACCTAGCACAATAGAGCTCCCGGCATACACCATGATGATGGTAGCTTCACTTGCTGCAGTGGGGAAGGTTTCCTAGGTATGGTCTCCTAGACGTAGGGATGGAAGGGTTGGCAAGGAATTTGAACATCTCAGCTCGTTGCGCTTCAGAAGGTCCTTGAGCCGAGGTACTTCCCTCCTCGATCTTGATCTTTCTCTTCAGTGGAGTTGAGTGAGGTTCTTGGGCGGCTGGGTATGCAGAGGTTGGTTGCTGCTGTCCACTACTAGGATCGGAATATCCGATAGGGCTCTTACTAACATTGGCGTTGCTAGCATTCAGTTGAGCCATGAAAGCTGCTACGGCTGCTGAGACCGCAGCTTGGAAAGTAGCTTCATCGAATAGGAGAGTAGGTTTCTTGCTTGTGGACTGGTTACGCTTCTTCGACGGCATGGTTTTTCCTACGCGGAAAGGAATACAAGATAATGAGAGAAGATGGCTAGCCCTGGAGATATCTGTCCTGACTGCATTAGGCATAAATTTTTCCCGTGCCTCTGGTACTGGTTATCTGAGTGTCGACCTACATCTCTATGATGTATTCCTGGTAATCAAGGTAGGAGTATGAGTATCGGAAAGGCCATAAGATGCGAGTCGTTCCTACTAAGTTACCTTTATACTGGGAAAGGTTTCACTCTCCAGCCTGGAAAGATTTGAGAACAGCTCGGAACGAAGACCGCAGGAAGAAAGGCTCATGAAGACTTATGTCCAAACAACCTCAATAGAGGTGTGTGGGTCCGCTCTAATTGTGTAACTGGCAACGGGAAACGACGATTCACCTAACACATAGCGTGAGTAGTGTAACCACTAACTCACTAAATTTGTATTATTTTATGGGTGTATTAGCGTGACGAACACGAGGAAAAAGACACTTCCCGGGTTCCATGTACTGGCTCCCTCTGTCTGCCTTGTATCTTTGAATGGAATCGGCGTTGGTTTCCTTCGGGTAGTTACCTAGGGTTCTCTTCTCGTATGGACATACTGAATCAGTCTCCGCCTTACTTTCGAATCCATCTCCGGGTGTCATCACTTCATGATGGATGACTGGGAATCTCGGAAGTTTAGGCGAATTTCTCACCGATGTCCCTAAAAAGATATAGGCACTTGGTGATTTCAATAGTCTCGACCCAGTTCATTTAGTTCCGAACTGGAAATCTTCTCAATGAACTTCTTCGGGGCCGGAATCAACTCTTCTATCAAGCACTGAAGTGGATAGGGTTTTCTACAGGGTTCGTGCGAGAATGGAAATGTCTAAAGAATCCTAAGAGATTATTAACATTCCACTGGATGATCCATATCGAATCCTGCTATGATTACATAGAGTATACAAATCATATATAGCTTAGACCCGATAGGCCTTCGAATATGTGATACTACCCTATATCCACATCCAAACAAGGAAAAGGAAGTAGGGCGAAACCACACATTCTTAGCCTATGGGATCCTTATTATATATAACCTTGAGAGTATACCCTCTGTAGTTGTAGGTATATCAATAAGGATCTTTTTAGTTCTTCACACAAGGTTATCTATGTATCCTAAAATACCCCTATGGTATTTTAATTTCTTGTTTGTGTTCTTATCTTCTGAATATGATTCTGGGATTAGTGTGAGTCTTTTAGTATTCCAAAATACTCCTGTAGTATTTTAAACTTTATGTTTGGCTCTATCAGTCCTAATTGGTAAGTTTCAGACCTGTTGCAACACCACTATAACTCCCAAGCACACGTTCATCACATCTCGAATAAATGTAGTTGATCAGGTTACATTTATTCCAGCTTACGATTACATAACTGCCCAGGTGTGACTGTAGTGATCAACATCTGAAGACTTTTATTATTGCTCTTCTTGTGATACTTTTGTTCGAGTGTTTAGGTTCTGGATGTTCTTATACTTTGGTAAAATATGGTTATATTTTAAAGTATAATTCTTGGTCAGAGTGTTTTATCCCTTTGTATTTATAGGCTGTATATCTTTTATGAATTGATATACTTAGCTCACTATAAACAATGCTCTGATACCAATCTGTCACACCCCAAAACCGAAAAGGCGGAAACGTTCTGGGGTGGATGACGTCATGTCAAGTATCACAACACATGCATTATAGTAATCAAAGTACAAAAACCATTGCATTAATAGTAATAGTTTTACATGGTTTACATTACAATACATCAAAGTAATACAAGTAATAATATAAGTGCAGCTTGGTACTAAGCTATCTTCATCAACAACTCTGGGAATGTACCTGTCTAATGCTGACCTAAGAATACAAGTTATTTGAAAAGCGAGTATCAGCATTTTTACAAATGCTGGTGAGTTCATAAGTATTTAGTGTCATTTTATTCAAATAACTTTAATAAAAGTGGTAGTTTTAAAGTATCCATTAAATTAGTGTCTTTTCCATAAAGTTCTATATTTTCTTTAATAAAAACAGTCTTCTACCAAGACTGGACGGAGTTATGTGGTAAAAAGTAGTTTTCCCTTAATTGCTATCATTATCAAAATACAGAATTTGATTATTAAAGAAAGCAAGAGAAATCAGGGAAAATAACATATGCCTCAGCAGTGAAGACTGCTGACTAAGGCAAAAGGAATCATAGACTTCAGGAGAGTATCGAACGAACGACACCCCTGGCATCAATCTAACAAAGGGAGACACAGACCCCAGACGGTACCAAATGAAAGGTACAGCTGGCAAGGTCTAAACAGGGAATACAGACCCCAGACAGTATCAAATGAAAGATACAACTAGTAAGGTCTAAAACAAAGAATACAGACCCCAGACAGTATCAAATGAAAGATGCAGCTAACAAGGTCTAAAAATAGTGTGACTCTCAGAGTGGGTTTACAGCATACAGTGTAAATTGCTGGTGAAATACCGTTACCTTAAGGCCATGAATTATAAGGTAACCATACTAACCGACACTAGAGTACCTGACGCCCTGCAAGCGTCTATGAAATATGACATTAGTTACCCCTTGGCTTGCTAGGCCGTGGACTGTAGCTAGCAGTCAGGGTGCAGGGGTGTCAATCCCGTATAGATCTATACACACAATGTCCACTCTCCCTACATGAGACTCTGGTTACCAACTAGACGACGGAGAAGGCCGTGTCCCGAAGATGCATCCCAAATAGTGGGTAGTGGGTTTCCAATATAAGTGTTGAACTAGAGGTAGAGACTCCTAACTGAACTGACTAATGTAAACCTATATGTCTATGCTTGTATACATAATATATAACTAATGAATCAAACGACCTTCGGACGACCATTCGATCCCACCATACCACATCTCAATGAAGAAAAGGAAATAGGGTAGACAAGCCTTCCTAAGTCCTTCAACCATTATTTATATGCATGTATACAAGCACATGCATACATCTAACTACGTATGAGTGTGTAACAAGTGTAAACGTATCGTGAAGTATAACCGAATTGTGATGTATATGTTGGATTAGTGTCTAAGTCCATAACTATTTTGGTATGTACTTGACTCGATGGTGCATGGTCCTTTTGGGTTGCCTTCACCAAAGCAACTTGATTGGAGAAATAAATAAAGAGAGAGAGGTTATTATGATTTATTAATATGTTATAAGAATAATATATTAAAGGAGAAATCAGATTTGTTTAGTTAATATTGGTCAATAATTAATTAAGAATTAATTTTCTGATCAAGTGTAATTAATTAAACTAGAGGGGCTGAATTGTAATTATGTGATAGTTACAAAATAAGGTAGGGATTATCTTATATATATGGTGAACGAATTTGAGGTGTAAATCCCTTAGAATTCGACTAGGATAAGGGTTTCTAGGACTTATCTTATGGTTGCTTGGTGGACAAGCAACTAGATAAGGATAAGGACTAAAACCTTAATCTTTACACCTATATAAACCCCCTAAAGCTTAGGAATTCGTCTAACCCTTCTCAAGAGGTCCTAAGGACGAATTCTAACCTCCCTCCTCTCTCTTTATACCTTCTCCACTTGCTTATGGTGTTTGTAAGCCATTAGAGGAGTGACACTTGTGACTCTCAGCTTTCCAAGGTCAATTCAAGGAGGAATTGGATTGTTATTGCTATATAACAATCAAGGTATGTTCTTAAACCTAATTACATGTGAATTCTGATTTCCATATGGTAGAATTAGGGTTCAAAGTCTTGGATTCAAAGTATGTACAATAGAGAAACCTAGATCCAAGCTTTAGGGTTTGTACGAGCACATAGGATGTCTTATGACCAAAACCCATCAGTGGTATCAGAGCCATGATTGGTTTCTATTGTATTGATGCTTGATGTAACTGAAAATCGTGTTTTGGCCTCACTGTTCGACCTGACTCGGCGAGTCACCCTACTCGGCGAGTTCCAGAGGGTGACTCGGCGAGTCAGTGCGTCAGATAGTGCTTATCTCGGGATTTCTTGCTGTTTTTGCATTGGGATAATTACCTTATCATGTTAGATTAATATTAATCCGATTATATAATATATTTGACTATATTTTTAATCTAATTGAAGATATTTATCAATTAATAAGATAATTGTTTCCTTATAAGATAATTGATTAATTATTTTAAGTAAATTGATAAATTATTTTGCAAGAAATCATCAAATATGGATAATTATGTGATTAAATGTTAATTTGAATTATTTGTTATTTGATCCTTGTTGTTGTGAAAAGTTTCATATTTGGCCCTTTAGGTTTTATAGTTTAAATTTGAAACCCAAAAGTTTTGTTGTTTTGAAATTTAAATAGTTGAAACCCTAATGTTTTGAAAAAGGTTTCAAAACTTGCCCTCAAGTTTTGGAATTTAAATTTTGATTAAATAGTTTAATTTTGATGCATATTTAAATTCTAAACCCTAATGTGTTGAAATGTTTCAAAACTTGCCCTCAAGTTTTGGAATTTAAAAGTTGATTAAAAGTTTAATTAGGAATGTTAAATTCTCAAACTCTAGTATTGTTTTGAAAAAGTTCACATCACACCCTTATGGTTTTATTAATTAATTAAGGTGTATAATTAAAAGAGGTTTAGTAAATCCATAAAAGTTTAGGTTTACAATTTAATTGAATTAAAAGTATAATTGTTAAATTAGACCACCTAGTATTTTGAAAGTATAAAATACACCCTATACTATATATAACATTAAAAGTCTAACATTATATATATTTATGAGTAAAAGTCAGTCTTACCGTTAGTAGGCCTCATTCACGAAGCTAGTCTATAAGGGGTCTTTAAGGAAATTGCCTATAAAATGGCGATTAAATAGGTATCTACTCTTACCCACCGCACTCTTGACTAGTGAAGGGTCGTTAGCCGAACGGGTAGGATAGGACGAAACCTTCCATTATAAGTATAATGAAATATAAAAGTAACTAAATGTTTTCATAAAATTCCCAATCTTAGTTACTTAGGCAAAAGTGAATTGATGCAATTCCATGAAATTACACTTTGTGCCCTTGCGAAGACGTTAGTGGAGCGTGTGTGGTTTACCGGCACACTAATTGGTTCTAAGCAATGGTAGCAAAGGGTGACTCAATGTTTGTCATAGTTCGGTTTAGCGTGTGTGGTTTACCGGCACATCGAATAGGTGACTGTAACATGTGAGGGAACCATGTAAGTTTGCATGGTTATTCACACCCGCTTTGTGATCCTCGGCATCCCAGTCACAAACTAGAGGGGCATATCGAGATTTAAACATGCCATTGAAAGTTCAATGAATCTCAAAGGATCTAGGAGTTTTCATAGATTTAAAACTTAAATTTCTTTTCGTTTTTCATGGTGGAAATTAGTGAATCGTCATTCACTTACCTTCAAATGTTCTGCAATTTGGGTTACGACATCCCTCTCCCGAGTTGTAGAATATTGTGTTGGGTCCTAGCCTTAGTATTTCATTTGGGTGATTTACTAAGGACTCAATCTATCAACTAACTTGAATTTGTTTTTTCTCCCGTTTTGTAGATGTCAAAGTTCGACAACTATGGTCTTCCCAAATCCCGTGGAACAAGCATTCCACATGAAGATGGTATTCCACGATTCAATCGAGGAACGAGAAATCATGCTTCACTTCCTCCTCCTCCTCCTCCTATTGTTCTCCCCAACCCACAAGATCGAAGAATTGAAAGGTTCAATATCACTAAAGCCCTATTGGAAATGAAACATGAAGATGGTAAACCCGTGTGTGCCCACGTTCTAGGAATGAAATCACACATTGATAGGTTGATAATGTTGGGTGTGTCATTCCCGAATGAGTTGGCTGTGAATTGGGTTTTGCAGTCACTTCCAGAATCATATAATTAGTTCAAAAGAAAGTATTATATGATGGATCATGACGACAACCTCATTGACCTAACTTACGTGCTCATTGCTGCTGAATCAGAAATGATTTGGCGAAGCAATGGAGCGTATTTGTTGGGAAAGTCAACCGACCATACTTCCGAGGACGTTCTAGGAGAACCGACCTGCGTTTGCTGCCAAAAGAAAGGGCGTTGGATACAAGTCTGCCCTAAGAGCCTGAAGAGTCCAGAAGATGGGAGAGTCAAAGAGTATGGCTGCGCTTCAGGTAAAATCCACTATCTAACTCCATTAAGTTCCTATTCATTAATTCTTAATACATAATGTAATAAGATTGCATTTGAATGTTTTACAGGATCGGTGAAAAGAAAGGAAGCTTGGTGAAAGAGCAAGATGAATCTAATCACAAGGAATGGATCTTGATCGCATGGACTTGAAGATTAGATTTTGATCTTAGATAGTTATGATAGAGTTGTTAGAAATTTTTTCTTTTGAAATACATAGTTTTCAATGGATTTTGCATTGTAAGGACATATGTTTTCCGCTGCTTTTATAAATAAAATAAATTTTCGTTTGACTTATTTATTTATTTGTTTATTTCCTTGCAATGAAATCGTTATGAAAATTGGTGTTTGCATATTTCTACAACAAATGGATATGATTCTTATTTATGGTGTTTATGGAAAAGTCGAGAATTTACCAAATAGGGAGAGTTTTCTCATCGCCCAAGTTTCAATTGGACAGAAATTTGGAATCATGCAACTTGGTTGCACGATGAATGAAAAATTTCATATATGGAAATTAGACTAATTCGTTGACAAGGTGTCAAGTGAAGGACTAAGAGATCGAGCACACAATGTTGCGTGTTGATCAAGTCCACCATAAGAGTAAAAAATGATATTCGTCATGATTTATTAAAGGTTTAGTAAATATGATTATACTTACATGATTAGGTGTAATTCTGAATTGATTAAAGGGTTTAAATCAATAGCAGAACGAATAAGAAGAATCAAGTAGGCAGAAAGATAAAAGTTACTCCATTCTAAGATGAAGGGAGAGTACCTTTTATGCTTTATGATAGGTCTTAATGATTAAGAACCATATCTCAATTGATCCTCTAAGTGAGTCTTAGTACAATTGTATGTCTAAGAAGAGGAATCAAGAATTGAAGAAATGGTTAAATCAATAAGTCAATCATACTTCGTTCCAATAACAAATCTTAAAGTTAAGATTGTGACATTGAGTGAAATGTATTAAGAAGGTTTGTAACTTTCATTAAATGTGGAAAGTTGTGATGTCTTGGATAAGACAAAGACCAACTAGGACCAATTTATGAAGTGTTTTGATAAAAACTACACTAACTCTTGAATATTTGTTTGTCAAGAAATGTTTATTGACAAGGGAATCTTATATGTCAAGGAGTCAGTGGGAGTCTTAATGGTCTTGAAAGGTTTCAAGAACAAATCAAATAAACCTTATTGATCATCACTAGCACACGAGTTAAGGTTTACAACCTATCGTGATGACATTATTTTGATTCTATGCCAATCCAATTGAGTTAATTATGCATGAGAGTTCTATGAATTCTCATTTTGAACGCATAAAAGGCAAAGCACCTTAATCAATGAAAGGTACATTGATAGGAAAGGGTGAGCTGCTTAACTACTTGGAAGACATGGTGGGCAGCTGTGCTACCATAAGGTAAGAAATCAAGATTGAGAAAGTTCGGTCCATATGAGTTTGAATTTGTTGTAAACTTTGGTTTTAACAAATTCACATGGATAGGAACAAATACACCGCTCAAATCTAAGTGTCATAAGATTTCTTCCTTCATGAAAATGATTTTGAGGAAATGCTTTCACTAAGAAAGATTTTAAGAAGATAGTGATTGTAAAATTGCATTCTCGAATTCAATTATGGTTACGGTATCCCTTTCCATAATTTGAATTGTGAGGTTTGGCAATTAGTCTTAATTGTTTAGACACACATATGAACTATCGAAGGCAAATGTGTATAAGTTCAAGAAACCTTGATAAAAGATTATCAAAGCACTAAGTATTAAAAACATGAACTTAAGAAATTCAATAAGTATTGTTTTTTGAAAGTCAAGATGTTTATAAATACATGTCGAAGCTAGTGGGAGCATAAGTGTTATGTTTTATAATAATCATCATGATAGTGGGAGCATAAATGTTATGATCGTATGATTATTAAGGAAAGTATTGCAAGGTTAGCAATATTAATTATAGAAAACAAGAGTCATACTTTGCAAAGTTGTAAGAGTTGAAAGGTTGTTTTGCTATAATTAAGGGAGAGAATATTATGCTTCATTTCAAATCTAAAGGATTAGGTTGAGAAATGTTAATAAATTTAGTCAAAGGTACATAGTGTGTTCTTAAAATTTCGATTATGATTACGGCATCCCTCTTCACAATTCGAATTTTGAGAACATAGCAAATAAAACATTATGCGTCGTGTCCCATACACTTCGGGTATAGGATCGATTGCAAATGCTTTAATGTTTGACCATTTTAAAATTTTCCAAATGTCGAGCGCATTTAGAGGGAAAAGGGAATAGAATTGGTTTTGACTAAAACAATTAAACAACTATCAAAGGACAACCCAAAGTTCGACGAGGATTGGTCGCTTGTGAGTAGTTGGAAGTATAGTATTGGAAAATATGGAAATGTTTCCGTATTGGGTGGACCATATCGACATCATTACGAATAGATAAGATTCTATTAAGAATGAGTTTTCATATGGAACATATGGAAGTGTGTCTATATTGGGAATTGGATATTGAGAAATCTATGATTAGATTAGAAACTTCTATGCAAAAGGATGTTCAAAGAATGTACTTTGAGTGAGAGACATCACGTCTATGGAATTGTCTTGTAACAATCTCCGATAGAGGACTTTGTAATATCATTGGCAATAGTCTTTGTGACTTTGGTGCAGTGACATTACGAAAGGATAAGTTGCATAGAATGTTAGAATCTAGCATATTCTATAAGTAGCAAGAATTTGATATTCTTTAACTTATGGAAAAAGGATTTGGAGTTGAGAAATGAGAATGATTGGAAATGTGTTCAATATGATCTATTTCACAAAGTAAGAACCATAGGTAAACATTGTGTGCATGCTAGGAGCATGGGACAAGTGTTGTAATTCAAGTAAGAAGTTGATTACCCGGAACTACAAATAATGAGTAATTAATATGGTGATAAATAAAAGGTGTTTTATTTATGCTCAAAGGGTAGAGGCCATATGGGATTAGTATTATTCTTGTGTTTCACATTTGCATGTTTTGGCTTCCAGAATAATTGAGTTTATTAAGAATAATCGAATTATTCAAACGGGCCACAGTCGTTCATATGTTGGAAGTAGATATGAATGAAGACTGTCGTGAATTGGTGTGTGGATTGTCTAGAAAAGTATTAGACATAAGCAAATGTTTGCTGCAACGTTCATGAGTGCTTACGAATATGATTTGAGCATTGGATTAAACCCACGCTCACTTGGATCACTCCATGAATTGTATCACGAGTGATTGGTGAGTCGATAACATCTTTTATTCTTGAAACCGAGATGTGTGAGTTGTATCTTGCGAATCGGTTGCACATTGATAATATGTAAACGCACTAGTAACTTGGTGTTATAAAACATATTGTTGTGGGTGATTCGGTGCGTGAGTGCAAGCGAGCATTGTATCAAAGTTTATCCGTTCCTTTTATTCAAAGTAGGATAAAAGCGATACCTTTGGGCCCCTCGATGATTTAGTGATGACAAACGTAAATGCTCGGTCGGGCTAGGGCTAATTTGATTTGTTCAATTAGTCAGTCATCATAAATCGGGAATTGAGATATAGTACAAAGAGGATGATTTGAAATCATATCTCATATGATATCTAGAATGGAGGAATATATGATCCCTTATCTAAGGACACGCGTATCTGATAGGATCAGAGTTGACAATGGCTTTGGAAAGCTACGATTGCAGATCAGGATCTGAAGTCATACGCATAATAGTTATTAGACTTATCCAAGTGGGAGACTGTTGGATTAGTGTCTATGTCCATAACTATTTTGGTATGTACTTGACCCGATGGTGCATGGTCCTTTTGGGTTGCCTTCACCAAAGCAACTTGATTGGAGAAATAAATAAAGAGAGAGAGGTTATTATGATTTATTAATATGTTATAAGAATAATATATTAAAGGAGAAATCATATTTGTTTAATTAATATTGGTCAATAATTAATTAAGAATTAATTTTGTGATCAAGTGTAATTAATTAAACTAGAGGGGCTGAATTGTAATTATGTGATAGTTACAAAATAAGGTAAGGATTATCTTATATATATGATGAACGAATTTGAGATGTAAATCCCTTAGAATTCGACTAGGATAAGGGTTTCTAGGACTTATCTTATGGTTGCTTGGTGGACAAGCAACTAGATAAGGATAAGGACTAAAACCTTAATCTTTACACCTATATAAACCCCCTAGGGCTTAGGAATTCGTCTAACCCTTCCCAAGAGGTCCTAAGGATGAATTCTAACCTCCCTCCTCTCTCTTTGTACCTTCTCCACTTGCTTATGGTGTTTGTAAGCCATTAGAGGAGTGACACTTGTGACTCTCAGCTTTCCAAGGTCAATTCAAGGAGGAATTGGATTGTTATTGCTATATAACAATCAAGGTATGTTCTTAAACCTAATTACATGTGAATTCTGATTTCCATATGCTAGAATTAGGGTTCAAAGTCTTGGATTCAAAGTATGTACAATAGAGAAACCTAGATCCAAGCTTTAGGGTTTGTATGAGCACATAGGATGTCTTATGACCAAAACCCATCAGTATAAACATACAGTGTGGAATAACCGAATCGTGAAGTATAAGCGTACAGTGTGGAATAACCGAATCGTGAAGTATAAGCGTTACCAAATATAAGTGTATCACGAAGTAGAAGCGACAACCAGAGAGTAAGAGCGTCTAACAGGCATAAGCAACTACAAGTATAAGTGAAATAGAGGCAATAACAAGTATAAACGCATCACGAAGTGGAAGCGTTACAAGTAGGAGTTTAAATTAAGAGGGAGTATCAAAACATGGAAGAAAACCTTTATTCTTGAGAAAATCACAACTTGGTGTTCTTTGGTAAAATAAGTTTGAAAACCCTTAGAAATTCTTTGGAAACTTTTCATCAACCAATTTAAAATGAACTTTGATAAAACAGTATAAGTAAGAGTTTTGAACAAGTGAAAACATTTTAGAAAACCATTTATAGTATGCTACTTGGTAAAACAGTTTATAGTGTGGTAAATCCTTGTGCATGCGGGTTATCAATCACATGTGATTGATATGATAACTGACATGTTTAACTTATATCCCCCCCCCTTATAAAACATGTAAAAACATTTAAAAAGGTTCATTTAGGGGTATGAACTCACCTGGTGTAAGTGGATCCGACGAAGGTGCCGGTTGGGTGTTCGGTGTCAAGTAAAGACTTGAACACACTTAGTGACCTATTTAACATATGATAACATATGTTCACATACAATTAGTACATTTAATACTAATTAAACAAGTATACGCTTCCTAAGTGAAAAAACACTTTTAATTAAGCGTTAGGGGTGTCCCGGGTAACATCTAAGGGTGTGTATGGCTTGAATAAGGAGTTTACTCTCCTAAAACTCACTTTATATGAGTTCACAGTTGGGAGACCATATTCCCCATGAGTTTACGGCCGTAAACTCATGGGAGGATTGTTTTAGGATGATTTCAAGTCCCAAATGCTTCTAGAATTGGTTTTAAGTAATTATCTAAGGCTATAGGGGTGTTTAGGGTTCCAAGAGTGCACTCCGTTGGAGTTTATGGTCCAAATGACCACTCCTTGGGAGTTTATGGCCGTAAGCTCTATGGCTTGGCCGTAAACTATCCTACACCCACAAAACTTGATGTTAAGGCCCTTGGTTCAATTCTAGTAATTTGCAATAAAAGGCTAAGGCCATTCGGGGGATTTAAACTACCATTTGGCATGGTTTGGGGGTGTTTATGGCCTAAGCATATGCTTGGGCCATAAACTCCATTTTATCCCTCAAATCTATGTGTCTATTTGTTCCAAACCCGAAATAGCAAGTCCCTAATTTATGTCTTAAGCCTAAGGGTGGTTTGGGAGTGTTTTTGGGGCATTTTTGCAAGGATAAGAGGTGTTTACGGCCTAAGCATGTGCTTGGGCCGTAAACTCTCTTTTAAGCCCTAAAAAATTGTGTTTTGATGATTAAACACTCCTAGATAAATTCCCTAACTAGTATCCAAGCTCAAATAATGAAGAATCGGGACTTTTGGCCACTTTTTGGGTGTTTACGGCCTAAGGAGGCTCTTAGGCTGTAAACTCCTTTTCGTTGTCCTTTTCATGAGATTTTTGAGCTATAACAACAATAATGCATGTTTAGAACAAGTTAGGGTTGAAGGTCTTACGTTTAGGAGCCGGAATTCGCGGTTTTTGGCACGAAAAATGTGTCGTAGAGAGAGGGTGATATGGAAGTGGAAAAAGGGTGGAATGAAGTCCACTCCCCCTTATATATGGGTTGGAGTTGGAGCTCAGTGGGAATCTACCCGATACTGCCGTTATACGGGGCTTTTGGTCGCACCCGATTTAGTGGTCGTAATAAAATTTAACTTTTTCCAAATTACTATGGAAATGTAATTTAAGTGTTTTTATTTACTTTATTACGACTATAAAGACATAAAAAATATAAATAAATAAAACATTTATTTATTTGGCAACCTCTTAATTAACAAAACTTTTATAAAATGGAATATCCCGTTAACGGTAACGGGGTAATGTAACGGAATAAACTTTGGGTTGTCACACATTCCTTCATAGTTACATGTAAAGTCAGCAACTCTACATGTTCAGATGGTCCCAAGGTCTCAGATATACGAGTTAGAGGCCCTAGAATGGATTAGAATTCGACTGTATGGAATCTGCAATAGGACTCGACGAGTTGTTGTTTGGACTCGACGAGTCGAGTCGCGAGTCCCCATTTTCCTTTGAGTTGTGTGTTCAGAGTGAATCAGTGAGTGGGAAAGGGGCTTGGTGAGTTAAAGTCAGAGTTAGTAGAGGAGGGAATCAGCGAGTCTGTGCCCTGACTCGGCGAGTCCGGTCAACTGGAAGTTGACTTTGACTAGGGAGCTGACTTTAACCAGGGGTAAAATAGTCATTTTACCCTGAGGGCATATGCAAGTAATTCATATAGTATTTTTGGGATTTGTAGCCGGTCAATTCCGGAGCAGCAGTCAGCCACTTTTAGAGTTAGCATCTCAGCAGCTAGCACTACGAGGTGAGTTTTCCTTCCAGTAGGAATGGGTCTACAGCCACAATGTCGGCCCGTTTAGTTAGGAGTAGTTCCGGACCTCGGTCCGATGCAGTAGTTAGATTTCTTGATGTCTTTGTGATTCAAGCATGTTTTGTGTTATGTGTTCCGGACTTCGGTCCGATACATTATGCAGTATGTATGCTTATGCTAGTTGATATGTTTATGCTCTGCTATGTTATGCTCAGTTAGTTTCCGGACTTCGGTCCGATGTAGGGGACAAGGTCCCAGTCAGTTCCGGATTTCGATCCGATGCAGTTAGTTCCGGACTTCGGTCCGATGCAGGGGAAAAGGTCCCAGTCAGTTCCGGACTTCGGTCCGATGCAGTTTCCGGACTTCGGTCTGATGCAGAGGGCAAGGCCCTGGTTAGTTTCGGACTTCGGTCCGATGCAGTTTCCGGACTTCGGTCCGATGCAGTGGGCAAGGCCCAATATGTGTTCATATGTTATTGTATGGTATGTGGTAGTCTGGGGGAGCTCACTAAGCTTTGTGCTTACAGTTTCAGTTTTGGTTTTAGGTACTTCCGCAAGCAAAGGGAAGAGCTCGGGATGATGGCATTGCACACACCATAGCTTCAGCTTTTGTCCTGGGAGTTTATTTTAGATACTATGTTATGTTGTTACAATACTTTTTTTATGACACATCTATTATAACTTTTGGGATTTATGACGTACGATTCTATGATATATTATAAATCGTTGATAACCTTAGTATTATTTAAACAAAAAATTTTGGGTCGTTACATTATCATATACACAATGATCAACAAAAGAAATCATATGGTAAACTTGTATAATTTTTCCATCATTGCAGTGGCATCAACGTACTTTTCCTTCTTCATTTATTTCATGTCTTCTTTCACTTTATCTACTTCTATCTTCAATGCTACCAAATCTTCTTTCATTCCCTCCACCACATCGATTACAGGCATCTGTGCAGGTTCTACATCCAACCACTTCCAATATTTGCATTTACCCTTCAAAACAAACAATTCAAAAAGATGAAGAAATTCAGGAATAACGAATCCAGAAAAGACAAAGAAATTTAGGAATAACAGATCCAGAAAAGTGGGAAGATTAAAATGAAATTGCACACCTCATTGCACACCATGAAATGTCTCCTTGCATTCGTTAGTATTGTTGACGTTAAAATACATGCAGGGAACCTACAATCATAAGCTTTTGTGTTGTTTACTATTGATTTATTGCTTGAACGATCGAGGGTCGATGAGAAGCTGTAAGAGGAAGCCATCATCGGGGTATTAGGGCACAATAAAGGAACCACTAACGTCCCTCTTTTAATACCATCCTTATTAATTAGCCCTACATGCCACCTTATTTTCCACATAGGATAAAAAGTACAACTAGGATCGGTTCAACCGTTGAAACTGACAATAAGCAGTCGGAAGGGAAAAATCAACACGAATCAATAAGTTAAAGAGCTATTAGATCATGAAAAAAAAAATTGTGATCAAAAGCAATCATATATTACACTCTCAAGTCATTATCCCTTTAACTATACCTTTTGATAAATCGAGGCCTCTCTTTTAATAGTATCCGTCCTCTCATAAACAAGTTTTATGATTATTTCATTCTTGTATATACTTTGCTGAAACAATTGACAGTATAGTTCCTTCTTCGAGAAGCAACGGAGACACATTTTAACATATTATCATTTGTGTTGGAGAAAAATGGTTGCAAACACCAATGCAAACTAACACTTCCCATTTAATAGTATTAATTATGTTGAAATTTTAATCATTTGCAAACTTGAAAATTTATACTTTTGCACTATTTGATTTAGAGAAATGAAAAAAAATGATGTCTTAAAATATTGGTTTTATCACGTAAAAGAATATATATTTGGTCAAAATGTATTCAGCAAATGTGATTTGAGTATAGATGAAAATGGGGCACGGATGGGGCAGGATTAACCATCCTTATCCCCTTCCCAAGTGTCTAATGTTGTCTCCATCACTATCCTCATCCATGACCGATATGGGTAATCTAATCTCTTTCTCCCTTAGATTTGGGTTTTTCCTCGGCCCATTCTAATCTCTCAATATAATGAAATCAGCTAACACATAAAAAGAGATGTGATCACGGGTAATGATTAACGAACTCATGAAATGGAGAATGCAAACTTGGTATACGGAATCTGCCTTTGATGGTATAATAATAAAGATTAATAAATCTTAGTGGATTTAATACAAATTTAATAAATTATCAATACACAAATATATATATATATATATATATATATATATATATATATATATATATATATATATATATATATATATATATATATATATATACTAGGTGTAAGACCCGTGTATTACACAGGTTTATTAAAAAAAATTAATATAGATTGTTAAGAATTACATGTTTTTTAGTAATAATTTTACATAAATACAAAAAAACTATAATGAATAAATTAACTGTTTCAATAAATAAACAAATAAAATAAAAAGCTACATATTTATAAAAGATGAATATTTATAAAAGATGATGACAATAATGATGTAGACATTAAACATTAATTAATAATTTTTGGCACATTGTAGATATTTGGTTGGTTTATCATTAGAAATAATTCTTCAACTTTGAAAAAATGATTATAAATTGATTTTTTTTTTGTCTTTTGTCATTGAGAAACACATCGAATCCAAACAAATAAGGGTGGTTAAAACTCAATTCAATATGCTAACCCCTAGATGTATACTTAAATAGAGACAACCAATAGAACATCATAGGTAAAAATCTTACCTTGGTAGCAAGTTCCAAATAGATACTTTTATTTTTAGAGTCTACAATAGGGTATGCAGCCAAATCATAGCACATCAAAGTCGGGAAATCAAATTCTAATGCAATTTAGAGCTAAAAGGGTATTATGGTAATTTTTTAAAAAAAAATACGCATTTGTAGGAATAGTTCATGTTTAACCAAAATATATATAAAAAGTAAAATGAAAGTACATTCATTAATCAACTTCATCTTTTAGTTACACATAAAAAAAAGTCATAATAAGATTCTGTTAAGAGTTCATTTGAAAACTAAAACTAAATTATGGCAATGTACTTAAAAAGTACAATGCTTAAATAAGAATAGTAGTTGAAATGAGTTATAGTTGTAAGAGCAAAAAACAAAGTTTCAGAGGGCAATGAAATTAGACAGAAGAAGTAACAACAAACAGCCAACAATGTTACTTAGGATAATCTTGCGAAAAAGGACCGAAATGTCCTTTATCCAAAATAAAGACGAAAATAACCTTTTCTTTTCTTTTTAACCCACCATTTGCACATATCACATTTTGGTAAAAGTAAAAACTTCATAATTTGCTAATAATATGATTATTATTAAGTAGTTTTGGACCAAGGGTTACATGTTGATTTTTTAGTTAGAATTAGTTTTCTGAGCAAGGGCAAAACAGTCACATTTGTTGCAACTTTTTTTACAACACATAGTCACACAGCAAAACATTGTACTTTCCTTTATAAAAAAATTTAAAAACCATATTTTTATAAAGTACAATGCTATTTTTCTGCATATTTTCTAAAGTTTTATTGTTAAATTTCATTTTTCTATAAAAGGACCAAAATGCACTTTCTCTATAATATGACACCGTCTACTATTCCAGAAAATGTAACACATATAACAACACAGTTGAACAAAAACACGCATAACAATTATTTTTATTTTTAAGTATATTGCTATAATGGTTTCGAGTTTGAATCCCAAGGTTGAAAGGAAGGACTTAGGATGGAATAACTGCCAAGCAAATCAATTAAATTTATCTGAAATAGTGAAACTTTGGATCTGCTAGACATTTTCCTGTTAGAATATTGCTGATATTGATCGATCCTGCTGTTGCACCATTCATAAAAATATTAATTTGTTGATTATTAAAGAGAGTAATGAATATGTGAAATAGTGTAGTAATTTATTTACCATTTCCTTCTGTTAAAGGATCATCTGAATCAACTTTACAATATGAAATAATAAGATCCTGATCACTTGTGATGTATATATTGTTGTTGTTGCAATCTGGATGCCATAATAAATGATCTTCAAATGATGTCACAAGCTCCGCACGAAAATTCCAAACAACAACTATTTTGTTTCTGAATGTCAAGAACAGCTGATTCTCATATAGAAAGATGAATGCTGATGGTGTCATGAATTCTGTTCTACTCACTTATGTTAACTCAGAATTACGTACCTAAACAAATACATAAACAGTGGTGTCAAGATCTTTGAAATGTTTTATTCACAAATAGGTAAAAAGAATAGATTCTTACATCAAGAATCTGAAGATTTTCATTCTCTTGTTTCACAAGAAGCTTTTTGTTAAACTGTTCGATGAAATCCACCTTTCTATTTCTATGAAGGAGATGATTGAAGGTTTTCAAAACAGTTCCATCTTCAACTCCAAAACAGTTCGATGAAACCCTAATTAACAGATCAACGATTAAAGTTTACATCTGATTGGATTTGCTCGAGAATAAGGAAATTAATGGAGACGAAAAACAACGATGATTACCATAAAAATGGGGGTTTAAAACAACATCCTTCAACCGAAAGATCAACAATGCTCGGATCTGCGCTCAGCCTCGTCGGAATCTCAAAAATTGAAGCTTTTGGAGTTGTAATCTCCTGGAAGAGATCAATCATGATCTGTTCTGGCTATTGCTTAGCAATAATTATTTTACAAAAATTCGGCTTCTCCTTCTTAGTCCTCTGGTTATAGTGAGAAACGGGAGAGATAAAGAATAAAGAAGGAAGTAATATACTAATTTGTATTGATGATATATATCCGATTTAAGGAGATTTGGGTTATATCTTCTAGGAGATTACAACTCCACAGATTTAAAAGGAGAAAAAACAGGAGAAGATATAAGTAAAATGGAGGAATCTGTTTCCATTTTAAACACAAAACTCGTTCCTAATAATCCTCAAACGTGAGTTGAATCGACCAATGGGTATTTTCAGAAATTCACTTAATAATTTGAGCGGGAAAACACGATTTAAGGGGCTGAGAGAGTGACACGTGGACATATTCTACTTATTTATTAGGATAGGGATTTTTGTATTGATAATTTATTAAATTTGTATTAAATCCACTAAGATTTATTAATCTTTATTATTAGACCATCAAAGGCAGATTCCGTATACCAAGTTTGCATTCTCAATTTCATATATATATATATATATATATATATATATATATATATATATATATATATATATATATATATATATATATATATATATATATATATATATATATGAGTAATAAAACCGGAACACTGGACAATTCTTCAATGATCGGTGCATTGGGTCTACAAATTAGTCTTATCCAAGATTCAGGTATTCTCGATACGAGTCCAATTGGTTTAGGTATTTTGGGTTCTAGAACGAGTTAACGCGTATCATGGTTTTTTATACTCTTTGGATTAGATTATATCATTGATTTGTTTATCACCTTATTTGTAGCATTGGATCATAACTTGGGTTAATCATAAAAAAATTGGGCCATAAACAATTTCAATTGCTTCACTGAATTGATTGATTTATAGTGTTTTGATAATAAACTAGGTGTGAGACTCGTGTAATACACGCGTTTATCAAAAAATAAAATTTTTATATCAATATATAAATATGAAATATTTTATAATGTAATACTTTACATAACAAAATAATGTAATTTTCTAAAAATTTGCAAAAAAATTAAATCGTTTGAAGTATTTATGAGAATTTATTACCAAATTAATAGGATGATTTTATTTCCTTATAAAACCCATTACAATGAAATTTTATTTTAAGAAAACGAAAATCCCTAAAAAATGACAAGTGGAAAATAAAATTTCTAAAATTCTCACAAAATGACAAGTGTTAAAATAAAAATGAAGATGACATGTGGCAAAAAACTTTCATTTATTAAAGTGGATTATTTACATCATATCATTTTTTAGTTATATGTATTTTAAATATTATTATGTTTAATCTATCATTTGACGGTGTTATCCATCATGATATATTATTTAGAGAAACCTATTTACATATATCTTCCTTAAGAACTATGCATGTGTTATGAGTTTGTGTCAATAACTATATACATTGCTCATTAGGATGACTTTCAAAAGATGTTTTTATTGTAGATTTAGCTTCAATATCGGGGTTCGTTATCCTCCAGCTAGATGTAAAACTTTAATCATGCCATAATGTTCATGTTTCAGGCAACAATTCGAATATTTTGACATTGTTAATATAAAATGTTGTGAAGGCATAAAAGGAAATGAGAGTTTCATTGTTTGTGTTATTGAGTATTCCTTACCGACTAAAGATCTTGAGTTTGAGACTGCTTTACACAAGTATTTTGACTATAAACTGTTCAAACTGGAATACAAATTGATTGATTTGTAACATTTTGATCATAAATTATTTATTCAGTTATGGTGTTAATTGTTTTATGTTTTGAATGATATATATGGGAATTATGATCTAAATAAAGAAGACTCAATAGTTAGATATTTAGGACCCGAGCACACACGATGCGAGATCAAAGGTCATACTATGGTTCATACTATGGTTCATGGTGGCATAGGCGGATCCAAGGGGATCCCGGGGTAGCCCGGGATACCCCTCAAAAAAGTTTCGGTAGTGTAATTTTTGTTTACGAATCTTTTAATTTTTTTCAATATAATGTATATATACACATCCCTTTAGTTATAACACAAAACAAATATTAGATCTACCGGTTAAGGTATTGGTTTATTGAAGTAAAGCTCTTAGGTTCAACTCTTTTTCCTTACATATCATTTGTCTATTTTTTCCCAACTATTCCAATTCTTTTTCCTTGTCTATTTTTTTTCCCAGCTATTCTATACCACATCTTCAAACATATGTAAACTCAACAATTTTTGTCTTTTATACAAGCATGCTATCCTCATACTTCATTTGATGTCTACTTTGAATCCCACATCGATTCAAGTATCAAAATATATTTCAAATTCATGTTTATATAACAAGACTTGTGGTTAGCTAAGGATTTGATTAATGTGTGGGTTTAAAACTGAAATGGAACCGAGGAAAGCCAAGTACCCCGGATTAGATTACCCTAAATATAAAATTTGAACCACGATCACAGTAAATGTTTGGTACCATCGGTCTACACCAGCACAATATTTCGTAACTCTAGTTATGGGTCCGGTGGACCGTGTATCGACTATCCACCTATACATGTAATATATTATATTTTTTAAATCTGTATTAAATTTTTAGCATTTTATTTGATTTTAAATTATTTGAAAATTAAAAAACAAATGCATATTTCATTCCGTTGAATTTAGATTGACATGTTTTTTTGTTGCCTGTAGATTACAATTTGTACATAATTTTACACTAGAATTTTGTTGTTTTTTGGGATTATATTTAATAACCTACAGTCCTCGCTATTTGGAATTTTCATCTTTTTAATTATCTTTTTAATTAATGTTGTCTTGTTTGCATATCAGGGCCGCATGTTAGTTGCTTATCAAGGTTGCTGAATTGTAATTGACGGTGGGTTGTGGTACAACATGGCCAATCTCGGAAACGATCGTGCATTGGAAATCAATTAAAGAGGATTGTGTCAAATTTCAAGTTGATGGCATCAATGAAACATATGAGAACTAGTCTGTACATGTTGTAACAAAAACAAATGAAGTTTAGTTTGTTAAAGATATGATTAATTATGGCATTTAATGGCTAAGATATGCACCGAAGGTGTACTTTTATTTAAATATTACAATATATTTTATGATATTTTTATTTAAAATTACGATATATTTTAGATTGCTAACGAATAGACACTAAACAAATAAACTAGTCGCACAAGAATGGACTTGATTCACTCCTCGTCACAAAGAGACACTGCGTCGACATCAATTTATTGTCAAGAGGTAGTCGCGGTAATTAATCTTATTTTTTTGTTAGTTTAATTTGATTTTTTAATTTTATAATGATTTTTTTTTTGTTATTTTAGTTTGATGAAAACCAAAGTCAAATTCAAAGGAACTTAATCTACTCTAATAAATGAAAATGACTTTGCCACATGTAGGTTTGATTTATTGAATTTGAAATTTAAAATTTGATAGTCATTATAGTAGGTTTGATTTATGGAAAGTAAATCAATTATATATTGAAAATGAAAATTAAAGTAATGACAAGTGGAAAATAAATATATTTCAAATTATGACAAAATGACATGTGGTTAATCTTATGAGAGAAGGACGTGTGACAAAGTCATTTTCATTTATTAGAGTAGATTTTCATTTTCAATATATCATTGATTTACTTTCCATAAATCAAACCTACTATAATGACTATCAAATTTTAAATTTCAAATTCAATAAATTAAACCTACTATAATGACTATCAAATTTTAAACTTTAATTTTTCATTTTCAATATATCATTGATTTACTTTATATTTAATATTTTGTTATAATTAACCCGTTTAGTAGACACTAAACTTATAATTTTAATTAATTTATTTTTTGCATATTTTTTCTCATAATTTTCACTTATTTCAATTTAAAATTCAAATAAAATTTCTATTTAATCGTTCGTACTTAACATTTTGTTTTAATCAACTCGTATATTATACAGGTTTCACAACTAGTCCCTATTATCAAGAAGTTTTTACAAATTTTGTTAGCCATCAAAATCTCTCTCTCTCTCTCTCTCTCATATATATATATATATATATATATATATATATATATATATATATATATATATATATATATATATATATATATATATATATAAATAGATCCGGTAAAAAAAAATTTTGATAGGAAGGTAAGAAATTTTTTTTCGACTTATTTTTTGGCGAAAAAAACAAATGAATCAATAATAACAAGATTCACCAAAAAAAAATCCCGAAAAAACATTTCAATGATTCATTTTTATATGATTTTGTTGATATTCACTAAAATTGTCATAAAAATGAATTTTTTTTCTTGATTTACCTAAAAATGAATCATGAAGGTGTTTATTTCAGAATTTTTTCTTGTGAATAATCTTATTTTTGAGTCATCTAATGATTAATTTCATTTTTAGTTAAGAAAATATGCGTATAAAAAAATTTCTTACCTTCCTATCAAAATTTTCTTTCTTATTTGATATATATATATATATATATTAACCGTATTTTAGGAATGGAACCCGCATTAATAATGTAATTTAATGGTGTAAATAAGCTGTTATGCCACACTCGAATGACTATTTAAGGAGCGCCACAACAAGATCAACGATGACCCTTTCTTAACTCTCTACATGACTACTTACAAGACAGATTAAGGAATTTCGGGCATCAAACAAAATTAACAAATGGCCTTCACAATGAAAAGTTCTCTTCTGGTTTTGATGTTAGTATTTCTTTGCATGACAGATGTTTCGATTTTAGGTATGGCTTTCTTTTGTTTTTTAGTTTATCAAAAAAAAAAAATTTGGCCATGCTATTTTCAAAAAAAAAATAAGTATCCTCCAACATTCCTTTTGTATTCATCCTTTTAACAATGTTAAATGATAACATAACATGTGTCATATTTAATGAAATTAAAGACAAATGTCATTATTTAATATGGGTAGAAGGATGAATAGAAATAAAAATAAATACAATGAAAAATATGTATTGATTTAATTTACACGTGTATACAGCTCTTGAAGAATCATGCGTTGGATATTGTGTTGCAATGACGGAAGAAAATTGCTTACAACTTTGCAAAACTATAGGTTTTGTAGCTGGTTCATGCAAAAAACAATGGCCTTTCTCTAGGTGTTGTTGTCATGATCAACTAGTTCTTAGCCCTTCGAATTAAGGGTTATTGCTTGTAAACCATTTTTTTGGCATCATGATGTCCAATAAAACTACCAAATAATTCTATAAAGCTATTAAAAATTAGTACCTTTTTTCTTTGCTTCGCCTTTTTTTTTTTTTTTTTTTTCCATCTAGATTCTGTGTTGATACCAGTGAATAGTCGTTTTATACGTGTATTCTATTTGGACATGCTAATCAAGTATTACACATCAAAATAATTTTCGTTTGCAAAAAGTATTACACATCAAAATAATTGTCGATTGCAAAAAGTATTACACATTAAAAAAGATATGTACAAGAGTAATAAACTAGGAAACAAATAAATCTAATCTTTTGAAGGATTTGTATGATAGTTGCTATCATCCTTAATACCATCCCTCAAGCGAATCATGGGATTTGGTCCAACGCCGAGCTTGGATCGAAAGGTAAAAAAGGGCCGAGGAAAACTTTTAGTGGATTTTGGATTAATCGAATTTGTTCCGAACAAATTCATAAGCACGTTTTGAATGAAGGGCAATTTAGGAAACTTTACTTTTCCTTATTTGAGTTTTTATCTATTTTTATTTTAGTATCATATTAGGATTGTAATTCTTTTGGTATAAATTAGGTGTCCATCGTCATATGTTTTATACTTCTGTTTCTTTTAACTTCATGAGAAAACAAAGTAACTATTTCTTCTTATATTTTATGTCCACTCTTTCGTTTTGTTTCTGCAAAAAAGAAATTGTCCTAGTTTAATTATCCTATTTTACTTCACTTGGTATCAGAGTGGTTGTGACAACCCGATATTTCCCAAAAACAGTGTAACGCTCAAAAGTCAAATACAACAAAAATTATTTGGAGTCAATTAAATTAACCTCAAAAGTAAAGTGTTCAAATATCTGAGTTGGGATACATCAAATGTTAGATATCGTGCCAAGGTTTCCAAAAACATAAAGAGCGTTCAAAACCGGGTTATATTGAAGAAATTATAACCACTCGTATATTTACGACACACCGTTAAAACGCTATTTAACGTAAAAAGTGAAATTTCAATAAAATGCATTTTAGCCTTAAGTAACTAAACAAAAGATGTAAAGTTCGTTAGACTGTAAACATACATAAAAAGATCGCCCAAATTGGACCTCGTATGAAGAAGTTACGAATTTCCTAAGTTTTGTAACAGTAGTAGAGGGCTAAAAACTCGAATTGAAGATTGAGTGTTATTTAGCTATCGCCACCTAAACGGAAGTTGAAGATCTCCACAATAGTAATAAAATGATAAAAAGACAAACAAAAACCGACGTCGAATAAAGAAACTATGAATTTTTAACGGACTTTAGTAGTCCCGGCCTATTAACAATATATCATTAAAAATAAATTCAAAACTAGCCGACCGAGTCTAAATGAAAGTTATAGAGCATAATTTCACCTATGCGTGGATATAAAGAACGCAAAAAACGGAGCCCGTATGTGAAAGTTACGGAATTTAGAAGATGGAAGACTGGATTACGCCCCGCGTAATCCCAGAGTACGCCCCGCGTACTAGGCCTAGTGTCAAGTCCCATCGGCTCGAGTGCTCTACGCTAGCTAGACCTGAGTCATAAGCCGTGACGCATTTTTACGCCCCGCGTACCGGGTACGCCCAGCGTACTCCGGTAGTACGCCCCACGTACGAGGATCCTCCAGCCTATAAATAGAGAGGTTGAGCTTCGGGTTTTTGCACACAATTCTCAGATCCTCTCTCACTTTTACACACCCTAGAGCTCCAGAGACCATCCCGACACCTCGGTTTCCGTACCCGAGCCCCCGACGAAAGATCTACGCTACCGAGATCCCCGAAGACGCAGCTTTCCGTGATCAAAGTTCTGCTCAACATTAGCCTCTCTCTCTTCGAACCAAACGAGTGATTTCATACCCCTATCTTTCAAATTCTTTTCATGTTTTAGGGGGGGGGGGGGGGGAATACAAGTACATTACACGTTAAAGTATCATTTTAGAAACATAAATGTAATGTCTATCTTTGAATATCGATACAAACATATTTATGTATAAAGGGTTATTATATCACCAAGTTATTTTCACCAAATGGAACATACTTTCTGAAAAACTATAATGGGTATAGTTAATGAGTCAATCGTATATTTTACATATACATCTTGAAAAACGAAACACTTTCAAAAGAAGTAAAGTCATTCTTATTGTAAATCTATTTATACTAAGCAATGTGAGGTATTCAAACTTCAACGTACACTTATGTATGCATTTCAAAGTCCTGTATTATATACCATAATCTCTTGGAGGGAGAGCGTGATACTTGTGTATAGATCTATACGGGATTGACAATCCCGCACCTAAACTATTAGCTATAGTTAGACCGGCAGGTCTGGGGTGACAAATGTCATAACACTACAACACCTGAAAAATATTGTTACAGGCATTAAGTGTCAATAGTATGGTTATAAAACTTACATAAAAAAGTATAAAAACAAATTTGATTTACGAGATTCATATATGCATTACATTCTTCTACATTATTTTTCATACAAACTTATCTTTATCATTCAAGTACGAAAAATACTAACGCATTCCAACCCTGGAAACTTTTCGAATCATTTCTAGAAAATATTGGATTTTCTGAAAACCTCAATTACCGATTTGCTGCTAAAAAGGATATACTTTTCAACTCAAAACACTCATGAACTCACCAACTTAATTGTTGACACTTTTTCAAAACCACTTGTATTTCTCAGGGAACCAGTAATACAGGTAACCATCAACTTTTGGAAGAAGGGACGTTAAGAACGTTTATCGTTAAACATTTATATCATCATATTTTAATATTCTTTTGGAAATATGTATAATGCAGCAATGTACGTTTTTATTGTATATATGATGGTTGTGTACTTTCTTTACGATATTCAATTGTTATGGTACTACGTGAAGTCATCCACCCCCGAATGTTTCCGCCATTCTGGTTTGAGGGTGTGACAGATTGGTATCAAAGCATTGTTTATAGTGAACTAAGTATATCGAACCACATAAGATATACAAACTATAAATACAATGGCAACCAAAAATCCTCTGACAAAACATTTTCATAAAAGTATATTTTCTTTTAAATATATATATTTTTACCCGCATGTATTAGTCTCGTATCATGAAATTTTTTCTAAAAAGTATTAAGGAAAGTTGCGATACCACGATTGGGCCTTGGGGTATGTAATCAAATCAATAATAAATATAGCCTGATCAGCTATAGTTATCCTGGATTTGACCAATGTACGTCGAGGAATGGTTGTAGTAGTCAACAAGCCAAAAACTTATAAAAATTATATGAGATTCGCTAATTTGAAATACTAAAGGACTATTGTTATAAATAATAGTACAATGAAAAACTTGCACTCCGTAAGATATAGTTAAACGTAGGATGTCGTTAAATATAAATTTCTTTTCTTATAAAAATCTCACACTTCTATCCCAGTACAGACAAATGGTCGGATTTCCTTCACCGGGAGACCCCTACTACCTAAACCAAGGTAACGGCGGCTGGATAGAAGAAGACCCGGAGGAAGACCCAGAAGAAGAGGTCGAAGAAGAGTTCGAGGAGGAAGTCGAAGAAGAATTCGAAGTCGAAGTCGGAGAAGAATTCGAAGTCGACAGGGAGATCGTGGAAATTTCTAGTGGGATAGACTCCGAACCGGAAGTGATCGAACCTCCTGCTCCTTATCCTCCCGAAGTCAGACGATATCACCCAGGACCCATCCCCATCTAGGGAAGCCATCTCTACAACTGGAGCCGCCAACTAGGTGTACGCCCTCCTTTCGGCATGTGTCGAGATTTTTACAATGTCAGTGGGGGAGGCTCAGCTGATCGAGCACTTCCTGTTATTGTGGGCACTATCGCTACCCAGAACTACCATGCGGACCAGCAAGCAGCCAGAGTTCGCGAGATCAATGCTGCTACTTAGGGTAACGCCGCAAACATCCGTCGTCTGGAAGGACTACACGAAAATACCCAAATCTACACGGGGACGCTTCAGAATCAAATGGTGAACGCACTAGCAGAAATAAGAGAAATGAAGGAACAACAAGCAGATCTTGAAAGGCGCCTGATGGGAGTCAAGCGGTCAAATGCCGAATCTAACTCCAAACGTACAACACCCCGCAAGTAGAACTTGCTCAGCTCCAACAATTTTGATATAGACTAGGACCTCGGATAAAGTTTTTCCCTTATTTTCTTTTGTATCTGTAAACGGAGACATCTAGATAGGTCAAATTTTTCCTAAAACTAGAAGCATAATGTAACACACCTTAGGTGTGACATATATATAAATATGAAGTACTTCTTTATATACCTCTCGAAACTTATGGAATTAACTAAATTGTTGTACCTATTTTGAGACCAAAAACTAAAGTCAAAACAAATTACAAGATACAACTAACCCTCTAGTACACGATTGTCAAAACGTTAGAAACTTATAGTATTCGTTCTTATTTTCTTTACCAGAACATGCCTCCTCGTAGATCAACATGCAGAAACCCAACTCCAGCACCACCTCCACCACCCCCTCCAACTATGGATGCATCTATGTTCCAAACTGCTGTAACAGCCGCTGTACCCGCGTCGATGGCTCAAATGAGCAACAATGGGTCAGGAGGAGGAATAAACAGCTTTACAAGTGGCCCAAGCCAAGGCCGTTCCGGAGTATGCACTTACAAAGACTTCACCAATGGAAAACCTATTCCCTTTTATGGGACTGGGGGAGTATTGGCTATGTGCCAATGGATAGAGAAAACGGAAGCCATATTCGAAATTTGCGCATGCCCTGAAGAAAGCAAAGTAAAATTTGCTGCTTTTACTTTCGCTGAACGCGCACTGACGTGGTGGAACGGCCACGTCAAGACACTAACCCTAGTGGTGGCGAACTCCATGGGTTGGGAAAACCTGAAACGAATGCTTCTATGAGAATACTGCCCAAGAGGCGAGATTCAGAAGCTTGAACAGGAACTGTGGGGCCTTTCGATGGTAGGCTCGGACACCGCAGGCTACACCAACAGGTTTAGTGATTTGATAACACTTTGTCCAGGGATGTTGATTCTAGAAAGCTAAAACGTGGAGAGGTACATCTGGGGACTATCACCCTAACTTCGAGGAAGTGTGTTAGCTTCCAAGCCCATGACCTTCGACAGCACCAAGTAACTGGCGCAATCTCTCGTTGATCATGGCGTCTGCCAAGGAGTCACGACTATCCTAGCCGAACCAACCAAAGGGAACAACAACAACGATAACAATGCCAACAACAACAGCAAGAAGAAATTTTGGAACAAGAGAAAGGGGCAAACATCGCAAGAACCTTCAAAGAAACAAATGGTAGCGGTTCATGCTGCTACTGCTCCCGCCACAACTCCTACTACCCCGGCGCCAACAAAACAATATGTAGGGAACCTGCCCAAGTGCAGCAAATGCAACTACCATCACCACGGTAATTGCTGCGAGATGCACTGTAAGAACTGCGACAGGAAAGGGCACACTGCCCGTTTCTGTAAAGCGCCAGCGTGACCAGTCACTCAAGTTCCTGGTACTAGGATTAGCCAAGCATGTTATGGGTGTGGAGAAACTGGGCATTTGAAGAGGGACTGCCCCAAGACAAGGAATGTTGGCGGTATTGGGAGAGTGTTGGCGATAGGTCAAAATGAAGCAATAACTGATCCAACAGTGGTTACGGGTACGTTTCTCCTCGACAACATTTATGCATGCATACTCTGTGACTGCGGTGCGGAGAGAAGTTTTATGAGTCATAAATTCAAACACCTACTTAACCAAAGACCCCAACCACTCAATAAAATATTCAATGTAGAAATGGCTAATGGAAAAACAGAAAGCACAATTGATATGTACGTAGGGTGCACATTAAATTTAAACGAACACTTATTTCAAATCGACCTTATGCCCATTTCGATAAGAAGTTTTGATGTAATCATCGGTATGGACTGGTTGAGTCTTCACCATGCCGACATTCTTTGCCATGAAAAGGCCGTTCGTCTCAATCCTCCCAACGGTGAAACTCTTATCATATATGGAGACAAACCTAGTTCAAATTTGCAAATCATCTCTTGCGTCAAAGCACGAAAATATCTTCGCAAGGAATACCATGCCTTTGTAGCCCACGTAATAGACCAGAAACAAGAGCCAAAGAACATTAAAGACATTCCGGAAGTCTGCAACTTCCCAGAAATTTTCCCAGAAGATCTTCCAGGAATTCCACCAAAACGCCAAGTTGAGTTCAGAATCGACTTAATCCCCGGAGCTACTCCAGTAGCAAAGTCGCCTTACCATTTTGCCCCAGCCGAGATGCAGGAACTGTCCAGTCAATTATACAAGCTGCTAAGCAAGGGCTTCATCAGACTGAGTTTCTCACCATGGGGAGCACCGGTCCTGTTCGTGAAAAAGAAGGATGGATCTTTTCGCATGTGCATCGATTACCGGGAGCTGAACAAACTCACAATCAAGAACCGATATCCCCTTCCACGCATAGACGATCTGTTCGACCAACTACAAGGAGCGAGCTACTTCTCAAAGATCGACCTAAGATCTGGTTATCACCAACTACGAGTACTGGAAGGAGACATCCCCAAAACAGCTTTCCGAACACGCTATGTTCACTACCAGTTTGTAGTAATGCCCTTCGGATTGACAAACGCTCCAGCGGTGTTCATGGACTTGATGAACCGAGTATGTCGTCCCTTCCTGGACAAATTCGTGATCGTGTTCATAGATGATATACTCTTCTATTCTAGAAGCCAGGAAGAACACAACCAACATCTCCGCCAGGTTTTGGAAACACTGAGGACAGAAAAGCTCTACGCAAAATTTTCAAAGTGCGAATTCTAGATTCGGGAGGTGAATTTCCTAGGTCACGTAGTAAGCAAGGAGGGAATACATGTGGATCCCTAGAAGATCAAGGCAATAGAGAGTTGGACGATTCCAAGAACCCCTACAGAGATCCGACAATTTTTGGGACTCGCCGGGTATTACCGAAGGTTCATACAAAATTTCTCCAAGATTGCCATGCCACTCACCACACTAACTCAGAAGAATGTGACCTTCGACTGGGGAGAAAAACAAGATGCCGCGTTTCAAACGCTAAAACGAGCATTATGTAGTGCGCCCATCCTAACCTTGCCAGAAGGAATGGAGGACTTCGTGGTCTATTGCGATGCATCAAACCAAGGACTCGGGTGTGTCCTGATGCAACGAGGGAAGGTCATCGCCTATGCCTCAAGGCAACTAAAGACGCACGAAGTGAACTACACAACGCACGATCTTGAGCTAGGAGCAGTCGTCTTCTCTCTAAAGATATGGAGACACTACCTCTACGGCACGAAATGTACGATCTTCACTAACCATAAAAGCCTCCAACATATCCTCAACCAGAAAGAACTCAACATGAGACAAAGACGGTGGGTAGAACTGCTAAATGATTATGCATGCGAGATTCGATATCATCCCGGAAAGGCTAACGTGGTGGCCGATGCACTCATCCAGAAGGAATACTCGGGCCGCAGAGTGAAGTCTTTAATCATGACAATCCATTCACACCTGTCCACACGAATCAAAGAAGCTCAAATAGAAGCCTTAACATCTGAGAATGTGGCAGGGGAAGCCTTAAGGAGAATGGATAAGAAGCTTGAAGTCAAGAATGATGGAGTTCATTACTTCATGGATAGGATTTGGACACCAAAGTTTGGAGGATTTAGAGAAGTCGTCATGAACGAAGCCCATAAGACACGATACTCCATACACCCCGTCTCCGATAAAATGTATCTCGACCTCAAGAAGTTGTACTGGTGGCCGAACATGAAAGCCGAAATTGCTATCTATGTAAGTAAATGTCTGACGTGCGCTAAGGTCAAGGTAGAATACCAAAAGCCCTCAGGATTGTTGCAACAACCAGAAATACCCGAATGGAAGTGGGAATGTATAACCATGGATTTCATAACCAAACTACCCAGGACAGCAAGCGGCCTCGACACCATCTGGGTGATCGTCGACAGGTTAACTAAATCAGCGCACTTCCTACCGATCAAGGAGATGGATAAATTGGAGAAGCTAACTAGGACGTACCTCAGAGAAATTGTACGACTACATGGTGTGCCCATATCCATTATCTCAGACCGAGATAGTAGATTCACCTCAAGGTTCTGGCAGTCACTACAAAAAGCTCTAGGAACAAGACTAGACATGAGTACCGCTTATCACCCACAAACTGACAGCCAGAGTGAGAGAACCATACAAACCCTAGAAGATATGTTGAGATCTTGCGTAATCAATTTTGGCAAAGTGTGGGACACCCATCTTCCCTTGTTCGAGATCTCGTACAACAATAGCTACCACACTAGTATCAAGGCTGCCCCATTCGAAGCCCTCTACGGCCGTAAATGCAGATCACCTGTGTGCTGGGCCGAAGTGGGGGACACACAACTAGCAAGAGGACAAGCAATAGACCACACACTCACTGGACCAGAAATCATAAGGGAAACTACGGAGAAGATTGTTCAGATCCGGGAACGCCTGAAGGCGTCAAGGGATAGACAAAAGAGTTACGCGGATAACAGACGAAAACCCTTGGAATTCCAAGTTGGAGATCGAGTCCTACTAAAAGTCTCGCCCTGGAAGGGGTTAATACGCTTCAGAAAGCGTGGGAAACTAAACCCAAGAGACATCGGACCATTCGAGATCCTTGCCAGGATCGGTCCAGTGGCGTACAAACTTCGATTACCTCAGGAGCTCCACAACGTACACCCTACCTTTCACATATCAAACCTAAAGAAGTGCTTGTCTGATGAGACCCTTGTCATCCCGCTAGACGAAATTGCAATAAATGATAATCTCCAATTCGTGGAAGAACCAGTAGAGATCATGGATCGGGAAATAAAAAGGACTAAACAAAGTTGCATACCTATTGTAAAGGTCCGCTGGAACACCAAGCGAGGACCTGAATACACCTGGGAACGCGAGGACCAGATAAAACAAAAGTATCCGCACCTTTTTCCTAAATCTGTAAACTCTATCTTAGATTAAATTTCGGGACGAAATTCCCCTAACGGGGGGATGATGTGACAACCCGATATTTCCCAAAAGCAGTGTAACGCTCAAAAGTCAAATACAACAAAAATTATTTGGAGTCAATTAAATTAACCTCAAAAATAAAGTGTTCAAATATCTAAGTTGGATACATCAAATGTTAGATATCGTGCCAAGGTTTCCAAAAAGATAAAGAGCGTTCAAAACCGGGTTATATTGAATAAATTATAACCACTCATATATTTACGACACACCGTTAAAACGCTATGTAACGTAAAAAGTGAAATTTCAATAAAATGCATTTTAGCCTTAAGTAACTAAACAAAAGATGTAGATTTCGTTAGACTGTAAACATACATAAAAAGATCGCCCAAATTGGACCTCGTATGAAGAAGTTACGAATTTCCTAAGTTTTGTACAGTAGTACAGGGCTAAAAACTCGAATTGAAGATTGAGTGTTATTTAGCTATCGCCACCTAAACGGAAGTTGAAGATCTCCACAATAGTAATAAAATGATAAAAAGACAGAAAAAAAAACCGACGTCGAATCATGAAACTATGAATTTTTAACGGACTTTAGTAGTCTCGGCCTATTAACAATATATCATTAAAAATAAATTCAAAACTAGCCGACGGAGTCTAAATGAAAGTTGTAGAGCATAATCTCACCTACACGTGGATATAAAGAACACGAAAAACGGAGCCCGTATGCGAAAGTTACAGAATTTAGAAGATGGAAGACTAGATTACGCCACGCGTAATCCTAGAGTACGCCCCGCGTAATCCCAGAGTACGCCCCGCGTACTAGACCCAGTGTCAAGTCCCATCGGCTCGAATGCTCTACGCTAGCTAGACCTGAGTCATAAGCCGTGACGCATTTTTACGCCCCACGTAACCGAAGTACGCCCCGCGTACTGGGTAAGCCCATCGTACTCCGGTAGTATGCCCCGCGTATGAGGATCCTCCAGCCTATAAATAGAGAGGTTGAGCTTCGGGTTTTTGCACACAATTATCATATCCTCTCTCACTTTTACACACCCTAGAGCTCCAGAGACCATCCCGACACCTCAGTTTCCGTACCTGAGCCCCCGACGAAAGATCTACGCTACCGAGATCCCCGAAGATGCAGCTTTCCGCGATCAAAGTTCTGCTCAACTTTAGCCTCTCTCTCTTCTAACCAAACGAGTGAGTTCATACCCCTATCTTTCAAATTCTTTTCATGTTTTAGGGGGGGGGGGGGAATACAAGTACATTACACGTTAAAGTATCATTGCACCTAAACTATTATCTATAGTTAGACCGGCAGGTCTGGGGTGACAAATGTCATAACACTACAACACCTGAAGAATGTTGTTACAGGCATTCAGTGTCAATAGTATGGTTATAAAACTCACATAAAAAGTATAAAAACAAATCTGATTTACGAGATTCATATATGCATTACAGTCTTCTACATTATTTTTCATACAAACTTATCTTTATCATTCATGTACGAAAAATACTAATGCATTCCAACCCTGGAAACTTTTCGAATCATTTATAGAAAATATTGGATTTTCTGAAAACCTCAATTACCGATTTGCTGCTAAAAAGGATATACTTTTCAACTCAAAACACTCATGAACTCACCAACTTAATTGTTGACACTTTTTCAAAACCACTTGTATTTCTTAGGGAACCAATAATACAGGTAACCATCAACTTTTGGAAGAAGGGACGTTAAGAACGTTTATCGTTAAACATTTATATCATCATATTGTAATATTCTTTTGGATATATGTATAACGCAACAATGTACGTTTTTATTATATATGTGATGGTTGTGTACTTTCTCTACGATATTCAATTGTTATGGTACTACGTGAAGTCATCCACCCCCGAATGTTTCCGCCATTCTGGTTTTGGGGTGTGACAGTGGTTATGTTGAATGGATGTGATTCGAGGTTGATTAGAAGCAACCCTGATTTCTCTTGATCGGGCTTGTTCTAAGGTAGAGAGATACTAATTGGAGGCGCGGAATAAACGGACGTGAAGTTGTCAAAGTGGGATGGAATGAATTGAGTCTTCAACTTCCCCTATTGAAGAAGTTCACGAGTGAAATGACAGTCGAGTTCAATATGTTTTTCATGTTTATGAGAGACTGGGTTGTCATTAATGAACTTTTCTCCCTTGTTGTCACATAGCAGGAGATGTGTAACAAATAATATATGCAACAACATTAGCAAGGGAATGATACTCATACTCGCAACTTGAACGTGAGACTGTTAGGATGTTTCTTCGAACTCCACAAAACGAGACTAGAACCAAGAAAAATTGAATATCCATGATCTTCGTGTGTCAGGACAAGATGTCCAAATGTTATTCAGCATCTCAATAGGCGAGAAGATAAGGATTCAAAGCGAGAGTAAGTCAATCCAAAGTATGAGGTGCCTTTGATATAATGTAGAATACGCTTAACAACAAGAAAATAATCATTTGTAAGATTCTATAAGAATTACCTGACATGATTTACTGCGAATGAATTGATAGGAAGAGTGATAGTAAAATAGTCGAGAGCACCCAGCAAGGAGCGATAAAAGGTAGTGTCATTGAAGGGATTTCCAATACGTCGTAATTGTTGACCAGAGACCATAGGTGTTGCAGTAGACTTGATTTCATGAAGTTGATCACAAAGGGGAATATTTGAAGCATACTTTGCTTGGCTGAGAAATAGACTGTTAGTAGTGTAACTAACCTCTAAACTAAGAAAGTAATGAAGCTTGCCTATATCTTTAAAAGAAAATGCGCAGTTCATCTTTTCGATCAAGGATGTGATCAAAGGTTCATTTTTTCTCTATGAAGATCATGAACTCAACATAAACAAGTAAATACAAATTGGTATGTTCCTTACAAAGGACAGACAAGGATGTGTCGGCTTGAATATATTTAAAACCAAGACGAGTAACAAAATCATTGAACCGTTGAAACCATGCACAAGGTGGTGGTTTTAGACCATACAAAGCTTTTCGAAGACGACATACATGATTTGGATAAGAAGTATCGACATATCCTGATGGTTGCTCCATGAAACTTATCTTAAACAAAACACCACTGATAAATATATTTTTGATGTCCAGCTAATGTAAGGTCCATTTATGCATGATATCCAAGCTCACAACAATACGAACCATGGATGCTTTAATTATCAGAATAAAGGTAGAATTAAAATCAAAACTAGGGACCTGAGTATAGCCTTGAGCTACAATTCGGACTTTAAGACAATCAACGAACCCATTTGCATTAAACATGGTGCGATAGACCCATTTGGATCCGAAAAATTGACACCCCAATGATGGGGAACAAGCTCCAATGTATGATTTTTCTACAAATCATGAATTTCTTTATCCATGGCTTGAACCCATCCAAGATATTTAAATAGCTTATTTGAAACCTTTAGGCTTAGGTGCTTGTAGAAGTTGCATGAGTAAGGACAAACCATAAAGCGCTTTTGCCAAGGTAGTATACTAAGGATTGGGTCAATAGACACCTCGCTGAGCATGAGTGACTGGAGCAACGAGTTACTGTGGAGAAGTATCATTTGATGACGAGGATGAAGCTAGGATAGAAAACTCACTAGAATGAGTATGTAACTAAGTTGAAGAGGACTCCTCATGTCCATTAGTATCTAGATAGAAAGAACATGAGCCAATAATAGGCATAGGTGTAGGTGGTGGCATAGGAGCACAAGAGTGTTGCTTCTCTGGACGAGATGGAGGTGGATCAGTAAAGCTTGAAAATTCTAAAGACCCAGTAGGTTTAGAGAAACCATCATCGGGAGAATATAACTCATTGACCTGAGCATAATGAGTTATGTAAATGTGGCCAGTGGTTGGGTGAAGACAATGATAACCTTTGTAATTGACATTATAACTAATGAAAATACAATGTTTTCTTCTCAACTGAAGTTTATGAGTTGTGTAATTACGAAGATATAGGAACACACGACAACCAAAGAGTTTACATAAACCATAGTTTAGAATGGTGTTGTATAATAATAATTATGATCAAGCTGTGGAGTATGCATGTGATTTATAGTAAAAACAGTAGCAGCAAGGGCTTCAACGCAGTATTTTGCATGCAAGTTTGCATGAAAAAGCATTGTGAAACCCATTACAATGATGTGACGATATTTTCATTCGGCGAGACCATTTTGCAATGGTGTATATGCACATGAGTATCGACGATGAATTCCATGAGCATGAAAGAGATCTCTAAGAAAAGCATTTTTGAATTCGCCACCACCATCACTTTGAAAGACCTTAATTTTTCTAGAGAATTGATTGTCTACCAAGGCTTGAAAATGCTTGAAAGCATTAAAAAATTCTGATATGCACTTCAATGGATAGATCCAAGAAAACCTGGAGTAATCATCAACAAATAATGCCTATATTGAAAACCATGTGCAGATGTAACAGGAGTTGATCCCAAAGTTTGCAATGTATTAAATCAAGAACGAATGCAAGACGTTTCTTATTAACTATAAAAGGGAGTCAATGACACTTTCCTACTTGACAAGGTGCACATATTTTATGATCTGGAAATGATTAGACAAAGATAAGTTACCTTATTTATTTCAAATACAAATAATAAAATGTTGACCATGGCTAAATTGAGCAAGCCAAAGAGTAAGAGATCCATGAAGCCCGTGTCTTCATTGGGCAGTAGTGAAAGTCTAGTGAGCCAGTTGAAGCACAAATAGATCACCTTCAGGTTGTCCTTGGATCAACGAAATTCCTATCTTGTGATTCTGAATAATAAAATGATTGCAAGAAAAAAAGATGTGAACTTGTTAATCTCGATTCAATTGACTAATAGATAAAAGATTCTTCCTTAAGTGTGGTACAACCAAAACATCTAGTAGTTTGCGATTAGGAGCAAGTGTATAAGAGCCAATATTAGATACACCAAGAGAAGCACCATTACCAACAACCACTTTAGAATTACCATGATATGTGGATGACATGTCAAGATTACATGCTTGAAGTGTCATGTGAGTAGTAACACCTGTATCAACATACCAACCAAATGAATTAGAAAGAAAGCAGGAGTTGACAAAAGATTCTGCAAGATTTTTTGTATTGTGAGAAGTATATGAGATATAACATTGAGGGCAAGAATTTTCCTTGTCGCCATCAATGTTTCATAGCTAACATTGAGGTGTATAGTTGCGTCTACTATGATTATTTCGTTGATTATCACCATGACCAGACTGCAAGGAATTACCAGTGTTGACATATGAATTAGGATGGCGAGGTTGCTGATTTGGAAGACCAGATTGGTTGGAGGAAATGCAATTGTTGTTGTAGAATGCCACTTGCGGAGAAGACCATTGTGACATCGATAAATGAAATATCTCAAAGCTAAAGGCCTTATAAACCATTTCTTCAAAACAAGGCTGTACGGTTAATGATAGATGAGTGAATGCAAATTGAGTAAGTTACTCATCTAAGCCTCTTAAGAAAAATGGAGTTTGCTAGTCACATCAATGGAGTGACCCATGAAGGCTAGTTGGTTGCACACAATTTTGAACTTTTATAGAGTATTCAGCTACAGATTGATCACCTTAACGAAGTTATTGAGGCCCATCTTTGAGTTTAATCTCCCATGTTTTGGATGTATGATTGAAGGTGGATTGAAGGGTAGATCATATTTGCTGAGAAGTTTGTTAGCCAACAACAACATCAACAGCTTCAGAAAGAGATGGTATAGATTTGGGTGGTGGCTTGGTGGTACCATCACAAAGTTCATAGAGATAAGAACAGATTTGGATGGGCTCAGCTTGATTAAACTGGTCAAGTAAGTTTATAAGTACTGACAAGATGAACCATACTATTGAAAGTGAGAAAATTTTCTGGTTTAGAAGATGGAGTAGTAGATGATGAAGCTGGTGTTGCACGAGCCATGAACATCGATTAGGGTTTTCTTAGGATTAAACCTAGGGGTCGTCTGATACCATATCTATTTTCTTAATACAAGATTATTTTGCATGCCATGTGTCTCTCTTTTTCACCTCCTACTTGCCACTTGTCCTTCACAGAAAAACTCGTGGACTGATTTTCACGCCCATGCGATTCTTCAATTGTTAATAACTCATCTCCAAAGATTTAGGAAATTATTTTTCAATTAGCTTTACACTGCATTCAAATTACGTATTATACATGTAAAGAAAAATGTCAAACTTTAATGGAGATATGAAATCCCTTAAAATTAGCTAATCATAATCCTCCAACTTACAAATATTGATTCCGTGATTAATATATTCTTCGCTTCTTCATTCAAGTCTTGGAACCTGTATCCAAGAATTCTTCTTTGTCTCTACAGACTAACGAAGGTATATCTCCATCTGTTTAGTCTACAAAAAAATATCTTAGTTATTTGTGTTTTTGTGATCTATAAAAACTTATTTACTCTATTTCCTTTTCTTCTCCTTCTGTTACGATTCTTTTTCTCAATTTCTTACTTATTTTGAGGAATTGAGTTGCATATATCATCCTACTTTCATTCTGTAGGAGATACCATACGACATATATCACCCTTCTCTTTCTTTATAACTTTCAGTTTTTTAATAAAATAACATCGTCAATATTATATTTTTCAGCATAAAAGAATTAATTATACCAAAAATGCCCTTTTATAATGTTTACACTTTAATTCCTGCCAACAAGCTTTAGTTCTCGAAAGAAAAAACTCAATCATAAATACACATGTGATCATTAATTGCTTTATGTTTATGTGATTTGCAATATGTTATTTTACTTTATTTCTTTTTTCTTCTCCCTTTGTTACGACATTTCTTCTCCTTCTGTTACTTTTTTTTCGAGGAATGGACCATGGAAAACCGGAATAGTAATCCAAGGTTCCATTCCATGTTAAGTTTGATTCATTATAACCACTTTTGTTATTAGCATCGTAATTTATCATACTAAATGTTATATGCAAAAAAAAATATAAGTAAAAAAAACTTTAAATGTAAGCAAAAATAGCATTGTACTTTGATAAAAAAAATTCTGCAAGGTTATCTTTCATTTTATTCAAATCTAATTATAAGAATGATGTTATAAAAAATACAAATGAGACCACGAATTTCACTGTTTTGCCCGTACTAAAAAACTACTTTAAAATAACACATATTTATGTCATATCATTTTTTTCTGCATTTTATATAGAAAAATCAAATTAAACAATGAAACTTTAGAAAATATGCATCATATAGCATTGTACTTTCAAAAAAAATTAAAAATTTTCCATAAGATGGTATGATTTTTAATGTGTGACTGATTTGCCCTTGAAAATCTACATCTTTTACAGAAAAAAAATATAAAATAAAATAAAGAAAAACTTCAAAAGTATGTCAAAAAATACTCTACTTTTTATAATATATGTTTCTATTTTTTAACAAAAAGTTTTAGTTTTTCATTTGTTAACTCAAAACAACATTTAGGGCAATCAACTTTTGTTATTGCCTTATTAGTATATTATAGTGTCTTACTTTTATATTGTAACAATTTTGTAAAATCCATTTTACATAATGTTTAATTTTTTCATTTTTTTACTCAAAGGGAAAATGGCCAATTTACTTTTTGCTATGTCTATTTACCAAATGAATGAAAGTATGAATCTAAAATCATCTACTATACTAATATAGATATATTGCTGATAGTTCTAGACATAACAGATGTGACAACCAGCAATTTTCTGGTCAACAAGTCAATTTGGTCAACTCAACTAATGTTGTTATGATTAGGGATTTCTTTATGTTTACTAATGGACAACTATAAATCCTATGCAAAGCAACACTTCAAATGTGACAACTTGAAATTTTCATTTGTACGAACATCATCTATTCAATAGAAGCTAGTTCAGTTTCAGTGATTTTCAAGCTTTTCCGAACAAGTTTGTGTACATTAGGGTATATGTTTTAGATGATATCAGGAGAGTGGATACTCCTGATTTTATGAAACTTGGGCATTTCAAGTTTCATACTGTTACAGTCCAACATCAGGAATGAAAATATTTTCTGCCAAAATATTCCAGGACTATAAATAGTTTTCTGAATTAAATTAATTCATTATTCACAATTCCAAATAGAGAAAAGCCATATTCTCTCTGACGGATCTTCGGGTTTTCATCCCAGATTGTGAGTCTACTTTTCTATATGTGTTTCAATACTTGATTAATGCATATTAACAACAATTACTTGTCTAGATATCAAGATCCGGGAGTTTACCGCCCAAGAACGTTCTTGGGGAGTAAACTCCAAAATGAAACTTTAATGCTTTCTAGACCCATCCACATGTTAGGGGACTTATCAAGGACATTGTGTATGATCTTTATAACCTAGAAATCATCCTAGAAACACAAGTTCTTGGAGTTTACGGCCAAGGAACTACCTTGGGCCGTAAACCCCTTTTAAAGGGCTTAAATGCACTAAAACTTTCCCCAAATGCTTAAGGACTTAAACCCTCAATTACTTGTGCTTATTTAAGACATCTAAACCCATAAAAATCATAAGTTTCTAGGAGTTTACGGCCAAGGAACTCCCTTGGGCCGTAAACCCCTTTTTGTGGGACAAAAATCATTCCAAGCACACCTAAGGCCTTTAGACAATTTACCTTGCACCTTTGGGACTAGAATGGAGGGTAGAACACATCTAAACTACTCCTTGAAAGGAGTTTACGGCCAAGGAACATGACTTGGGCCGTAAACTCCAAGGGAAGGCACCAAAGTGTGCCTCTTGCCCCCATTAGCCTTAGATAAATTCATGGAAGCAATCCTTGATGTTTAAGTGCCTCAAAACAATTAAATCCCTAGAGTTTACGGCCGTAAACTCTAAGGTGAAGGACCTTAGGCCGTAAACTCCTATATGGGGTGTTCTAAAGCCTTAAACTGATTCATGTGTTATTCCAACAAAGCTAGGAGTGTTCTAGGATCAAGATAGCACCACAAAACACCCAAAAAAAAACACCATTTGAGGAGTTCACGGCCATAAACCCATGAGTTTACGGCCGTAAACTCCAAGGTGTGGGGTTTGTTGGATGGTGAACTCCTATACAAGGCCCTTTGATGATTCAAACCCTTTTGCCTTGTCCCGTAGCAACTTAGATGCAACCATTTGAACCTTAAACTCTCACAAAAGTGTTTAAATGTTTTCTAAGTGTCTTAACTTATTTATTTAAGTTATTATTTGTCTAATTAGTTATATATATGCTTATTATATGATAACTAGGCTCGTGCGTGTAAACCAGTCTCCGTTTGTCACCTAGCACGGTAGCCGACACTGCAATTCAGGCAACTCACCACAAGTGAGTTCATACCCCTTGAATCAACCTTTGAAACGATTTTAAGTGTTTTAAATACTTTATGGGGGGGGGATACAAGTCAAATACTTATGGGTTATTACTTAAATCACATGTGATTGTGTTTAATCACATGTGATTAATAACTAGGAAAACAACGATTTTCACCACTGTTCAAACTGTTTATCAAAATGCCTTACTTTGAAATGTTTTACAAACTGTTTTACTATCCAAACTTACTGATAGACTGTGATTCAATCAAATGCTTCTTATACTTAGACTACCTTATCAACTTATGCCTTCAAAATGATTTATAGATCGACATCAAGTCAATCTTCTCTTGAAATTACATTTATGCTTCAAAATATTTTATGAAAACTTATTTATGCTTTATATATCCAATTGCATGCCCATATATGTATAGGTATATAAATGATGTTCAAAAGGCTTAGGAATGCCATCCGCCCTATTTCCTTTTCCTCGATTTGGATGTGGTCTGGTGGGATTTCGGGTGACCCTCCGAAGGTCATTTCCATATTACTTATATATCATATATACATGTATAGACATAAAAGTACTTCCATATCCATATTTATCAGTACATCATTAGCTGGTTACCATTGGGGTAACGCATGACAATACATATACAGATATACTAGATACAATACATATACAGATATACTAGAAACAATACATATACAGATATACTAGAAACAATACATATACAGATATACTAGAAACAATACATATACAGATATACTAGATACAATACATATACAGATATACGAGAAACAATACATATACAGATATACGAGAAACAATACATATACATAAATACGTAATAATTGTGATCCACTGTATCGGGCATGCCTTAATTGTCATGGCCCGAGTTGTAGCCAGAATTCTCTTGGAGGGAGAGCGTGAGTTTGCGTATAGATCTATACTGGATTGACTATCCTACACCTTGCTGCTAGCTACAGCCGGACCTGCAGGTCTGCGGGTGCCAAACGTCATTTCTTTTATTACGACCATTCATTATGTCGTTGTTACTAGTCGATAGCATGGTGCAATTTATCACATTATGCATTAGGATAAATCCGGTTTAAGGTAGTAGTATTAGTACAGCAGTAGTCTTATTATACAAAGCTACAGTACTACAATGATTTACCCATTACATATTTTAGTGATAATCTCACTTAAAGCATTAGTGTACAAACTATATTTTAACAAATGATAGTTATACTTGGGTAATAACATACTTTTACAACAGACAAGTTTACAAAACAATTTAGCCTTGGTAGAAGGTTACTTTTATAGAAAATATAGGATTTTCTGAGAGATTCAAACTTTTACAAACACTTTCAAACAATTGCTTACATTTTTACAAACTTATACATTGCGACAGGTTCAAACATTTCTACAAGAAACACTGACACTAAAATACTTATGAACTCACCAGCTTAATGCTGATAAACTCTTTCAAAATAACTTGTATTCTCAGGTCATCAGTAGACAGGTACAGAGGCCAGCTTTTGAGAAGATGGAGTGCTTTCAAGACTCATCTCATATTATTTTGTGTTTCATTATTTTGGTGTCTATAACTGTACATAACACACTTGTATTAAAATTATATATTTAATACAATGGATGATGTTGTTTGCTTATTTACATTTACTGTGTTGCGATACTATACATGACGTCCTCCGTCCCAGAACGTTTCCGCCGTTCTTGGTTTTGGGGTGTGACATCAAAGTTCCAAAAGTTCAAAATTTTGGAACCCTAATATGATTTAGGAAAGTAACAGCTCTATAAAGTACTATTAAGTACCCTTCGGGGGTGTATAGCACTCAAAATGGGATATAACTATGTCGAAAACCCTTACTCTACGAAGAAAAACATTAATAAAGGCTCCTGATAAAGTCCCTTTCAATCTCCCCGTTATATATATATATATATATATATATATATATATATATATATATATATATATATACTAAATCTCTCTAATTATGTGAAATCTGTCCATGTATGTGAAATCTCTCCCAAATCTCTACAAGTATGTAAAATCTCTCCCATATCTCTCTAAATATGTGAAATCTCTCTTAAATCTCCCTATGTAACCCTTCCTTAGTCAAATTTCAGCTCATAATGAGAGGAGTAAAGTTTGAAGGAACACGCCCAAGGAACTCCTTAATTAGCTTTAGACCACCCCCCCCCCCCCCCTCCTTCAGAATTTTTAGGATGACTCCGGAAATAAGAAGCTCTGGAAAGACCCACCACCGGACCATCTCGCAATCTCGGAACATCCTGACTCCGGACAATCTCGCACCTCAAAGCTTTTTGGTTCCGGAAGACCTCGCCTCACGCTATTCGGAATTGGGAGCCGGTTTCGCACATCCGGACCGGACCACTGACTCTGCCTCCTAACTTCAAAACTGAGGAAATGCTTCGGAAATTGAAAATCAGCTTTGGAATTTCGCTTGTGACTCCGAAACTAGTTAGATGACTCCGGAAATTCAATATGGAATCCGAAATTCACTTATAGGCTATGGATTTTGTCATTTTCGGACTTTTTCTTTAGTTTAGGACATTTTGACGTCGGGGATTCCTCCAAGCTCGTATTTTTCATTTCCTAAACCCCTTAAACCCCTAATTTATGCCAAAATTAATTATTTTAATCATATTTACATAAAATAATACCCAAGATTTTTAAATAGATTTTAAGAAGATAAAGTTGTTTGACTTTATGATGTGATGTAAATCTCTCATTTCCCATGCAAATCTCAGTAAAAAACACATTATCCATAGAAAATAACCTTTATCCACCAGGCCTCCATGCAAATGTCAAGTCACCCTTATCTCCCCACTTAAGAATACGTGAGCTCCTTTCCCCCACCTCCCACTTCTCATGTTCATACTCAGTAAACTCCTAGGAAGTGCTCTCAACTCCTTCAAGCTTCAAGTCTCATTCCTTCAAAGAAAATTCCAAGATTTCTTCTTGTAAGTATTTTATCTCCTTTGACTGGTGATTCTTCACATTATTCTAAGATTTCATTATACTTGTACATAAAACTTATTCTTAGAGCACTCTACAGATTTAAGAATTTTCCAAGATTAGGAGCTTGGAAATTTCCTCACCTCTCTTTAAAACCACCCAGCAAGTTAACCAAGGTGAGCTTCATACCCCACCTTTTTCTATGTTTTTATTGTTTCTGGGGGAGAATATAAGTAAAATCTTGTCTAAATCCTTAGGTAATTTCGTGTATTTGTATGTTTACTGTGTGTGTTAAAATATTATTCTTCTATATTATACATTTTCATAAACGTGGGTTTCACAGATCTTATGAAAATTTGAAAAATAGATAAAAACCATACTTTGGGTACAAGAAGAACCTCTCAAGGTTTTTGGATGTGTCCATTTATACCCCCTTATTTCACATCCCAATATCTAGAGATAAAAAGTTGTTGAAATATATTTATAAGTTGATGCTAATGCTAGAATCTTCAAAGTTTGGAACTTTATGACTTTTTTGCAAACTATTAGGGGGTATTTTATAACTATTTTATATAAGTAAATTCGTCAAGGAAAATGTATAAGTAGAGCCTTTATGACAAAAAAATTCACATGTCATAAAGTTGTTGTCATAACTTCACCCAAGTCATAGTTTTATAAAAATCATAATTTGGCATTTTCCGGCAAATTGATGACACACTTAGTATTTTATAAAGGAAAAGGGGATGCTTGCTGGTTTCGATAATATTCGATCTTTTTTATAAATAATCAAAATGTACTGATTCCAACAAACGAAACGAATGAAAACGAAATATCTAGTTACGATTACAACTATTATTAATCATTTACTAAATAATGGTTTTCAGGATTCGCTCAAAGATCGGTTAGTATTCTAGTCAGACAAATCTTCGCACTACATATATTAATACAATATTGTACGCTTTAAGTCTTGCAAGAGTTATAACTAGATTTACTTAGAGGGAGAGCGAGAATTTGTGTATAGATCTATACGGGGTTGTGTCACACCCCAAAACCAAGAACGGCGGAAACGTTCTGGGGCGGAGGACGTCATGTATAGTATCACAACACAGTAAATGTAAATAAGCAAACAACATCATCCATTGCATTAAATATATAATTTTAATACAAGTATGTTCTGTACAGTTATAGACACCAAAAATAATGAAACACAAAATAATATGAGATGAGTCTTGAAAGCACTCCATCTTCTCAAAAGCTGGCCTCGGTACCTGTCTACTGATGACCTGAGAATACAAGTTATTTTGAAAGAGTTTATCAGCATTAAGCTGGTGAGTTCATAAGTATTTTAGTGTCAATGTTTCTTGTAAAAACGTTTGAACCTGTCTCAATGTATAAGTTTGTAAAAATGTAAGCAAATGTTTGAAAGTGTTTGTAAAAGTTTGAATCTCTCAGAAAATCCTATATTTTCTATAAAAGTAACCTTCTACCAAGGCTAAACTGTTTTGTAAACTTGTCTGTTGTAAAAGTATGTAATTACCCAAGTATAACTATCATTTATTAAAATATAGTTTGTACACTAATACTTAAGTGAGATTATCGCTAAAATATGTAATGGGTAAATCATTGTAGTACTGTAGCTTTGTATAATAAGACTACTGTTGTACTAAATACTACTACCTTAAACCGGATTTATATTAAGGCATAATGTGATAAATTGCACCATGCTATCGACTGGTAACAACGACATAATGAATGGTCGTAATAAGAAATGACGTTTGGCACCCGCAGACCTGCAGGTCCGGCTGTAGCTAGCAGCAAGGTGTAGGATAGTCAATCCAGTATAGATCTATACGCAAACTCACGCTCTCCCTCTAAGAGAATTCTGGCTACAACTCGGGCCATGACATTTAAGGCATGCCCGATACAGTGGGTCACAATTATTACGTATTTATGTATATGTATTGTTTCTCGTATATCTGTATATGTATTGTTTCTCGTATATCTGTATATGTATTGTTTCTCGTATAACTGTATATGTATTGTTTCTCGTATAACTGTATATGTATTGTTTCTAGTATATCTGTATATGTATTGTTTCTAGTATATCTGTATATGTATGATCCTGCGTTACCCCGATGGTAACCAGCTAATGATGTACTGATGAGTATGAATATGGAAGTACTTTTATGTCTATATATGTATATATGATATATAAGTAATATTGAAACGACCTTCGGATGGTCACCCGAAATCCCACCAGACCACATCCAAATCGAGGAAAAGGAAATAGGGCGGATGGCATTCCTAAGCCTTTTGAACATTATTTATATATCTATACATATATGGGCATGCAATTGTATATATAAAGCATAAATAAGTTTTCATAAAACAATTGAAGTGTAAATATGATTTCTAAAGGAGATTGACTTGATGTCGATCTATAAAGCAATTTGAAGGTATAAGTTGATAAAGTAGTCTAAGTATAAGAAGCATTTGCTTAAATCACAGTCTATAAGTAAGTTTGGATAGTAAAAACAGTTTGTAGAACATTTCAAAGTAAGGCATTTTGAATAACAGTTTGAACAGTGGTAAAAATCGTTGTTTTCCTAGTTATTAATCACATGTGATTAAACACAATCACATGTGATTGAAGTAATAACCTATAAGTATTAGACTTGTATTCCCCCCCATAAAGTATTTAAAACACTTAAAATCATTTCAAAGGTTGATTCAAGGGGTATGAACTCACTTGTGGTGAGTCGTTTGAATTGCAGTGTCGGCTACCGTGCTAGGTGACAAACGGAGAGTGGTTTACACGCACGAGCCTAGTTATCATATAATAAACATATATATAACTAATTAGACAAATAATAACTTAAATAAATAAGTTAATAAACTTAGAAAGCATTTAAACACTTTTGTGAGTGTTTAGGGTCCAAATGGTTGTATCTAAGTTGCTACGGGACAAGGCAAAAGGGTTTGAAACATCAAATAGCCTTGTTTAGGAGTTCACCATCCAACAAACCCCACACCTTGGAGTTTACGGCCGTAAACTCATAGGTTTATGGCCGTGAACTCCTCAAATGGTGTTTTTGGGTGTTTTGTGGTGTTATCTTGCATCTAGAACACTTCTATCCTTATTGGAATAATGCATGAATTAGTTTTAAGGCTCTAGAATACTCCATGAGGGAGTTTACGGCCTAAGGTCTTTCACCTTAGAGTTTACGGCCGTAAACTCTAGGAAATAAATTGGTTTGAGGCTCTTAAACATCAAGAATGGCATCCATGATTTTATCTAAGGCTAATGGGGACAAAAGGCACACTTTGGTTCCTTTACTTGGAGTTTACGGCCCAAGTCATGTTCCTTGGCCGTAAAATCCTTTCAAGGAGTAGTTTAGATGTGTTCTACCCTCCATTCTAGTCCCAAAGGTGCAAGGTAAATTGTCTAAAGGCCTTAGGTGTGCTTGGAATGATTTTTGTCCCACAAAAAGGGGGTTTACGGCCCAAGGGAGTTCCTTGGCCGTAAACTCCTAAAAACTTATGGCTTTTATGGTCTTTTGATGTTCTACACAAACACAAGCACTAGTGGTTAAGTTCCTTAAGCATTTGGGGAAAGTTTTAGGGCATTTAAGCCCTTGAAAAGGGGTTTACGGCCCAAGGGAGTTCCTTGGCCGTAAACTCCTAGAACTTGTGTTTCTTGGATGATTTCTAGGCTATAAAGATCATACACAATGTCCTTGATAAGTCCCCTAACATGTGGATGGGTCTACAAAGCATTAAAGTTTCATTTTGGAGTTTACTCCCCAAGAACGTTCTTGGGCGGTAAACTCCCGGATCTTGATATCTAGACAAGTAATTGTTGTTAATATGCATTAATCAAGTATTGAAACACATATAGAAAAGTAGACTCATAATCTGGGATGAAAACCCGAAGATCCGTCAGAGAGAATATGGCTTTTCTCTAGTTGGAATTGTGAATAATGAATTAATTTAATTCAGAAAACTATTTATAGTCCTGGAATATTTTGACAGAAAATATTTTCATTCCTGATATTGGACTGTAACAGTATGAAACTTGAAATGCCCAAGTTTCACAAAACCAGGAGTATCCACTCTCCTGATATCATCTAAAACATAAACCCTAATGTGCACAAACTTGTTCGGAAAAGCTTGAAAATCACAGAAACTGAACTAGCTTCTATTGAATAGACGAGGTTCGTACAAATGGAATTTCGGGTTGTCACATCATCCCCCTGTTAGAGGGAATTTCGTCCCGAAATTAGAATTTAAGCAGATAAAAGTTACAAACAATTAAGCGAAAAGATGAGGGTATTTCAACTTCATCTGATCCTCGCATTCCCAAGTGAATTCCGGTCCTCGCTTAGCATTCCAGCGAACCTTCACGATAGGGATACGGCTTTGTTTCGTCTGCTTGACCTCACGGTCCATGATCTCTACAGGTTCTTCCACGAAGTTTAGGCTCTCGTTGATCTCGATCTCGTCGAGTGGGATTACGAGAGTCTCGTCGGACAGACACTTCTTCAAGTTAGATACGTGGAATGTAGAATGTACGTTACGCAGTGTGTCGGGTGGATCAAGTTTGTAAGGTACGGGGCCGACTCTGGCAAGAATCTCGAAAGGCCCTATGTACCTCGGATTTAGCTTCCCACGCTTGCCGAAGCGTATCAAGCCTTTCCAGGGTGAGACTTTGAGAAGGACTCGGTCTCCCACCTGAAATTCCAAAGGTTTTCTTCGTTTGTCGGCGTAGCTCTTCTGTCGGTCTCTAGAGGCTTTCAATCGTTCACGGATTTGAACGATCTTCTCTGTCTTTTCCCGAATGATTTCCGAACCAGTGAGAGTACTGTCGGAAGCTTGCCCTCTTGCTAATTGGGTATCACCAACCTCAGCCCAGCACAGAGGGGATCTGCACTTGCGGCCGTAGAGAGCTTCAAATGGAGCAGCCTTGATGCTCGTGTGGTAACTGTTATTATAGGAAAATTCGACAAGGGGTAGATGAGTATCCCATGCCTTCCCAAAATCAATCACACAGGCTCGCAACATGTCTTCCAATGTTTAAATGGTTCTCTCACTCTGTCCGTCGGTCTGTGGATGGTAGGCTGTGCTCATATCCAGCCTTGTTCCCAGGGAACGTTGTAGGGATTGCCAAAATCTTGAAGTGAACCTACTATATCTATTGGAGATAATGGAAATAGGTACACCATGCAACCGTACAATTTCCCTAATGTATGTTCTCGTAAGTTTCTCCATCTTGTCGGTTTCTTTGATAGGCAGGAAGTGTGCAGACTTAGTCAATCTATCAACGATGACCCATATGGTGTCAAGTCCACCCATTGTCTTGGGCAACTTGGTTATGAAGTCCATAGTGATCCGCTCCCACTTCCACTCTGGGATCTCTGGTTGTTGCAGTAAGCCAGAGGGCTTCTGATACTCGACCTTAACCTTTGCGCAAGTAAGGCATTTACTTACGAAGGTAGCAATCTCTGCTTTCATATTAGGCCACCAGTATAGCTTTTTCAGATCCAGATACATCTTATCTGAACCTGGGTGGACGGAATACCGAGTGTTGTGCGCCTCGGTCATGACCAAGTCTCGGAAACCACCGTGTTTCGGTGTCCAGATCCGGTTCATGAAATATAACGCTCCGTCACCCTTGGCTTCGAAGTTCTTGTCCATTCGTCTAAGAGCTTCACTCGACACATTTTCAGGTTTCATGGCCTCAAGCTGAGCCGCCTGAATTTGCTTAGTCAGGTGTGAATGGATGGTTATTGATAATGACTTGACCTTGCGACCAAAATATTCTTTCCAACTTAGGGCGTCTGCTACTACGTTGGCTTTACCCAGATGATAACGAATATCGCATTCGTAGTCACTGAGTAGCTCGACCCACCATCGTTGTCTCATGTTGAGCTCCTTCTGATTGAAAATGTGTTGTAAACTCTTGTGGTCGGTAAAGATAGTGCTCTTTGTTCCATACAAGTAATGTCTCCAGATCTTCAGAGCAAACACTACTGCTCCTAGTTCAAGATCGTGGGTCGTGTAGTTAACCTCATGTGTCTTCAAATGTCTCGAGGCGTAGGCGATGACTTTACCTCGCTGCATCAGAACACATCCGTGTCCTTGATTGGATGCATCGCAATAGACAACGAAGTCTTCTACTCCTTCTGGAAGGGATAGTATTGGTGCGGTGCATAAGGCTCGTTTGAGCGTTTGGAACGCTCTTTCTTGTTTCTCTTCCCAGTCAAAGGCCACGCCTTTCTGGGTCAGGGTCGTAAGAGGCTTCGCTATTCGGGAGAAGTTCTGAATGAATCTGCGGTAGTAGCCAGCAAGACCTAGAAATTGGCGAATTGCTGTAGGTGTCTTTGGTGCTGACCAGTTCTCAATTGCTTTTATTTTGGATGGGTCCACGTGGATTCCTTCTTCGCTAACCACGTGTCCTAAGAATTCGACTCTTCGGATCCAAAATTCACATTTCGAGAACTTCGCATAAAGTTTCTCCTTTCGTAGTGTCTCTAGAACTTGTCGCAGATGATCACCATGCTCCTTCTTACTTCGGGAGTAGATCAGGATGTCATCAATGAAAACGATGACGAACTGATCTAAGTAAGGCCGGCATACTCTATTCATCAGATCCATGAAGACTGCGGGCGCATTGGTCAATCCGAATGGCATCACCACGAACTCGTAGTGTCCGTGACGAGTTCGGAAGGTTGTCTTCGGCACATCCTCCTCAAGCACTCGTAACTGGTGATATCCGAATCTCAGATCAATTTTGGAAAAATAGTTCGCCCCTTGCAGTTGATCGAATAGATCATCTATGCGTGGCAGAGGGTAACGATTCTTTATCGTCAATTTGTTGAGTTCTCTGTAGTCAATACACATACGGAATGATCCGTCTTTCTTCTTAACGAACAAGACCGGTGCTCCCCAAGGAGAGAAACTTGGTCTTATAAAGCCCTTGCTGAGCAGTTCGTTAAGTTGACCAGAGAGTTCTTGCATCTTGGCTGGTGCTAAACGGTAGGGCGACTTGGCTACTGGGGTAGCTCCTGGGACTAAGTCTATTCTGAACTCGACTTGTCGTTGCGGAGGTAACCCGGGTAGTTCTTCTGGGAAAATGTCGGGGAATTCGCTCACTACTGGGAGGTTCTTTAGTTCTTTCGTTTCTAGGTTCGTGTCGACAACGTGAGCAAGAAATGCATGGTATTCTTTGCGTAGATATTTCTGTGCTTGAATACTAGATATAATGCGAAGACTCGCACCAGGTTTGTCGTCGTAGACTATAAGAGTTTCGTTAGACGGGAGGTTTAGTCGGACTGCTTTCTCGTAGCACATGATGTCGGCGCGATGAAGACTTAACCAATCCATGCCGATAATAACGTCGAAACTTTTTATTGAGACCTGCATAAGGTCAATTGGGAATGAATGGTTATCTAAGGTTAGAAGACAACCTAAGTATATGCTATTAGTACTTTCAGTTTTCCCATTGGCCATTTCTACTGTGAATTGTTCATTAAGTGCGTGTGGTTGTTGCTTAAGCATGCGAGCAAATTTGTGGTTTACGAAGCTTCGCTCCGCTCCACTATCGAACAGAATGCATGCATAGGAGTTATCAAGGAGGAACGTACCAGTCACCACTGTCGGGTCAGCGACTGCTTCCCCGTGGCCTATTGCTAGTACTCTCCCTGCTCCCCCAGCATTCCTCGCCTTAGGGCAGTCTCTTTTAAAGTGGCCTGTTTCGCCACATCCATAGCAAGTTGGGCTCACGCCAGAGCCAGGAACTTGGGAGATCGGTTGCGCCGGGAACCTACAGAATCGGACGGTGTGTCCTTTTCTGTGGCAGTTAGAACACTGCATTTCACGGCAGGCGCCGTTATGGTGGAAGTTGCACTTGTTGCACTTCGGCAAACTTCCAGAATACTGCTTCCCCGGAGCAGTGACAGCAGTAGGGGTACCGCAGCATGTACTGCTACGATTTGCTATTTCTTTGAAGCACGCTGCTTCTTCTTCTCGTCCCAGATCTTCCGCTTGTTGCCAGCGGGTTTAGGGGGTTCCGGGATGGCTAGGGTGGTTGTTGATGCAGGGGTCTTGACTCCATGGTCAATAAGTCTTTGTGCCAATCGCTTGGCACTGTCGAAGGTAGCAGGGTTGGATGCTAAGACATTCCCCTGGTACGGAGGCACTAGCCCCCATACATACCGCTCAATCTTTTTCCCTTCAGTGGGAACCATGTTGGGGCATAGGGCCACCAGTTCGCTAAAACGGGCAGTGTAAGCGATCACGTTGGTGCCCTTCATTGTCAGATTCCAGAGTTCATGTTCCAACTTCTGGACTTTGCCCCTAGGGCAGTACTCCTCAGTCATGAGGTCCTTCATCGTTGCCCAGCCCATGTCGTTAGCCACGACGAGGGTTAGGGCTTTGACATGGCCGTTCCACCACGTTAGGGCTTTATCCTCGAAGGTGCATGCGACATATTTCACCTTGAATGCTGCAGGGCACGAACAAATTTCGAAGACTGATTCAGTCTTCTCGAACCATTGCGAGAGAGCAATGACCCCGCCGGTGCCATGGAAAGGCTTCGGCTTGCAGTTTGTGAAATCCTTGTAGGAGCACTCCCTCGAGCGCACAGGGATTTCAACTGGGATAGATTCAACAGGGGTTCCACCTCTGCTGGCATCGGATGAGTGATACTGAGCCATGGCAGTTGCCACTGCTGCAGCTACGGCAGCATTCAGAGCTACAGTATCGATGACCGCAGGGGGTGGAGGCGGTGGAGGTACAGGATTATTCCTATTTCTGGGAGACTTGCGAGGAGGCATCCTTCAGCTATAAGTTTATAAAAACAAGAAGGATGTTACGAATCAAATTGTAAGCAAAGTGAGAGTGACCCATGGACTAAATAACCATAGCCCAACCGTTGAATGAGTGTTTGAAATCACAATAAGGAATATTAGTAGGAATACACAAGTGTACAAATTTTTCCCACATAACAGATTTCAATAGTACGGGTATTACTGATGTAATAAGTCCAAGGAAAATCGACCTAACAGTAGGTCTTACATCATACCATAAGGACAATACTGACAGCCCTAGATTCCTAATTAGAGTACTGAAAGTTAGGAATATTTTACAGACAAGTGCCACTTAGTGCACATAAGTTCAAGGCTATCCCTAAATCAAAAGACAGAGATGTACTAGACATCATCTAATGGCGATGGGAATTCCTCGGGCGATCCCAGAGGTCGGACACTTGGCGAAACACCTCCTGGAGGTGTCGGTCCTGAGCTCTCTGACGAGCTCGAAGTTCTACGACTTCAGCACGGGAGGCAGCCAGCTGTTGCTGCAGAGTTTCGTTGGTTCTTCGGGTCCGTTTCATGTCTTCTTCAAGACGGCGAATGCAAACTGTATTGACACCTGAATTGGCATCAATCTCCATGACCCTATCGATGGCTGCTCGACCTTGCTCGACATTACGAGCTATTCTGCGGATGATTACCGGCAGAGCTCTATCAGCAGAGCCACCATCGCTAATATTGTAAAAGGTTCGGTCCCCAAAGTATTGTAAGGGCTGACCTTGCTCATCACTCCAGCGATTCAGATTGTTTGCCCACATGGGAGTAGGGCCTGGAAATGCTGGTCGAGGGTTGTTGTTCGGGGCTTGACCTACTAGCGGTAGGTTGTTGACTTCAGGCTCGGAGTCAGATCCATCTGAAAAACCTTCTGCGAGGTGATCATCCAAAGGGATTGGATGATCATCTTCAGGCTCCTCATCGATCCACCCGGCATTGCCTTCATCGGGAAAGTACGGGTCGCCATGATGGAATCCAGCCATTTAGATCTACGCGAGAAGAGAGGTATAAGAATGTAGTATACGTGTAACTAATAGCACAAAATACTCCTATAGTATTTTAAGTTCTAAGTTCTACTGATCTTCTTGTGGTATTGTTGGTAAGTTTTTAGACTTGTTAACATATGACAACCATTCTAGGGCATATGCTAATCACTCCTAGGACCAGCATAGTTGATCAGGCTATGCCATTCCCAGGACTGACCATACATCCCCGAGCTCACTTGTGATATTCAACAATCGTAATACTTTTGTTCTTGTCATTGTGACACCGATTTTAGTATGAATGTAGACTAGTATACTTAATTAAATATTTTATCATTTAAAGTATAGACTCTTGGTCAGAGTGTTTTAGTCCCTTTTGGGTTTATAGATTAGTATATCTTTTATGGGTTGATATACCTGATTCACTATAAACAATGCTCTGACACCAATCTGTCACACCCCAAAACCAAGAACGGTGGAAACGTTCTGGGGCGGAGGACGTCATGTATAGTATCACAACACAGTAAATGTAAATAAGCAAACAACATCATCCATTGCATTAAATATATAATTTTAATACAAGTATGTTCTGTACAGTTATAGACACCAAAAATAATGAAACACAAAATAATATGAAATGAGTCTTGAAAGCACTCCATCTTCTCAAAAGCTGGCCTCGGTACCTGTCTACTGATGACCTGAGAATACAAGTTATTTTGAAAGAGTTTATCAGCATTAAGCTGGTGAGTTCATAAGTATTTTAGTGTCAATGTTTCTTGTAAAAACGTTTGAACCTGTCTCAATGTATAAGTTTGTAAAAATGTAAGCAAATGTTTGAAAGTGTTTGTAAAAGTTTGAATCTCTCAGAAAATCCTATATTTTCTATAAAAGTAACCTTCTACCAAGGCTAAACTGTTTTGTAAACTTGTCTGTTGTAAAAGTATGTAATTACCCAAGTATAACTATCATTTATTAAAATATAGTTTGTACACTAATACTTAAGTGAGATTATCGCTAAAATATGTAATGGGTAAATCATTGTAGTACTCTAGCTTTGTATAATAAGACTACTGTTGTACTAAATACTACTACCTTAAACCGGATTTATATTAAGGCATAATGTGATAAATTGCACCATGCTATCGACTGGTAACAACGACATAATGAATGGTCGTAATAAGAAATGACGTTTGGCACCCGCAGACCTGCAGGTCCGGCTGTAGCTAGCAGCAAGGTGTAGGATAGTCAATCCAGTATAGATCTATACGCAAACTCACGCTCTCCCTCTAAGAGAATTCTGGCTACAACTCGGGCCATGACATTTAAGGCATGCCCGATACAGTGGGTCACAATTATTACGTATTTATGTATATGTATTGTTTCTCGTATATCTGTATATGTATTGTTTCTCGTATATCTGTATATGTATTGTTTCTCGTATATCTGTATATGTATTGTTTCTCGTATAACTGTATATGTATTGTTTCTCGTATAACTGTATATGTATTGTTTCTAGTATATCTGTATATGTATTGTTTCTAGTATATCTGTATATGTATGATCCTGCGTTACCCCGATGGTAACCAGCTAATGATGTACTGATGAGTATGAATATGGAAGTACTTTTATGTCTATATATGTATATATGATATATAAGTAATATTGAAACGACCTTCGGATGGTCACCCGAAATCCCACCAGACCACATCCAAATCGAGGAAAAGGAAATAGGGCGGATGGCATTCCTAAGCCTTTTGAACATTATTTATATATCTATACATATATGGGCATGCAATTGTATATATAAAGCATAAATAAGTTTTCATAAAACTATTGAAGTGTAAATATGATTTCAAAAGGAGATTGACTTGATGTCGATCTATAAAGCAATTTGAAGGTATAAGTTGATAAAGTAGTCTAAGTATAAGAAGCATTTGTTTAAATCACAGTCTATAAGTAAGTTTGGATAGTAAAAACAGTTTGTAGAACATTTCAAAGTAAGGCATTTTGAATAACAGTTTGAACAGTGGTAAAAATCGTTGTTTTCCTAGTTATTAATCACATGTGATTAAACACAATCACATGTGATTGAAGTAATAACCTATAAGTATTAGACTTGTATTCCCCCCCCCCCCCCATAAAGTATTTAAAACACTTAAAATCATTTCAAAGGTTGATTCAAGGGGTATGAACTCACTTGTGGTGAGTCGTTTGAATTGCAGTGTCGGCTACCGTGCTAGGTGACAAACGGAGACTGGTTTACACGCACGAGCCTAGTTATCATATAATAAACATATATATAACTAATTAGACAAATAATAACTTAAATAAATAAGTTAATAAACTTAGAAAGCATTTAAACACTTTTGTGAGTGTTTAGGGTCCAAATGGTTGTATCTAAGTTGCTACGGGACAAGGCAAAAGGGTTTGAAACATCAAATAACCTTGTTTAGGAGTTCACCATCCAACAAACCCCACACCTTGGAGTTTACGGCCGTAAACTCATAGGTTTATGGCCGTGAACTCCTCAAATGGTATTTTTGGGTGTTTTGTGGTGTTATCTTGCATCTAGAACACTTCTATCCTTATTGGAATAATGCATGAATTAGTTTTAAGGCTCTAGAATACTCCATGAGGGAGTTTACGGCCTAAGGTCTTTCACCTTAGAGTTTACGGCCGTAAACTCTAGGAAATAAATTGGTTTGAGGCTCTTAAACATCAAGAATGGCATCCATGATTTTATCTAAGGCTAATGGGGACAAGAGGCACACTTTGGTGCCTTCACTTGGAGTTTACGGCCCAAGTCATGTTCCTTGGCCGTAAACTCCTTTCAAGGAGTAGTTTAGATGTGTTCTACCCTCCATTCTAGTCCCAAAGGTGCAAGGTAAATTGTCTAAAGGCCTTAGGTGTGCTTGGAATGATTTTTGTCCCACAAAAAGGGGGTTTACGGCCCAAGGGAGTTCCTTGGCCGTAAACTCCTAAAAACTTATGGATTTTATGGTCTTTTGATGTTCTACACAAACACAAGCACTAGTGGTTAAGTTCCTTAAGCATTTGGGGAAAGTTTTAGGGCATTTAAGCCCTTGAAAAGGGGTTTACGGCCCAAGGGAGTTCCTTGGCCGTAAAATTCTAGAACTTGTGTTTCTTGGATGATTTCTAGGCTATAAAGATCATACACAATGTCCTTGATAAGTCCCCTAACATGTGGATGGGTCCAGAAAGCATTAAAGTTTCATTTTGGAGTTTACTCCCCAAGAACGTTCTTGGGCGGTAAACTCCCGGATCTTGATATCTAGACAAGTAATTGTTGTTAATATGCATTAATCAAGTATTGAAACACATATAGAAAAGTAGACTCACAATCTGGGATGAAAACCCGAAGATCCGTCAGAGAGAATATGGCTTTTCTCTAGTTGGAATTGTGAATAATGAATTAATTTAATTCAGAAAACTATTTATAGTCCTGGAATATTTTGACAGAAAATATTTTCATTCCTGATATTGGACTGTAATAGTATGAAACTTGAAATGCCCAAGTTTCACAAAACCAGGAGTATCCACTCTCCTGATATCATCTAAAACATAAACCCTAATGTGCACAAACTTGTTCGGAAAAGCTTGAAAATCACAGAAACTGAACTAGCTTCTATTGAATAGACGAGGTTCGTACAAATGGAATTTCGGGTTGTCACAGGTTGACACCCCGCACTTTCGCTGTTCGCTACAGCTAGTCCGGATAGTCTAGGGTGATAAATGTCTTGAGTAAAACTGACGCCTAAAGAATGTCATAACAGATACGCCATGATATCAGTATGGTTATAATGACTCACTAGAATATATAAGAAATGGGTTTATACATAATTCACTTTCGGCTTACAATCAACTATGTTTTGATTATCTCAACGAAACCTTTTCCACACAAGTATTATACTTTTGTTAAAACTACTATATTTTTATATACATCTGAAAATATAGGATTTTCTGAGGGAAATGATTTATTACAATTACAAAATCAATGAACTAAGACACACATGAAACTATACTCGATTTGAAATTAGACTCACAAATATTTTGATAAGAAAATATCGGATTTTCTTGATTTCGAAACTATCGTCGATGTTTTATACAAAAATGCTTATGAGCTCACCAACATATTTTATGTTGACGCTTTTTCAAACGACTTGTATTCTAAGGAAATCAATAAGCAGGTTATGGATCGTGGACACATGATTATTTTGCTGCATTTTGGAATTTGCTTACTAGTGTCTTTTTTGTGTAAACTTGAGAACATGAACATGATGTAAAACAATGTAAGCTTGTTATATTGATGTATGATGTTTGATTTTTCTATGTTTCATTTATATACAATTGGTATGATACTACACAGTGACGTCACCCACCTCCGGACGTTTCCATCGTTCTGGTTCGGGGGTGTGACAGATTGGTATCAGAGCATTGTTTATATTAAACTAGTATATCTAACCATACAGGATATACAACTATAAATACAATGGGACTAAAACACTCTGACTAGAAGGAACACATACTTGCTAGAACTGTATCATAACAAGGAATAAAACCAAATAACCCAGAGGTTGAACACTACAGTCAATCCTAGGCAGATATGTAATCATATCTGGGATAAATATAGCCTGATCAACTATATTTATTTGAGATATGACCAACATGTGTTCAGGAGTGGTAGTGGTGTTGCAACAGGTCTAAAGCTTCCAACTCATTATCCAAAAGTTATAAGAACCAACACTAAAATAAGTAAAATACTATAGTATTATTTTGACACACTAACTATTTTCTCGTACTCACATATTCTTGCACGGACAACACGACAGGTTTTCATCACCCCGGAGACCTATACTTTACCAATCAGGGGAATGGAGGTTGGATTGAGGAAGACCCAGAAGAAGACCTAGAAGAAGACCCCGAGGAACCCATGAAGGATCCCAAAAATAGAGTTTGAAGAAGAGGACATCGATGAAGAAGTCGAGGAAGAGGACGAGGAAGAGGTTGAGGAGGACGAGGAATCAGATGCGGAGTCTGAGGTTATCAACCCTCCCTACATGGCAAGGGTACGACCGCAACCACCCTGGGGTTGGCGATATCGAGAGATGGAGCCGACGCCAAGGTCAGCAACCACCCTTCGGGATGAACCGAGGTTACTACGATCTCCGTCATGGGGGACTAGCGGATCACACACTCCCTGTCATGGTCAGACGTATCAGGGACATCGGTGTGCAAACTCGAGTGACCGCCTACCAGGTAATGCAAATGCTGGCGGCTATGCAGGTTACGAATACTCGCACGCAAAACCTTGAACGAGACTTTTATCCAGTGGAACGACTCGTAGAAGACCTTGCCACCGCACGAGCAGAGATCAGAGAATACCAGAAGTGACACACCGCTTTGGAGGAGTATGTGCGAATCACAGAATGCAGGTTAGCTGAGCTCCAGGGCGCATCTACGACATCGTCAAACCCACCAGAACCGACTTGTCACAACTAGTGTATGTTCACTAGCTACCACATCAACTCTCTTCTATGCACAACACTATGTATTTTCGTGTTAGATTTTATTTCAATGCGTGTATTGTATGCCTTTTAGGGAAAAAAATTTCATATACTCAAGAAATTATTATAAATGAAAAGTGGATATATATATTTTCTTATGATATGATTTCCCATTTTGCGCTCTATTGTTACTATTGCTTGTTAAAATTATACACACACTTGTTCATATGCCTCCAAATCACCGATACTTTTCTATATTCAAGAAATCTTACAACAAATACATTGGATACTCATTGCCCTCCTAATCCATGACAGAAAGATGTCGTAGAGACCAAACAGAAAGAACACCAGCACGGCACCACCACCGCCGCCGCCGCTAGAAATAAACTCTGCGGCCTTTCAAGGGACAATTTAGGCAGTAGTAACAGTAGTGTTAGTCCATATTCAAAGCGGAAATAATGGTGGAAATGGTCAAGGGATGGGAAGCTCCCATCAAGGGATGAATCAAGAACTTATAAGGTCCTGCACCTACAAAGATTTTTCTAATGCAAGACCCCATGATTTTAACGGGGATGGAGGAGTCATAGCCTTGAAACGATGGATCGAGAAGACGGAATCGTGTACGAAATATGTGAATGTCCAGAAGGAAGTAAGGTCAAATTCGCTGGCTACACCTTCATTGATCAAGCATTGTCGTGGTGGAACGGTCACATTGAGGCAATGACACTTCCCGTTGCAAATGCCATGTCTTGGGAAGAATTTAAAGAAATGATGGTCATCAAGTACTGTCCCCGAGGGGAGGTGCAAATGCTTGAGCAAGAATCGTGGAACCTTATGGTGCAGAACTCGGACATTGATGTGTACATCGCAAGGCTCAACGAGCTATCCCTCCTGTGTCCTGGTATGATTACATCTGAAGGAAAAAAGGTCGATCGATTCATTTAGGGGTTGACACCTCCCATTTAAGGTATCGTAATTTCCTCAAAACCCGAGACCTACGACAGTGCAAAGCGACTGGACAAGAAAATTTACGATCACAGTGATAAGAAAAGCACGAAAACAACCGATGGATAGAGCAAATAGGAAGGAGGAAGCAAGAAGAATTGGGGAAACAAGAGAAAAGGAAGGCAGGATACAGGGTCATCTAAGAAACCAAAGATAGTAGCAGTCCATTCTGCTACCGCTCCATCCACACCAGCCCCAACTGCCTCAGCCTCAACCACAACAGCACCAACCAAGTCATACGCGGGAACAAATGCCAAATGTAACAAGTGTTTCTATCATCACTACGGTGCACGCAAGGATTTTCAATGCACCAACTGCAATCGAAAGGGACATCTTGTCCAGTATTGCAAGATGCCCCCACAACAAAGCACACAATCCAACGATAATAACGCTGGAGCCAGCCGCGTACGTTACGGATGCGGGGAGTCCGGCCATTTTAAACGCAATTGTCCCAAGAACCAGAATCAGAATACATGAAGGGTCTTAACCATGGGGCAAGGAGAAGCGCTGCAAGATCCAACAGTGGTGACTTGTACGTTTCCCCTCAATAGCTCTTATACGTGCGTTTTATTTGATAGTGGCATTGAACGAAGCTTTGTAAGCCACAAGTTCAAGCACTTACTCAATCAAAACACTCACATATTAAATGAAACTTATACGGTCAAGATGGCCAACGGTAAAACTGAATCAACCAACGATGTCTACGTAGGATGCATACTAATGTTAAATAATCACTCCTTCCCAATCAGTTTGATGCATGTTAATATTAGGAGCTTTGATGTGATTGTTGGCATGGATTGGTTAAGCCCCCACCATGCTGAAATTATGTGTCACGAGAAGGCTGTTCGTCTTTACCTACCAAACAATGAAACTCTAATGGTTTATGGCGATAAACCAGGCTCAAACCTCCGAGTCATTTCTTGCATCCAAGCAAAAAAGTGCTTGCATAAAAATAATCGAGACTTTCTTGCTCATGTTGTGGATAAAACAAAGGAGGAGAAAAACATCAACGATATTCATGAAGTACCTGATTTTCCCAATTTATTTCCCAAGGAATTGCCTGGAATACCTCCTGAGTGCCAAGTCGAGTTCCAAATTGACCTTGTACTTGGATCCACCCCTATTGCCAAATCACCTTATAGATTAGCTCCTGCTGAGATGCAAGTGGTATCTAGTCAACTGAGTGAGCTTCTTGACAAAGGGTTCATCTGGCCGAGTTTCTCACCGTGGGGAGATCCGGTTCTGTTTGTCAAAAAGAAAGACGGTTATTTCAGAATGTTCATAGATTATCAAGAATTGAACAAGCTCACCGTCAAGAATCGATACCCACTTCCCCGAATCGATGATCTATTCGCTCAACTCTAAGGAGCCAGTTCCTTTTATAAGATAGATTTGAGATCCGGATACCATCAACTAAGATTCCGAGAGGAGGGTATCCCAAATACCAGTTTTCGAACTCGTTATGGACACTTCGAGTTCGTAGTCATGCCTTTCGGTCTCACAAACATGCCAACGGCCTTTATGGATATGATGAATAGGGTCTGCCAGCCATTTCTTGATAACTTCGTGATTGTTTTCATCGATGATATACTCATTTACTCTACGAGCAAGGAAGAGCACAACCAACATTTAAGAAAAATTTTGGGAACTTTGAGAGTAGAAAAGCTTTATGTGAAATTCTCAAAATGCACATTCTGGATTTGTAGAGTGGAATTTTTGGGTCACATAGTCAGTGAAGAGGGAATACATGTGGACCCTACCGAGATCAAAACCATCAAGGGCTGGGCAACCCCCAGAACCCCAACCGAGATCCAACAATTTTTAGGCCTCACCGGTTATTCCCAAAGATTCATCCAAAACTTCTCAAAAATCGTCTAGCCTCTCACCATTCTCACCCAGAAGGGTGCGCCTTTCCTTTGGAATGACAAACAAGAAGCTGCCTTCCAAACCCTGAAACAAGCCCTCTGCAGTGCCCCAGTACTATCCTTGCCACAAGGAATTGACGACTTCATAGTATACTTTGATGCTTCCAATCAAGGGTTAGGTTGTGTGCTTAAGCAGCGAGGAATGGTTATAGCGTACGCCTCAAGACAGCTAAAAACCCATGAAGTAAAATACACCACCCATGACCTCAAGCTAGGAGCTATGGTCTTCACTTTAAAGTTTTGGAGGCACTACCTATATGGTACCAAGTGCACCATCTTTACAGATCACAAGAGCCTCCAGCATATCCTGAGTCAAAAAGAATTGAACATGAGGCAACGAAGATGGGTCGAACTGCTAAACGACTATGAGTGCGAAATCAAGTACCACCCAGGCAAAGCAAATGTAGTAGTTGATGCCTTAAGTCTAAAAGAGTACTCGGGTCGCCGAGTAAAGACATTGTCGATGACCATCCATTCCGATCTATCCTCACAAATCACGGAGGCCCAGCAGGAAGCCTTGAAGCAGGAAAAAGTCACCAATGAAGCATTGTGCGGAATGGAAAAGAATCTGATAGTCAAAGAAGACGGAGCCTATTATCTTACGGACCGAGTCTAGATGCTGAAGTTCAGTGGAATTCGGGACGTGATAATAAGTGAGGCTCACAAAATGAGGTACTCGATCCATCCGGGTTTCGATAAGTTGTACCTGGATATGAAGCAACATTATTGGTGGCCGAATATGAAAGCAGAGATTGCTACTTATGTTGGCAAGTGTCTCACTTGTGCCAAGGTTAAAATGGAGTATCAGAAGCCCTCAGGTCTACTCCACAAACCCGAAATACCCGAGTGGAAATGGGAGAGGATAACAATGGATTTTATAACCAAATTACCCAAGACGACAAACGGCCTGGATGCTATCTGGGTGATTGTTGACCGATTGACCAAATCCGACCATTTTCTCCCAATAAAGGAGACTTATAAGATGGAAAGGCTGACACGAATATATCTGAAAGAGGTATTGAGACTTTACGGAGTCCCCGTGTCTACTATCTCAAATCGGGATAGTAGATTTGCCTCTTTTTTTTCGGAGTCGCTTCAGAAGGCATTGGGAACTCGACTAGATATGAGCACTACCAAACACCCCCACACAGATGGCCAAAGCGAGTGAAAAATTCAGAATCTAGAGGACATGCTCAGAGCATGTGTAATAGATTTTGGCAAATCTTGGGATACCCACTTTCTCCTAGTTGAATTTTCATATAACAACAACTACCACATTAGCATAGGAGTCACCCCCTTCAAGGACTTGTATGGCCGGAAATGCAGATCGCCCCTTTGTTAGGCCAAGGTGGGTGACACCCAGCTAGAAATAGGGCAATTACCGGATAGCACCCTCACGGGACCTGAGATCCACCAGGAAAAAACTGAGAGAATCATCCAAATCAGGTCACGACTTCAAGCATTGCAGGATAGATAGAAAAGTTATGCAGACAAAAGATGAAAGCCGGTGGAGTTCAAAATAGGGGACCACGTGCTACTAAAAGTCTCTCTCTGGAAGGGGACGATCCGCTTCGGGAAACGAGGAAAGTTAAACCCGCAATACGTCAGACCATTCAAGATCCTTGACCGAATTGGTCCAGTGGCCTATAAATTGCAGCTACCCTCCGAGCTCAGCAATGTACATCCCATGTTTCATGTATCGAATTTGAAAAAGTGCTTATCGGATGAAATCCTTGTAATCCCACTAGAATAGATTGAGATAAACTAGAATCTCCTGTTCGAGGAAGAACCAATTGAAATCATGGACAGAGAAGTGAAATGTACTAAGCAATGTTAGAACAAAGTTCTTTTAGGATCGTATGATTCTAAGCAAAATATTAAATAAGAACGTAATAAAGAACACAAGTATTGCGCTGAATATGTCGAATGCTTAATGCAATAACACCTCAGAAGAGCTCGATAAAGAACTTCATTATGTGGAGGCGTTTAGGGTTACAAGAATCAACGTAAAGAATAACTTGTTAATATACGCATACATGCATGCATGCATATATATATATATATATATATATATATATATATATATATATATATATACTATAACACTAACAATTAATCTAGATAACAATGAAACTAATCTAGATAAACACGGATGGACAGGCCCAATCTGGATACAAAATACTTAGCCCAAGACACAACACAAATATACTCAACAATCTCCCCCTTTGCGTCCTTGGATTAGAAACTTCATTCCTTCTTAACAACAAAAGGCTTCTTCACTGCTTTAAACACCTTCGGTATAATGGCCAAAATATGATGTCGAAACGTAATATACCACCGAAGCATGTCTGTAAAATTCTTCTTGTCAGCCGCCGAGTTCTGCTTGCATCGATGTATGATATTTATGATATGCTCCAAGCAATATGTTGAAAACAGATGCTTATCGACCAAAGCAAACATAAAATTGTGTCTATCACCTTTAGTGAACATAACTGTCAGATTTGTTGAATCTATTTTCCCCACTTTCGTTCTGTTCACGTCACGAGGCTTAGATGTCGGCTGCACAATTGGCTTCTTGTTCATAACCTTAGCTATCGCCTGATCCATGGTTGCAAGCTCATGAATATAGGAGGCCAACATTCTTTTAAGATGTTGAAGAATCGGCTCATACTCCCTAAGATTAGAGAGCAGAATGTTGTATAGCAGAATCTAGTCATGTGGATTAAGGTTGGGAAGATCTGGCAGAGAGATAAAAGACTCCGTGTTTGCTGAACCATGGTTGATCTTAAAATTGTCATTGATGAATCTCCCTGCAGATGAAGGTTTCAGTACCTTGACTTTAGTAATCTTATGTGCACTCCATGTCAAGTACTGCGGTTGACCATTCTTCAAGTAAAATTCAATTAGCTCCCTATCAACCTTAGGATGTGGATATGGAACCTCAGCAGTTACCTCAAAGTAGTGGAATGTAAACGCTTTTCTGGTGATAGGCATGTCAAACTGCGAGTCTTTGGAGTTATCACAGTCAAACGAAGCAATTGGTTCCAACCAATAGACAGAAGGAAACTCAATCTCTTGATTGATAACTGTATCTTTGTTCCACACCGGAAAAAGAGCCTTCTTGCATTGCAAGACATCTTCATCTTCCTTATTCTTCATCTTCCTTTCTTTCGCCTCTCTGGCTATTTGCATTGTCTCATCGAGCTCTCTGTCCCTCTTCTTTCTCTTGAGAGCGTCAGCAATTGTTTCTTCTTCTGTATCACTATCTCTTTCAACACAAATCTCTTTCTAATTTAGCTTCATCTCAGAAACCGAAGCTAAATTAACCTTCGGTTATGTCTTGACCTGTTGTGCACTACCCTCTCCCCCTTGTTTTGGTGGTATGTATCCCCCTTGTTTTGCGAATGGTCAAGGTTAAGATAGGATCATGAGCTTCCAGCAGATTGGTCAGCATATCCTTGACATCCCCTGCACAACTTTTGTACACAACCCTTTTAGGTTTTTAACAAAGAAATTTCCTTCTCTGCCTGGGCTAGCTGTACTTTCTGTACATCAATAGATGCTTGTTTTTTAACCAGATCCTCCTTCAAAGTACTCTCAGCTGCCAGATTAATAGCAAAAGCATCAAAACGGGAATCCACAAATTTTAAAAAGGAAGTGTTTTCTGTTTTGAGCTCAGTGCGAACAGCCTCAAATTTGTCAGTTTCATTGTGAAGAGACTTTGAAAAAGAATCCACTTAGGCTTGGTATTTTGCTGCATTGGTGTCGGCATGAGATTTCAAAGAATCAAGGAAAATCTGAGTTGTATGAACAACCTCAGAAACTTCCTTGGTAGCCTTCTTACACGTAGAGGTAGACTCATTCACAGCCTATGTAGATTTATCAATTGCATCAGTGTACTGTTGAAGGGCTGTCTCCAAAAATGTTTTGAGAACCACACTACCAAAAGCTTTACTATCGGCAAGCAACCGATCCAACTTTTCATGGATATCTTGTATCTGCTGACTTGTAACAGGAGCATCAGCTGCATCTTCTGTTGGAAGTCGATAGGGACTGTAGTAGAGTAGCAGAAGAATTGGAGGATTGGGTTGGTGAAGTTGGTATGTTGATAACTGAGGCTCAGTTACAATAGTAGCCCCTGTATCAGATACATTGACTTCTACTGTGGGTTTGGGAATGGTAGTGGTGGTAGATTCGGTTACGAGTGGAGTAGATCCGGGTATAGTGGAGATAGGAACTGAAGAAATTGGTGATGAAGTTGGCAGAGTGGTTGTTTGGGTCATAATAGGTGGAGTGACAGTAGGAGCAGAAAGTTGAACTGTCCGTTTCGGTGATGGAGGTGTGTGACAATCGTTAATCTTCAATCAAGTCGAGTCATCAAGTCAAACTGGTCAACTCGATTAAACCTTGTGTTTTAGGGTTTGTGTTATGTTCATACTGTATAACTTGCTATATTAATGGGAAAACATCACTTGGGAAAAATCTTGTGTTAAAATTTCTTGAGCCTTAGTGCAAATCAATGAACTAAACTGATGAAACCATGTTGCATACTCATCGGGGTTGTGTAAGATCCTTAAACAAGGCTTAACAGTGTTTACGAACCTTGCATTGCGAAGCCAAACACTCACAAAAGACACACTCGAAACCTCTCTCAGTTGTTTTCACTCTACCTCTCTCTATTTGAAATCTCTCAAATATCTCTTTGTATGAGAAATCTCTCTAAGTATGTGAAATCTCTCCCAAATCTCTATAAGTATGTGAAATCTCTCCCAAATCTCTCCAAGTATGTGAAATCTCTCTCAAATATCTCTTTGTATGAGAAATCTCTCCATGAATGCCAAATCTCTCCCAAATCTCTCCAAGTATGTGAAAACTCTCCCAAATCTCTCCAAGTATGTGAAATCTCTCTCAAATATCTCTCTGTATGAGAAATCTCTCCAAGAATATCAAATCTCTCCCAAATCTCTCCAAGTATGTGAAATCTCTCTCAAATATCTCTTTGTATGAGAAATCTCTCCATGAATGCCAAATCTCTCCCAAATCTCTCCAAGTATGTGAAATCTCTCCCAAATCTCTCTCCAAAGTTTCCCGTAACTTTTTAGAATCATTTGGGTCATTCCAACCCTTAGCCGTGTCAAAAACGGCTTAAAACGGGGTAAAAATGAGAAAAATGGATATTAGGAACCGAAACCTCTCGAGAAGAGAGAAGCTTCTCAGGACCCAAAGGTCCTCTTAGGGACCGAGAGCAAGGAGGAGCCGAACCCTCCTGAGCCGAAGGTCCTCTCAGCGCCGAACCTCGGCCAGGAGGAACCGAACCCGAACCCTGCTTAAGAGGAACCGAACCCTAACCCCGCTTAAGAGGAACCGAACCTCGCCCTGAAAGAACCGAACCTGAAGGTACTGTTCACCACTGTTTATTCGGCACATTTCGGTCGGACGCGTCGCCTCTTATCTCCGGACCGAAACCCCCCCCCCCCCTCGCCTTCGCCTTCGCCTCCCTTCGCTTCCTCGCCCCCTTTCGCTTCCCTCTGTTCGTTTCGTTTCCGGCTACAGCCCTCAGCAAGGACCGAACCTCGGCCTAGGGACCGAGAGGTCTCGCTGGGAATGCTTTTCTTCCCGGTTTTCGCGTAATTTTGCGTTTAAGGCCCGTTTTTAATTATTTTAACGTGGGATTTTCACCCAAAATCATATTTTAACATAATAAACTCAAAATTTTCACAATTTAATCATATTTTCATAAAAATCTTTATTTAAATAATAAAAGTTAGTGGGTAAAGTACAAAGAGGTGGAGTGTTGACTTTGCTTTACCTTATGACACAGGCAACCACTCCCACACCCACTCTATGACCAGCCACACCTCCCCACCTTACCTAGGTCACTTCAATGTCCCTTACACTCAATCTCTACTCATTCCCACGTTTTTAGAGCTGGAGCAAAACACCCTCTCTCCTCATTTCTCTCATTTGCTCTCATTTCACTAACTATCAAGCACCACTTTTCTCTCAAGCTTATTCTCCACAAATTTCGAGATTCAAGGCTGATTTTCAAGTGTTCTTCCACTCTTAGTAAGTATAATTCATCCTCCTTATGATTATTTCACTTGTTATACTCAAATCATGGATATCTTACACAAACTCCATCATGGTTGTGTTAGAGCTTCGAATCTTCAAGTGATTCTTCAACTGTTCTTGTGTTGAACACTTCTCTTCTTCAACACTTATCTACTGAAATCACTCAAGGTGAGTTCATAACCATACATTTTCATGTTTTCTCAAGTTTTTAAGGGGGGGGGGGGGGTGGGGGGGAATACAAGTTAAAACACCAAGAACATAACTTAATTTTTCTAACAGCCTTCATCAGAAAAGTTCAACTCCATTCACGGACTGTTTTGGGCATCTTAAACATTTTTGTTTTCAAAACTGTACAAGGTGCAAATAGTTCATGTTTTTAGATTTAAAATGACTACTTCCACATCTCCATACGATTTTTCTATAATTTATGGTGATTTTTACAAAACTGCCTATCATTTCAAACAACAATCCGGACCAGTCCGTGATTTTGGACTTATTCACCCAAGTTGGAGGTCATTAAAAATCGTGATAAAAATTATGAGTAAACTAGACATATTTTGTGAACTCTCAGAATTTACGGATCTAGTTTTCGACTTCGTATGATTTTTCTATGATTTTTCCAAAACAGTGCAGAAAAGCTAAAGTTAGCCAATAACATATAAATAGCATAACACTTTGTATTAGGTTGAGCAAAGTGTATAATCATAAGTTCTAATTATTGAATGTGTTTCTTTGTTAGTTTATCATCATGAACTGAAATTAAGTCATTCGTAATAAATATTATGCATTCATTTTAGAACAACTATAATAAACTATAAAGAGTATAGTTTGATAAATTCATAACACTAATACATTTCCATAAAAGAGTTCATACATATTACATACATTTTAGATAAACTATAATAGATATAGTTTATGATACATCACTCAGCACACTCGTACAGAAAGGGTACATTCATACAGAAAGGGTACATTCATACAGAAAAGATTTATATTCACACACATTTCACGTAAACTTGTTAACCTATATTGTGAGACTCTCTCTCTCTCTCCCCGTACGTCCGAGTGCGGGATATAATTCCTGGTAGTTATAATCAGAATCTCCTTGAGGGAGAACGTGATACTTGTATATAGATCTATATTGGGTTTGACACCCCACACCTTGCTGCTAGCTACAGTGGGACCTGCATGTCTACGGGTGACAAATGTCATTTCATTTTCGCGACGCCTGAGAAACGTTGTGGCAGGTTCACATAGTCACAGTATGATTATAGCGACTCACCTAGGGAGATAACAATTCATAAAGTTTACGGGATTTCATAAAACCTAAGTAGGTTTTAGGTTGAATTAAAATTTACTTTCCATATCAATTCAAACTCACGACATTTCTACTAAGTAAGAATGATTTCTTATACATTTTGGTCTTTGGATATAAGGCTACATTATACGGATTTTAAGGAAAATATCGGATTTTTCTGAAACAAACGCGACATTTACATGTGAAAGACTTCTACTAAGTTTTATAATAAAAACTTATGAACTCACCAACCTTTGTGTTGACACTTTTCAAACAACTTGTATACTCAGGAATCACTAAACATGTAATCAAGTGCTTTTGAGGATGGGACGTTAAGGCGTCAAACTTTTCACATTTTGTCAACATATTGTAATTGATTTTGAAACATGTAATTCATACAAGTGATCTAACTTTTTCAATTATATATATGTTGGTTGTGTTTGCTTAAATTACTATTGAAATTGTGGTTATGATACTATACATGAAGTCCTCCACCCCCGGACGTTTCCGCCATCCTTGGTTTGGGGGTGTGACAGATTGGTATCAGAGCACGGTTTATAGTAAATTAAGTATGTCAAACCAGATAAGATATACAAGCTATAAACACATTTGGGACTAAAAGTCTCTGATTCTTAAAACGCTTTAACGAGTTGTACTTTTAGAAAACAAATAATTTCTTGTTTTAAAGTATACTTACATGCATTATATACTCGCATGGTGTCATAACTTAGGAGAACATAAATTGAAAGAGGAGGAGTCGAGCATTATTAGTACGCCTTAGCATGTGTAACCAGTTTTGGGAGGGATATAGCCTGATGAACTATATCCGTCCGAGAAGTAACTTACGCACACTACGGAATAGTCGTAATGAGCGACAAATCTGATAACCTAACTACACTCCATAAAGAACACGCTAAGAACCAAATATAAACATTTAAAAATACTATAGGAGTATTTGTACGTTTCTATAGCGCTAGGTTATTATTTTCCGATATGTGCTTCTTAACCCCCCCCCCCCCCCCCCCCCCCCCCGTTTCTCGTGCAGACGACATGGCAGGATTTCACATACCCGGGGACCCATATTTTCCCAATCAGGGAAACGCGGGGTGGATTGATGATGAGCCTGAGGAGGATCCCGAAGAGGATCCCGAGGAGGATCCCGAAGAGGATCCCGAAGAGGAGCCTGAGGAGGAAGACGAACAAGAAGAAGAAGAGGAAGACGACCAAGAAGAAGAGGAGGAAGACGAAGAAGAAGAAGAGGAAGATGATGAGATAGTCATGTTTGGGAATGAAATGGAGGAACCACCATAAGTATTCAACCCTCCCTACATCGCGAGGGTACCCGCGCACTGTTTTGGATACAACGGACCTGAATCCCCTTGGGTAACAACAATCGAAAGATGGAGCCGACAACAACGCCAGCGGTCACCATATGGCTACCAACGAGGTTACTATGATCTCACTCATGGTGGACCGGCTAACAGAGCTCTCCCTGTCACGATACAGCGAATAGCAAGTATGGATGATCGTGGTAGGACGACGACTGATCAGGTCCGGGAGCTAAGCGCCATCATACAGTCTACTACTGATCGTACCAGACACCTGGAACGAGACTCCCACCACAGAGACCAACTCATTCAAGACGTTCTCGCTGCTCAAGCAGAAACAAGAGAGTATCGGGAAAGATACATGGCACTCGAAGAGAGAATGGTTGCAGCCGAACGGAGATTGGCGGAACTACAGGGCGCATCGACATCATCGCAGCCTCCGTTAAAGAAGGGTCGTAGTGATTAGAACTCGTTAATATTCTCACGTCTTGGTAATAAAATTTTATGAGTACGTGTTGGTGCTACTCTTTTGTATGTAGGTCGACCCTGCGACTAAGTGATTACACTATCCAAAGGGTTTTTGTAATGCCAAAGCTATCTTTTGTAATGATGTAATGTAGACCCTTATGTGGTCAAACTTTTCCCTCTAAACGTTATGTACTAAAGGTTATCAATGAAATTTGGAATGCATTTTATTTATTGAATGTTTGGCACCAGACATCCTAACCTGATCACACAAACAGTTTATGAATAATAAAGTTTTGATAAAATACAAGAGGGATGAAACCAGTAACACTCGACTCGTTAGCACTGTTGAAGTCTTACCGACTGGTCATTTTTTTTATGACATAACCCTGCCACCAAGGAAATGACCAAGATCTTCCAACAACACGGTGCCGCCTCCACCACCACCCCCGCAGTTTGATCCTGCGATGTTTCAGGCTGCAGTAATGACAGCCGTGGCGGCAGCAATGTCGCAAATGGGTACCAATGGTTCTGGCTGTTCTGGATCAGGAGCTACCAATTCCATTCATGGGGACAGCACGGGGCGTACGAGGGAGTGCTCTTACAAAGACTTCACGAATGGCAAACCCGACCCTTTCAATGGAAGCGGGGGCGTCATCACGCTGGTGCAATGGTTCGAAAGGACCGAGAAAGTTTTCGAAATCTACGCTTGTCCTGAAACGAGCAAAGTCAAGTATGCGACATTCACTTTCACTGGAAAAGCACTTACTTGGTGGAATGGCCGAGTTAAATCACTTACTCCTGCAGTAGCTAACGCTATCAGCTGGGAGGATTTGAAAGCCTTAATGTTAAAGGAATACTGCCCGAGGGGCGAAATACAAAAACTTGAAGAAGAACTTTGGAACCTCAGAATGACAGGCACTGATCTTGAAACTTATACTGCCTGTTTCAATGAGCTAGCACTTCTCTGTCCAACAATGGTCACTCCAGAAGAGAAGAAGGTGGAACGATACCTCTGGGGGCTGTCATCCCAGATTCAAGATAGTGTATTGGCCTCGAAACCCACTACCTTTGAGAGTGCCAAGGAATTGGCACAACAACTCATAGATCACAGGGCTAGCCGTGGTACCGTGATAACCACCACCGACCGAACAAAAGGAGGGAACAACAAGAGGAAGTTCTGGGGCGATAAAAAGAAACAACCAATGCAGGACCCAGCCAAAAAGCAACAGATTGTTGCTGTCCGTGCCGCCACTACTGCTGTCACTCCAGCGCTGCCGAAACAGTACACGGGAACTCTTCCCAAGTGCAACAAGTGTAACTACCACCATAACGGTGCTTGTTGAGAGTTACACTGCAATAACTGCAACAAGAAGGGACACACCACACGATTCTGTAAAGTGACTACCCAACCCGCCGCTCAAGCCGCTACGACCGCCAACACCGGAGCAAGCCAAACCTGTTATGGATGTGGTGAAACGGGACAGTTCAGGAGGAACTGCCCCAAGGCACGAGCCCCTAATACTGGGGGTGTAGGGAGAGTCCTAACTTTAGGGCAGGGAGAAGCAATCAAGGATCCCTCTGTGGTTACTGGTACGTTCCTCCTCAATAACTCTTATGCATGCGTACTTTTCGATAGTGGGGCAGAAAGAAGTTTTGTAAGTCACCAATTCAAACATATACTTAAGCAAAATTCCCAACCACTAGCAGATTCTTACGTCGTAGAAATGGAAAATGGAAAGGTTGAGCACGCTAACGATATTTACATAGGGTGTACTCTCACTCTAGACAACCATTTATTCAAAATTGACCTTATGCCGGTCACCATAAAAAGTTTCGACATAATCATTGGTATGGATTGGTTAAGCCTTCATCGTGCCGACATTCTATGTTACGAAAGGGCCGTCCGCCTCAATTTTCCGAATGGCAACATTCTCACCGTTTATGGCAATAAACCTAGTGCGAACCTACAAATCATCTCTCGTGTTAAAACCCAAAAGTACCTCCGAAAGCAATACCATGCATTCTTAGCCCACGTCGTAGACAAAAAACAAGAGGTGAAGGACATCAAAGAAATTCCAGAAGTATGCAACTTCTCTGATGTATTCCCAGACGATCTGCCAGGTGTACCACTCGCACGACAAGTCGAATTTCAGATCGACTTAATCCTAGGAGCTACCCCCGTCGCCAGGGCTCCATATCGCTTAGCACCGGCAGAAATGCAAGAACTACCCAGCCAGTTGAATGAACTGTTGAGCAAAGGGTTCATCAGGCCAAGCTTCTCGCCCTGGGGAGCACCAGTCCTATTTGTAAAGAAGAAGGATGGATCTTTTCGCATGTGCATAGACTACCGAGAACTAAACAAACTCACTATCAAGAACCGTTATCCCATACCCCGAATCGATGACCTCTTCGACCAGCTCCAAGGAGCTAGCTACTTTTCAAAAATCGACCTGAGGTCGAGCTATCATCAACTACGAGTTCAGGAAGAGGATATCCCCAAGACGGCATTCAAAACTCGCTATGGGCACTACGAATTTGTAGTGATGCCATTCGGGTTAACAAACGCGCCTGCGGTGTTCATGGATTTGATGAACCGAGTTTGTCGACTCTTCTTGGATAAATTTGTCATCGTATTCATCGACGATATCTTGGTCTATTCGAGAAGCGAAGAGGAGCATAGACAACACCTACGACTAGTTCTGGAGATTTTAAGAACTGAGAAGCTTTACGCCAAGTTCTCAAAGTGTGAGTTTTGGCTCCGTGAAGTCGGATTCCTTGGCCACGTAGTAAGCAAGAAAGGAATACACGTGAATCCCTCAAAGATCAAAGAAATCGAAGATTGGTCAACACCTACAACGCCAACATAAATCTGACAGTTTTTGGGACTCGCAGGCTACTATCGAAGATTCATACAAAAATTCTCCAAGATCGCTAAGCCCCTCACCACCTTGACTCAGAAAGGCATGGTGTTCGAATGGGAAGATAAACAAGAAGCCGCCTTCCAGATGCTAAAGCAAGCCCTATGCAGCGCACCAGTCTTGTCTCTTCCAGAAGGATCTGATGATTTTGTGGTGTATTGTGATGCTTCAAATCGAGGCCTCGGGTGTGTGCTCATGCAAAGGGGAAAAGTCATTGCTTATGCATCAAGGCAACTTAAGACACATGAAGTTAATTATACAACCCACGACCTTGAACTGGGAGCGGTGGTGTTCGCCCTGAAGATCTGGAGGCACTACCTCTACGGCACCAAGTGCACCATCTTCACTAATCACAAAAGTCTTCAGCACATTCTCAATTAGAAAGAACTTAGCATGTGCTAAAGAAGATGGGTGGAATTACTAAATGACTACGAATGTGAAATTCGCTACCACCCGGGCAAGGCCAATGTAGTAGCCGATGCCTTAAGCAGGAAAGAATATCGGGTCGCCGAGTAAATTCCCTAGCCATGACCATCCACTCCCAACTGGCCACGCAGATCAAGGATGCCCAATTAGAAGCCTTGAAACCAGAAAACGTGGCAAGCGAAGCACTAAGAGGGATGGACAAGAACTTGGAAGTCAAAGAGGATGGAACTCGTTATCTCATGAATCGAATCTGGACACCGAAGTTCGGTGGGTACCGAGATGTGGTAATGAATGAGGCCCACAAGACTCGATACTCCATTCACCCTGGGTCAGATAAGATGTATCTAGACCTCAAAAGGTTATACTGGTGGCCAAACATGAAGGCTGAAATTGCTACTTATGTGAGCAAGTGCCTCACTTGCGCCAAGGTCAAGGTGGAATATCAGAAGCCATCAGGACTACTTCAACAACCGGATATACCCGAGTGGAAGTGGGAGGGAATAACCATGGACTTCATAAACAAACTGCCTAAAACATCAGGTGGGATGGATACCATATGGGTTGTCGTGGACAGATTGACCAAGTCCGCGCACTTTCTGCCAATAAAAGAAACGGACAAGATGGAGAAGTTAACCAGGACGTACGTTAAAGAGATCGTGCGACTGCATGGTGTACCAACATCCATTATCTCTGACTGGGATAGTAGATTCACCTCGCGATTCTAGCAGTCCCTACAGAAGTCTCTGGGAACTAGGCTTGACATGAGTACGGCCTACCATCCGCAAACTAACGGGGAAAGCGAGAGAACCATCCAAACATTGGAAGACATGTTGTGAGCCTGTGTGATAGATTTTGGTAGGCATGGGATACCCATCTGCCGCTTATCGAATTCTCTTATAATAATAGCTATCACACTAGCATTGGGGTCGCTCCATTCAAAGCTCTTTACGGTCGCAAGTGTATATCACCTCTATGTTGGGCCGAAGTCGGGGATACTCAGCTAGCCAGGGGGCAAATCCCTGATAGCACCCTTACTGGGCCTGAAATCATAAGGGAAACCACAGAAAAGATCATTCAAATTCGGGAAAGACTGAAGGCGTCTCGTGATCGACAAAAGAGTTACGCGGATAGGCGACACAAACCTTTAGAATTCCAGGTCGAAGACCAAGTACTACTAAAAGTTTCCCCCTGGAAAGGAATGATATGTTTCGGTAAACGTGGGAAACTAAACCCAAGGTACATCGGACCGTTCGAAATCCTTGCTAGGATTGGTCCTGTGGCGTACAAACTTCAACTACCACAAGAACTTAGTAACGTACACCCTACCTTCCACGTATCCAACTTAAAGAAGTGACTGTCTAACGAGACACTCGTAATACCGCTCGACGAAATCGAAGTTAATGAAAATCTCCACTTTATGGAGGAACCCGTCGAGATCATGGATCGAGAGATCAAGAGAACAAAACATAGACGCATTCCCATAGTGAAGGTTCGTTGGAACGCGAAACGAGGGCCTGAGTTTACCTGGGAACGCGAAGATCAAATGAAGCAAAAGTATCCACATCTTTTCCCAAAGCCTTGAAGTCCCAGCCGAATTTAAATTTCGGGACGAAATTTCCTCTAACGGGGGGATGATGTGACAATCGTAAATCTTGAATCAAGTCAAGTCATCAAGTCAAACCGGTCAACTCGATTAAACCTTGTGTTTTAAGGTTTGTGTTGTGTTCATACTGTATAACTTGCTATATTAATAGGAAAACATCACTTGGGAAAAATCTTGTGTTAAAATTTCTTGAGCCTTAGTGCAAATCAATGAACTAAACTGATGAAACCATGTTGCATACTCATTGGGGTTGTGTAAGATCCTTAAACAAGGCTTAACAGTGTTTACGAACCTTGCATTGCGAAGCCGGACACTCACAAAAGACACACTCGAAACCTCTCTCAATCATGTTCACTCTATCTCTCTCTATTTGAAATCTCTCTAAGTATGTGAAATCTCTCTCAAATATCTCTTTGTATGAGAAATCTCTCTAAGTATGTGAAATCTCTCCCAAATCTCTCTATGTATGTGAAATCTCTCCCAAATCTCTCCAAGTATGTGAAATCTCTCTCAAATATCTCTTTGTATGAAAAATCTCTCCATGAATGCCAAATCTCTCCCAAATCTCTCCATGTATGTGAAATCTCTCCCAAATCTCTCCAAGTATGTGAAATCTCTCTCAAATATCTCTCGGTATGAGAAATCTCTCCAAGAATGTCAAATCTCTCCCAAATCTCTCCAAGTATGTGAAATCTCTCTCAAATATCTCTTTGTTTGAGAAATCTCTCCATGAATGCCAAATCTCTCCCAAATCTCTCCAAGTATGTGAAATCTCTCCCAAATCTCTCTCCAAAGTTTCCCGTAACTTTTTAGAATCATTCGGGTCATTCTGACCCTTAACCGTGTCAAAAACGGCTTAAAACGGGGTAAAAACGAGAAAAATGGACATTAGGAACCGAAACGTCTCGAGAAGAGAGAAGCTTCTTAGGACCCGAAGGTCCTCTTATGGACCGAGAGCAAGGAGGAGCCGAACCCTCCTGAGCCGAAGGTCCTCTCAGGGCCGAACCACGCCCAGGAGGAACCGAACCCGAACCCTGCTTAAGAGGAACCGAACCCGAACCCTGCTTAAGAGGAACCGAACCCGAACCCCGCTTAAGAGAAACCGAACCTCGCCCCGAAAGAACCGAACCCGAAGGTACTGTTCACCAGTGTTCATTCGGCACATTTCGGTCGGACGCGTCGCCTCTTATCTCCGGACCGAACCCCCCCCCCCCCCCCTCGCCTTCGCCTTCGCTTCCTCGCCACCTTTCGCTTCCCTCTGTTCGTTTCGTTTCCGGCTACAGCCCCCAGCAAGGACCGAACCTCGGCCTAGGGACCGAGAGGTCTCGCTGGGAATGCTTTTCTTCCCGGTTTTCGCGTAATTTTGCGTTTAAGGCCCGTTTTTAATTATTTTAACGTGGGATTTTCACCCAAAATCATATTTTAACATAATAAACTCTAAATATTCACAATTTAATCATATTTTCATAAAAATCTTTATTTAAATAATAAAAGTTAGTGGGTAAAGTACAAAGAGGTGGAGTGTTGACTTTGCTTTACCTTATGACACAAGCAACCACTCCCACACCCACTCTATGACCAGCCACACCTCCCCACCTTACCTAGGTCACTTCAATGTCCCTTACACTCAATCTCTACTCATTCCCACGTTTTTAGAGCTGGAACAAAACACCCTCTCTCGTCATTTCTCTCATTTGCTCTCATTTCACTAAGTATCAAGCACCACATTTCTCTCAAGCTTTTTCTCCACAAATTTCGAGATTCAAGGCTGATTTTCAAGTGTTCTTCCACTCTTAGTAAGTATAATTCATCCTCCTTATGATTATTTCACTTGTTATACTCAAATCATGGATATCTTACACAAACTCCATCATGGTTGTGTTAGAGCTTCGAATCTTCATGTGATTCTTCAAGTGTTCTTGGGTTGAACACTTCTCTTCTTCAACACTTATCTACTGAAATCACTCAAGGTGAGTTCATACCCCTACATTTTCATGTTTTCTCAAGTTTTTAAGGGGGGGAATACAAGTTAAAACAGCAAGAACATAACTAAAATTTTCTAACAGCCTTCATCAGAAAAGTTCAACTCCATTCACAGACTGTTTTGGGCATCTTAAACATTTTGTGTTTTCAAAACTGTACAAGGTGCAAATAGTTCACATTTTTTTCTTTAAAATGACTACTTGCACATCTCCATACGATTTTTCTACAATTTATGGTGATTTTTACGAAACTGTCTATCATTTCAAACAACAATCCGGACCAGTCCGTGATTTTGGACTTATTCACCCAAGCTGGAGGTCATTAAAAATCGTGATAAAAATTATGAGTAAACTAGTCACATTTTTTGAACTCTCAAAATTTACGGATCTAGTTTTCTGCTTCGTATGATTTTTCTATGATTTTTCCAAACCAGTGCAAAAAAGCTAAAGTTAGCCAACAACATACAAATATCATAACACTTTGTATTACGTTGAGCACAGTTTATAATCATAAGTTCTAATTATTGAATGTGTTTCTTTGTTAGTTTATCATCATGAACTGAAATTAAGTCATTCGTAATAAATATTATGCATTCATTTTAGAACAAGTATAATAAACTATAAAGAGTATAGTTTGATAAATTCATAACACTAATACATTTCCATAAAAGAGTTCATACATATTACATACATTTTAGATAAACTATAATAGGTATAGTTTATGATACATCACTCAGCACACTCGTACAGAAAGGGTACATTCATACAGAAAAGATTTATATTCACACACATTTCACGTAAACTTGTTAACCTATATTGTGAGACTCTCTCTCTCTCTCTCTCCCCGTACGTCCGAGTGCGGGATATAATTCCTGGTAGTTATAATTAGAATCTCCTTGAGGGAGAACGTGATACTTGTATATAGATCTATATTGGGTTTGACACCCCACACCTTGCTGCTAGCTACAGTGGGACCTGCAGGTCTACGGGTGACAAATGTCATTTCATTTTCGCGACGCCTGAGAAACGTTGTGGCAGGTTCACATAGTCACAGTATGATTATAGCGACTCACCTAGGGAGATAACAATTCATAAAGTTTACGGGATTTCATAAAACCTAAGTAGGTTTTAGGTTGAATTAAAATTTACTTTCCATATCAATTCAAACTCACGACATTTCTACTAAGTAAGAATGATTTCTTATACATTTTGGTCTTTGGATATAAGGCTACATTATACGGATTTTAAGGAAAATATCGGATTTTTCTGAAACAAACGCGACATTTACATGTGAAAGACTTCTACTAAGTTTTATAATAAAAGCTTATGAACTCACCAACCTTTGTGTTGACACTTTTCAAACAACTTGTATTCATAGGAAATCACTAAACAAGTAATCAAGTGCTTTTGAGGATGGGACGTTAAGGCGTCAAACTTTTCACATTTTGTCAACATATTGTAATTGATTTTGTAACATGTAATTCATACAAGTGATGTAACTTTGTCAATTATATATATGTTGGTTGTGTTTGCTTAAATTACTATTGAAATTGTGGTTATGATACTATACATGAAGTCCTCCACCCCCGGACGTTTCCACCATCCTTGGTTTGGGGTGTGACAAGGTGGAGTTGGAACTTTGGTTTCTTTTGGAGATTCTGGTGGAGTAGGAGATCATGGAGGAGTGGGCTCTCGGGGCAAGACATGGTCAACCTCCTCTTCCTCAGTTTGCTCAGCAGTAGGCTCTATACTTGGAGGAGTGTTCTCCCTAGGTCGACGAGCCATCTTCTTTATCTTTTTCCTTTTCGGTTGAGAAGAGTCTCCTTCACCAGATTTACGTTTAGAGGATTTGGGCTTCGGTTCCTCAGGATCCTCTTTCTTTGTAACTCTCTTTCCTCTATTGGTCGGCTTCTCCAATGCATCCAATGCAACTTGCTGCTCAGGAGATAGAACCCTCGGTCCAATAGGAGGAAGTTTCCTATAATCCGCTAGAACGTTGCTCTGTTCCAAAACACACCTGTACATCATTTCAGGAATCATTCCACAATGAAGAAACTTACGTGGATCAGAAAGAATAATCTTATTCGTATGGAATGTTGCAATAGTAGCAAGGAGAGCATCCTTCTTGATTGGAATCTCCAACGAATCAATGGCCTTCCTTGTAATGAAGATCCAAAAACTCCCACAAGAATTTTTGAATGGCGTGTCAAAGTGTTTAAACTATGCACCACTTGAGACCAGATTATGGAGCCATAATCAAGATTGATCCCATTGTAGAGGCCGTAAAGAAGAGTAAGAAAACCTTTGCTGGTAGTATCGGAACCACCACTGCGTTCGGCCAAACCCTTAATCAGCAGGGTGAGCAAACCATTCCATTGAGATGGTAAGCAGGATTTCTTCACTTTTGTAATCGTCGTGAGCACATTGGTGTACCTCATTTCGTACATCATGGAGAACAACTAAGATGTCGTGATAAAATCTGGCGAGATGATTGAAGAATCGAATGCAAGGCACAAAATCGAACAAAACTTCACTTTTGAAATCGAAGATTTCTTGTTGTGAATGGTAAAATAGATGTGATCCTTGTTCTTGTCGTAAGTTGCCGAGGAATAAACCTGTGATAATAGCGACATTGGAACGACTTCAACCTGGGTTAGGGCTAAAACCAGGGGGAATATTTTAAACATTCCACAACCTATAACATATATGAATCATATAAGAACAGACTAAGTTCAATGATCATGTTTTGGTTGGGTTTTATGGTGAGCAAAGAAGATGATGTCGTCTGATCATGTGCTGATGAAGAAGTCGTCATTGATGAGCGAAGAAGAAGATGAATAGTGTTTACTTGTTGTTTACGTTGAGAGAATTGAGATTGGTAAATGACAAATCAAACGTTCAACCCTTTATATACCATTGCCTAAAGAGAGAAAATCGTGATGATGTGGTTGCTAAAACGTCGCCTGAAAAAGCGTGATGTGACAGTGTGGTTACTCCCAGGACTACGTCAGCACGCATGGGTTTAGAAACGGATCAAATTCACGCGCCTAAATCTTATCTTTAATTGGCGTTTGAAATTCCATATAGCCCCTTTTTTGGTTACAATGGATAACCAAAACTCATACCAAATAGTACCTAGAATGTTGGAAAATAAAATTTGCGTGCATAAGTGTGACAAAGATAAAGAAATAAATCCTATGTGTATGGGATGTGAGTGATGTCTTATTATTAGACAGAAAGCAGAGGATTTCGGTCAAGAATCACTTCCTTCAAAGTTAAGAGAGACTTGAAGTGCTTGTGTGGTTTCCCGAAAAATACGATCAACTGTTTGTTAATAAACATTGAAAGGCTTCTTTTAATCATAGGCTTAGGGTAGCTTGTCTTCAACCGAACTTCGGGTTTTAACATAAAACCGATCGTTGGAAGAAGTACCTGTGAGACCGATGTGATCTGTTGAACGGGTAGGAGGCATATCTTATTTTAGTGACTAAACAGGAATCAGAAATCTAAAAAAAAAATAAACTGGATCTTTTTGGGAAGAAATGCCTTGGCCGTAGACAATTTCATAAAAGATCTCTGAAAAATAAAAAGAGATTTCCTTAGGTAACCAGTAAGTTCTCGAATATATAATTCACCATCAATTCATTTTTGGTGTTGGATATTGGGTTTCACTCAGCACGTGGTAAACGTATCTAAGATCACAAACACAGATGTTGTGTAACCATAAACCTTAGTGGTAAAGACCGAGAGTCTCAAGGGTTACGTTGGTGAACCGAAAGTAGATGGAGAATTTAAGGAGGTGGCTTAAGAACCGAATGTACCTTCTGCTAGATAATCCTCACAGAGCAAAGAAACTCTTAACTCATATGAGAAGAATAAGGTAGCTCTAGACCGAGTAGCATAAATTAGCCTGATTTGGAAGAAACGATAGGTATAGATCGAATCATTAAGGCCTACTCAAGATCGTAGAGGCTTAAGACAACAAGCAACAACATGCTTCTTGGGACCCTTAACTAATTCATTTTGAAATTGAATCATACATGCGTTAGATCCACAGTCGGTTATACTTGTACTCATATTACCTAAGATGAATAAAGAAATACACCAAACAATCGAGATAGATAAAATAATACTAAAAACAGAAATATAAAATGTTTTTGGATTTTCAAAATTTTCTGAAAAAGAATAAAAACAGAAAGATAAAATATTTTTGGATTTTTGAAATTTTCTGAAAAAGAATAAAAACAGAAAGATAAATATTTTTGGATTTTTGAAAATTTCTGACACAGAAAGAAAAAATATTTTTGAATTTTGAAATTTTCTAAAAAAGAATAAAAACAGAAAGATAAAATAATTAAGTTCAAAACAAAAGAAAAATATGCACAAAATATACAATCGAAACCTTATCTTTTAATGAGTGAGGCGAAATAAACCGATCATTCGGTTCATTTCTGTTCCAGAAAATTACGGAGCAGAGATAGACAGAGCGGTCTGTCCATTTCTGTTCCCAAAAATTCTAGAGCCGAAATAGACCGAGCGGTCTGTCCATTTCGGTTGTCTAATTTTTTAATGAGAGGTTTGAGGATTCGGTACCGACTCTCCTTCCATAATGCCCAAGCCATGTAAGATTTTGTTAAAGGTTGCTTCGGGTAAGGCTTTAGTAAAGATGTCAGCCAATTGATCAGCGATCGAACAAAGTGAACTTCCAAGTTCCCGTCTTCTACATGATCCTTGATGAAATGATACCTAAGTGCAATGTGCTTGGTTTTTGAGTGTTGCACTGGATTATGACAAATCCTAATTTCACTTTCAGAGTCGCAATAGAGAGGAATCTTTTTCATACTCAGCCCATAATCTCTTAATTGACTTTGAATCCAAACCGCTTGAGAGGTACAAGATGCAGCAACAATGTATTCAGCTTCAGCTGTGGATAAGGAAACACAGGTTTGTTTCTTGGATTGCCAACTGACAAGTTTTCCATCAAGAAATTGGCATCCCCCTGTAGTACTCTTTCTGTCCAGTCCACATCCTTCTAGATCAGCATCAGAAAAGGCTTGAATGAAGAATCCAGATCTTGCAGGATACTAGAGACCGAGAGATGAAGTTTTCTTTAGATATCGAAAAATGTTCTTCACAGCAAGCATGTGAGGTTCTCTTGGATTTGCTTGAAACCTGGCATAATAACAAACAGAAAACATAATATCTGGTCTTCTAGTTGTTAGATACATAAAGGACCCTATCATTTAACGATAAAGTGTTATGTCCACAACAAGTTTCTCCAGAGATGGAGTTAGCTTAGTGTCGAATGCCATAGGAACCTTCACTTTTGAATCACCCTTCATTCCAAATTTCTTCAGTAAGTTCATGGTGTATGCCTCCTGATTTATAAACATACCTTCTGGTCCCTGTCTAATATTCAAACCAAGGAAAAAGTTAATTGGACCCATTATGCTCATTTCAAATTTAGTCTCCATCAACTTCCTGAATTCAGCTGTTAAGCTAGGATTCGTGGAGCCGAAGATGATATCATCAACATAAATCTGAACAATCATCTAATGTTCGCCTTCCTTCTTACGAAAGAAGGTTGGGTCAACCGAACCTTGTTTAAATTTTGACATTTTTAAGAAGCTGGTTAGCGTTTCATACCAGGCTCTCGGTGCTTGTTTTAGCCCATAGACAGCTTTATCTAGTACATAGCAATGATCAGGGTACTTTTCATTCACAAAACCAGGCGGTTGCTCCATATAGATGGTTTTCTTCTAATTCTCCATTCAAGAAAGCGCATTTGACATCCATTTGGAAAACTTCGAACTTCTTGTGAGCAACATATGCAAGAAAGATTCTAACAGATTCCAACCTTGCTAGTGGAGCAAAGGTTTCTTCATAATCTATCCCTTCTTCTTGACAATAACCTTTTACAACCAATCGAGTCTTGTTACGAATGACATTCCCCTCTTTGTCCAGCTTATTTCTAAACACCCATTTCAGGCCGACAACAGAGGCATCTTTCCGTGTAGGAATCAACCTCCAAACTATGTTGCGTTCGAACTCATGGAGCTCATCCTGCATTGCTTGAACCCAATCAGAATTATGATCAAGTGCAACATTTACAGTTTCCGACTCTATTTTGGAGATAAACAAATTAAACATACAAAATTCCACTTTAGAGAATAATGCAGTTTGTTTCGCCTTCAGTTGAGACTGAGTAAGGACACTTTCGGAAGTTTCACCAATAATTTGCTCTTTGGGATGGTCCTTTGTCCATTTTACTAATGGAAGATAGCTTGGATCATATTCTGGATTCAATTCAGCTTCTACTTCTATTTCAACATCTGACTCATCACCTTCACCTTCATTAGTAGAACTATCACTTGCTTTCTCCTTCTCCCCCTCGACTGGCTAAGTGAAATCTCTGTCAGCATCAGATTCTGCATTGCTTGTGGAAGTGGGTGTCTCCCCCTCGATTGGACTTTCACTTGTCGATTTTGGATCAATTGTTTCTCTATCATCTGAACTTTTAGATGTTGGGGATGAACTTGGATTCTCCCCCTCAACAGAAACTTTAGTTGTCTTTGGAGTGGTTGATCTCTCCCCCTGGAACGTTGAACCTTTGTTTGGAGATCTTTTTGATGACTTAGGACCATGTGGTTCTCTTTCCATCTCTTTAGTGGCTTCATCTATGACCTTCTTGAGATTATCTACTTTGTTGTCTGCTGCTGTTGCCTCCGAATGAATTGTTTTTTCTTGTTCATCGAATAGCCGAATGTATTCCTCAAACATGTTGGATATTGGAAACCAGACCTGTCTAGATTCTGGGGATATGTATCCTGAAGCGCTTTCAGTCCTTTGAACCTTCTTCATAAAATTGTCATCAAAGGTGACATAATAAGTTTCTTCAATTTTTCGGGACCGCTTATTCAACACCGTATATGCTTTTGATGACAGAGAGTAACTCAGAAATATGCCATCATCGGTTTCAACATCAAACTTATTTCAGTTCTCTTTAGAATTAAAAATAAAGCACCTTGAACCGAAATATGGAAAAAATTGACGTTCGGTTTCCTATTGTTTAAGATCTCATAAGGAGTTATGGAGAATCTTTTGTTGAGCAAGGACCGATTCTAAGTATAGCAAGCAGCAGCAATGGCATCAACCCAGAAGTATAAAGGTAGTGAAGCGTAACTGAGCATGGTTCTGGCTGCTTCACATAATGAGCGGTTTCGTCTTTCAACAATCCCATTCTGCTGTGGTGTATAAGGGGCCGAAAAATTGTGAGTTATCCCCATATCAGCCAGAAAGTCTTCAAAATCCTTGTTCTTGAATTCCAGTCCATTGTCACTTCTGATGTTTCTGACCGTCTTCCTTAATTGCACTTCCACTTGCTTTATGAACGCCTTCAGTTTGGGAGTTGCATCTGATTTCTGTTTAAGAAAGAAAACCCAAGTGAAGCGAGAAAAGTCATTTACAATAACAAGAATGTACTTACTTCCACCGATACTCTCTATAGCAGAAGGTCCAGACAAATCAATGTGTAACAGTTTAATTGCTTCCACTATCTTAGTATTGATGCGTGTAGGGTGGCTTTTTCTGCTCGGCTTACCCATCTCACATGCTGCACATAAATGCTCCTTATCGAACTTGAGAAGAGGAAGGCCTCGAACGTGATCACCAATCACTAATTTGTTGATATCTTTGAAATTTAGGTGTGATAGACATTGATGCCATAACCAGCTTTCATTAGTGTTTGCCTTTGGCAGTAGACAAATAGTTGGTGTCCCTCGAATTGGATTAAGATTCAGAGGGTACATCTCTCCCTTACGCGTAGATTTCAGCAGAACCTTCTTGGATTGTTTTTCAATTATCTCAGAACCCTCATCATCGAATGATACCTTCAAACCTGTGCCAACAACTAATTGTGATACACTGATGAGATTGTGTTGCAATCCCTCTACATAAGACACCTTTCTGATTGAGAAGTCTCCATTAGTTATCATGTCGTATCCTTTAATTGTTCCATAGGAATTGTTTCCAAACTTCACAGACCCACCATCTTTCAGGGACCGAAACTCCCTTAGCTCCTCCTTCCTCCCTGTCATGTGACGTGAGCAGCGACTGTCTATATACCTTTCGTCATCAAACTGCTCGTCACTGATTTCCTGCAAATTCAAGCAGATTTAAGAACCCAAAGTTTCTTGGGTCCTGGTGAGTTTATCACACAGAAAGGAATGACTATAGAAGCATCAACCAAATAAGTTCGTTTAATAAGCGTGGTTTGATCGTTTCTTTTAATGGTATAGACCTTGATTTTGATTTATCTTCTTTAATTTTTAGTGTATCATTTGGTGTTGCTTTTGATGGCTTAGTGTTTTTCGTTTGATTCCTAGGTTTAGTGGAGGATTTCTTATTTTCCTTCTCAGAATCTGATACCAGCTTTTCTTTTCCTTTGATGTCCTTTAAAGAATTTGTTTCATCTTGGGACTTGGAGGATCCATAACTAGGATTAGGACCGAATCTGGATTAAGGACTGAATCTGGGTTAGGACCGAAACTAGGTCTAGGACCGAAACTGGGTTCAGGATCGAGACTTGACTTTCAGTTCTGGGATTTGGAATAACAGGAATTTGGACTGAAATTTTCCTTCATTTTTTATCTTTCCCTTGTCCATGGATTCTTTCCTGGGAGGCTCATAGTTGGGATTTTAAGAATTCCAATGCCTTTTCCGTTCATTCAGATTCGTGGCGTATCTTTGATTTCTCAGGTGTTTCTGTTCAGCTAGCTCCTTCTGAGATTTGTGAACATTGAAGCTTGCCTTTGGTTTCTCCTTCTGAGTTGCAATTGACTTACCTTCCACTTTGGATTCTGTACTCTTCTTAGTTTGAACTTTCAGTGCTGCCTCTCTCTTGAGCAGAACTTTCGGTTCTTCCCTCTTGATTGGAACATCAGGTTCAACCATCGGTTCCTCATGAACATATTTGGTTCCACTTGTGCTTGGAATATCGAAACTGGAGGGTTTGTTGATTGGTTCTGGTATGTATCTACCTTTGACTCTCCATGTGGTTTTCTCTGAAAGTCCCACAGTCTCGTCTGCGTTATCAATAGGAGCAGACCAGAAATAGTCTTCGCAACCTTCAACGTTATATTCGTCAACTATTGTTCTTAATTCTGCCGTTTGCCTTTGAGTGACCCCAGGCGTAGCGTAAACCTGATTTGGCACGGTTTGAACCTTTTGATAGACCAAGGCTTTTTCCTTGAGTTTTGGTTTCTGTTCTTTTGACATACGAGCAAACTCAACCGAGTTTTTTGATATAAGAGGTTTTTCACTCTCAGTTTCATTTTTCATAAACTTAGAGCAATCAACTTCATCCTCTACTGAGATTTCACTCATCTCGCTTTCCGCATCAAATTCAGACGTATTATCTAAGTTTATTTTATTATCCTTAACGATTTTAGCATTTGACATATCGAATGTTTGTATAGTTTCAGTTTTAATCTTTAGCCTACCATTTTCATCTAAGATATCTTTTAACATACTTTTATGTTCCTTAGAATCGATGAAAGTTTCTATCTTATCCAAACCTAGCCTATACGACATTGATGTTTCTTTAGAGGACACTTCCGATTCACATTCTGCTATAACTTCATCTTTTTAAATTCAAGAAAGGGCAAAATCATCTTATGAATTTTCTTACCAATTTCACAATTTAAATTTAATTAAGCAATATTAGTATAAAGACGCTTAGCAATTAAACATAAAACATTTCTTTATTTTAATAACTTTAAATTGTCTCTTTGCAAATAAATGCTTTCATCCCTAGCCCTAACTAACTATGCTTCCTTCAGCTCAATCCAGATTCTCCTCTCCTCACTTTTTGAAGACACCCTACCGAGTTGGTAAGTTAGATTAGAATTTACTAAGCGGGTTTGCATGAGGCTACTACTTAGGTTAGAAAATTTAAAGTATAATTAATTTAATTCTTCTTGATAATCAGTTTTTGAAATTTTAAGAGACTCAAGAATAGAATGTACCTTTTTGATCAATCGGTCGCAGTCGTTGATCTTCTCACTCACCGGCTTGGCTGCAAAACACTTGTTTTCTGTCAGGTTCGGCTCTGTATCTGCACTTTCGGTTGATGGACCAACAGTGATGATAAAGCACCTTCCACCTGAACCTTCATTCTTTGCCACATACGCCTTTCCATGAGTGGGTCTTCTCACCTCTTCGTCTTTAGAGTCGGTTGACTAGACTTCTACGCCACCGAACTCATCTTCCCCAGCATTCTCCTATACGATTAAGGAATTCATTGAGCTGTTGGACGCCTTTTTCTTTTTGACTTCTTCTAATTTGCGCATATAATATGCCGCATCATCTTCACCCTCTCTTTTCTCAGCCATCTTTCTTAACATGCAATCTTTGGCAAAATGGTTCTTGCCGTGACAATAGTTGCAGTCGTATCCAGAATCCCCTACAAGCTTGTTCTCCTTTTTCTCTTCATCCTTTTGAGAGGAGACTTTCGGTTCATCCTTCATCTTCTCAGAACTATAACTTCCCTACCAGTTTCAGTTCTTGTTGACGAGAAATTTTCTCCTTGCGTATTTCTTTGGATTTGTGATCATCAAGGCATACTCCTCACTTGTAAGCTCGCACTCTGACATGTCTGACTCTTCTTCTTCTTCAGCAGTACTTTTTCCTTTAGAAACAAGAGCAAACGATCCCTATACCAGAGACCACTTTCGCTTCCTTAGTTACAACACTTTCATGGGACTTCAGTATTCCTACTAGTTTCACCAGCAAGTACGATTTGAACTGTTCATGCGCCTTCACAGTGGAAACCACAACCATCCATTCTGGTCTCAGTCCGTTCATGAACGTTACTTTCTGCTCCATCAGCTTCCTCTCTATCCTATGCTTGATCATCTTACTTAATAGATGATTGAACCGATCAAAGGTCTGTACAAGCTTCTCTTCAGGTTTCTATTCGAAAAATCCAAATTCTGATAGTAACAGAGTTTGAATGGAGTGTTCCAGATCGTCATCAGTTGAGTAAAGTTCCTTCAGTCTATCCCAGATCTCTTTAGCAGCTTTGCATGAACCTACAAGCCGAAAGGTGTCAGATTGCAGGGAGAATCTTATCATCCACATGGCTTTAACGTTACACAAGATCTTGTCCTTCTCATCCCGTGGCATCTTCTGAACATCTGTCACCAACTTGTTGTAATCCTTTTGCATCTTAACAGTTGTGTTTGTCAATGTAGAAATGGTCCAAGAGTGATAGCTTCCCAGATTAGATAGCCATTGTCTTCCGATCCAACCACGTAATCTTCAAAGTGATGAGCCCATACTTCGTATTCTTGAGTATAGAGTATGGGTACTCTGGTTGTTGATCCGATGCTGTTTGAGATGTTAATGGGGTTTGTATGCGAATCTTCATGAGACATGGTGAGCTGCTAGAATCAAACCTGTAAACTTGAGATTAGGGTTTTATCAAAAATAGAGTTGTCGTCGATATGAAGACGACGACTTCTATTTATACGATAAAAGCGGAAACCCTAAAGTATTACGAATACAGAAGGAATGTGTATTGATCACACAGTCTCCTACTCTGATACCAATTGTTAGAACAAAGTTCTTTTAGGATCATATGATTCTAAGCAAAATATTAAATAAGAACTTAATAAAGAACACAAGTATTGCGCTGAATATGTCGAATGAGTAATGCAATAACACCTCAGAAGAGCTCGATAAAGAACTTCAATTTGTAGAGGCGTTTAGGGTTACAAGAATCAACGTAAAGAATAATTTGTTAATATACGCATACATGCATGCATATATATATATATATATATATATATATATATATATATATATATATATATATATATACTATAACCGTAACAATTAATCTAGATAACAATGAAACTAATCTAGATAAACATGGATGGATAGGCCCAATCCGGATACAAAATACTTAGCCCAAGACGCAACACAAATATACTCAACAAGCAAAGTCGCATTCCAAGTGTAAAAGTTCATTGGAGTGCCAAACGCGAGCCTGAATTCACCCGAGAATGTGAAGATCAAATGATATAGAAGTATTGCCACCTATTCGCTAAACCCTGAAGGCTACTTCAAAGACAAAACATTTCAAGGCAAAATTCCCTCAAGGGGGGGGGGGGGATGATGTGACAACCTGGAATTTTCTGGTCAACAAGTCAATTCGGTCAACTCAACTAATGTTGTTATGATTAGGGATTTCTTTATGTTTACTAATGTACAACTATAAATCCTAATGCAAAGAAACACTTGAAAGTTCCAAAAGTTCAAAATTTGAAACCATAATCTGATTTAGCAAAGTAACAACTTTATAAAGTACTATTAAGTACCCTTCGGGGGTGTATAACACTCAAAATGGGATATAACTAAGTCTAAAACCCTTGCTCTATGAAGAAAAACATTAAAAAAGGCTCCTGATAAAGTCCCTCTCAATCTCTCACACTGTATCTCTCTCTCTCTCTCCTAAATCTCTCCAAGTATGTGAAATCTCTCCCAAATCTCTCCAAGTATGTGAAATCTCTCCCATATCTCTCCAAGTATGTGAAATCTCTCCCATATCTCTCCAAATATGTGAAATCTCTCTTAAATCTCCCTATGTAACCCTTCCTTAGTAAAATTTCTGCTAATAATGAGAGGAGTAAAGTTTGAAGGAACATGCCAAAGGAACTCCTTAATCAGCTTCGGACCACCCCGTCTTTCGTAATTTTTAGGATGACTCTGGAAGTAAGAAGCTCTAGAAAGACCCAACACCGGACCATCTCGCAATCTCGGAACATCCTAGCTCCGGACAATCTTGCACCTCAAAACTTTTTGGCTCCGGAAGACTCGCCTCGCGCCGTTCGGAATTGGAAGCCGGTTTCGCACATCCGAACCGGACCACTGACTTTGCCTCCTAACTTCGAAACTGAGGAAATGCACCGAAAATTGAAACTCAGCTTCGGAATTTCGCCTGTGACTCCGGAACTAGTTAGATGACTTTGGAAATTCAATATGGACTCCGAAATTCACTTATAGGCTTTGGATTTTGTCATTTTTGGACCTTTTCTTTAGTTTAGGACATTTTGACGTCGGGAATTCCTCCAAACTCGTATTTTTCATGTCCTAAACCCCTTAAACCCCTATTTTATGCCAAAGTTAATTATTTTAATCATATTTATATAAAATAATACCTAAGATGTTAAAGAGATTTTAAGAAGATAAAGTTGTTTGACTGTATGATGTCATGTAAATCTCTCATTTCCCATGCAAATCTCAGTAAAACACACATTATCCATAGAAAATAAAGTTTATCCACCAGGCCTCCATGCAAATGTCAAGTCACCCTTATCTCCCCACTTAGGAATACGTGAGCTCCTTTCTCCCCACCCCCCACTTCTCATGTTCATACTCAATAAACTTCTAAGAAGTGCTCTTAACTCCTTCAAGCTTCAAGTCTCATTCCTTCAACGAAAATTCCCAGATTTCTTCTTGTAAGTATTATATCTCCTTTGCCTGGTGATTCTTCACATTATTCTAAGATTTCATTATATCTACACATAAAACTTATTCTTAGAGTACTCTAATGTGGCACCTGGTTATTGGTATGTAATTTCACCTAAGTATTTTGTATTTTTTTCCTTGGACTCGACGAGTTGTTGGCCCTACTCGCCGTGTAGAGCCAAGTTATTGAGCATGTTTAAGTTGGCGACTCAGCGAGTCCATATTCTGGACTCGGCGAGTCCCCGCTGTCTGAATGAAACCGTAATTTCAAGGGTTCGCACCCTATTTAAGCATCCTATTCTACCTCATGTCGGCCCCCATTCACCACCAGAACATCCCTCACGAAATCCTAACCCTTCCTTTGGTAATTTAAGTGTTTTGGTGTGATTTCTTGAAGATTTTGAGAGGAAAAGAAGTGTAGATCAAGAGAAGAAGAAGGAGGCTAGATATCTTGGTGTTATTTCAGAGATTCCTTGAGGTATAACTCACTTTCCTTTTGTTTTTATGCTAAGAGTCCCTTAGAGCACCATTAAAATCCTTCTTGAGCCATTTGCCAAGCTTTTTTATGGATTAGGGATGGTAATGAGTTGATTAACCTCTAGATCTAGGCATGTTTGAGCTCCAGAAGCTCAGATCCATGGCCTTTATGGAAATAAATGGCTTGAATGTCCTAGATCTACCATGTTAGTCTTTATTAAGCCTTAAATCCCCATCCTATGCATGTATACACGTAAAGTTGGAAACTTTACGTGTAAAACGTACCCTAAGACCCCAGATCTATGTATGGCATGAGCTGGATCCAAGCAAAATCGAGTATGTAGTAATTGTAGGTGAACGACACGGCGAGTCGTTCATCGGACTCGACGAGTCACGAGTCCTCGAGTTTTCCCCCTTTTCGTGTTTGTTGAGTGGAGTCGTAAGTCTTGGGGGGGGGGGGGGCTCAGTGAGTCGGAAGCCAGACTCACCCATGGAGGGACTCGGCAAGTCAATTACCTGACTCGGCGAGTCCAAGGCCATCTTCTTACCTTAAGAACAGTCTCGGCGAGTTGTTCATACAACTCGGCGAGTCTCAGCATGGGGTGTTCTTCGGATGAAGACGAACTCGATGAGTTGTTCATACAACTCGGCGAGTAGGATGAAGGACCTTTGGACCCCAATTTAGAAGGAGAACTCGTCGTGTCAATTCCTAACTCGACGAGTAGAGGCGGGATTAAGGACAATCAAATGGGTAGGGACTCGACGAGTTGGAAAGCCAACTCGACGAGTCGGGTCAACTGAAAGTTGACTTTGACTTGGACTTTGACCATGTCAAGGGTACAATGGTCATTTTACCCTAGGTTCAGCTAGCAATGTTTGACTGAGCGTTTTGTGGGAATTATGCCGGAGGACTTCCGGAACAGCAGTAGCAGCAATAGACAGTCAGTTCGCACTCAAATCAGCACCTACTTTGAGGTGAGTTACCTTCTAGTAGCGGTGGGTCTACGACCACAATGCCGGCCCACCAGTAGGGTTTGTATGATAGATTATTGTCTTTGTGATATCATCTAGGATTGCTACTACCTGATATGTTATGTGCTACTAGGATATATTGTACGTGATAGTAGTAGAATCGGTTGTTAGGACCGAAGGGTAGTCAGACACCAAAGACACGTATGACAGTATGTGATGATATATTTGCATGCTGGCTTGTTATGTTTTATGCGATAGAGGTAGTAGGAGGGGACCAGTCCCCGAGTTTGGTGGTTAGGACCGAAGGGTAGTTCGGACACGCCAAATATGTCTGATAGTATGTTTATGTTATGATATATGTGATAGTAGCAGTAGGGGTGAAATAGTCCCTGAGGACCGGTTGTTAGGACTGATGGGTAGTCAGCACCCCAGAATGGCTTGACACGGGTAGGACGACACACCAGAATGGCCGCACGAGTAGTTGGCACCCCAGAATGGCTGTACCAGGTAGTCAGGCACCGCAGAATAGCCTGGCAGTATGTATGTTATGTGATTGTATAGTATGTGGTACGATGGGGGAACTCACTAAGCTTAATGCTTACAGTTTACAGTTTTGGTTTCAGGTACCTCTTCGTCGATGGGGAAGGAGCTGGCGCGGTAGCCGCACATCATACACACACACACATCGTTTTCCGCATTCATGGGATTGTTCTGGGATTTATACTCTGATATTTTGATAGTTCACATGTTTTGGTGTTCTGACATAGTATATGTTTATGAAATGGTTTGATCCGACTATGTTTATTTGCAAATGATCTTACTAAATATTAATTGGAAAATGAAATTTTTGGACGTGAAAAATGGGTCGTTACATCTAATGTGACAACCCAAAATTTTCATTTGTACAGACTCTAAAGTCAAGCACTTCAATTAAAATTCAATTACATTTCTACTAATTTTTATCCGGTTTAAGGTCCGTTTGAGTAATTTTATTAAGTATTCATGAATCGAACGGGTAAAAAGAAGTGATTTCTAGAATATCAAGATAGCAGTGGAACAACCAACACCTTAGTTAGGTGTTCACGGCCAAACGAAGGGAGTTTGGGCCGTGAACTCTAGGTTGGCCGTGAACTAATGTCCTAGACATGAGTTTATTCCCCAATTGGTTCATTTCTCACTTTCACCCTCAAGAACACTCCCCATTCTCTCTCAACTATTAACCCATTCTTCACCCGATCTTCCAAAAATGTAAGTATTTATTGACTTGATTTGTTGTTATAACCTATCACCTAGTGTTTATACATCATTTCATCCATTCATTATTGTTTTTTTACTTAGATCTTCAAAACACCAAGAACACACACTAGTGTTCTTGGACCTTAAACACCCAATCGAGTTTCTATCTTGTAAGTACACTTGCCCTAGCTTCTCGTATGGTTAATACGAACTTGATAGCACTTGAAAATCATCAAAAATCATAATAACAAAGGAGTTCATGGCCAAGGATGTTCTTGGGCCGTGAACCCCTCTTAAGGTGGCTAAATGGACCCTAATTCCTTCCTAAGCCTTGGATGCCAAACTTGATCCTTTCCTAGAAGTGTTTAAGCCCTTAAACAACAATCAAAGAAAGTCCCTGTGAGAGTTTACAACAGTAATCACATAAGGAAATGGTCCTTAGGCCGTGAACTCTACAAGGTAATGTTAGGGTGCCCCTAATGCTTTCCTAAGGCTTGGACTTGATCATCAGATGCTCAATCATGACTTGTAAGACCTCAAAACCCAATTTGGCACTTAGTACCATGAGTTTACGGCCATAAAATCATGGGGAAATGGTCATGGGCTGTAAACTCCATAAGGAGTGGTCCTTGGGCCATAAACTCCAATGTCATTCCATACAACCCTTAGATGCAACCCGTTGGTACCATTAACACTTGAATCAAAGTGTTTCTATGTCATAGGGTGTCTTAACTTGATTAATTAGTGATTAAATGTCTAATTAGATACATATATATTTATTATATGTCAACTAGACTCATTGTGTGTGTACAAGTCTTCACTTGTCACCTTGTACCGTGTCCAACACTTCAGTATAACCCACTCACTATAGGTGAGTTTATACCCCTTAATTAACCTTTGAAATGTTATTAAATGTTTTTAAATGCTTTTAGGGGGGGATACAAGTTAAATCATGTTAGTTATTAAATCAATCACATGTGATTAAAAGCTAGCATACAAACGAAATTTCTATACATTAAACTGTTTTACCAATCAAATGACTTCAAACTGCTAATCAAACTATTTTAGATGTCAAACTGTCACACCCCGAAAACCGTAGGCGGAAAAATTTCCGGGGCGGACTCCACGTTGAGTATCAAATCCAATGTACATACTAACACAGTAAACACAAAACATTACATTACATAGAATTGTTTACATCTGTTTGAAAGAAAAGTTATACAAGTGTTATATACATATATCATATGAACAAAAACAAAGACGAGTCTTCTAGCGCTCCATCTTCTCAAAAGGGTGGCGGTGTACCTGTCTAATGCTGACCTGAGAATACAAGCATTTTGAAAATCAGCATAAAGCTGGTGAGTTCATAAGTGGTTTAGTTTTGAAAAGAATGAGTTCCCTTTTTGGTTTCTGAAAACGTTGTTATCCAAGAAAATCCCATATTTTCTTATGTAAAAATAGTTTAGTTATCATTTCAATACTTAATTCGTTTATGAGTTGTTACGTTATTCCAGGAAAATCCCATATTTTCCTAAGTGTTTAGCTGTCCTTTTTATACTTAATTCGTAGTTTAGATTTTAATGTGCTAGTAGCTACCTTACTTATAGTATTAGTTAATTAATAAGATATCTTAGTTATCCTACATTCGATTGTTGATTATCTGCTATACTTAAAGGTATTTTCGAATATTTGGATTCACTCAGAAGCGTACATTAACAATGTTTTTGAAGTTCTGGTGATTTCCAAAAGAGTACTGTCAAATAAATTTCGAAACTCTAGTGACTCCCAAGGGGTACATTGGCTGTATATTCGAACTCTTGGCGTCATCCAAAGGCGATATTTCGTATTCATATTCTTATTCCTAATCCTATTCCTACTCCTATTCGTATTCGTATTCGTATTCGTATTTGCATTCGTATTTTTATTCGTATTCGTTCTATCCTATAGTTATATTCATATTCGTATTCGTATTCGTTCTATCGTATTGGTTATATTCGTATTCGTATTCATGTTCATTCTATACTATTAGTTTTATTTGTATTCGTATTCGTATTCATTCTATTCTACTAGTTATATTCGTATTCGTATTCACTCTATACTATTAGTTTTATTCGTATTCGAATTCGTATTCGTTCTATTCTACTAGTTATATTCGTATTTGTATTCGTTCTATACTATTAGTTTTATTCGTATTCGTATTCGTATTCGCATTATTCTATTTGTATTAATCTTAGTTTATGATTAGTATGATTCCTTATACAAAACATAATATGAAACTTAGATTATAACATCTATTAAAGGAATCTACATTTAGTTTGACAATTCACTATGCAATTCGAACAAATGGTTATTATGATTTTCGGTATTAAAAGTATTCAAAATATGAAACATTTGAACAGAAAATAAGTTTAAGTACAAGATTTCCTTGTACTATTGCTTGTATTCCCCCCTGAAAACATTTGAAAAAGGGTAGGGGTATGAACTCACCGGCTGACGAACGCGTCGGTTTGGATCCTAAACATTAGTTTTGGGTTTGCAAACGCACAAGAGTCCTATGTATTATAAAAAGATACACATTTGTATCTAATTAGGACTTGAATAATTTATTTGTTAGGGACAATCACTTCTAATCGCGAATACGCTTCATTCAAGCGTTTGGAGGGACCCGGGTGGCATTTGAGGACACATATGGCTTGGATAATGTGTTTACTCTTCGAGATTAAGTCCCCTTATGGAGTTTTCGACCCTAAGACCATCCCCATATGAGTTCACAACTGTGAACTCATGGGTGTGGGTTTTATGGTGCTAAATGGCCTTATACGACTTCGAAAAATTTACTAGGATCAATTCTAGGCCATAGGAATGGATTTACACCACTTATGGACCATTTGATGGAGTTTACGGCAGTAATCTAGGAGTTTACGGCCGTAATCTCCCCATACCCTTTCCTAATTTGTTTTGGTGGTCCTTGATTAATCACATGCGATTCAAACTATTTTTCCAAGCCTTGGGATGAATTTTGGGCACCATTTGACTCATCTAAATGAGTTTATGGCCCTGGAACCTTTCCTTGGGAGGTTATGGCAGTAAACTCTAAAATGAGGGGATTTCATCATGTTTAAGGCCTCCAAATTGGTTGTGGTTGATTCTAGGATTTATTCCAAGGCTAATGGTGTGTTTAAATGGCTTTTAAACACTTGGTTTTGAGTTTACTCTCCATGAATGAGGAGTTTACGACCCATGCTTGTTCTTGGGTAGAAAAATCATGTTTACTCCTCAAAAACCATGATGAAGGTGTTCTAAGTTCAAATTGGTAAGCCATATAGTCATATCTAAGACCCAAAATTGGTTTGGAAGGGTTTAAAGGCATAAAACCCATTTTATATGTGTTCACGGCCCAAGGGTGTTCCAGGGCTGTAAACACATGATTATGGTCCCATTCTATGTTTTGAACTCGAATTTGAAGGTCTAAGATGCTATACTAGGAGTTAGGGTGGTGAGCTTGAAGATTTGGGGCTTGAATTTGGTGTTTTTGGACCTTAAACTTGAGTTAGAGGAGAAAGGTTAGAGAGAGAGTAGTGAGAGAGAGAGAGGAAAGGCTTCAAATGAAGTCTTTTGAGCCTTAAATAGCTTCTAAGTTCGGGACACGGTGGAATTCTAGCCGATACCGACGTTAAACGGGGCTTTTGGTCTCACCCGATTAAGCTATCGTAGCCTGGTAGGATAGAATTTGGAGATTTTCAATGTAATGATTTTCGGCCATTTTCATGACTTTTTAAGGGATTTGAACTCTCATGAGCTTATAATAAACATATAAGTAAATAACTTAGCCCAAAAAGGAGATAGGAATGAATCGCTAAAGACGGGTTTTACGGACGAAATGGGTTTCGGCGATGGACAACTTCGGGTTGTTACATTATCCCCCCGTTAGAGGGAATTTCATACCGAAATTCAAAGATTAAGATACAGATCATGAAATGAAAAGAGATGTGGATGAATCTACTGCTGCGGGTCTTCACGCTCCTAAGTGGAATCGGGTCCCGCTTGACATTCCAGCGAACCCTCACTATCAGGATACGGTTTTGTTTCGCACATTTGATCTCTCCGTCCGTGATCTCAACTTGTTCTTCCATGGAGGCTCAAACTTTCGCTGATTTCGGTATTATCGAAGGAATTACTAGGGTTTCGTCGGGTAGGCATTTCTAAGGATTCAAGACGTGGACAATAGAATGGATACTACTATGCCCTTGAGATAGTCGAAGTCTGTAGTTCACGGTTCTGATTCTGGCGGGGATTTCGAAAAGTCCGGTGTATCACGGGAGAAGTATTTCGCGCTTCCCAAAGCATATCATGCTCTTCTGGGATAAGGCCTTCAACATGACACAAGCTCCAACACAAAGGTACATCTTCATGTAACGGAGTAGCTAAGGGTCTGAGGGTTCTAGAAGGAATTTCTCGGTGGGTTTGCGATAATAGTTCACAGAACCCAAGAATTGATGGGCTTCTATGGGCATCTCCGGTGCCGTATTCGTTCTATACTATTAGTTTTATTCGTATTCGTATTCGTATTCGTTCTATACTATTAGTTTTATTCCTATTCCTATTCGTATTTGTTCTATTCTACTAGTTATATTCGTATTCGTATTCATTCTATACTATTAGTTTTATTCGTATTCGTATTCGTATTCGTTCTATTCTACTAGTTATATTTGTATTCGTATTCGTTCTATACTATTAGTTTTATTCGTATTCGTATTATTCTATTAGTATTAATCATAGTTTATGATTAGTATGATTCGTTATACAAAACATAATATGAAGCTTAGATTATAACATCTATTAAAGGAATCTACATTTAGTTAGACAATTCACTCTGCAATTCGAACAAATGGTTAGTATGATTTTTGGTATTAAAAGTATTCAAAATATGAAACATTTGAACAGAAAATAAGTTTAAGTACAAGCTTTCCTTGTACTTTTGCTTGTATTCCCCCCGAAAACATTTGAAAAACAGTTGAAAAAGGGTAGGGGTATGAACTCACCGGTTGAGGAACGCGTCAGTTTGGATCCTAAACATCAGTTCTGGGTTTGCAAACGCACAAGAGTCCTTGGTATTATAAAAAGATACACATCCGTATCTAATTAGGACTTGAATAATTTATTTGTTAGGGAGAATCACTTCTAATCGCGAAAACGCTTCATTACAAGCGTTAAGAGGGACCCGGGTGGCATTTGAGGACACATATGTCTTGGATAATGTGTTTACTCTTCGAGATTAAACCCCCTTATGGAGTTTTCGGCCCTAAGACCATCCCCATATGAGTTCACGACCTTGAACTCATGGGTGTGGGTTTTATGGTGCTAAATGGCCTTATACGACTTGGGGAAATTTGCTAGGATCAATTCTAGGCCATAGGAATGGATTTACACCACTTATGGACCATTTAATGGAGTTTACAGCAGTAAACTAGGAGTTTACAGCCATAAGCTCCCCATACCCTTTCCTTATTTGTTTTGGTGGTCCTTGATTAATCACATGTGATTCAAACTATTTTTCCATGCCTTGGGATGAATTTTGGGCACCATTTGACTCATCTAAATGAGTTTACAACCCTGGAACCTTTCCTTGGGAGGTTATGGCAGTAAACTCTCAAATGAGGGGATTTCATCATGTTTAAGGCCTCCAAATTGGTTGTGGTTGATTCTAGGATTTATTCCTAGGGTAATGGTGTGTTTAAATGGCTTTTAAACACTTGGTTTTGAGTTTACTCTCCATGAATGAGGAGTTTACGACCCAAGCTTGTTCTTGGGCAGTAAAATCATGTTTACTCCTCAGAAACCATGATGAAGGTGTTCTAAGTTCGAATTGGTAAGCCATATAGTCATATCTAAGTCCCAAAATTGGTTTGGAAGGGTTTAAAGGCATAAAACCCTTTTTATATGTGTTCACGGCCCAAGGGTGTTCCAGGGACATAAACACTTGATTATGGTCCCGTTCTATGTTTTGAACTTGAATTTGAAGGTCTAAGATGCTATACTAGGAGTTAGGGTGGCTACCTTGAAGATTTGGGGCTTGAATTTGGTGTTTTTGGACCTTAAACTTGAGTTAGAGGAGAGAGGTTAGAGAGAGAGTAGTGAGAGAGAGTAAAGGCTTCAAATGAAGTCTTTTGAGCCTTAAATAGCTTCTAAGTTCAAGACACGGTGGAATTCTAGCCGATACCGACGTTAAACAGGGCTTTTGGTCGCACCCGATTAAGCTATCGTAGCCTGGTGGGATAGAATTTGGAGATTTTCAATGTAATGATTTTCGGCCATTTTCATGACTTTTTAAGGGATTTGAACTCTCATGAGCTTATAATAAACATATAAGTAAATAACTTAGCCCAAAAAGGAGATAGGAATGAATCGCTAAAGACGGGTTTTACGGACGAAATGGGTTTCGGCGATGGACAACTTCGGGTTGTTACATTATCCCCCCGTTAGAGGGAATTTCATACCGAAATTCAAAGATTAAGATACAGATCATGAAATGAAAAGAGATGTGGATGAATCTACTGCTGCGGGTCTTCACGCTCCTAAGTGGAATCGGGTCCCGCTTGACATTCCAGCGAACCCTCACTATCAGGATACGGTTTTGTTTCGCACATTTGATCTCTCCGTCCGTGATCTCAACTTGTTCTTCCATGGAGGCTCAAACTTTCGCTGATTTCGGTATTATCGAAGGAATTACTAGGGTTTCGTCGGGTAGGCGTTTCTAAGGATTCAAGACGTGGACAATAGAATGGATACTACTATGCCCTTGAGAGAGTCGAAGTCTGTAGTTCACAGTTCTGATTCTGGCGGGGATTTCGAAAAGTCCGGTGTATCACGGGAGAAGTATTTCGCGCTTCCCAAAGCATATCATGCTCTTCTAGGATAAGGCCTTCAACATGACACAAGCTCCAACACAAAGGTACATCTTCATGTAATGGAGTAGCTAAGGGTCTGATGGTTCTAGAAAGAATTTCTCGGTGGGTTTGCGATAATAGTCCACGGAACCCAAGAATTGACGGGCTTCTATGGGCGTCTCCGGTGCTGTATTCGTTCTCTACTATTTGTTTTATTCGTATTTTTATTCGTATTCGTATTCGTTCTATACTATTAGTTTTATTCGTATTCCTATTCGTATTTGTTCTATTCTACTAGTTATATTCATATTCGTATTCGTTCTATACTATTAGTTTTATTCGTATTCGTATTTGTTCTATTCTACTAGTTATATTTGTATTCGTATTCGTTCTATACTATTAGCTTTATTTGTATTCGTATTATTCTATTAGTATTAATTATAGTTTGTGATTTGTATGATTCGTTAAACAAAACATCATATGAAACTTAGATTATAACATCTATTAAAGGAATCTACATTTAGTTTGACAATTCACTCTGCAATTCGAAAAAATGGTTAGTATGATTTTTGGTATTAAAAGTATTCAAAATATGAAACATTTGAACAGAAAATAAGTTTAAGTACAAGCTTTCCTTGTACTTTTGCTTGTATTCCCCCATGAAAACACTTGAAAAACATTTGAAAAAGGGTAGGGTATGAACTCGCCGGTTGAGGAACGCGTCGGTTTGGATCCTAAACGTCAGTTCTGGGTTTGCAAACGCACAAGATTCGTATGTATTATAAAAAGATACACATTTGTATCTAATTAGGACTTGAATAATTTATTTGTTAGGGACAATCACTTCTAATCGCGAAAACACTTCATTACAAGCGTTTGGAGGGACACGGGTGGCATTTGAGGACACATATGGCTTGGATAATGTGTTTACTCTTTGAGAGTAAACCCCCTTATGGAGTTTTCAGCCCTAAGACCATCTACATATAAGTTCACGACCGTGAACTCATGGGTGTGGGTTTTATGGTGCTAAATGGCCTTATATGACTTGGGAAAATTTGCTAGGATCTATTCTAGGGCGTAGGAATTGATTTACACCACTTATGGACCATTTAATGGAGTTTACGGTAGTAAACTAGGAGTTTACGGCCGTAAGCTCCCCTATACCCTTTCCTTATTTGTTTTGGTGGTCCTTGATTAATCACATGTGATTCAAACTATTTTTCCAAGCCTTGGGATGAATTTTGGGCACCATTTGACTCATCTAAATTAGTTTACGGCCCTGGAACCTTTCCTTGGGAGGTTATGGCAGTAAACTCTCAAATGAGGGGATTTCATCGTGTTTAAGGCCTCCAAACTAGTTGTGGTTGATTCTAGGATTTATTCCAAGGCTAATGGTGTGTTTAAATGGCTTTTAAACACTTGGTTTTGAGTTTACTCTCCATGAATGAGGATTTTACAGCCCAAGCTTGTTCTTGGGCAGTAAACTCATGTTTACTCCTCAAAAACCATGATTAAGGGGTTCTAAGTCCAAATTGGTAAGCCAAATAGTCATATCTAAGTCACAAAATTGGTTTGGAAGGGTTTAATGGCATAAAAACCCATGTTATATGTGTTCACGGACCAAGGGTGTTCCAGGGCTGTAAACACATTATTATGGTCCCATTCTATGTTTTGAACTCGAATTTGAAGGTCTAAGATGCTATACTAGGAGTTGGGGTGGTTACCTTGAAGATTTGGGGCTTGAATTTAGTGTTTTTGGACCTTAAACTTGAGTTAGAGGAGACAGGTTAGAGAGAGAGTAGTGAGAGAGAGGAAAGGCTTCAAATGAATCTTTTGAGCCTTAAATAGGTTCTAAGTTCGGGACACGGTGGAATTCTACTCGATACCGACGTTAAACGGGGCTTTTGGTCGCACCCGATTAAGCTATCGTAGCCCGGCGGGATAGAATTTGGAGATTTTCAATTTAATGATTTCGGGCCATTTTCATGAGTTTTTAAGGGATTTAAACTCTCATGAGCTTATAATAAACGTATAAGCTTAAATAACTTAGCCCAAAAACGAGATCGGAATGAATCGCTAGAGATGGGTTTTACGGACGAAATGGGTTTTGGTGATGGACAACTTCGGATTGTTACACAAACTCTTTATCAAATTCACTTTTGTAAACTAAACCTTTCTTTTACAGTTCTCTAACTTATATATTGTTAAAACCATGTCTACTACACATATATTTGTATAAGTAATGTTTTAAGGACTTAGGAGAGATAACCCACTTTATTTTCTGTCCTTGTTTGGTTGTGGACTTAAAGTACCCGGTTGTTTGTCCGAATGTAGTTGAATCCTTACTTATATATTATGTATATGTGTGTAGATGTAAAGAATTTTATCTCAGTTCTGTACATTTAGTCATACAAACAAGTTTACTAATAAACTATAATAGGCATAGTTTAGGGTTATACTACTTACTACTTCTATTTCAATGAAGCATACAAGAGTCAGTTCATTCATGAGTCATTACTTACTACTACGAGAACTTATGCAACTATACTATGACGAGAACTTTTACACCTATACTAGGATGAGAACATATACAATGATACTATGATGAGAAACAATACATTCATTACGCAAGTACATGCATTACATGTACAAGTATACTATAACATAAATGTGATCCGCTGTATCGGAGCATGCCCTCATCCTCATAGCCCGATTTGTAACCAGAATCTCTTGGAGGGAGAGCATGACCTTGTGTATAAATCTATACTGGATTGACTATCCTACACCTTACTGCTAGCTACAGTGGGACGGATAGGTCTTCGGGTGCCAAATGTCATACCTTTTGATGACTTACATTGTTATGTTTCATAGTCGATAGTATGGTACAATTAATCACATAATACCTTGATATAAATCCGGTTTAAGGTAGTTAGTACAGCACTAGTTCCTATAATACAACACTACAACGCTACAATAATTTACCCGCTACATTTATTTGGTGATCACTTCACCTAAACATTAATGTACAAAGTATATTTTAATAATGATAGTTACACTTGGGAAAATTATACACTTTTACAAGAAACAAACATACAAAACAGTTGTGCCTTGGTAGAAGGCTACTTTCAGTAGAAAATATAAGATTTTCAAGGAGTTACAAACTTTTACAAACACTTACAAACATTCACATTATTTTACTACAAACGTTTACAAACTCGTACTTCAAACAACGGTTCTAACATTTTAATAGAAACATAGAAAATAAATACTTATGAACTCACCAGCTTTAATGCTGATAACTCTTTCAAAATAACTTGTATTCTTAGGTCATCAGTAGACAGGTACCGATGCCAGATTTTGAGAAGACGGAGCGCATACAAGACTCTTCTTATATTTTGATTCATGTTTTGGTGTCTTATATACTACATAACACACTTGTATTAAAATTATATATATTTAATGCAATGGATGATGTTGTTTACTTGTTTAGTATTATAGTGTGTTGTGATACTTTAGATGACGTCCTCCGCCCCAGAACATTTCCGCCGTTCTCGGTTTTGTGGTGTGACAGATTGATAGCAGAGCATTGTTTTTAGTGAATTGAGTATATCAACCCATAAAAGATATACTAACAATAAACCCAATGGGATTATAACACTCTGACCAAGAGTGTATACTTTTAAATAATAAAATATTTAACTAGGTATACAAGCTTGCATTCATACTAAAACCAGTGTCACAATGACAAATACAAAAGTATTACGATTGTTGAATATCACAAGTAAGCTCGGGAATGTATGGTCAATCCTGGGAATAGCATAGCCTGATCAACTATGCTAGTCCGAGGAGTGATTAGCATGTGCCCTAGAATGGTTGTGACATGGAAACAAGTCTAAAACCTTACTAACCCTACTACAATGAAAACACAAGAACGAAACATAAGTCTAAAATACTATGGGAGTATTTTGTGTTTCTATAATTACATATCTGAGAACTAAAAGGGTCTCTATCAAGTAGGTCAATAGTCGTTAAGTGGATACTCCAAGGTTATATGAAATTTAGGTGTTATGGACTCAGAATCTGTGACCTTTGCTTTACTTCCTGTCCTTCTTTGGTTGTGGATTTGGAGTTACGGCCACTTATTCGAAGGTCTATCCTTCTCTGATTTATATAACTGGTTTACACTACACAAGTATCGACATAACTGATAAAGATCATCTGATAATTGTCTTAAGTAGTACGTCTATTTATATAAGATTCTTATACCCTTTTTCTCGCGTAGATATCATGGCTGGATTTCAACATGGTGACCCGTACTTTCCACCCCACGGCAATGCTGGATGGCTTGAAGAAGAGCCCGAAGATGAGCATCCAATCCCTTTAGATGATCACCTCGTAGAAGGCTTCTCGGATCGTTCTGACTTCGAGCCTGAAGTCAACAACCTACGCCAAGTAGGTCAAGCCCCAATCAACAAACTCGACCCTATTTTCAAGGTCCCACACCCATGTGGGTAACAAACTTAAATCGCTGGAGCGATAAGTAGGGCTAACCTTTACCCTACAACGGGGACCGAAGCTTTTACTGTTGGGTTTTGAGCAATCTAACACTTCCTAAGTGTGCATGCAACCCTAATAAACCTTGGATCTATGTTTGTCTAAATACATGCAAAATAATAATTTTCCAAGGTTTATAACCTATCTAACATGGCATGGGGAACATTTCAACATAAAAGAGTTAGAAGAGATTACATACCTTTTGGTGTGTTGGGTTCTTAGGAGTTTGAGGGCCAAGCACCAATAGTGTGAATGCCTCAAATGGAATCACAAACACCACAAACTCTTGGAAAAACTTTGAGAGAGTATATACACCTTGTATAAATCGGCCACACACATGCACACACACACTAGATCACTAGCTTTCTCTTAGTGTATCTTAGGCTTCATTTCATGCTCCATAAGCATGCTTATATAGTATGCATGGTTAGGGTGAAACCCTAATAACCCATGTCTTTTCCTTTTCCAAGGATCCATGGGTTAAAAGCTTCATGGATCATCCATGGACTTCCACATAAGCCTAGCCCATTAACAAATGAGTATTAGCCCACACTATATAAAACAAATAGCCCATAATTTAATTAGTATTCCTTTTAATCTCTAAATTAATTCATGATTAATTTAAGACTAAAACTAATTAAATAACGTAACTTCATATTAATATATTATAACTCATAATATATTAATAAACATATGTGTATAACTCTCATAAAATTATCCATAATAGTTTGGATGAGATGCAACCCAAATGGACCATGCCGGTCGGGTCAAGTATATACCAAATAAGTTATGGACTTAGACACCTTATCCAACAGACTCCCACTTGGATAAGTCTAATAACTATATTTGCCTACAACTTCAGGAACCAACCAACAATCGTAGCTCTCGAAAACTCCCTCGAACAGTGAAGACTCTGTCGAACTATGAAGCGCCATTTTAGATAAGTGATCACATAATCCTCTGTTCTCATGATATCAGCCGGACAAATACATGGAACAACGTCGTACTTATTGTCCAGCAGTTTGTTTCCCGATTTTCGATTTGTTTGACAAAGAACTTAATCGAACACATCAACTCAGTTCTGACCGGCCGGTACATAGGTCACAACAAAATCATCGAGGGGCCCAGATATCGCTTCTATTTCTAGAAGGAACAGATAAACTTCGACTCATATGCTTGTTCTACTACTTGTTGAATTGTACACAAATGCACGTTTTATAACATCAAGTTACTGATGCGTTTACGTGCAATCAATGCACAACCAACTCATAGGTAACAACTCATATCTCTAGGTTTGAAGATTTATATGATATTATCGTCTCACGATCACTCGAGATAAATTCCATGAAGTGATACAAGTGAGCGTGGGTTTATTCCAATACTCATAACTTATGAGTACTCATGAATGTTGTAGCAACCATTGCCATGACTAAACTCATTTAGCCATCTACAAACCCGATTCATGACAGTCTTGATTCATACCTACTTCCAACATATGAACGACTGTGGAGTGTTTAAATAACTTAGTCATCTGGAAAGAATAACCTAGCTATTTTGGAAGTCAAAACATGCAAAGTGAAACACAATAATAATCGAATCTAATATGGTCTCAGAACCCTTTTGAATATAAATAAAACCACCTTTTATTTATCACCATATTGATTACACATTATTCAATGTTTCAAATAATCAACTTAAGACTTGAATAAAAACAACAGTCGTCCCATGCTCCTAGCATGTACACTTTGTTTTTCTAAACAATAGTTATGCCATACCCCAAGTATGCACACTATGTTTGTCTATGATCCTTACATTGTGATGTAGATCAATTGAACATGATTCCAATGATACTCATTTCACAATCCCAAATCCTTATTGTAAATGCAAGAATTCCAAATTTATGTCATTTACTGAAATCTGTTAGATTCTAAACTTATATGCATTGATCCTCTTGTAATGATTATGCACAAAGTCAGAAAGACTTGACAACAACCATTACAGAGCATTCCAAAGGAGATCAGCTCCTTGGGAACATCCTTTTTGCATTAAGTTTCCTAATCTTACATAGATTGAATCACTTCCACCTATGGAGACATTTCCATAGTCCTATTTGACTATCACTTCCGAACAAGAGTTACCTCTTTTCAGAAAATGTCGATATGGTCCTACCAAAATTAACACTAGACTTCCAAATGTCCCTGAGCAACCAATCTTTGGCGAACCTCAGATTGTCCTCGACAATTGCTTAATCACTTTAGTCATATCCAGTTCTAGACTTTTCCCTTCTAAATGCCTTAAGCATTTGGAAAATTTAGAAAGGATGAATATTATAGCACATGAAATCGATCCTATATCCGAAGCATATGGGATACTATTCATGATGTTTGACATAAAGACATGACACTAGACCAGTCTTTTGCTACAATATTTTTTATTTGCCATGTTTTCAAAATTTAACTATGAAGAGGGATGCCGTAATCATAATCGAATTTTGAAAATGCAATATATATAGAATTTCTTCAAGTTGAACCATTCCAACACAAAATTCACATATATTCTTGACTAAAGATGATTAAAATCTCAATCTAAGCTTTAGAATTGTCATGAAGTATAATTTCCTCTCCCTTAATTATAGCAAAACAACTTTTTCAACCCCTGCAACTTCACGGATTGAAACTTTGTTTTCTATAATTAACATTGCTAGCTTGCAATACTAATCATAATAGTCATGCTCCCACTAACATGATGATTATCAGCATAACACTTATGCTCCCACTAGCTCTGACACATTTCCAGAAATCTGTTGGACTTCTGAAATTTAGGTTCATACACCCTTTCTTAGATAGCTCACATGTGTGTCTAAACAATTTTCAGAACTATGAAAAGGGATGCCGTAATCATAGTCTCAATTGCTTAGGCATTTGCCATTTCTCACAAGTCCATGTTAGTGTGCCGGTTAACCACACGCGCTCCACTAATGACTTTTGAAAATGCAAATGACACAATTGATATCTACTTAAAATCTATTAAGTGAAAGCATTTCCTCACCATCATTTTCATGAATCGGAGAGAAACCTTATGACACTTAGATTTAATAGTGTATGAGTTCCTATCCATGCGAATTTGTCAAAACCATAATCACAAGATAAGGTTAGTGACAAATTCAGCCCTACATGGATTAAACTTATTCAATCTTAGTTTCTTGTCACCTTGGTAACACAAGGCCCACCAATGCTTCCAAGTTGAACTCTGATAACTCACATGTAAATTCAACTTATTTGAAGTAGGTACAGAAATAAGAATTATGTCAACACGATAGGTTGAAAACCTTAAGTCGTGTGCTAGTGATAAATTACAGGTTTCACTCTTGATTAAATCTTGAAACTCTTTCAGGATCTTTAAGGCTCCCACTGTCCCCTTGACATATAAGTTTTCCTAGTCAAGAACCATTCCTTGATAAAACAAATATTCAAGGGATAGTGCGGATTCTTATCAAGACTAACACTTCACACAATTGGTCTTAGTTGGTCTTTGTCTCATCCAAGACATCACAACTTACCAATTTCAAATGTACAAGAGTAGAAAACATTTTACTCTTACATTTGATAAGTGTTTTAAACCTTCTTTAAGACATGTCACTCAAATTACAATCTTGGAGTATGACTCCAAGACTCGTATTGGAACGAAGTATGATTCATCTTCTTGATTTAACCATTTCAACAATTTCAAGATCCCTTCTTCTTAGTCATAAGAATGCACTAAGACTTTCTTAGAGAACAAATTTTGATATGGTTTCTTAATCATTAAGATGATCACAAAGCTGATACTAAAGTACTCTCCCGTCCTTTCAGATTTGAGAAACTTTTATCTTTCTGCCTAATTTGATTCTTCTTATTCGTTTTCCAATGTTACAAAATTATACTTAACCTTATAAGTATAATCATATTTACTAATCTTTAGTAAATCATGACAAATCAATCTTTGTGGTGGACCTTGACCAGCGCACACCCAGTGTACCTAATTCCTTAGTCCTTCAATTGACTCACATATACATGTGATCAAAGAATTAGTCTTAATTTTTTCAAAGATGAAAATTCTCATTCATCATACAATACAACTTGTATGATTCCAAGTTTCTGTCCAATTGAAACTTGGGTGATGAAAAACTTTCTTCATTTGGTAAATTCAGACACTACCACAAATGAAAGAATCAAATCCACTTTCCAATATTGCTATTACTGGAAACATATAAGCAACAATTTTCACGCCGATGCCATTGTAAGGATATTTTTAAAATAAATAAAATTAAAACCTTTTTTTTTTCTTTTATTTTAAAACTTTGCGGAAAAACTTATCCTTACAATCCACATGAAAACCTTGTTGTTATCTATTCACAAGCAATATATTATAACTCTTAAGCAACAGCTCAAAATTCTGATTACCGAATCATGCGATCGAAACCCATCTTCGCAATCAGAATCAGCATATACTTACTTTAAGCTTCCTATCTTTTCTTTGATTCTTAAAAGACATCAGCATGTGACCCATTCACATTATGTAATAAGAATCTCCAAATAGGAACTTAACAGAGTTATACAGTGTATTTTACCCGAAGTAGAGTCAAACCTCTTGACTTGATCAACCTTATGACCTTTCAGGTAAATAGGGCAGCTTCGCAACCAATGCCCCTTTCTTTGGCAATATAAACATATGGAGACCCTTTGATAATGGCACATGAGACTATTTCAGACTTAGCCTTTCTCTTTACCATTTGGTCAACCGAGTTGACTATGGCCGATCCCTTTCCATTGGGAAGAGAAATGCTTTTCTAGATATCCAATGCTACCATTGCCAATGTCCATTTAAGGTTTGGGAAGTTGATCTTCTAACAAAATTTGCTTTACTAGTGTTCCAAATCATTGCTGATTCCACAGCACAAAACAAATAGATAAGATCATTAAGGCTCGTGTCATAGTCTGTCTCATAGTAGTCCCAAAGTGACCCGCTATGTTACTAAGAAAGTGATTGAACATCCAACTTTCACGAGACTTTGACACCCAACTCTCCCGTCTTGTCAATGTGTGACTACATCTCCAAGATGTGACCACACCAAGACCTTAACTTGCCAATAGGGCTTGAGTGACTTTAAACTTTTCAAGAACTTGTGGGTGAGGGAGAATAATTGGAGGAGATAAAGGAAGTGAAGCATGATGTTGAGGAACATCATCTTCAAGAGATTTGGGAAGATCATAAATGTCTAAACCAGACATGTTTTGGGAGATATTCAAGATAGTTGATTTAAAGTCCTTAATATGACACCCAATATGAAATATTAAGGCTAGGACCCAACAAACTATTTTATAACTTAGAAGAGGGATGCCGTAATCCAAGCTATAAAATATTTGAAGGTAGGCGAATGACGATTCACCAATTTCCACCATGAAAAACGAAATAATTTATTAGGTTTTAATTGGATTTGAAATTCCTAGATCTTTTGAGATTCATTGAACTTTTCAATGGCATGTTTCAATCTCGAGTGTGCCCTCTCAAATTTTGTGACTGGGATGCCGAGGATCACAAAACAAGGTGTGAATAACCATACCAATTCACTTGGTATCCTTAATATTATCACCTAATCAATGTGCCGGTTAACCACACACGCTCCATTGATCTATGACAAACATTAAGTCACCCTTCGTGGTCCTTACTAGTCCAAGTTAGTGTGCCGGTTAACCACACACGCTCCACCAACGACTTGGTAAGGTACAAAGTGTGAATTCCATGGGTTAGCACCAAATTCACATTTTTCCTAAAGTAACTAAGATTGGGAATTATTAAGATTTTAGTTACTTTAGTTTTTATCATTAATACTTTTAATGAAGGGAGAATTTAAAGTCATTGTCCTACCCGTTCGGCTAACGACCCTCCACCAGTCAAGCAAGCGGTGGGTGAGAGTAGACACCCATTAAGTCGCCATTTTATAGGCAACAACCTTATACCCACCTTATAGACCGGCTTCGTGAATGAGGCCTACTAACGGTAAAACGACTTGTTCTTATACATATATATAATAATTAACCATTAATGTTATAAATAGTATAAGTGTTGAATTTTAACCTTTTTAAAATTCTAAGGTTTGGAATTAAAGTTTATTAAAGTGTGTGAAACTTTACAAATTCCAAAACTTGAGGGCAAGTTTTGTAACTTTGCAAAACTCTTCATTTCATAACTTATGAATTAAAGGTTCATAAAAATGAAGACTCTTCATTTTCATGTAACTTATGTGTTTTAAGTGTGTGTTGAATGAAGGTGACCTTTGGTAATCCATAACTTGAGGACAAATTATGGACTCCATTAAAACACATAAATGATTAAGAATTAATTCTAAACAATTCAGCAAATAATTCCTATCATTTTCTAAATTCATAAGAACATGAACATGATCATCAAAATTCAAGAAATATATGAACACATAAAATCATGGAATTTTGATATATGCTATTGTAAATGGATTAGAACAACCATTACACCAACTAAATAAGTTTTACAACACCAAAACAATTTAGGGTAATGTTTCTAGTCCATTTCCAGCAGCAAAAGTCGAGATTCTGCATTCTTTCGATCCTACTCGCCGAGTGCACGAACGGACTCGTCGAGTAGGTTGAAGTTTGCCTTGGACTCGGCGAGTCCCCCCAATGGACTCGGCGAGTCTGGCATGCAGACAGCAACGATTTCGACTTTTATCACTATTTTGCATCAAGTATCAAACAAGCAAGCCTAGGCTCTGATACCACTGTTGGGTTTTGAGCAATCTAACACTTCCTAAGTGTGCATGCAACCCTAATAAACCTTGGATCTATGTTTGTCTAAATACATGCAAAATAATAATTTTCCAAGGTTTATAACCTATCTAACATGGCATGGGGAACATTTCAACATAAAAGAGTTAGAAGAGATTACATACCTTTTGGTGTGTTGGGTTCTTAGGAGTTTGAGGGCCAAGCACCAATAGTGTGAATGCCTCAAATGGAATCACAAACACCACAAACTCTTGGAAAAACTTTGAGAGAGTATATACACCTTGTATAAATCGGCCACACACATGCACACACACACTAGATCACTAGCTTTCTCTTAGTGTATCTTAGGCTTCATTTCATGCTCCATAAGCATGCTTATATAGTATGCATGGTTAGGGTGAAACCCTAATAACCCATGTCTTTTCCTTTTCCAAGGATCCATGGGTTAAAAGCTTCATGGATCATCCATGGACTTCCACATAAGCCTAGCCCATTAACAAATGAGTATTAGCCCACACTATATAAAACAAATAGCCCATAATTTAATTAGTATTCCTTTTAGTCTCTAAATTAATTCATGATTAATTTAAGACTAAAACTAATTAAATAACGTAACTTCATATTAATATATTATAACTCATAATATATTAATAAACATATGTGTATAACTCTCATAAAATTATCCATAATAGTTTGGATGAGATGCAACCCAAATGGACCATGCCGGTCGGGTCAAGTATATACCAAATAAGTTATGGACTTAGACACCTTATCCAACATTTACAACATAAGCGATGGTGGCTCAGCTGACCGAATCCTGCCTATCATGGACCATAGGATTGCTTGGAATATCGATCAAGGTCGAGCAGCCATCGTCCAAATCGTGGAAATTGATGCCAACTTTGGTGTCAACACAGTCTGCATCCGCCGTCTAGAAGAATATATGGAAAGGACCAGGAGAACAAATGTGACCCTACAGCAACAACTGACTGCCTCCCGAGCTGAAGTCATAGAACTTGGAGTTCGCCATAGGGCTCATGAGTGACACCTTCAAGAGGTGGTTCATCAAGTAGCAAATATTAGGGTTCGCCCGAGGAATTCCCATCGTCGTTAGAAGACGTCTAGCACATCTTTTCTTTTGATTAAAAAATAGACTTTCATATCTGTGCTCTCTGTAGCACTTGTCTGTAAAATATTCCTATTTTTCAGTACACCATCTAGTCTTCTAAGCTGTCAAATATTTTCCCTCATATGGTTTGATGTAAGACCTACTGTTAGGTAGTTTTTCCCGAACTCAATTACATCAGTAATACCAGTAATATTGATAGTTATCTAATCTGTTGGAAAAATCTATATTCTTGTGTTTCTCTACTCTTCTACTGTACTCCTATTTGAAAGCATACACCCATTCAACTATTGGACTATGACGATTTAGCCCATGGATCACTCTCACCATGCTTACAATTGATTCTAACCACCATGAACCTCTTTCCTTTAAACTTATAGTTGAAGGATGCCTCCTCGCAGATCAACAAGGCGTAATCCTCCGAATACTCCAACTCCGATACCACCACCTCCTCTACAATTCGATGTGGAAGCTTTGAATGCTGCAGTGGCTGTGGCTGTGGCTACGGCCATGGCTCAATATCACTCCACTGATGCCAGCAGAGGTGGAACCCCTGTTAACTCTACTCAAAGTGAACTCCTTGTGCGCTCGAGAGAGTGATCCTACAAGGACTTCACTAACTGCAAGCCAAATTCCTTTAAAGGGACTAGCAGATTCATTTCCCTCTCGTAATGGTTCAAAAAGACAGATTCCATCTTCGAGATTTGCTCCCGCCCTACTGCGAGCAAAGTTAAATTTTCTACGTGCACCTTCGAAGAGAAAGCCTTGACAGGGCGGAATAGCAATGTCAAGTCACTAACTCTTATAGTGGCAAACGACATGGGCTGGGAAACTATGAAAGACCTCATGATTGAGGAGTATTGCCCGAGGGAGTCCAATGCCCATCGTCAACAACAGCCCTGGCCATCTCAGAACCCTCCAAACCAGCTGACAACAAGCGGAAGTTATGGGATGACAAGAAGAAACAGAAAGTTACCAAAAAGCATCAGATCGTAGCGGTGCATGTCCCAATAGCACCCGCCGCTACTGCTCCAGTGAAGTGGTACGCTAGAAGTTTGCCAAAGTGCAACTAATGCAACTTCCACCACAACAGCCCCTGCCGGGAAATGTAGTGCTCCAACTGCAATAAGAAAGGACACACTGTCCGTTTCTGCAATTCTCCGGCAAGGCCGATCACCCAAGTTCTCAATGCTGGTGTGGGCAAAGCTTCCTATGGATGTGGCGAGGTGGGCCACTATAAAAGGGACTGCCCCAAAGCAAGGAATGTTCGTGGAGTAGGAAGAGTTCTGGCTATAGGCCAATGGGAAGTAGTTGCTGACCATACGGTGGTGACTGGTACGTTTCTCCTTGAAAACTCTTATGCATGCATACTGTTTGATAGTGGAGCAGAGAGAAGCTTCGTAAATCATAAAATTTTCTCGCCTACTTAAGCAAAAACAACGCACAATTAAGGAACCATTCACTGTAGAAATGGCTAATGGTAAAACTGAGAGCACTAGCAATATATACGTATGATGTACTCTAACACTAGATAGCCATTCATTTCCAATCGACCTCATGCCGGTCTCGATTAAAAGTTTCGACATCATCATCCGCATGGATTGGTAGAGTCTTCATCGTGTTGACATTATGTGTTACAAAAAAGCTGTAAGCATTAATCTTCGGTCTAACGAAACTCGCTTTATCGATGGCGACAAACCCGGTACGAGTCTTCGTTTCATCTCAAGTATTCAAGCACAAAAGTATGTACATAAGGCATATCATGCATTCCTTACTCACATTGTCGATACGAGCCTAGAAACGAAAGAACTAAAAAAAATTTTGGTAGTGAACGACTTTCCCAACAACTTTCCAGAAGAACTGCTAGGATTACCTCCGCAACGACAAGTCGAGTTCAGAATCGACTTAATCCCAGGAGCTACCCCAATAGCCAAATCGCCCTTCCGATTAGCACCAACAGAGATGCAGGAACTATCTGGTCAACTTAACGAACTGCTCAGCAAGGGCTTTATAAGACCGAGCTTCTCACCCTCGGGAGCCCCAATCTTGTTCCTTAAGAAGAAAGACGGATCATTCTGTATGTGTATCAACTACAAAGAACTCAACAAACTGACAGTAAAAAAATCATTACCCCCTGCCTGGCATACACGATTTATTTAACCAACTGCAAGGGGCGAGTTACTTTTCCATAATTGATCTAAGATTCGGTAATCACCAGTTACAAGTGCTAGAGGAGGATGTTCCAAAGACAACCTTCTGAACTCGTTACAGATACTACGAGTTCGTGGTTATGCCATTCAGATTGACCAATTCGCCCGCAGTGTTCATAGATTTAATGAATCGAGTATGTCTTCATTACTTGGATTAGTTCATCATCGTCTTCATTGATGACATCCTGATCTACTCCGGAGGTAAGGAAGAAGATGGAAATCACCTGCGACAAGTCCTGGGAACTTTACAAATGGAGGAGCTCTATGCAAAGTTTACTTCAACAACCAGAAATATCAGGATGGAAGTGGGAGTGGATCACTATGGATTTCATAACCAAGTTGCCCAAGACAACGGGTGGACTTAATACCATATGGGGAGTCGTCGATAGATTAACCAAGTCTACACACTTCTTGCCTATCAAAGAAATTGACAAGATGGAGAAGATTACGAGAACGTAGATTAGGAAAATCATATAACTGCATGGTGTTCCTATATCCATTATCTTCGATAGAGATAGTACGTTCACTTCAAGGTTCTGGCAGTCACTGCAAAGTTCCCTAGGAACAAGGCTAGACATGAGCACAACCTACCATCAAAGCTGCTCCATTTGAAGCCCTTTATGGTCGAAAGTGCAGATACCCTCTTTGTTGGGATGAAGTGGGTGACACCCAGTTAGCTAGAGGACAAGTTCTTGACAGCACTCTCACAAGTCCGAAAATCATACGGGAAACAACAAAGAAGATCGTTCAGACTCATGAACGATTGAAATCCTCTAGAGACCAACAGAAAAGCTACGCTAACAAGTGCCGGAAACCTTTGCAATTCGAGGTGGGAGACTACGTCCTTTTGAAAGTCTCACCCGGGAAGGGCTTGATATGCTTCGGTAAGTGTGGGAAGCTCAATCCAAGATACATAGGGGTTTTCGAGATTCTCGCTAGAATCGACCCTGTAGCCTACAAACTCAATCTACCCAAGGAACTCAGTAACGTACATTCTACGTTCTACATTTGAAACTTGAAAAAGTGTCTATCCGACGAGACTCTTGTAATCCCACTCGACGAGATCGAGATTAACGAGAGCCTCAACTTCATGGAAAAACCTGTAGAGATCATGGACCGTGAGGTCAAGCAGACGAAGCAATGCCGCATACCAATAGTGAAGGTTCGCTGGAACGCCAAGCAAGGACCGGAATTCACATGGGAGCGCGAGGATCAAATGAAATTTAAATATCCTCATCTTTTCGCTTAGTTATGTGTAACTACTTTATTTTCTTAGACTTTAATATCAGGACGAAATTCCATTTAACGGGGGGATGATGTGACAACCCAAAATTTTCATTTATACAGACTCTAAAGTCAAGCACTTCAATTAAAATTCAATTACATTTCTACTAATTTTTAGCCAGTTTAAAGTCCATTTGAGTAGATTTATTAATTATTCATGAATCGAACGACTAAAAGGAAGTGATTTCTAGAATATCGGGATAGCAATGCAACAACCAACACCTTAGTTAGGTGTTCACGACCAAACAAAGGGAGTTTGGACTGTGAACTCTAGCTTGGCCGTGAACTCATGTCTTAGAAATGAGTTTACTCCCCAATTGGTTCATTTCTCACTTCCACCCTCAAGAACCCTCCAAACCCGCTGACAACAAGCGGAAGTTCTGGGATGACAAGAAGAAACAGAAATATCCCAAAAAGCATTAGATCGTGGCGGTGCATGCTGCGATAGCACCCGCCGCTGCTGCTCCGGTGATGTAGTACGTTAGTAGTTTTCCAAAGTACAATAAATGGAACTTCCACCACAAAGGCCCCTGCCGGGAAATCCAGTGCTCCAACTACAATAAGAAAGGACACATTGTCCATTTCTGCAAATCTCCGGCAAGGCCGATCACCCAAGTTCCCGGTGCTGGTGTGGGCCAAGCTTGCTATGGATATGGCGAGGTGGGCCACTATAAAAGGGACTAGCCCAAAGCAGGAAATGCTGGTGGAGCAGGAAGAGTTCTAGCTATAGGCCAATGGGAAGTAGTTGCTAACCCTACGGTGGTGACTGGTACGTTTCTCCTTGAAAACTCTTATGCATGCATACTATTTGATAGTGGAGCGGAGAGAAGCTTCGGATATCATAAATTTTCTCGCCTACTTAAGCAAAGAGCACGCACACTTATGGAACCATTCACTATAGAAATGTCAAATGGGAAAACTGAGAGCTCTAGCAGTATATACGTAGGATGTACTCTAACACTAGATAGCCATTCATTTCCAATCGACCTCATGCCGGTCTCGATTAAAAGTTTCGACATCATCATCCGCATGGATTGGTAGAGTCTTCATCGTGCTGACATTATATGTTACAAAAAAGTTGTACACATTAATCTTCTGTCTAACGAAACTCTCTTTATCTACGACGACAAACCCGGTACGAGTCTTCGTTTCATCTCAATTATTCAAGCACAAAATTATATACGTAAAGAATATCATGCATGCCTTGCTCACGTTGTCGATACAAGCCTAGAAACAAAAGAACTAAAGAACATTCCGGTAGTGAACGAATTTCCCGACATCTTTCCAGAAGAATTGCGAGGGTTACCCCAGGAGCTACCGCAGTAGCCAAATTTCCCTACCGATTAGCATCAGCAGAGATGCAGGAACAATCTGGTCAAATTAACGAACTGATCAACAAGGGCTTTATAAGACCGAGCTTCTCACCGTGGGGATCACCGGTCTTGTTCCTTAAGAAGAAAGATGGATCATTCCGTATGTGTATCGACTACAGAGAACTCAACAAACTGACAGTAAAAAATCATTACCCTCTACCTGGCATACACGATTTATTTGACCAACTGCAAGGGGCGAGTTACTTTTCCAAAATTGATCTAAGATCCGAACATCACCAGTTACAAGTGCTAGAGGAGGATGTTCCAAAGACAGCCTTCCGAACTCGTTACAGACACTACGAGTTCGTGGTGATGCCATTTGGATTGACCAATGCACCCGTAGTGTTCATGGATTTAATGAATCAAGTATGTCATCCTTACTTGGATCAGTTCATCATCTTCTTCATTGATTACATATTGATCTACTCCTGAAGTAAGCAAAGAACATGGCGATCACCTGCGACAAGTCCTAGGAACTTTACGAACGGAGAAGCTCTATGTGAAGTTCTCTAAATTTAAATTTTGGATCTAAAGTGTCGAATTCTAGGACACATGGTTAGCGAAGAGGGAATCCACGTGGACCCATCCAAAGTTAAACCCATTGAGAACTGGTCAGCACCGAAGACACCTACAGAAATTCGTCAATTTCTAGGTCTCACTGGTTACTACCGCAAGTTCATATAGAACTTCTCTCGGATTGCGAAACCTCTTACTACATTGACCCAGAAAGGAGTAGCCTTTGACTGGGAAGAGAAACAACAAAAAGTCTTTCAAATGCTAAAACTAGCGTTATGCACTGCACCGATACTATCCCTTTCCGAGGGGATAGAAGACTTTGTTGTATATAGCGATGCGTCCAACCAAGGGCTCATATGTGGTCTGATGCAACGGGGTAAGGTCATCGCCTATGCCTCGAGACAACTGAAGACACACGAAGTGAACTACTCTGCACACGGTCTTGAGCTAGGGGCAGTTGTGTTTGCCCTGAAGATCTGGAGGCATTACATGTATGGCACGAAAAGCACGATCTTTACAGACCACAAGAGTCTACAACTCATATTCTATCAGAAGGAGCTCAACATGAGACAACGACGGTGGGTCGAGCTACTTAATGACTACGAATGCGAAATTCGTTATCATCCGGGTAAAGCCAACATAGTAGCAGACGCCCTAAGTCGGAAATAATATTCTGGTCGAAAGTTCAAATAGTTGACAATAAATATCCATTCACACTAGTCTACACAAATTCAGGAGGCTCAGCTTGAAGCCTTGAAACCTAAAAACGTGGCGGGTGAAACCCTTAGAGGAATGGATAAGAACTTAGAAGCCAAGGGTGGCAGAGCCTTATATTTCATGGACTAGATCTAGACACCGAAACACGATGGCTTCCGAGACTTGGTCATGATAGAGGTGCACAACACTCGGTATTCCATCCGCGCAGATTCAGATAAGATGTATCTGGATCTTAAGAAGTTATATTGGTGGCCTAACATGAAAGCAGAAATTGCTACCTTCGTGAGTAAATGCCTTACTTGCGCAAAGGTTAAGGTCAAATACCAGAAACACTCCGGTTTACTTCAACAACCAGAGATACCAGAATGGAAGTCTGAGTGGATCACTATGGACTTCATAACCAAGTTGCCCAAGATAAAGGGTGGACTTGATACCATATGGGTCGTCGTCGATAGATTAACCAATTTTGCACACTTCCTGCCTATCAAAGAAACTGACAAGATGGAGAAGCTTACGAGAACATACATTAGGAAAATCGTACGACTGCATGGTGTTCCTAGGAACAAGGCTAGACATGAGCACATCCTACCATCCTCAGACAAACGGACAAAGTGAGAGGACTATCCAAAGACTGGAAGATATGTTGAGAGCCTGTGTGATCGACTTTGAGAAGGCATGGGATACTCACTTACCCCTTTTCAAATTTTCCTACAATAACAGTTATCACACCAGCATCAAGGTTTCTCCATTTGAAGCCCTTTATGGTCGGAAGTGCGGATCCCCTCTATGCTGGGCTGAAGTGGGTGACACCCAGTTATATAGAGGTCAAGTTCCTGATAGCACTCTCACAAGTCCGGAAATCATACGGGAAACGACAGAGAATATCGTTCAGATTCGTGAACAACTGAAAGCCTCTAGAGACCGACAGAAAAGCTACGCTGACAAGCGCAGGAAACCTTTAGAATTCCAGATGGGAGACCGCGTCCTTTTGAAAGTCTCACCCTGGAAGGGATTGATATGCTTCGGTAAGCGTGAGAAGCTCAATACAAGATACATAGGGCGTTTCGAGATTCTCACTAGAATCGACCTTGTATCCTACAAATTCAATCTACCCAGCGAACTCAGTAACGTACATTCTACATTCCACATTTCAAACTTGAAAAAGTGTCTGTCCAATGAGACTCTTGTAATCCTACTCGACGAGATCGAGATTAACGAGAGCCTCAACTTCATGGAAAACCTGTACAGATCATGGACCATAAGGTCAAGCAGACGAAGCAAAGCCGCATACCAATAGTGAAGGTTCGCTGGAATGCCAAGCGAGGACCGGAATTCACATGGGAGCGTGAGGATCAAATGAAATAGAAATATCCTCATCTTTTCGCTTAGTTATTTGTAACCACTTGATTTGCTTAGACTATAATTTCGGGACGAAATTCCCTTTAACAGGGGGATGATGTGACAACCCGAAATTTTCATTTATAAAGACTCTAAAGTCAAGCACTTCAATTAAATATCAATTACATTTCTGCTAATTTTTAGCTAGTTTAAAGTCCATTTAAGTAGTTTTATTAATTATTCATGAATCGAAAGGATAAAAGGAAATGATTTCTAGAATATCGGGATAGCAATGGAGCAACCAACACCTTAGTTAGGTGTTCACGGTAAAAAAAAAGGGAGTTTGGGCCGTGAACTCTAGGTTGGCCGTGAACTCATGTCTTAGACATGATTTTACTCCCCAATTGGTTCATTTCTCACTTTCACCCTCAAGAACACTCCCCATTCTCTCCCAACTATCATCCCGATCTTGAGAAAACGCAAGTATTTCTCGACTTGATTTGTTGTTATAACCTATTACCTAGTGTTTATACATCATTTCATCCATTCATTATTCTTTTACTTAGATCTTCAAAACACCAAGAACACCAAGAATACATACTGGTGTTTTTAGACCTTAAGCATCAAATCGAGCTTCTATCCTGTAAGTACACTTGCCCTAGCTTCTTGTGTGCTTAATATGAACTTGATAACACTTGAAAATCATCAAAAATCATAAGAAAAAAGGAGTTCACGGCCAAGGATGTTCTTGGGCCGTGAACTCCTCTTTAGGTGGCTAAATGGACCCTAATTCCTTCGTAAGCCTTAGATGCTAACCTTGATCCTTCCTAGAAGTGTTTAAGAGCTTAAACAACAATCAAAGCAAGTCCCCGTGAGAGTTTATGGTCGTAATCACATAAGGATATGGTCCTTAGGCTGGGAACTCTACAAGGTAGTGCTAGGGTGCCCCTAATGCTTTCCTAAGTCTTGAAAAGAAAAAACAATTTGGCACTTAGTACCATGATTTTATGAACATAAACTCATGGGGAAATGGTCATGGGCCGTAAACTCCTTAAGGAGTGGTCCTTAGGCCATAAACTCCAATGCCATGCCATACTATCCTTAGATGCAACCCATTAGTACCATTAACACTTGAATCAAAGTGTTTCTATGTCCTAGGGTGTCTTAACTTGATTAATTAGTGATTAAATGTCTAATTAGATACATATATGTTTATTATATGTTAACTAGGCTCATTGTGTGTGTACAAGTCTTCACTTTTCAACTAGCACCGTGTCCAACACTTCAGTACAACCCACTCACTATAGGTGAATTTATACCCCTTAATTAACCTTATAAATGTTATTAAATGATTTTACATGCTTTTATGGCAGAGTACAAATTAAATCATGTTAGTTATTAGATAAATCACATGTGATCCCGCTAGAAGAGATTGAGATAAACTAGAATCTCCTGTTCGTGGAAGAACCAGTTGAACTCATGGACAAAGTAATAAAACGTACTAAGCAAAGTCGCATCCTAATAGTAAAAGTTCATTGTAGTGCCAAACGCGAGCCTGAATTCACCTGGAAACGTGAAGATCAAATGCTATAGAAGAATCCCTACCTATTCGCTAAACTCTAAAGGCTACTTAAAAGACAAAACATTTCAGGGAAAAATTCCCTCTAGCAGGGGATGAGGTGACAATCGGCAATTTTCTGGTCAACCAGTCAATTTTCGGGTCAACAAGTCAATTTGAAACCTTAATCTAATTTTGGAAAGTAACAGCTCTATAAAGTACTATTAAGTACCCTTTCGGGGTGTATAGCACTCAAAATGGGATATAACTTAGTCTAAAACCCTTGCTCTACGAAGAAAAACATTAATAAAGGCTCCTGATAAAGTCCCTCTCAATCTCTCCCACTGTATCTCTCCCTCTCTCTCCTAAATCTCTTCAAGTATGTGAAATCTCTCCAAGTATGTGAAATCTCTCCCAAATCTCTCCAAGTATGTGAAATCTCTCCCATATCTCTCCAAATTTGTGAAATCTCTCTTAAATATCCCTATGTAACCCTTTCTTAGTAAAATTTCAGCTCATAATGAGAGGAGTAAAGTTTGAAGGAACATGCCCAAGGAACTCCTTAATCAGCTTCGGACGAACGCCCCCCCCCCCCCCCTCCTTCGGAAGTTTTAGGATGAATCCGAAAGTAAGAAGCTGTAGAAAGACCCATCACCGGACCATCTCCCAATCTCGAAACATCCTGGCTTTGGACAATCTTGCACCTCAAAGCTTTTTGCTTCCCGAAGACCTTGCCTCACACCGTTCGGAATTGGGAGCCGGTTTCGCACATCCGAACCGGACCACTGACTCTGCCTCCTCACTTCGAAACTAAGGAAATGCTCTAGAAATTGAAACTCAGCTTCAGAATTTCGCCTGTGACTCCGGAACTAGTTAGATGACTACGAAAATTCGATATGGACTCCAAAATTCACTTATAGGCTTTGGATTTTGTCATTTTCGGACCTTTTCTTTAGTTTAGGACATTTTGATGTTGGGAATTCCTCCAAACTCGTATATTTTCATGTCCTACACCCCTTAAACCCCTATTTTATGCCAAAATTAATTATTTTAATCATATTTATATAAAATAATACCCAAGATTTTTAAACAGATTTTAAGAAGATAAAGTTGTTTGACTTTATGATGTGATGTAAATCTCTCCTTTCCCATGCAAATCTCAATAAAACACACATTATCCATGGAAAATAAAGTTTATCCACCAGTCCTCCATGCAAATCTCAAGTCACCCTTATCTCCCCACTTAAGAATATGTGAGCTCCTTTACCCAACCTACCACTTCTCATGTTCATACTCAATAAACTCCTAAGAAGTGCTCTCAACTCCTTCAAGCTTCAAGTCTCATTCCTTCAAAGAAAATTCCCAGATTTCTTCTTGTAAGTATTTTATCTCCTTTGACTGGTGTTTCTTCACATTATTCTTAGATTTCATTATATTTACACATAAAACTTATTCTTAGAGTACTCTAATGTGACAATCCAAAATTTTCATTTGTACAAACTCTAAAGTCAAGCACTTCAATTAAAATTCAATTACATTTCTGCTAATTTTTATCCGTTTTAAAGTCCGTTTGAGTAGTTTGATTAATTATTCATGAATCGAACGGGTAAAAAGAAGTGATTTCTAGAATATAGGGATAGCAATGGAACAACCAACACCTTAGTTAGGTGTTCACGGCCAAACAAAGGGATTTTGGGTCGTGAACTCTAGGTTGGCCGTGAACTCATGTCTTAGACATGAGTTTACTCCCCAATTGGTTCAGTTCTCACTTTCACCCTCAAGAACACTCCTCATTCTCTCTCAACTATCACCCCGTTCTTCACCCGATATTCCGAAAACGTAAGTATTTCTCGACTTGATTTGTTGTTATAACTTATCACCTAGTGTATATACATCATTTCATCCATTCATTATTGTTTTTTTTACTTAGATCTTCAAAACACCAAGAACACAAAGAACACACACTAGTGTTCTTGGACCTTAAACACCCAATCGAGCTTCTATCTCGTGAGTATACTTGTCCTAGCTTCTTGTGTGCTTAGTATGAACTTGATAACACTTGAAAATCATCAAAATTCATAAGAACAAAGGAGTTCACAGCCAAGGATGTTCTTGGGTCGTGAACCCCTCTTAAGGTGGCTAAAAGGACCCTAATTCCTTCCTAAACCTTGGATGCCAACCTTCATCCTTCCTGGAAGTGTTTAAGACCTTAAACAACAATCAAAGCAAGTCCCCGTGAGAGTTTACGGCTGTAATCACATAAGGATATGGTCCTTAGGCCGTGAACTCTACAAGGTAGTGTTAGGGATCCCCTAATGCTTTCCTAAGGCTTGGACTTGATCATCAGATGCTCAATCATGACTTGTAAGACCTCAAAACACAACTTGGCACTTAGTACCATGCGTTTACGGCATAAACTCATGTGGAAACGGTCAGGTGATTATCATTTTAGTAAAAATAAATATAACTCGTTAATGTTCATTCCATTTAACGAAATAAACTTATATTATTTTTCAACCACTTACCCGGGTAAAAATTTAAACCCCGTTAAACTTTAGCATCGAGTAGTCGTGTACCGGGTGCAATAACCGAGGCATATATAACGAAGGTGAACACCTCTTTGAACTCTTTTACCACTCAAACATTCTCTCTCTCTCACTACTTTCTCTCTCTAGCTCGTTATCGGCTCCAAAACCGCAATTTCCGGCTCCCAAACGTAAGATTTTCCTCCCTAACTTGTTCTAAACATGCATCATTTTTATAATAGCTCAAAAATAGTATGAATGGGACATGAATAAGGAGTTTATGGCCTAAGAAGCTCCTTAGGCCTTAAATACCCAAAATGTGCCAAACAGTACCAAATTTCCTTCTTTTAAGCTTAGATACTAGTTAGGGATATTAACTAGGAGTGTTTGAGCATCAAAACCATAAATTTTAGGGCATTAAAGAGGGTTTACAGCCCAAGCACATGCTTAGGCCGTAAACACCCTTTTTCCATGTAAAAAGGGCCCAAACACTCTTCCAAATCATTTTAGGCTTGAGATATGATTTATGGGAATTCTAATCCAAGTTTTGGGCATTAAGACTTCATGATTTGTGGGGTAACTTTGAGTTTATGGCCCAAGCATAAGCTTAGACTGTAAACTCCCCCAAACATCACCAAATGAGGGTTTAAACCCCCTAATTAGCTGTAGACCTTCACTAGAAAATTAAAAGGATTGATTTAAGGGCCTTAGCATCAAAATTGGGGAGTGAACAAGTGTTCACGGCCAAGCCATGTGGCTTATGGCCGTAAACTCCCAAGGAGTGGCCTTTGGGTCGTAAACTCCAATGGAGTAAACTCTTGGACTCCCTAGTACCCTCTTTTTGGTCTTGTACAATTCCCGAGAACCACTTTTAACCCATAAGACCTCGAATCGATTTTAGGAGATGTAAATGTTTTAATAAAAAGTATAAGTGACTAATTACTTGTAAAACATATATCTCATATGTTAATAGGGTCTTAAAAGGTGTACAAGTCCATAATTGACACAAAACGCTCAACCGACACTTCCTCCCGATTTACCTGATTTACTCGATTTCAGGTGAGTTCATACCCCTTAATGAAACTTTCTAATGTTTTCATATGTTTTAGGGGGGGGGATACAAGTCAAATATACATTTTTATGGAAGTGAATCACATGTGATTTACTACCCGTAGTTCAAATCACATGTGATTTATCACTATGCTTTATAAAAGAACTTTACGTTTTCAAAACTACTTTGGATAAATAAACTATTTATAAAATGTATCTACACTAATATATTTATATATGTAAGACTTGAGGGACTTGAAGGACTCTACGCGCTACATATTGTGACCACAGCTTTCCGGAAGGAAGGCGACGCTACATGTATAGATCTATACGGGGCAGACACTATTATATCCCGACTGTTAACCTCAGTCCGAGCCGAACAGGCCCAGGGATGGCACTACTTCACTACACTATGTATGATCGGGAAGGTCATGGGGTCCTCTATTGTTCGCACTATTGGTCACATAAAACGAATACACGGTATGCACACTAAACTACTAAGACTAAAGTCTAAGTTAATATCCCGAAGTAATAATAAGCATCTATTACTAATGGGACTCTGCACCATTAATACTGACAACAGGCATAAATTTTCCTCTATCTACACTATATACTGGAGATTTTAGTACCACACTTTTACAACAAACAGTTGTCAATGATATAACTTACATGCAACTTAGAGTTTTTCACTTGCGATGTATTTTCTGGAAAATATAGGATTTTCTAGGATTTTCTACTACTTATAAATGTAATTGCAATTTTTCACACTATAAGTTTTAACGCATTTTATACAAAATTTACACTAAATTCTTATGAACTCACCAGCTCTATGCTGATACTCGTTTTCAAAATAACTTGTATCCTCAAGTCAAAGATAGACAGGTACAGGTGCAGCATCTTGGATTACTTTTGGTGTCTATTGAAACTTTACAGAACACACTTGTAATTAAACTCACTATCTAATGAAATGGTTATATGTTTCTTGTTTTTACTATTATGCAATTGTGATGATACTGTACATCACGTCCTCCACCCCGAAACGTATTCCGCCGTTATCGGTTTTGGGGTGTGACAGATTGGTATCAGAGCATTGTTTATAGTGAATCAAGTATATCAACCTATAAAAGATATATGAACTATAAACACTTCGGGACTAAAACACTCTGACCAAGAATATATATTGTTAAGTATTTAAAAGATTTAACTAAGTATATATACACACACCTCTATAAAACACAGAAGTCATTATCTCCCTAGAACAGAACAAAAGTATTAAGATTGGTTGACAGTACAATTGGGCTTAGAGACATATGGTCACATCTGGGGGGGACGTAGCCTGATCAACTACATTTTTCTAGGAGTGACTAGCATGTGCCTAAGTTTGGTTGTGGAGTTGCAACAAGTCTAAAACTTACCAACACTACCACAATAACGTTAGCATAAAAATATTATAGGAGTATTATGTACCTCTAAAATATAGATATGTGAGAACCAAAAAGGGTCGTTACTAGTGGAGCAATAGTTGGTAAATGGATACTTTCCAGTTACCTGTGACTAGGGCATTATAGACTTAGAATCTGTGATCTTTGGTTTACTTCCTGTTCCTTGTTTGGTTGTAGATTTAGAGTTAGGATCACTTATTCGACGGACTATCCTGCCCCGATCACATGTAATTAGTATGCATTATGCAAGTATTGGTCTAACTCGTGACAATCATCTTATAAGTATTTTAGGTTAGTGCATCTATTAATCTTCCTTTCCCCTTTTCTCGCGTAGATATCATGGTTGGCTTCCACCTTCCCGGCGATCCGTACTACCCAAACCAGGGCAATGGAGGATGGCTCGACGAAGAGTCGGACGATGATCACCAGATCCCTCTGGATGACCACCGAGCAGAAGGCTTTTCGGATAGCTCCGACTCCGAGCTAGAAGTTAACAACCTACCTCCTGGAGCTCTGAGGCCCAACCCCCATCCGACATTTCAGGGTCCCACTCCCCTGTGGGCAATATCCTTGAACCGATGGAGCGAGGAGCAGGGCCAGCCTTTACCTTACGACAAAGACCGAAGTTTCTACAACATAAGCGAAGGAGGATCAGCGGATCAGGTTCTGCCCATCATGGTCCTAAGGATTGCTAGGAATGTCGAGCAGGGTCAAGCAGCCATTGGTCGGGTTGTGGAAGTGAATGCCAATTCGAATCTCAACACTGTTCGCATCCGCCAACTTGAAGAAGCCATGGAAAGGACAAGGAGGACCAACGAGGCTGTGCAGCATCAACTAGCTGCATCCAGAGCCGAAGTTAGGGAACTCCGAGCACGTCAACGTGCTCATGAACGACACCTTCAGGAAGTTATGCATCAACTAGCGGATCTGAGGGTTCGCCCAACAAGTAACCGTCGCCCGTAAAAGACGTCTAGTTACCTCACTCTTTTGTTTAAAGGACTAGCCGTTCCTATATATGTTTCGTAGATCACTTATCTGTAAACATTCCTAGCTTAAAAGTACTCTAGTTAGACCTCTAGACTACAAACATTTTCCTTATGGTTTGATGTAAGACCTACTGTTAGGTCACTTTTCATGAATTTGTATTACATCGTTAATACCGGTAATTTGGCAGTTAACTACTGTATTGCTATGACTCTCATTTTGATCTTTGGATTATGTTGATTTAATCCATGAAACAGTCTATTGATATTCGCAATAGACTCTTACTATTGCTATCATTTCTATGATCTTCCAGTGAAAGATGCCTCCATGAAAGCGTCCAAGCAGAGGAAGACCAGCAACTCAAACCCCTCCTCCACCACCTCCTCCTCCGCAGTTCGATCCAGTGTTGTTCCAAACGGCTGTGACTGCAGCTGTGACAGCAACCATGGCTCAAATGAAGTCCGGTGATGCAAGCGGTCGCAACTCTAGATTTGGTGAAGTCCATCAAAGAGTGCAGGGATTTACATATAAGGACTTCATGAACTGCAAACCTACCTTCTTTGATGGTATCGGAGGAATTCTAGCATTGTCTCAATGGTTCGAAAGAACTGAAGCTGTCTTTGAAATGTGCTCTTGCCCCGAAGAGAGCAAAATCAAGTTTGCTGCTGCTACCCTCACTAACAGGGCCTTGACATGGTGGAATGGCCATGTCAGTGCACTCTCCTTGGTAACAGCCAATGCCATGGGCTGGGACACTCTAAAAGATCTCATGAGAAGGGAGTACTGCCCTAGGGGTGAAATTTAAAAACTTGAGGAGGAACTCTGGAACCTTAAGATGAAAGGGACCAACATAATAGCTTACACAGCCAGGTTCTGTGACTTGGCGGCTATGTGTCCCAACATGATCCTATCTGAAAGCAAGAAGATTGAACCATACATCTAGGGTTTAATGCCCCCGTATCGAGGAAATGTTCTAGCCTCATGCCTTACCACTTTCGACAGCGCGAAGGAATTAGACCAAAGTCTAATCAATCACGAAGTCTCTTCCACTCTAGCAACAACAACCACAACTACCACTACACCACCCGATTCATCTCACAAAAAGAGGAAGTGTTTAGATAGGAAAAAGGGCAAGAAGACTCAACCCTCCTCCAAAGATCAACAAATTGTGGTAGTCCATGCTGCCACCACTCCAGCCACACCTGCACCAGCAAGAGCTTACGTTGGGAACCTGCCCAAGTGTCCCAAGTGCTCTTTCCACCACAATGGCCCCTGCCGTGAATTGTAGTGTTCCAACTGTGGCCAGAAGGTCCATACTGTCCGATTTTGCAGGGCCCCACCCAAACCTATCTCGCAAGTGCCCGACTCGGGAGTGACCCAGACTTGTTATGGCTGCGGTGAAGCTGGTCATTTCAAGAAAAACTGTCTGAAGGCTGGGAATGCTGGGGGAACTGGAAGACTACTCGCTATTAGTCACAACGAGGCGGGTCCCACAGTAGTCACAGGTATGTTTCTTCTCAACAACTCTTATGCATGTGTCTTATTCAATAGTGGTGCATAAAGAAGCTTCATAAACCAAAACTTTAAACACGTACTTAAACAATCCCCGCAACCACTAAAAGAAGCATTCATCGTAGAAATGGCTAACGAAAAGATCGAAAGCTCTAATGAAATTTACATAGATTGTACCGTCATGTTATACGATCATTCATTCCCAATCGATCTCATACCGGTCTCGATCAAGAGTTTCGATGTCATTGCTGGCATGGACTGGTTGAGTCTCCATCGCGCTGATATTCTATGCTTCGACAAAGCCATCCGCCTAAATCCACCGAATCGCAAAACTCTGTTAATCTACGGAGACAAACTCGGTACGATTCTTCGTATCATCTCAAGTATTCAAGCCCAGAAGTACTTGCGCAAGGAATATCGCGGCTTTCTTGCACACGTCGTCGACTTAAGCCAGAAAGTGAAAGATCCAAAAGACATCCCCATTGTATGCGATTTCCCTAACGTCTTTCCGGAAGACCTTCCAGGTTTACCTCCCAAACGTCAGGTTGAGTTCAGAATCGACCTAGTCCCAGGAGCTACTCCCGTAGCTAAGTCGCCCTATCGTTTAGCGCCTGCCGAGATGCAAGAACTATCCGGTCAACTTAACAAGCTGCTCAACAAGGGCTTTATAAGACCAAGCTTCTCACCCTTGGGAGCTCCGGTCTTGTTCGTGAAGAAGAAAGATGGATCGTTCCGTATGTGCATCGATTATAGGGAGCTCACAAAGTCACGGTCAAAAACCGCTACCTTCTTCCTCGTATAGATGACCTATTCGACCAACTACAAGGGACGAGTTACTTTTCCAAGATTGATCTTAGTCCAAGTATCACCAGTTACGAGTCCTTGAGATGGATGTTCCGAAGACAGCCTTCCGAACTCGTTATGGCCACTACAAGTTCGTAGTGATGCCCTTCGGACTGACTAATGCACCCGCAGTGTTCATGGACTTGATGAATAGGGTGTGTCGTCCATACTTAGACCAGTTCATCATCGTCTTTATTGATGATATACTCGTTTAATCTCGGAGTGAGGAAGAGTATAGAAATCGTCTACGATGAGTCTTGGAAACCCTGCGATCCTAGAAGTTATACGCAAAGTTCTTTAAGTGCAAATTTTGGATCCGAAGAGTTGAATTCTTAGGACACGTGGTTAGTGAGGAAGGAATCCATGTAGACTCGTCCAAAATTAAAGCCATCGAGAACTGGTCAGCACCAAAGACACCTACGGAAATTCATCAGTTTCTAGGCCTCGCTGGCTACTACCGTAGATTCATTCATAACTTCTCTTGGATTGCGAAACCTCTCACTACGTTAACACAAAAAGGGGTACCATTTGACTAGGAAGAGAAACAGGAGAAGGCATTCCAGACCCTGAAAGAAGCCCTATGCACCTCACCGATGTTATCCCTTCCCGAAGGAACATAAGATTTTGTGGTATACTGCGACGCATCGAAACAGGGGCTCGGGTGTGTCTTGATGCAACGAGGTAAGGTCATCGCCTATACCTCAAGACAGCTGAAGACACACGAGATCAACTACACCACGCATGACCTCGAGTTAGGGGTGGTTGTTTTCGCTCTGAAGATATGGAGACATTATCTGTATGGAATGAAGAGCAAAATATACACTGACCACAAAAGTCTCCAACACATACTGAACCAAAAGGAGCTTAATATGAGTCAACGACGGTGGGTCGAACTACTCAATGATTACGACTGCGAGATTCGCTATCACCCGGGAAAAGCCAATGTAGTAGCAGACGCGCTGAGTAGAAAAGAGTATTCTGGCCGAAGAGTCAAGAAACTAACAATGACTATCCATTCACATCTATCCGCATAGATTAATGAGGCTCAGCTTGAAGCTTTAAAGCCTGAGAATGTGGCGGGTGAATCCCTACGTGGGATGGATAAGAACTTGGAGGTCAAGGGTGACGGAGCCTATTATCTGATGGACCGAATCTGGACTCCGCGCCACGGTGGTTTCAGAGACTTGGTCATGAAGGAAGCACACAACACTTGATACTCCGTTCACCCAAGTTCAGATAAGATGTATCTAGATCTCAAAAAGCTATACTGGTGGCCTAACATGAAAGCAGAGATTCCTACCTTTGTGAGTAAATGCCTTACTTGCGTAAAGGTCAAGGTTGAATACCAGAAGCCATCAGGTCTCCTCCAACAACCAGAGATACCAGAATGGAAGTGAGAGAGGATTACCATGGATTTCATAACCAAGTTACCTAAGACAACGGGTGGGTTGGATACCATATGGGTCATCGTCGATAGATTGACCAAATCCACGTACTTCCTACCCATCAACGAAACAGACAAAAGATAGAGAAACTCACAAGAACATACATTAAAGAGATAGTTCGACTGCATGGTGTCCCTGTATCTATTATCTCGGATAGAGATAGTAGGTTTACTTTGAGATTTTGGCAATCACTACAAAAAGCATTAGGGACGAGGCTGGACATGAATACAGCCTACCATCCGCAGACTGACGGACAAAGTGAGAGGATGATCCAAACCTTAGAGGATATGATGTGAGCCTGTGTGATTGACTTTGGTAAGGCGTGGGATACACACTTACCCCTTGTGGAGTTTTCCTACAACAACAGTTATCATACGAGCATCAAGGCAGCCCCGTTTGAAGCCCTCTACGGTCAGAAGTGCAAATCCCCTATGTGCTGGACTGAGGTGGGTGACACTCAATTAGCTAAAGGACAATTTCCTGGCAGCGGTCTCACGGGTCCGAAAATCATCTGAGAAACGATCAAGAAGATTGTACAGATTCACGAATGATTAAAAGCCGCTAGGGACCGACAGAAAAGCTACGCAGACAAACGATGAAAACCCTTGGAATTCCAGGTGGGAGATTGAGTCATGTTGAAAGTCTCACCCTGGAAGGGCACGATACGCTTTGGAAAGTGTGGAAAGCTGAACCCAAGGTACAGAGGGCGTTTCGAGATTCTCGCTAAAATCGGCCCCGTAGCGTACAAACTCAACCTACCCCACAAGCTAAGTAACATACACTCTACCTTCCACGTCTCGAACCTGAAAAAGTGCTTATCTGACGAAACCCTGGTGATCCCATTAGACTTGATCGAAATCGACGAAAGCCTCAACTTTGTGGAAGAACCTGTGGAAATCATGGATCGAGAGGTTAAACAAACGAAACAAAGCTGCATCCCAATTGTGAAGGTTCAATGGAACGCCAAACGATGACCGAAGTTCACTTGGGAGTGCGAAGATCAAATGAAGCTTAAATACCCCCATCTATTCGCTTAGTAGTACTGTAATAACTTAGCTGTTTGAATTTTAAATTTCGGGATGAAATTCCCCTAACGGGGGGATGATGTGACAAACCAACGTTAAATTCGTTATATAATTCCGTTTCCGCTAACGGAATATGTCATTTATAAAAGTTCCGTAATTTGTAGTCGTAAAATAAATGAGTATTTAATTATTTATTTATGTTTCATGTGATTATCATATTAGTAAAAATAAATATAACTCGTTAATGTTCGTTCCATTTAACGAAATAAAATTATATCTTAACCCAGGTAAAGAGTTTAAACCCCGTTAAACTTTATCATCGGGTAGTCGTGTACCGGGTGAAATACCCGAGGCATATATAAGGAAGGTGAACACCTCTTTGAACTCTTTTACCGCTCACACATTCTCTCTCTCTCACTACTTTCTCTCTCTAGCTCGTTTTCGGCTCTAAAACCGCAATTTCCGGCTCCCAAACATAAGATTTTCCTCCCTAACTTGTTCTAAACATGCATCATTGTTATAATAGCTCAAAAATAGTATGAATGGGACATGAACAAGGATTTTACGGCCTAAGAAGCTCCTTAGGTCGTAAACACCCGAAATGTGTCAAAAAGTCCCAAATTTCCTTCTTTTAAGCTTGGATACTAGTTAGGGATTTTACCTAGGAGTGTTTGAGCCACAAAGCCATAACTTTTAGGGAATTAAAGAGGGTTTACGGCCCAAGCACATGCTTAGGCCGTAAACACCCTTTTTCCATGTAAAAAGGCCCCAAACACTCTTCCTAATCATTTTAGGCTTGAGATACGATTTAAGGGAATTCCAATCCGAGTTTTGGTCATTAAAACTTCATGATTTGTGGGGTAACTTAGAGTTTACGGCCCAAGCATAAGATTAGACTGTAAACTCCCCCAAACCTCACCAAATGAGGGTTTAAACCCCCTAATTAGCCCTAGACCTTCACTAGAAAATTAAAGGAATTCATTTAAAGGCCTTAGCATCAAAATTGGGGAGTGAACAAGAGTTTACGGCCAAGCCATGAGGGTTACATCCATAAACTCCCAAGGAGTGGCCTTTGGGTCGTAAACTCCAAGGGAGTAAACTCTTGGACTCCCTAGTATCCTCTTTTTGGTCTTGTACAATCCTCGAGAACCACTTTTAACCCATAAGACCTCGAATCGATTTTAGGATATGTAAATGTTTTAATAAAAAGTATAAGTGACTAATTACTTGTAAAACATATATCTCATATGTTAATAGGGTCTTAAAAGGTGTACAAGTCCTTAATTGACACAAAACGCTCAACCCACACTTCCACCCGATTTACCCGATTTACTCGATTTCAAGTGAGTTCATACCCCTTAATGAACCTTTCTAATGTTTTCATATGTTTTAGGGGGGGGATACAAGTCAAATATACATTTTTATGAAAGTGAATCACAGGTGATTTACTACCCGTAGTTCAAATCACATGTGATTTATCACTATGCTTTATAAAAGAACTTTACGTTTTCAAAACTACTTTGGATAAATAAACTATTTTCTAAATGCTTTCTTTGGTCAAGATTTTTATTAAATTACTTTTCTTATAAAATGTATCTACACTAATATATTTATATAAGTAAGACTTAAAGGACTTAGGACCGATAGCTCGCCTTATTTCCTGTTCTTGTTTGATTGTGGGCTTAGGGTATCTGTTAACCGTCCGACGGTCGTTGGTTTCTTAGTTATATATCATGTATATTGGTGTTAGGTACGAGCATTTTCATCTCATTCGATGCCTATATTACTTAATTGCCAAGAACCATACACACTAAGTAAACTATAATAGGTTTAGTTAAGGCCACTACTACTCGTTACCGCTCCTACTATACATACTATAATTCATACTATTACAAAACGATACACAAATAAGAGAACACACTATGAGCTACAAAAAAGACTACGACCCTATATTACAAGAGAAAGCACTAATCCGGAAGATAACACACTAACTCTCTACAAGATACTCTACGCGCTACATATTGTGACCAGAGCTTTCCGGAAGGAAGGCGACGCTACATGTATAGATCTATACGGGGCAGACACTATTATATCCCGACTGTTAAGCTCAGTCCAAGCTGAACAGGCCCAGGGATGGCACTACTTTACTACACTATGTATGACCGGGAAGGTCATGGGGTCCTCTATTGTTCGCACTATTGGTCACATAAAAGGAATACACGGTATCCACACTAAAATACTAAGACTAAAGTCTAAGTTAATATCCCGAAGTAAATAAGTATCTATTACTAATGGGAGTTTGCACCATTAATACTGACAATAGGCATAACTTTTCCTCTATCTACACTATATATACTGGAGATTTTAGTACCACACTTTTACAACAAACGTTTGTCAATGATAAAACTTCCGTGCAACTTAGAGTTTTTCACTTGCGATGTATTTTCTGGAAAATATAGGATTTTCTAGGATTTTCTACTACTTATAAATGTAATTGCAATTTTTCACACTATAAGTTTTAACGCATTTTATACAAAATTTACACTAAATTCTTATGAACTTGCCAGCTTTATGCTGATACTCGTTTTCAAAATAACTTGTATCCTCAAGTCAAAGATAGATAGGTACAGGTGCAGCATTTTGGAGAAGATGGAGCATACAAGATCCATCTTTTGTTTTTGTATTACTTTTGGTGTGTATTGAAACTTTACAGAACACACTTGTAACTAAACTCACTATGTAATGAAATGGTTGTATGTTTATTGTTTTTACTATTATGCAATTGTGATGATACTGTACATGATGTCCTCCACCCTGAAACGTATTCCGCCGTTATCGGTTTTGGGGTGTGACAATAGGTAAGAATATACCGGAAATCCTAGTAGGGTCCCATCATTGCTTCCTCACATCCTGCTATTAAAAATCCTCTTACTTCTCCTCCATTCCTTTCTATTGGACAATCTCTCCGTTCACCGCATTTATGGCATACTTAACTTGTTCCTGCATTAGCGGCCTGATTAGTGTGTTGCGTCGGAGTCCTATAGAAACAGGTGTCGTGTCCCTTCCTGTTGCAATTTCTGCAGTGCATTTCTCGGCAGACTCCATAATGATGGAAGTTGCATTTATTTCACTTTGGGAGTTTCTAGCATATGGTTTATTCGACCCGAAGGTAGTAGGGACTGCCACAGTCTGTTGTCTTTTTGTAGGTCCATGCATCAAACGACCCTTCTTGTTCTAGAACTTCCATTTCTTGTTCTTAGGTTTGTGGTTTGGGGTATCCTTGTAGGTAGAGACTCCTTGGTGCCCTTGGTTGTCACTACGGTTGCAACCGTCGACAACGTTTCCAAGTATGGTTGTGTTGTTAGCGTTAAGTTGTGCCGTGACAGCTATTAATACAGCTGTTACAGCGGCTTGGAATGTAGTGGGGTCTATCTGTAGACGGTGTTGCACCGATATGCTGGTTAATTCCATGTGAAGGCGTGATTTTGTTGCATGGTGTGATATGAGTTCGTAAGTAACTATGGTCATTGCTACTTGTATTCTATATATTTCTATATACACATATCAATTTCGCATTTTGCTGTATGATTTTCAATGTTTCGATTAACATCCATATGATGTATTTATGGTAGCAAGTGGGAGTAGGTATTGTGTCAATGTTAAGTTTAGCAAAACAAAATATAGATTTCAAAATTTTAAGTTGACATGGTTTCATGGGTTTTGGAAGGGCGTATCTCTTTTGATTTTTCTACTACTAGTTGTGAAAAAAGGTTCGATAAGTCTAACACATAGTGTGAGTAATGTAGTCACTAACTCACTGGGTTATATTAGTTTATTAGTTATTAAATTGACACACAACCCCATTCTGTTTCTCTGATTTTCTATGACTATCCTAGTTTTAGTTTCAAAGATCCATTGTCTCATGGATATCCCTTCCCCTAGAGAGTCTAGGTGGTCCGTATTGTTTTCCCTGATCTCTTTGTAGGTATGTCGTCCATATGGTTCTCTTTGCTCTTCTTGGGTATGTTTGGTTTGCATCATCTTCTTCCGGGCTTTGCTACTAATCTCCATCACTTTGTGATGGAGACTCGAAACCCGAATGCCCAAGCGGGCCTCTCATGGGACAAATAGAGGCAGTGCTTGATTTGTAGGTTCTAGGGTCCAAAGTATTGTATAGTGTATGTATGTACTTTGGATGAATATGTCCTATAAAGAATAAGGTAAAAAGGGTCTCATGCCTATTCTTAATAGGGTAAGGTTCATTAACAATCTCTCCAGCACATTTTTCTTCGATTGATTCCTTCTCGGAATCCTCCCCTTGAACCCTCTTCTAGTTATTCCTTAACTCTATTGTTGGCTGTTATAGTGGTGTTATGATATCTAGATATAATGTTTGTGCGAGAATAAGAGTGTATAAAGAATCTATGAAATCACTAAAAGTAATTCTAATGAAAATTTTATGGTGATCCTTAAAGGGTCCTCCTATAATCACCTACTGTATACAGGTTGTATATAAATAAGATCTGATAGACCTTCAAATAGGTGATCCTACTCTAAGACCACAACCAAAAAAGGAACAGGAAGTAGGGTGGAACCACAAATTCTAAGTCTATAAAATCTTAATTATATTAACCTTAGCGTATATACTCATCAATTATCGATCTACCAGTAAGGGTCTTTCAAATTTTCACATAAGTTATTTATAGCTCCTTAAAATACTCATATAGTATTTTAACCTTATGTTTGATTCTAGAGTTTCTTGGTATACAAATTTGATAAGTTTTTATACTTGTTGTTAATGTATAGTATCATAAAATACTCATATAGTATTTTAAACTTTATGTTTGGTTCTAGTATTCCTTTGCATGTAGGGTTGGTAAGTTTTATACTTGTTGCAACACCACAATCATTCCCAAACACATGTTAACCATATCTCAAATAAGTATAGATGATCAAGCTATATTTATCCCATATATTATTACATAAATGTGCAGGCTTAATACAAACATTGTCTAAACATTTTTATGTAGTTCTTATTGTGATATTGTTTCCGGTTTGTATGCATGTTCGTATACCTTTAAAAAAATACTTGTATTTTAAAAGTATACTTTTAGTTATAGCGTTTCAGCCCCATTGTATTTATAGTTGTATATCTTTGGGTGGTTTTATATACTTAGTACACTATAAACAAGGCTCTGATAACAATTTGTCACACCCCAAACCGGAATGGCGGAAACATTCGGGGCGCATGACGTCATATACACTATCATAAAAATTGAATAATTGTAATCAAAGTAGCACAACCAACATATTTAAAGTATATAATTTACATTGTGTTCAAAATATTGTTTGGATGACATCAAAATTATAGCAAAAGCTAAGACTTGACGCTACTATGCTCCGTCTTCGTGAAACCTGTGAGGGTACCTGTCTACTAATTTCCTGAGAATACAAGTGATTTAAAGAAGTGTCAACATTGAAGTTGATGAGTTCATAAGCATTTGGTATATAAAAGTATGTTCTTTGTGTTGTATTAATGTCTAAGTCAATCACTATAATTGGTATATACTTGACCCGACCCGACATGGTCCATTTGGATTGCATGGTATCATGCATTTGGATAGACTAAAATGAGATAAATAACACTTAAGGTTTATTAATATATTATAAGTTCTATTATATTAATAAGATTATTTAATTAGTATTGATCAAGAATTAATCTAGAATTAATTAAGTGATCAAAAGAAGATTAATTAAATACATGGGTTGATTGTGTAAATCATCCATACTTTTATAGTGGGCTATTGCTCCATTGATTATTAAGTTGGGCTAAAACCCATAGGATGCTCCATGGTGTATTTAAACCCATGATCTAAAGAAATGGAAAGCAGTGACAATTAGGTTTTACCCTAATTGTGACTAGCTATATAATGATCTTATTGCTGAAGAAATCAGCCAGTAGTGAAACAAGTGAGGGCAAACATATTTTTGAAGTGTTCTACTTTCTCTCTAAGTTATTCCAAATGCATTTGATGTTGTGTGAACCATTTGAGGTGTCACACTTGGGGCACTAGTTTCTCAAGCTACATAGAATCAAGCACCAACAAAGAGGCATGTCATTCTACTAGATTTTATATTATTTGTACTTCATAATATACTAGTTAGGATAGATACCTTGGAAATTGATATTTGTGTGTATAATAGAGAAAACATAGATCCAATGTATTTAGGGTTGCATGTAGACTTAGGAGTGTTAGAATTTTGGTGCTATCTGCACAGCAGACTCGCCGAGTCCAAGAAGGGACTCAATGAGTCCAAGTGTAAACTCATCCAACTCGCCGAGTTGGAACCCCAAACAGCAAATCTTCAAGTTTTGGTGTTGGAATTGGTCTAGGATCATTACCTTTGACTGGTTTGGACTTATAAAACCTTTTTTTAAGTGGTAATGATTATGGTAAATCAATTTCAATGCTATAATCAAAGTTTCAAGTTCTATATGTGTTTATGTAATTCTTTAAAAATGTTTATTATGAATGCTCATGCTTATGAGTTTTCGTAGATCATAGGAATTATGTGCAAATTGTTTGTTAGTATAATTCTTGATCTCGATGAAATTATACGGAGCCCATAACTTGTCCTCAAATTATTGATTACCAAGAGTTTTATGTTTCCTTGATTTATGAGTTAGTTTAGATTAATGAAAAAAAAAATTTTTAGTTGTTTTCAATCCAAATTAATCTATAGTTAGTTCATAAAATATGTTTTTGTAACTTGTCTTCAAGTTATACGAAAATTCATCTTTATTAATTTTAAAACTCATAATTATTTCCAAAGGTTACACAAAATGAAGAGTCTTATTCATTAAATGGTTTTATGACTCCGTAATTTGTCCTCAAGTTATGGATGCTTAAAGAGTCACTTCAATAAAATTGTCATTAAAGAATGAGAGGTTACATAAAAATGAAGAGTCTTCATTTTAATGAACCATTAAACTCATAAGTTATGAATTAAAGAGTCCTGATATAGTTTCAAAACATGCCCTTAAGTTGTGGAATTTGTAGAGTTACCCCATCATGTATACTTTAATTCCAAATTAAACCCTAGAATTTTAAATGTTTAAAATTCAATCCTTATACTATTATTATAATTTTTAATTATATAGATATGTATAAGATAAAGTCAATCTTACCGTTAGTAGACCTCATTCACGAAACCAGTCTATAAGGGGGGGTATAAGGTTACTGCCTATAAAATAACAGTTTAATCGGTGTCCACTCTCACCTACCACTTCCTTGACTGGTGGAGGGTCGTTAGCCGAATCGGTAGGAAATGACTATAATTCTCCCTTCATTAAAAGTATAACGATAAATACTAAGTAACTTACACTTATGAATTCCCAATCTTAGTTATTTAGGAAAATGTGAAATAGGTGCTAGCCCATGAAATTACACTTTGTACCTTACCAAGTCGTTAGTGGAGCGTGTGTGGTTAACCGACACACTAATAAGGACTAGTAAGAGTGGAAAAGGGTAACTTGACTTTATTATAGATTGGTGGAGCATGTGGGGTTAACTGGCACATTGATTAGGTGATAAAGTTAAGGGTACCAAGTCAATTTGCATGGTTATTCACACCTTGTTTGTGATCCTCGGCATCCCAGTCACAAACTTGAGAGGGCACAACGAGATTCAAACATGCCATTGAAAGTTCAATGTATCTCAACAGATCTAGGAGTTTCAAATCCAATTAAAACTTAATTATATTTCGTTTTTCATGGTGGAAATTGGTAAATCGTCATTTACCAACCTTTAACTATTTTATAATTTGGATTCCGGCATCCCTCTTCCATTTATAAATAGGTTATTGGGTCCTAGCTTTAATATTTCATATTGGGTGTTATATTAAGGACTTTGAATCAACTAACTTGATTTCTCCCATATAGATGTATCCTTCAGACAACTATGGTCTTCCCAAATCTTTAGGAACAAGCTTCCTAATGAAGGTGATATCCCAAACGGCAACCAAGGTGAAATATCAATCCCTTTGTTGCGCATTAGTGGGACTGGAAATCATACGTCACCTCGTCCAATAAATCTCCCTATCCCACAAGTTTCAAGACTTGATAAGTTCTAAGTCACTCAATCCCTATTGGCAAGCAAACTCTATATGTGCTTACATCTTAGAGGTTAAGTCACATATTGACAAGTCGGGAGAGTCGGGTGTCGAAGTCTCGAGGCAGCTGATTGTTATCTTGTTTCTTCAGTCACTCCCTAATGATAGATCACGACATAACCCATAATGATCTTACCTATTTGATTGATGATGATAAATCAGCAATGATTCAAAGCATCGGTAAAACTAATTAGATTGGAAGATCTACTTCCCAAAATTTTCATGGACCTGAACAATGATGATACTAGAAGTCCAGAAAAACTTTCTCTTGCCCATGGAAAGGGATTGGTCATAGTCAAGTCATTTGACCGAATGTTAAAGAGAAAGGCTAAGTCTGTGATAGTCTCGTGTATCATTTCCAAAGAGTCCATATATTTCTTTTGCCAACAAAAGGGACATTGGTTGCGAAGCTACCAAATTTACCTAAAATTTCATAAGGAAGGTAAAGTCAAAAGGTTTGACTTTGCTTCAGGTAAACTCCGTTATCTAGCTCTATTAAGTCTCTTTTTTGTGATTCTTAATACATCATGTAATGTAATTACATTTTGATGTTTTGGAAGAATCAAAGGAAGCTTAAAGAAAGAGTGTGCTGATTCTGATTGCATGGTTTGATAACCAGAATTTTGAGCACTGCATAAGAGTTATGAGATATTGGTTACGAATAGATGACAACAAGTTTTCATATGTACTTGCATTGTAAGGATAAGTTTTTTCCGCAAGATTTAAAATAAAAGAAAAAATTTTGTTTTTATTTATTTATTTTTAAGTATCCTCACAATGGCATTTGTGAAAAAATTGTTGTTTATATGTTTCCATTGATAAGCAATATTGGTAAATGGATTTGATTCTTTCATTTGTGGTAGTGTCATAATTTACCAAATAAGGAAAGATTCTCATCACCCAAGGTTTCAGTTGGATAGAAACTCGGAAATCATGAAAGTTGTATAGTATCATGAATGAGAATTTTCATCTTTGGAAAATTATGACTAAGTCCTTGTTCATATGTATATGTGACTCAAGTGAAGGACTAAGGGATTAAGTACACATTCTTGTGCACTAGTCAAAGTCCACCACAAAGGACCAATAAGACTATTCTTCATGATTTACTAAAGTTTAGTTAATATGGTTATGCTTACAAGTTTAAGTGTAATTCTAAAACATTGGAAAAGTTTCAATCTATGGCAGAATGAATATGAAGAATCAAATAAGGTAGAAACAAAAAAGCTTCTCCAATCTGAAGAGATGGGAGAGTACTTGTGTATCTTGTTTTATGAGTATCTTAGTGTTTTATGACACCTTAGTGCATTTGTTTGCCTAAAGAGAGGAATCGTGAATTGTTGAAATGGTTAAATCAAAAGATAAGTCATACTGCGTTTCAAAAACAAATCCTCTAGTTATACTCTAAGATTGTAACTTGAGTGACATGGTCTTTAGAAAGTTTTTAACACTTTTCAAATGTAGAGTAAGATGTTTCCTATTCTTATACATTTGATATTTGTAAGTTGTGATGTTTTGGATAAGACAAAGAGCAACTAAGACCAATTGTGAGAAATGTTTAACTTGATAAGAATCCACACTAACTCTTGAGTATTTGTTTTGTGAAGGAATGGTTCTTGACAAAGAGAATCTTATATGTCAAGAGGACAGTGGGAGTATTGAGATAGTTTCAAGAACTAATCAAGAGTTTTGTTAATCACTAGCCCACGACTTGAGGTCTGTAACCTATCGTGTTGACATATTCTTATTTCTGTGCCATTCCAGTTAAAGTTGGCTATGCTTGTGAGTTCTATAAGTTCTCAATTGTTTGCATAACAACCTGGAAGCAATGGTAGGCCCTTGTGCTAATGGGTGACAAGAAAATGAGATTGAATAAGTTCAGTCCATTTGAGTTTGGATTTTTCACTAACCTTGTCTTTTGATAATGGTTATGAAAAATTCACATGGATAGGAACAAATACACCATAAAATCTAAGTGTTATATGGTTTTTCTTTGATTCATGAAAGTGATGGTGATGAAACGCTTTCACTAAGAGGATTTTAAGTAGATAGCAGTTGTGATACTTGCATTCTCATATAGTTAGTAGAGCGTGTGTGGTTAACCGGCACACTAACTAGTGAGAATTGCAAATGGTCTAGACAAACATGTAAGCTATGTAAGGAAAGGTGTACGATTTTGATAAAGTCTTATCAAAGCATCTCGTATCAGAAATATGAACTTTGGTAAGAAAGTCAATAAAGTATTGATTTCAAGTAGTCCAGCTGGTTTTTGGATACATGTCAGAGCTAGTAGGAGCATAAGTGTTATGCTAATAATTATCATGTTAATGGGAGCATGATTATTATGCTAATTGTTTCAATTAGCAATGTTAATTATAGAAAACAAAAGTTTCAATTCGGGTTTGAAAAGTTGTTTTGCTATAATTAAAGGAAACGATTTTATACTTCATTCCAATTCTACAAGCTTAGATTGAGATTTTAATCAACTTTAGTCAAGGATATATATTAATGTTATGTTGGAATGGTTCAACATAAGGAAATTCTATATATGTTGCGTTCTCAAAATTCGATTATGATTACGACATACCTCTTCATAGTTCGAATTATGAGACCATGGCAAATAAAATTTTTTATAGTATGAATCGTGTCCCATATGCTTCAGATATAGGATCGATTGCATGTGCTATAATATTTATCCATTCTAAATTTTCCTAATGCTTAGTGCATTAAGAGGGGAAAAAGGATTAGAACTGGATATAACTAAAATGATTAAGCAATTGTCGAGGACTAATTGAGGTTTACCAAAGATTGGTTAGTCATGGACAATTGGAAGTATAGAGGAAGGACCATATTGACATATTTTGAAAAGAGGCAAATCTTGTTCAAAAGTGATGGTCAAAATGGGAACATGTTATTGTTTCCATAGGTGGAAGTTATTCTTTGAATCTGTGTAGGATTAAAAAAGTTAATGAAAAGAAGGATGTTCAAAGGAATGTAATTGGAATATGAGACTTCATTTATATGGAATTGCTTTCCATTGGAATACTCTGTAATGTATGTTGCCAAATCTTTGTGACTCTATGCATAGTCATTACAAGGGGATCATTGCATACAAGTTTAGAATCTAATAGATTATAGTAAATGGCAAGAGTTTGGTATTCTTATATTTACAATAAGGATTGTAATTGTGAAATAAACATCATTGAAATATTGTCAATTGATCTATTTCACAAAGAGAAGACCATATTTAAACATAGTGTGCATACTTGGAGTATGGCATAGCTATTGTTTGGACGAACATAGTATGAATGCTTGGTGCATGGCATGACTATTGTTTCAATTTAAGTATTAAGTTGATAAAATCGAAACATTGAATAATGAGTAATCAATATGGTTCTTAGATAAAAAGGTGTTTTTATTTACTCTCAAAGTTTTGGGGCCATATAGGATTAGTATTATTGTCGTGTTTCACTTTGCATGTTTTGACTTCCAGGATGACTATTTTATTCAAACCATCCACAGTTGGTCATATGTTGGAAGTAGAAATGAATCAAAACTATCACGAATTCGGCTTGTAGGATTTGTCTAAGGTGCATTAGACATAACAATGGTTGCTACAACATTCTTGAGTGCTCATAAGTTCTGAGTATTGGATTCAACCCCCACTTATTTGAATCACTTCATGGATTTTGTCACGAGTGAATCATGATACGATAATATCTTATATTCTTCAAACCTAGAGATATGAGTTGTTGACAATGAGTTGGTTATACATTGATTGCACGAAAACAAATTGGTAACTCGATGTTATAAAACGTGCTTTTGTGTATGATTCAACAAGTAGTCAGTACAAGCATATGAGTCAAAGTTTATCTATTCCTTTAACCTTAATGGGATAAAACCAATATATATGGGCCCCTTGATTATTTAGTGATGACAAAATGTAAGTGCTCGGCCGGGCATGGACTGATTTGATTTGTTCAATTAGTCAGTCATCATAAATCGGAAATCAGGAAACAACAAATGGACATAGATAATGATTATAATCCATGTCTCAGTCCATATGATATCTAGAATGGAGGAATATATGATCACTTATCTAGTGGACGCGTCATTGATTTGTTTAGAGTTTGACAATGGATTTTGAGAGCTATGATTGCTAGTCGGGTTATGAAGTTGTACTTGAAATAATAGTTTTAGACTTAGCCAAGTGGGTGACTGTTGGATTAATGTCTAAGTCCATAACTATAATTGGTATATACTTGACCCGACCCAACATGGTCCATTTGGGTTGCATGGCATCATGCATTTGGATAGACTAAAATAAGAGAAATAACACTTAAAGTTTATTAATATATTATAAGTTCTAATATATTAATAAGATTATTTAACTAGTATTGATCAAGAGTTAATCTAGAATTAATTAAGTGATCAAAAGAAGACTAATGAAATATATGGGTTGATTGTGTAAATCATCCATACTTATATAGTGGGCTATTGCTCCATGGATTATCAAGTTGGGATAAAACCCATAGGATTCTCCATTGATGCTCCCTGGTGTATTTGAACACATGGATCCAAGGAAATGGAAAACCATGACAATTAGGGTTTACCCTAATTGTGACTAACTATATAATAATCTTATTGCTGAAGAAATCGGCCACTAGTGAAACAAGTGAGGGCAAACCGATTTTTGAAGTGTCCTACTTTCTCTCTAAGTTATTCCAAATGCATTTGATGTTGTCTGAACCATTTGAGGTGTCACACTTGGGGTACTAGGCTCTCAAGCTACATAGAATCAAGCACCAACAAAGAGGTATGTCATTATACTAGATTTTATATTATTTGTACTTCATATTATGCTAGTTAGGATAGATACCTTGGAAATTGATATTCGCATGTATAATAGAGAAAACATAGATCCTAGGCATTTAGGGTTGCATGTACACTTAGGAGTGTAAGAATGCTCAAAACCCATCACTTTGTTCCTTGAAAACATATGTATGTTCATCCAGAAAATCTGATATTTTCTTTTGTAAATGTAATGCACTCTGAATACCTCAAGACCAAAATGTATAAGTTTCTTAGGTCTATAAAGTGTACTTCGAAGTTCGAATTCATGTAAGTGGTATGACCCATATTGTTTTCTCCTATGATCACTTAGAGTATACAATAAGTTAATCTTCCATAAATCCACAACCAAACAAGGAATAGGAAGTAAGGGAGAAACACACATTCAAATTCCTATAGGATTTTAATTATATATAACCCTAACGTATATGCTAAGCCATCATAGAATAAACAATAATAGTTTTTTTTTTAAATGTAAGTTGCACTGTACTAGGAAAATAGTATATTGTAGTTGTACTAGTATGTAATCCCTTTAAATGTATGTTTCTAGAAATTTAACCTTTGTTGTACTGAGAAATCGTGTAATGTAGTTTTATTTTTATATAAAACTACTTGAAAGTATGTTTGCCTTGTAAACCAAATGTAAAGTTAATGTTCGGATAAAAATTTCTAGATATATATTATATCGTAAGTGTGTTGTTGTCTTCTCCATGTGAGTTCTTATAACCATACACGGTGACTTAAGATGGCCTGAATAGTACGTGATGGGTTTTAGCCATAAGAACTTTCCTATGTGCGCATGCAAAACCCTAATGCTTGGATCTAGGCTTTCTAATAAACATGCTTTGAATCCAAGACTTCTAATTTACTAATTAGGTTAAACAAGAACATTAAAACAGATCTAGAATCATACCTTTGAGTTCCTTGTTGATCTTGAGGTCTTGGAGCTTCTAGAGTCACAAATGTCACTCCTCTAATGGCTTACAAACACCAAAGCAAGGAGGATGATTTGGGAGAGAGGAGAGGGAAGGAATTCGACCAGAGGTTCCTTACTTTAGGTCAAGTGTCGAATTCCATCAGCCATGGGGTCTATTTATACTTGTAGACTCCTTAAGGATTACAGATAAGTCCCTATCAGATAATCTTCTCTTAAGGCTATCCAAATCCATTCCTAGATAACTCTAATGGACGATTTTAGCTATCCTAATCCTCTTAGAATTCGTCCATAGTATATCCAAATGGATTTATAGTTTAAAGCTTAACTATCAAACAATTGACAGTTTATACCCCTTTATTTAATTAATCTCTTTAAGTCACCAAACTAATTCTAATTAATTCTATGACTTATATTAATCAAATAACAAATATATTATTCATTATATTATTCCCATAATATATTAATAATATTTATTCTCTCTTAATAAATCATCCTATCAAGTTGCTATGGTGAAGGCAACCCAAAAGGACCATGCACAACCGAATATAGTTACAGCCTTAGACACTATTCCAACAGTCTCCCACTTGGATAAGTCTAGTAACTATACAAGTACAATTTGGTTTGCAATCGTAGCTCTCAAAGACGCTGTCAAATCTGATCTAATCAATCTTGTCCTTTAGATAAGGGAACGTACAGTCCTCTGTTAGATATCATGCTGACAATCCTATGGAATGGTTAGTCAAGCATTTAGGTTTCTCGATCTCTGATTTATTTGACATAGAACTTAATCGAACACATCAATTTAGTTCTGACCGGTCCCGGCACATAAGTCAAATCAAATCATCGAGCGGCCGAGATATCGCTTTTACCTTCTTAGATAAAAGTTACAGATAAACTTCGACTTATATGCATTTACTTATTCATTAACCAACTATACACAACAATACGTTTTATAACACCAAGTTACTGATGCGTTTTCGCATTATCAATGTACAATCAATTAACAAATAATAAACCATATATCTAGGTTTTAAGACTATATGATATTATCGTCTTGCGATCACCTTTTATATCTTATTCCATAAGGTGATTCCAGCAAGCGTGGGTTTATTCCAATGCTCAAAACTAGTTCATAAGCACTCATGAACGTTGCAGAAATCCTTTGCTATGTCTAACGTCATTTAGACATTCTACACACCAATTCACGACAATCTTCTTTCATATCTACTTCCAACATATGAACGATTGTGGATCATTTGAATAATTCGATTATTCCTAATAACCTCAATTATTCTGGAAGTCAAAACATGCAAAGTGAAACAATAGCTTAAACAATTAACATAAGATAGTAACATTACTCATAAATAAAACTCCTTTATTTAATCATCAAATGTCAATTACATTTATCTATTACACGTTTCTAATACTATCTAATCTATGCTAATATCATCCTTCAGCCCAATACTCCTAGCATGCTGCAAGTGCTTAACCCTACTCAGTCCCTTCGTAAGCGGATCTGCTGGGTTATCTTCTGATGATATCCTCTTAACTACGAGTTGTCCTTCTTCTACACGATGTCTAATGAAGTGATACTTTCTGTCGATATGTCTTGATCTACCATGATCCCTCGGTTCCTTGGTTAAGGCAACCGCACCTTCGTTATCACAGAAAATCTCCATTGGCTCCTTTATGGCAGGTACGACTCCAAGATCACCGATGAAGTTCTTTAGCCATATTGCCTCCTTCGACGCTTCGCTCGCTGCAATGTACTCTGATTCGCACGTTGAATCAGCTACGGTTTCCTGCTTGGAACTTTTCCATGTCACTGCTCCTCCATTTAGGGTAAAGACCCAGCCCGACTGCGAACGGTAGTTGTCCCTGTCGGTTTGAAAACTGGCGTCACTATACCCTCGCACCTTCAAGTCATCACTTCCTCCGAGGACTAAGAACCATTCCTTCGTCCTCCGAAGGTACTTAAGGATATTCTTCACTGCAATCCAATGTGCTTTGCCAGGATTCCCTTGATATCTGCTAACCATGCTCAAAGCGAAGGCTACATCAGGGCGAGTACAAGTCATAGCGTACATGATTGAGCCAACTGCGGAAGCGTATGGTACTCGGCTCATTTCTGCTATCTCAGCTTCGGTACTCGGACTTTGAGTCTTACTCAATTTGGCATTACTTTGTATTGGTAATTCTCCCTTCTTTGAGTTTTCCATACTAAAACGTTTTAGTACCTTCTCTAAGTAAGTATTCTGACTAAGTCCAATTAGTCTCTTACTCCTTTCTCTTATTATCCTTATTCCCAAAATGTAAGAGGCCTCTCCGAGGTCCTTCATAGCGAAACACTTCCCGAGCCAGGACTTTACCTCCTGCAGAGTCGGGATGTCGTTTCCTATGAGTAATATGTCATCGACATATAGAACGAGAAAGCTTACTATACTCCCACTGGCTTTGACATATACACAAGACTCGTCTTCGCTTCGTACAAACCCAAACTCTTTGACTTTCTCATCGAAGCAAAGATTCCATCTGCGAGACACTTGCTTAAGTCCATAAATGGACTTCTCAAGCTTACACACTCTATTCGGATGCTTCGGATCCACAAACCCTTCGGGCTGAGCCATGTACACATCCTCAGCCAGCTTCCCATTAAGGAAAGCAGTCTTGACATCCATTTGCCAAATCTCATAATCATGAAATGCGGCAATTGCTAACATCACTCTAATAGATTTAATCTTCGCAACTGTTGAGAAGGTCTCATCATAGTCAACTCCGGGAGTTTGAGTAAAGCCCTTCGCGACCAATCGCGCTTTATATGTGTGTACGTTCCCATCCACGTCGGTCTTCTTCTTGAAGATCCATTTGCACCCAACGGTCTTACGTCCGGGCACGTAATCAACCAAATTCCAAACTTGGTTATCATACATGGATTGGATCTCGCTATCCATTGCCTCTTTCCACTTTACAGACTCCGGGCCTGCCATGGCTTCCTTGTAGCTATTAGGTTCATCAAGATTTACTAGTGTACCATCACTAATATACGTGTCCCCTTCGGTAGTAATATGAAAGCCATAGAACTGGGGATGAACTCTAACTCTATCGGAACGTCTAAGAGGTAAGGATTCGTCAATTGGTTCAACCGGAGTTTCCTCCTCTGGTTGAGCGCCAGCGGTAGAGGTTCCTTCATCCATCGACTCTTGAATCTCTTCAAGTTCGATTTGCCTCCCACTGTCTCCTTGGTTTATGATTTCTCGCTCTCGGAAAACTCCTCTTCTCGCAACGAAGACAACATTGTCCTTCGGTCTATAGAAGAGATATCCAAAGGATGTCTGTGGGTAGCCGATGAAAATACATCGCTCACTTCGAGGTTCAAGCTTGTCGTGAGTATCTCGTCTTACGAAAGCCTCGCAACCCCAAACCTTGATATGTGTCAACGAGGGAGCTTTCCCTGTCCACATCTCGTGAGGTGTTTTGGCAACCTTCTTAGTAGGGACTCGGTTAAGGATATGGGCGGCAGTCTCTAAGGCATACCCCCAAAAAGAGATTGGTAGTGAAGCACGACTCATCATAGAGCGAACCATATCCAATAAGGTTCGATTACGCCTTTCTGCCACACCATTCAACTGCGGTGTCCTAGGAGGCGTCAATTGCGAAACTATTCCACACTCCTTGAGATAATCGTGGAATTCAAGACTTAGGTACTCTCCTCCTCGATCGGATCGAAGCATCTTGATTTTCCTGCCCAATTGATTCTCCACTTCATTCTTGAACTCTTTGAACTTTTCAAAGGTGTCTGACTTTTGCTTGATTAAGTAGATATACCCATATCTACTATAGTCATCGGTAAAAGTCACATAGAAGCGGTTCCCATCCTTCGTGGTTGATCTAAATGGTCCACATACATCGGTATGTATTAGGTCCAATAGACCCTCGCCCCTTTCACAAGTACTTGTGAAGGGCGACTTAGTCATCTTTCCAAGCAAACAAGACTCGCATGTGTCATCTTCCCTATGGTCGAATGACTCCAACACTCCATCCTTTTGGAGTTGGGCTATGCGTTTCTTGTTGACATGTCCAAGACGACAATGCCACAAGGAAGCTTTATCCATACTAGTGGAAGAATCAATATTTAAAACATCATTTCCAAAGTCATCAACAATCATAACAGTTTCATATATTCCATTACATGGTATAGCTTCAAAGTAAAAGACACCATTTAGATAAGCCAAAATAGAACCATTCTCATTATTAAAAGAAAATCTAAATCCTTGTCTAAACAAACCATGAAATGAAATGATGTTTCTTGCCATTTCTGGCGAATAGCAACAATTGTTCAAATCTAAAACTAAACTATTCCTAAGCACTAAGGAATACACTCCAATCTTGGTTACAGGCGACGATCTTCTGTTCCCCATGATTAGATTGATCCTTCCTTGCTCCACATCCCTACTTCTTCTTAGTCCCTGCACATTAGAACAAATGTGATAACCACAACCGGTATCAAGAACCCAAGAAATAGCATGATTAGAATCGTTAGATTTGATTGTATATATACCTGCGAAAGATGGCTTGATCTTTCCTTCTTTGATTGCTTGCAGGTAATCCGGGCAGCTTCTCTTCCAATGTCCTATCTTGTGGCAGTGGTGGCACTCTGCCTCCTTCGGGTTAGAGCAGGGCTTTGCGGGATCAACTTTGGTCCCACTAGAAGAGGCACCATCTCGGGCTTTCACCTTGCGATAGTTCTTTGATGAAGCTTTCCTCTTCTTTCCCTTCCCTTGTCCAATAGCCAAGACAGGAGCAGCGGGCGGATTGGGAGTAGGTGCAACAGACTTGTCTTTAAAGTTGCTCTCAGCAACCCTCAAGAGACCTTGGAGCTTGCTTAGGGTGACCTCTTCTTTGTTCATATGGTAGGTCATCCTAAATTGATTGTACATCGGAGGCAAAGAGTGAAGCACCATGTCGATCGCCAAATCCTCACCGAAGTCAACATTTAACTTGCGAAGGCGGTCGACATACCTTTGCATCTTTTGCAAGTGCACGGTAAGAGATTCTCCATGACCCATCTTCGCGGAAATCATGTTAGTGAAAATCTCGTACCTCTCTTGTCTCGCGTTTTGGTGGTACCTTTCCAATAAGTCTTGGTGCATCTCGTACGGGTACATGTCCTCGTAGGACTTTTGGAATTCGGAGTTCATGGTGGCGATCATGATGCAATGTACCTTCGTTGCATCTCGCTCATGAGTTTCAAAGGCGGTGATTTCGGCGGGAGTAGCAATTTCGGGGTTGATTTTCTCGAGCTTCTCATCGAGGACATACTCCTTATCCTCATAGCGAGCAATGGTGCGAATGTATCTTATCCATTCGCTAAAGTTCGTTCCATCGAAGGTGACATTTTGGCAAAGGCTCATCAATGTGAAAGAACTAGCAGCAGCGTTGTTTGCGTTCGACATCTACAATTAGAAAAGGACAAAGATAGATTAGAATAAGAATCCCTAATTATCACCCAATAAGAAAATTAGGGCTAGGATCCAACAATAACATTTACATACTAGAAAAGGGATGCCGTAATCTAATATGCAAATAAATTGAAGGTAAGTGAATGACGATTCACTAATTCTCCATCACGTAACTTAAACTATTAGTCCTAAGTGTTTTTGAGAATTCCTAGGTTCGGATGAGATTCATTGAAACTATTCAATGGCATGTTTAAATCTCGATATGCCCCTCTTGTTTGTGATTGGGATGCCGAGGATCACAAAGCGGGTGTGAATTACCATGCAAATTCACATGGCGCCTTCATTGTAACAATCACCTATTCAATGTGCCGGTAAACCACACACGCTCCATTGAACTATGATAAACAACGAATCACCCTTTGCCACCTTCGCTTAGAACCAATTAGTGTGCCGGTAAACCACACACGCTCCACCAACATCTTAGCAAGGTGCAAAGTGTAATTTCATGGGATTGCATCAATTCACTTTTCCTAAAGTAACTAGGATTGGGAAATTTTAAGATATGTGTAGTTACTTTGTATTTCTTATTATACTTTTAATGAGAGGATGAGGTTTCCCTATCCTACCCGTTCGGCAAACGACCCTCCACCAATCAAGCAAGCGGTGGGTGTGAGTGTACACCCATTAAGCGCCATTTTATAGGCCGCAACCTTATACCTACCTTATAGACCGGCTTCGTGAATGAGGCCTACTAACGGTAAGACTAGCATTTAGTTATACATATATATATTATTCTAGTAATATCATATTAGTATAGGGATGTATTTTAAAACTTTTAAAATCTAGGGTTTGAAATTTAAGTTGTCTAAATTAAAGCTTTTAATCACAAAAGTAAATTTCAAAACATGAGGGTAGGTTTTAAACATTTAAAACATGGAGGATCAAATAACAAATAATTCCAATTAACAATTAATATCCTAATTATCTATATTTGATTTATTCAAGATTTCTTTTAAGATAATTACCAAAATAATTAAAATAATTAATTAATTATCATATAAGGAAATTAAATATTTAATTAGTTGATAATTACCCTTAACTAGATCAAGATAATAGTTATATTTATCAGAAAAACGAATTAATGTTGATCTAATTAGTTTATGGTAAGTTAAGATAAGATAAACACAAAGAAATCCCGAATCTGGCCATTCCTGACGCCTGGACTCGCCGAGTGCACAAATGGACTCGCCGAGTCAGGCCTACTCGCCGAGTCCACTTTGAGACTCGCCGAGTCCATGACTCAGAAACCAAAAATTCGAATTTTGCAGGTTTGTTTCAGTTAATCAAGCAACAATTTACAGAAAACCAAGCTAGTCTCTGATACCACTGATGGGTTTTAGCCATAAGAACTTTCCTATGTGCGCATGCAAAACCCTAATGCTTGGATCTAGGCTTTCTAATAAACATGCTTTGAATCCAAGACTTCTAATTTACTAATTAGGTTAAACAAGAACATTAAAACAGATCTAGAATCATACCTTTGAGTTCCTTGTTGATCTTGAGGTCTTGGAGCTTCTAGAGTCACAAATGTCACTCCTCTAATGGCTTACAAACACCAAAGCAAGGAGGATGATTTGGGAGAGAGGAGAGGGAAGGAATTCGACCAGAGGTTCCTTACTTTAGGTCAAGTGTCGAATTCCATCAGCCATGGGGTCTATTTATACTTGTAGACTCCTTAAGGATTACAGATAAGTCCCTATCAGATAATCTTCTCTTAAGGCTATCCAAATCCATTCCTAGATAACTCTAATGGACGATTTTAGCTATCCTAATCCTCTTAGAATTGGTCCATAGTATATCCAAATGGATTTATAGTTTAAAGCTTAACTATCAAACAATTGACAGTTTATACCCCTTTATTTAATTAATCTCTTTAAGTCACCAAACTAATTCTAATTAATTCTATGACTTATATTAATCAAATAACAAATATATTATTCATTATATTATTCCCATAATATATTAATAATATTTATTCTCTCTTAATAAATCATCCTATCAAGTTGCTATGGTGAAGGCAACCCAAAAGGACCATGCACAACCGAATATAGTTACAGCCTTAGACACTATTCCAACAGTACGTTCTTCAGGCGTCGGAAATTGTAACAACATTTCTCACCCCAGGCCTACCGGCCTAACAGTAGCTAATAGTTGAGGTGCAGGATTGTTAGTCTCGTATAGATCTATACATAAATATATCGCTCTCCTTCAAGAGACTTTGGTTATAAGTCAGAACTTACACTGGCACTTAGATAAGTACGTGAATGTGTCTCACAAATTTCTTCAATGAGTTTATGACTAATAAGCTAAAAACCTTTTAAGTAAATGAAATGTAATACCATTTAGTAAATGCAAATGTAATACCCTTTATTAACAAACTGAAAATGTAATACCCTTTTTATAACCAATAATTGTATGTATATCTCATAAACTGTACCTATTATAGTTATATGTTTGTTTTTTCCTATTGTGTTCTGATCTTGGTAAAATAGTGCATATGCTCCATAAAGTATACCTATTATAGTTTATATGTTTCTTTCTGTATTGTATCTCGAACATGGTAAATTGATATCTAAGTTCCATAAACTATACCTATTAGAGTTTGTAATCATAAATCTGTGATTAAGATATTCCATGAAATTTAAGGTTGTTGTACTAACGGTAATAAAATGAGTTGTAAAATATTCTTTTTTTAACATGTTTTTATATGTTAATATTTGTAAATTTCCTAGTAACGTTGTTTCACATATTTTGTAATTTCATGTAAAAATGCATGTAAATGATAATAAAACATCATAATAAACTTATATTTTAAACACTTGGGGTACTAGGCTCTCAAGCTACATAGAATCAAGCACCAACAAAGAGGTATGTCATTATACTAGATTTTATATTATTTGTACTTCATAATATGCTAGTTAGGATAGATACCTTGGAAATTGATATTTGCATGTATAATAGAGAAAACATAGATCCAAGGTATTTAGGGTTGCATGTACACTTAGGAGTGTTAGAATGCTCAAAACCCGTCACTTTGTTCCTTGAAAACGTATGTGTGTTCATCTAGAAAATCTGATATTTTCTTTTGTAAATGTAACGCACTCTTAATACCTCAAGACCAAAATGTATAAGTTTCTTAGGTTTATAAAGTGTACTTCGAAGTTCGAATTCATGTAAGTGGTATGACCCATATTGTTTTCTCGTATGACCACTTAGAGTATACAATAAGTTAATCTGCCATAAATCCACAACCGAACAAGGAATAGGAAGTAAGGCAGAAACACACATTCAAATTCCTATAGGATTTTAATTATATATAACCCTAACGTATATGCTAAGCAATCATAGAATAAATAATAATAGTTTTTTCTGAAATGTAAGTTGCACTATACTAGGAAAATAGTATATTGTAGTTGTACTAGTATGTAATCCCTTTAAATGTATGTTTCTAGAAATTTAACCCTTGTTGTACTGAGTAATCGTGTAATGTAGTTTTATTTTTATATAACACTACTTGAAAGTATGTTTGCCTTGTAAACAAAATGTAAAGTTAATGTTCAGATGAAACTTTCTAGATATATATGAAGTGTGTTGTTGTCTTCTCCATGTGACTTCTTATAATCATACACGGTGACTTAAGATGGCCTGAATAGTACGTTCTTCACGCGTCGGAAATTGTAACAACATTTGTCACCCCAGGCCTGCCGGCCTAACTGTAGCTAATAGTTGAGGTGCAGGATTGTCAGTCTCGTATAGATCTATACATAAATATATCGCTCTCCTTCAAGAGACTTTGGTTATAAGTCAGAACTTACACTGGCACTTAGATAAGTACGTGAATGTGTCTCACAAATTTCTTTAACGAGTTTATCACTAATAATCTAAAAACCCTTTAAGTAAATGAAATGTAATACCATTTAGTAAATGCAAATGTAATACCCTTTATTAACAAACTGAAAATGTAATACCTTTTTGTAACGAATAATTGTATGTATATCTCATAAACGGTACCTATTATCGTTATATGCTTGTTTTTTCCTATTGTGTTCTGATCTTGGTAAAATAATGCATATGCTCCATAAAGTATACCTATTATAGTTCATATGTTTCTTTCTGTATTGTATCTCGGACATGGTAAATTGATATCTAAGTTCCATAAACTATACATATTAGAGTTTGTAATCATAAATCTGTGATTAAGATATTCCATGAAATTTAAGGTTGTTGTACTAATGGTAATAAAATGAGTTGTTAAATATTCTTTTTTTAACATGTTTTTATATGTTAATATGTGTAAATTTGCTAGTAACGTTGTTTCACATATTTTGTAATTTCACGTAAAAATGCATCTAAATGATAAGAAAACATCATAATAAATTTATATTTTTAAACACAAGATTTGTTGTGTTTTACTTGTATCGCCACCCACCCATTTCAGGTGTGTGTTCTTGGTTGCGTACGATGTGGTTGTAATGATCATCGGGTTAGAACACGTGATTATAACCGTATCCTAATTCATATTAACATATAATATCAGATATAAATTAGATGAACTATTTATAATGTGTTCTATAACACTAGTTTTGGTAAGGAACTTACCAAATTAATTCCTAAGAATTAATTTATGTGATTGTCCTGCCTGGGAAATTTTTTTGATGATATGAAGTGTTCTTGGTGGTGGTGAGCAAAAACTGCACCGCAACTAAAATTAACCACAAAAACCGCATAAACCGCAACCGCAATAAAAACCGATGGTGAGATTTTCTGTTTTTAAAAAACTGCAAATTTGCGGTGCGCTGCGGTTATTAGTTTTCAAAAACCGCAAAAAAACCACACCGCACCGCGTACATTATATACAATTTTTTTTATTAATTAATAATATATTAAATATTAAAAATAAGACTAATTTCATGGATGAAAAACGGATAAAATACTAGAAGAAAAAAATGTTGGTCTTTGTTATGTTTAACTTTGAACAATGGTGAAATTAGACAATTTTAAGATATTTATTGTTAATTACTATTGATTTAACGTTTTTAAGATATTAGTTATTTGTGATTTAAGTTAATTGTCTTATATCGTATGATTTTTTATTATTAAAAGTAATATGTTTGAACTTTTAAAACCGTTTGAGCTCTAATCTATGGTTAATATTGCACCAAATCCATGCGGTTAATAACCGCAACACAAAAAAAAACGCACCGCAAAATTAACCGGCTAACTGCACCGCAAAAATAACCGCACTAAGCAGTTTTGAAAATAGATTAACCGCATTTGCGGTTAATGATGAGGTTTTGGCTAATAACCGCATCGAACCGCACTGCGCTCACTCCTAGTTCTTGGTGAAAACTTGAAGATGTGAAGGTTGTTGGATTAGTGTCTAATTCCATAACTGTTTTGGTATGTACTTGACCCGATTAAGAGCATGGTCCTTTTGGGTTGCCTTCACCATAGCAATATGTAGGATGATTTAAGGAGAGAAAGGTTTAAATATGATTTATTAATATATTATGAGAATAATATATTAAAGGAGAAATCATATTGTTTAATTAATATTGGTCAAGAATTAATTAAGAATTAATTTTGTGGTTAAAAGAGATTAATTAAACTTAGGGGACTAAAGTTGTAATTATAAGATAATTATAATTGGGCTATGGATCACCTAATAATATATAGGTTGAACGAATTCTATGGGAAGCCCATTAGAAATCGTCCAAGGGATATGTTTAAGGAGTCCATGGGCTGCTTAGGGCCTAAGCAGTCAGATTAGGGTTTCCTAGTTGTAAACCCTAATAGCCTACATGTATAAAAGGGACCCTTAAGCCCCAAAAACGTGAACAACACTTCGATTAGGGTTTCCAACCGTTTTTGGTGCCTCTTTTTCTTCTCCTCTTCATCCAAGTTGCATATGGTGTTTGTGACTCCATTAGAGGTACTACACTTGTTGTACTTGCTTTCAAGAGCTAAGGAAATTCAAGGAACTAGTTGTTATTGCTATATAACAACAAAAGGTATGTATTCTAGCTTTATATATGAATTTCGAAAATTATAGTAGCATGCCAGGTTTCTTTTTGTGTTCATAAAGTTGTATAACTAATAGTGAAAACATAGATCCAATACTAGGGTTGCATGCACACATAGGATTGTTTGTATAAGACCCATCAGTGGTATCAGAGCCATTGGTTTTTGTTTTCAATTAGCTTTTATTCAAATTTGTGAACTTGACATATTAGGGTTTATGGGTAATAAACCCTAAAGGCTAGGTAATTTTCGCAATTAGGGTTGCAAAACCCTTGATGGTGATTTTTGCTAGGGTTTCCCAAATCCTTTCCTTAGCCTCCAAGATTTTGAAATCTAGGGTTATCCAACCCTTGGATTTCGAAATTACCTCCTTCCCCAAGGTAAGATACTAAATTTTAGGGATTTGGATAATCCCATATCTTGTAATAATCTTTTAATTGTTAAATATGGTAATTAAAGATCTTGAATTATCCCATCCCTTATTTTCGAGATTTAGAGAGGGATTCAAGGGATTAGGATATCTTAGATGTATAATTGGTAATTATCCTCATGATCTAGATAATCCCTTGTGATTTAATAATTTAAATTAATTATTTAATTTATGGTAATTATTAAATCAAGAGTTTTAATATTTAAAATTTTAATTTAAATGTCTTAAATTCGAAAATTTTAAGTGAGATTAAAACCTAATTGTTTTGAAGAGTTTCAAAACTTGCCCTCAAGTTTTGGAATTTAAATTGTTGATTAAAAGTTAATTTTGAAAGTCTAAATTCCAAAACCCTGATTTTGAAAAGTTCAAATTAAACCCTTATGGTTTTATTAAATTAATTAAGTGTATAATTAAAAGAAATTTAATAAATCCATAATGATTTTGGTTAATTAAAAGTATAATTTAAACCACCTAGTATTTTAAAAGTGTAAAATACACCCTTATACTATATATAACATTAAAAGTTTAATATTATATATGTATAACTAAAAATTCAGTCTTACCGTTAGTAGGCCTCATTCACGAAGCTAGTCTATAAGGGGTGTTTAAGGAAATTGCCTATAAAATGGCGATTGAATGGGTATCCACTCTTACCCACCGCACTCTTGACTAGTGGAGGGTCGTTAGCCGAACGGGTAGGATAGGACAGAAACCTTCCATTATAAGTATAATGAAGTACAAAGTAACTAAATGCTTTTTCAAATTCCCAAATCATAGTTACTTTAGGCAAAATGTGAAATTGTATGCTAACCCATGGAATTACACTTTGTACCCTTGTCAAACGTTAGTGGAGCGTGTGTGGTTAACCGGCACACTAATTTGGGGATGAAATTGGTGGCAAAGGGTGGCTCGATGCTTATCATAGATCAATGGAGCGTGTGTGGCTAACCGGCACATTGATTAGGTGATAGTAGCATTGGGTGCACCACGTGATTCGTATGGTTATTTACACCTTGTTTGTGATCCTCGGCATCCCAGTCACGAATAGTAGGGCATAATCGAGATTAAACATGCCATTGACGAGTTCAATGAGTCTCAAAAGATCTAGGAGTTTCGATTCATTTAAAACTTAAACTTCTTTTTCGTTTTTCATGGTGGAAATTGGTAAATCTTCATTTACCTACCTTCAAATATTCTGCAACTAGATTACGGCATCCCTCTTCTAGGTTGTAGAGTATTGTGTTGGATCCTAGCTTGATGTTTCATTTGGGTGTTGCATCAAGAATTCTAATCAACTTAACTTGAATTTTCTCCCGTTTTGTAGATGTCTGAATCTTACAATGGTCTTCCCAAATCCTTTGGAAGAAGCTTTCCAAATGAAGACGACGTTCCGAGATACGATCAAGGAAATGAGAGTCATGCTTCACTTCCTCCACCTCCTCTAATTATTCTCCCTGACCCACAAGTTCAAAGGCTTGAAAAGTTCAAGCTCACTCAAGCCCTTTTGGCAAGTAAACACGAAGATGGGAAACCTGTGTGTGCGCACGTCTTAGAGATGAAGTCATACATTGATAGGTTAAACATGTTGGGTGTTGAGATTTCAAGTGAGTTGGCTGTTGACTGGGTTCTTCAGTCACTTCCTGAATCATATAGTGAGTTCGTTAGAGAGTACTATACGATGGACCATGACGTGACCCTAATTGATCTCACCTATTTGCTTATAGCTGCTGAATCAGCAATGATTTGGCGTGCTGGTCAAGCAAATTTGTCTAGTGAATCAAACTCCCAAACTTCAATGGACACTGGCAACATTGGAAGTCCAGAAAGAACTAAGTCTGTGATTGTCCGATGTGTTGTGCCAAAGGAGCCTATTTGCTTTTATTGCCAAGAGAAGGGGCACTGAAAACGAAGCTGCCCTAATTACCTGAGAGATCTAAGAGATGGGAGAGTCAAGACGTATGGCTCTGCTTCAGGTAAAATCCATTAACTAACTCTTTTAAGTTCCTATTCTAGATTCTTAATACATGATGTGATAAGATTACATTTTGATGTTTTGTAGGATCGAAGAAAAGAGAGGAAGCTTGAGAAAAGAAGTGAGCTGAATCTGATCATGAAGAAATGGATTTCGATCGCATTACTTGAAGAATGGATTCTTGAGCTACAACTTGGAGTTAGAATAGATTGTTAACATAGTTTTTCAGTTGAATTGCATTGTAAGGACAAGTTTTTTCCGCAATAAAATAAATTTTTATTTTGTCTTATTTATTTATCCTTACAATGAAATATATGAAAAATTGATGTTCATGTACTTCTATTATTAGCAAAATGGATTTGATTCTTAATTATGGAAATGTCAAAAGTGTACCAAATAGGGAGACTTTCTCATCACCCAAGTTTCAATTGGACAGAAACTTGGAATCATGCAATGTGTATTGTATGATGAATGGAAAACTTTCACATTTGGGAAACTTAGACTAATTCTTTGGCAAAGTGTCAGTTGAAGGACTAGGAGATCAAGTACACTAGGTTGTGCGTTGATCAAGTCCACCACAAGAGTGACAAAGATATTCGTCATGATTTACTAAAGTTTAGTAAATGTGATTATACTTATAAGATTAAGTGTAATTATGAGATTGATTGAAAGAGTTTCAATGAATAGTAGAACGAATAAAGAAGAATCGAGTAGGCAGAAAGATAAAAGTTTCTCTTTTCTAGGAAGAAGGGAGAGTACCTTTTATTGTGTTTTATGATAAGTCTTAAAGATTAAGAACCATGTCTCAATAGATCCTCTAAGTGAGTCTTAGTGCAATTGCATGTCTAAGAAGAGGAATCAAGTATTATAGAAATGGTTAAATCAAGAAGTCAATCATACTTCGTTCCAATATCAAGTCTTAAAGTCAAGATTGTGACATTGAGTGAAAAGTTTTAAGTAGGTTTATAACACTCATCAAATATGGAACTTGGAAAAGTTTTCTTATTCTTGTACATTTGAGATTGGTAAGTTGTGATGTCTAGGATAAGACAAAGACCAACTAGGACCAACTTGTGAAGTGTTCTTGTCTTGATAATAACTGCACTGACTCTTGAATATTTGATTGTCAAGAAATGTTTCTTGACAAAGAGAATCATATATGTCAAGAGGTCAGTGGGAGTTTTAATGTTTTGAAAAGGTTTCAAGAACAAATCAAATAAACCTTATCGATCATCACTAGCGCACGAGTTGAGGTTTACAACCTATCGTGTTGACATTATTTTGATTCTGTGCCAATCCAATCGAGTTAATTATGCATGTGAGTTCTATGAATTCTCATTTGAATGCATAAAAAGCAAGGACCTTGATCAATGAAAGTACATTGATAAGAAAGGGTGAGCTACTTAACTACTTGGAAGACGTGGTGGGCAGTTGTGCTACCATAAGGCAAGAAATCAAGATTAAGAAAGGACAGTCCATATGAGTTTGAATTTGTCATAAACTTTGGTTTTAACAAATTCACATGGATAGGAACAAATACACCATTTAAATCTAAGTGTCATAAGATTTCCTCCTTCATGAAAATGATTGTGAGGAAATACTTTCACTGAGAAAGATTTTAAGAAGATAGTGATTGTAAAATTGCATTCTCGAATTCGATCATGGTTACGGTATCCCTTTCCATAATTTGAATTGTGAGGTTTGGCAATTAGTCTTAATTGTTAAGACACACATATGAACTATCTAAGGCAAAGGTGTATAGGTTCAAGAAGCCTTGATAAAAGATTATCAAAGCACTAAGTATTAGAAACATGGACTTAAGAAATTCAATAGTTATTGTCTTTCTGAAAGTTAAGATGTTTATGAATACATGTCGAAGCTAGTGGGAGCATAAGTGTTATGTTTTATAGTAATCATCATGATAGTGGGAGCATAAAAGTTATGATTGTATGATTATTATGGAAAGTATTGCAAGTTAGCAATATTAATTATAGAAAAACAAAGATTCAATTTGCAAAGTTGCATGGGTTGAAAAGTTGTTTTGCTATAATTAAGGGAGAGAATATTATACTCCGTTTCAAAATCTAAAGCTTAGATTAAGAAATTTTAAGATTTTCAGTCAAAGGATACATTGTGTGTTCTTAAAACGATTATGATTACGGCATCCCTCTTCATAGTTCGAATTATGAGAACATGACACATAAAATATTATGGCAAAAGATTGGTAAAGTATCATATCTTTATGTAAGACATTATGCATCGTGTCCCATACGCTTTGGGTATAGGATCGATTGCAAATGCTATAGTATTTTACCATTCTAAAATTTTCCAAATGTCTAGCGCATTTAGAGGGAAAGAGGGACTAGAATTGGTTTTGACTAAAATAATTAAACAACTATCAAAGAACAATCCAAAGTTCGACGAGAATTGGTCGCTTGTGAGTAGTTGGAAGTATAGTATTGGAAAATATGGAAATGTTTCCATATTGGATGGACTATATCGACATCATTACAAATAGAAAAGATTCTATTAAGAATGGGTTGTCATGAGGAAAATATGGAAGCGTGTTCATATTAGGAAGTAAATATTGAAAATCTTTGTCTAGATTAGAAACTTTTATGCAAAAGGATGTTCAAAGGAATGTACTTTGAGTGAGAGACATCATATCTAAGGAATTGTCTTGTAATAATCTCCGATAGAAGACTTTGTAATATCATTGGCAATAGTGCAGTGACATTATGAAGGGATCGTTGCATAAAGTGGTAACATCTAGCATATTCTATAAGTAACGAGAATTTGATATTCTTACACTTATGAAAATGGATTTGGAGTTGTGAAATGAGAATGATTAGAAATGTGTTCAATTGATCTATTTCACAAAGCATGGACCATAGGAAACACGATGTGCATGCTTAGAGCATGGGAAAATTGTTGTTGTAATTCAAGCAATGAGTTGATTATCCGAAACATTAAATGATAAATAATGAGTAATCAATATGGTGGATAAATAGAAGGGTTTTATTTACTCTCACAAGTTTGGGGCCATATAGGATTAAGTATTGTTGTTATGTTTCAATTTGCATGTTTTGACTTCCAGAATAACTAGGTTATTCAAACATCCACAGTTGGTCATACGTTGGGAGTAGGTATGAATAAAGACTGTCATGAATCTGTCTGTAGATTGTCTGAAGTGTTTAGACATGGCACAAGTTTGCTGCAGAGTTCGTGAGTGCTTTGATAAGATTAAAGTATTGGATTAAACCCACGCTCACTTGGATCACTTCACAGTTTTATCACGAGTGATTAGTGAGACGATAATATTGTATATTCTTGAAACCAAAACGTGTGAGTTGTTATTTGTTGGTCAGTTACACATTGATAATAAGTAAACGCACCAGTAACTTGGTGTTATAAAACTTATTGTTGTGTGTGATTCGATCAATAAATGCAAGCGAGCATTTGAGTCGAAGTTTATCCATTCCTTTTACCCAAAGTGGGATAAAAGCGATATATGTGGGCCTCTCGATGATTTAGTGATGACACCTAAGTGCTTGGCCAAGCCGGGACTAAGTTGATGTGTTCAATTGTAGTCTGTTATCAGTCGTCATGAATCGGAAGTCGGGAAACAGTATAGAGAGAATGATTGAAATTCATGTCTTTTGTCTATACGATATCTTGAGAATGGAGGAATATATAATCCCTTATCTAGAGGACACGCTATCTGATAAGATCAGAGTTGACAGCGGCTTTTGAAAGCTACGATTGCTAATCAGGTTCTGAAGTCATACGGAAAATAGTTATTAGACTTATCCAAGTGGGAGACTGTTGGATTAGTGTCTAAGTCCATAACTGTTTTGGTATGTACTTGACCCGATTATGAGCATGGTCCTTTTGGGTTGCCTTCACCATAGCAATATGTAGGATGATTTAAGGAGAGAAAGGTTTAAATATGATTTATTAATATATTATGAGAATAATATATTAAAGGAGAAATCATATTGTTTAATTAATATTGGTCAAGAATTAATTAAGAATTAATTTTGTGGTTAAAAGAGATTAATTAAACTTAAGGGACTGAAGTTGTAATTATAAGATAATTATAATTGGGCTATGGATCACCTAATAATATATAGGTTGAACGAATTCTATGGGAAGCCCATTAGAAATCGTCCAAGGGATATGTTTAAGGAGTCCATGGGCTGCTTAGGGCCTAAGCAGTCAGATTAGGGTTTCCTAGTTGTAAACCCTAATAGCCTACATGTATAAAAGGGACCCTTAAGCCCCAAAAACGTGAACAACACTTCCATTAGGGTTTCCGGCCGTTTTTGGTGCCTCTTTTTCTTCTCCTCTTCATCCAAGTTGCATATGGTGTTTGTGACTCCATTAGAGGTACTACACTTGTTGTACTTGCTTTCAAGAGTTAAGGAAATTCAAGGAACTAGTTGTTATTGCTATATAACAACAAAAGGTATGTATTCTAGCTTTATATATGAATTTCGAAAATTATAGTAGCATGCCAGGTTTCTTTTTGTGTTCATAAAGTTGTGTAACTAATAGTGAAAACATAGATCCAATACTAGGGTTGCATGCACACATAGGATTGTTTGTATAAGACCCATCAATGGTAATTTGGGTAACACTTATGAATATATGAAGGTTGAACGGAAATTCCTATGAATTTGGGAAATTTGCATGAGTTGTGAGAGCAAAATGGGGAGTTTTCGTAGGAAAAATGTGTGAAATGTGGATTGTTTTCGCTTGTTATGTATGTCAAAGGGTGAAAAGTGATGCTATATTTATGTTGGAAAGTGTAATTTATCTATTTGGAAGGTGTGCCATTGGATTAGATAGGGGATTTCAGCTTAAGGTGCCACCAAAATCACCTTGATTTCGGTCCATATTCAATCCGAGAACTAGGGGTTTTCAGTAAGCAGGGAGATTTCGATCAGAGGAGTTTTTCGGTGGGGTTTGCGGTCCAAAGGTGGGGTCCTCGTTCGGAGTTTTCGGTGCAAAGAGTGGGACCCTTCGCATATTTTCGGTTCAAATTTAGCCCACAATTATGTTTTTGGTCTATGTGTTTTTAAATTCTTAAATTCGAAAACACATATATCACAAAAAAATTTCCATTATTAAATCAAATAATTTTAATTATTTGACTTTTGTTTTTACGTAGTTGACTTGTTCGACTATGGTTTGACTTTCTTTAACTTTTATTTACTTGAAATACGAGTTGTTACATAATAAGATGTATAAACGATGGGAATTACCGTTGACCAAGTCAACAAAGGGAACTATGAAAGTAGGGATGAAATACACAAATAGATAATTCAATATCTTGGCCTGAAACACCCACAAAGATAGTCATTGGCCAATTTCCAAAAATAGAAAAAACAACAAAATCTCTCTTTTCACCACAAAATAAAAGTTATATACAGATGGTCATTATCTTAATCTCTAGTTTAGTTAACTTATACTGCATCTAAGTGCATGCACTAGAAATTCATTACTAATTATAACAATGTATTTACATTTCGTTACATTCAATAACAACTTGTAACGAATATGGAATAGTGTTCATACCAGTACTAAACTTAAGTATATTGCTACTATGAGAAAAAGAATAAATTTTGGAAATCACAAACACAAAGACTTACGAGTATATTGTAACATCTTAATTTTCAAGACAAAAAATTTCATTTTTGATATAACGATTTTGAAATACATTTATAAGAAAACATCATCGAGTCACATTATTTCATAAAACCATAATCACATGTTTCAAAACATATCATAAAAATAGTAATAATGTCAAAGTACAATCCCAAGAATCTTATAATGCAGAAATCCTGTGTGTATGTGTGATGCACAGCTACTGTGCTGGCTCATTCCCCTTCAATAAAGAGCTACCTAAAAAAAACTGAAAACTGTAAGCACAAAGTTTAGTGAGTTCCCCCATCATACCACATACCCTACATAACACATACTGGCAGGCATATTTGGGTTCCCGACCTACTCGGTTGAGCATACCAGGGTGCCTAACCTACCGCAGTCAGACATATTGGGGTGTCCGATCTACCCTTTTGGTTTATCTCAAGCGGTTACGGGGACTATGTCACACCCCAAAACCGAGAACGGCAGAATACGTTCTGGGGTGGAGGACGTCATGTACAGTATCATTACAATTGCATAATAGTAAAAAACAAGAAACAACAATCATTTCATATATATACTGATAAGAATTACAATTCTGTTCTGTAAAGTTTAATACACACCAAATGTATAACAAAATAAAAGATAAGTCTTGTATATGCTCCATCTTCTTCCAAAGCTTCCCTGTACCTGTCTATCTTTGACATGAGGATACAAATTATTTTGAAAACGAATATCATCATAAAGTTGGTGACTTCATAAGCGTTTAGTGTCATTGTAGTATAAAAGTATTTGCAAACTTATAGTATAAAAACTGAAATTTGTAATTATGAGTAGTAGAAATCCCTAGAAATCCTATATTTTCCAGAAGTACATTTGTAAGTCAATCTTTTGAGTGTGTAAAAGTAATATTGTTGAAACCTTCAATTGTAAAAGTGTAGTAATAAATCGCATGTAAGTAATATGGTTGAAGAAAGGTTATGCTTGTTAACAGTAGTAGTGTTGTAACTTTAGTTAGTAATAGATCTTTAATTACTTCGGGATACTAGTTCAGACTTTAAGTCTTAGTGTATTTATTTGGATGTATGATTAACTTCTCATGTGACCAATTGTGAAGTAGTAGAGTACCGATGACCTTCGCGGTCATGCGTAGTGAAGTAATGTAGTGCCACCCCTGGGCCTAGTCGGCTTTGACTGTAGTTAACAGTCGGGATGTAATAGCGTCAACTCCGTATAGGTCTATACATATAGTGTTGCTTTCCTTACGGGAAGCCCTGGTCACATGGTGTAAGTGCAGTAAAGTGCCTTATAGAGAGATAGTGTGATATACTTTGTATTAGTGAATTCTCTTATGCTTTAGTATGGTAGACTTTTAGTATAGTAAGTAGAGTGTTCTCTTATACTTGCATTAGTTTGTAATATTAACAGTTTATGGTGAGTATAGTAGTAGTAGAGGTAACTAGCAGTAGCCTTAACTATATCTATTATAGTTAAATAGAGTATATGAATTCCTGCTTCTGATCAACAATAGTAATGAATAAGATGAAAACATTCATATCTAACACACATATATATGATATATAATTAAGAATTCAACAATAGTCGGACGGAAAACCAATACCCTAAAACCACATCAAACAAGAAAAGGAAATAAGGCCAGCTATCAATCCTAAGTCCTTCAAGTCTTATTTATATAAATATATTAATGTAGATATATTTTTGAAAAGGAAAATAGTTGAACCATAGTTTAGAAAATAGTTTAACAACAATTTAACCTTAAAAGCGCATTCGATAATTAGTTAAAACGATTTTATTGATAAGTATTTAAAAGTGTAGAAAAATCCCTTTTTGATGATAGATTGTAAATCACATATGATTTGATAATAAACATGTAGTACTGTACTTGTATCCCCCCACCCCACCCTAAAACATGTAAAAACATTTAAAAGGTTCATTACGGGGTATGAACTCACTGGATTAGAAATGTGTCGACTAGGATGTTTAAACGTTGGATCGTGGCTTGAAAATGTGTGAAGTTCCTATGAAATATTAAATGATACATAATTATATCTAATTATATTTAAATCACTAATTAATAGATGGTATACACTTCTAGTTGCGAAAACACTTCAATTCAAGTGTTTGGAGTGACCCGGGTGACATTTATGGACATGCATGCCTTGGGTAAGGAGTTTAATCTTCAAGAGTAAACTCTTAGAAGATTTTTCAGCTCTAAACACCTCATCCCCATGAGTTTACGGCAGTAAACTCATGGAGGGTGTTGTTAAGTGCTAAATAGCCTTTTATCAATTGAGGGATGATGTTAGGTTTTGTTGTAGGGCATTAGAAAGGGACTAAATCAAATATATGGACTTTTGATGAGTTTACGGTAGTAAAATATGAGTTTACGGCCTTAAACTCTCACCCACTCATTCCTTATGTGTTTTGAAGGCCATAGGTTAATCATAAGTGGTTCTACTCATTTTGACAAGCCAAAGAGTGAATTTAGGGCACCATTTAACCCCTTTATAGGAGTTTACTGCCCAGGAACCCATTCATGAGGGGTTTACGGCCATGAACTCCTTAGGGAGTTGTTTTAATCAAGTTTAAGGTCCCTAACTTGTTGGTGGTTGATTCTAGAATTTAATCTAAGGCTATTGGTGTGTTTAAATGGCTTTTAAACACTCAAATATGAGTTTACTCCCCATGAAAGTGAGTTTACGGCCCAAGCATGTTCTTGGTAGTAAACTCATGTTTACTCCCCAAAAACTCGTTTCAAGGTGTTCTAAGTCCAGTACAATAAGTCATCTAACCATATCTAAGCTAAAATGGTCGATTGGAAGGGTTTATTGGCTACAAAACCCCTTTTATATGTGTTCACAGCCCAAGAGTGTTTCAGGGCTGTAAACACATGTTTATGGTCCTAAATCATGATTTGAACATGAAAATGAAGGCTAAGGATGTTATACTAGAAGCTAGGAAAGTTACCTTGGTGATTTGAAGCTTGAAATGGGTGATTTTTGGACATAGATCTTGGATTGAGGAGAGAGGTTAGAGAGAGAGTGAAAAATTGTTCAAATGAGGCTTAAACCACTTTAAATATGGTTTGGATTTGAGACACAGTGGAATTCTACCCGATACTGATGTTAACCGAGGCTTTTGGTCGCACCCGATTAAGTTGTCGTCACCCGATATGGTCAAAACCAAAGTTTTTCTAATTACTAGTTTGAGACGTTTTCTTGTGTTTCTAACATGTTTGGATACTTACAAGGTCAAAATAAAAGTCTTAATTTAATTGACCTAATCCAAAAACGAAAACGGAATAATTCGCTTAAGACGAGTTTTACGGACGGAATGGGTTGTAGCGAGGGAAAAACGTCAGGTTGTCATACACTATTTCACCCTTCCTACTACCACATAAAATCATAACATAATCATACAGTTAGGCATACCGAGGTGACCGACCTACCCCTGGGCCATATCGACCGGATATGTGGTCTATTCCCCCTATTATCACGGAACATCATATCAGGCTAGCACATAATCATAACAGGTAACAGTATACTATAAAATTATCTTGAAGACAACTATGTATACTATAAATCTTACTAGTGGGCCGGCCTTGGTCCCTTCGACCCACTTCGACTGGAAGATAACTCACCTTAATGTAGTGTAGTATTTGAACTGTCCTTTAGGCTGGGATCAACTCCTATCAAACTCCTACACATAACAACCTTGCTTAAATACCATTTCATACTCGACCCTTTCAAGGGTCAACTCAGGTCAAAGTCAAATTCAAGGTCCACAACCAGGTCAAAGTCAACATCTAGTTGACTCAACTCGTCGAGTTGGCTCGTCAACTCTTCGAGTTCCATAATTCTGAGAATCTCAATTTCACGATCTGACTCATCGGGTTGCCCTTCAGCTGTCTAAGGCTCTCCTTATGACAGAATCAGGACTTTTCATTTGAACTCGTCGGGTCCTTCCTTAGACTGGTCGAGTGCATCTTCATCTCAGTTGGGACAGTTTCTCTTAACTCACCGAGTTCATCCTTGAACTCGTCGAGTTCCATGACCTTCAAGTCCATAAACGAGACCAACTTTCTGAGTCATCTCCAAAACTCAACAAGTTGATCAATAATAGTAAATATTGGAGAAACTACGACCCAACTCGCCGAGTCGTATAAGTGACTCGTCGAGTCCATCAATGTCTAAATCCATACAATCGATTTCAATCCGGTTTAACTCATCTAAAACATAGATCTTACTTCCTAGGGTTAATATTATATGTAAACTTACAAACTTTAAGTGCACGCAAGTTGTTTGAGGTAGTGTTCCTAATCCAAACCAGGCCAAGAAACTCGAAATTCTATGAAAAGAGCCTTCAACTTGTCAAGTGCATGAACTGACTCGCCGAGTTGCTCTGTTACTTAGTGGACTCCTCGAGTCTGTTCCGAGACTTGGCGAGTTCACCAATCAGAGGCCAAAATTCTAATTTTTTCATCTTTGAAAAACTAGTATGCATCAAATATAATAGAAAACAATCGTAGGCTCTGATACCACTATTGGGTTTTGAGCACTATAACACTCCTATGGTGTACATGCAACCTTAAATGTTTTGTATATATGTTTTCTCTAATTATACATGCATTTTCAATTTTTACAAAGCATTCTCCCTAGCTAGCATATAATTGAAGCTATACAATATAAACTTAGTTTGGATGCTTACCTCTCGAGTAGGGTAGAGTTCTTAACCTTTGAAAGCTTGAGCACCCCAAGTCTGATGCCTCTAATGGTTCACAAACACCAAATGCAAGAGGAGGCTTTAGATAAAAGTTTATTTAGCATAAAATCTACTTTACTCTCATAGAATGTATGTGGTGGCCGATTTTAGCTTTAGGGTTGAGTATTTATAATATGGTAAATGCTAGGGTTAATGATTGTAAACCCTAATGGCCTTTCATATACTTAGGCTTTATGGGTTAACCTCCATGGACTATCCATTGACTATCTCAATGGTTTAACCCATCCTCAATAACTATGGATCATTAGCCCACATTATAAGAGTGATTGATTTACATAATCAACCCCCACATATTTAATTAGTCTCTTTTGATCACAAAATTAATTCCAAATTAATTCTTGACCAATACTAATTAAATAAGATGATTTCTCAATTAACATATTATACTTATAATATATTAATAAATCACAAATAACCTTATTCTCAAAAGTCTATCCTGTCAAATTGCACTGATGAAGGCAACCCAAAAAGACCATGCTATAATCGGGTCATGTACATCCCATTTATAGTTATGGGCTTAGACACCAAATCCAACACTTATGAAAGAATCGGGACTTTCCATTTGAAAGGGAAGGGCTAAAGCATCATAAATTAATAAAATGAAGTCTAGGCCAAAGGGAAGGGCTAAAGCAATATAAATTCATAAACTTTGTGGCCAAAGGGGCTGAAAGGGATTTGGATCTGAAGTTACAACTTCATATCACACCCTATACTCCAAGATGGTTCACAAAATTGCTAAAAGATGGCCCTAACCTCATCATGGAGAAATCTAGCAATAAGGAAGTCACGGAAAAAACTTTACACCTTAAAGGGACTAGAAATGGAGCTTGAACCCTAGATCTACTACTTCCTTGAACCTTCTAGCTCATTCTTCTTCTTCCCCCTAGCTTCAAGATCACACATACACTCTCAAAGATGATTCACACACTTATCAAAGCTCAAGGGTCACGAGTTAGGGGTTTATGGACTAAGTGAGACAATGGGGGCTGCGTGGGAGCTGGTTAATGTGTTTAAATAGGGTGCAAATCCTAAGATTTAGTGTTTCAACCAGACAAGTCTACTCATCATGTCGGGGCTTCCGACTCGGCGAGAAGAGTCTTCGACCCATGTCCAAAATTCCATCTACTCGACGAGTTTGGCCTTCAATTCGTCGAGTCCCAGTATAAAAATGAAATAACTTATATTCAAAATATGTACCGGGAACTGGGCGGTACAAATCTCCCCTAATTATTATGGACTTTGTCCTCGAAGTATACCGCGATCACCTATCCCAAATGTGACTCACGCGGTAAACCCATGTCTTCCTTGATTTTCATAAACCAGCTGTCATGTCTTATGAGAACTGTCACCAACCATCCCGAGGGTACAAGCATCACCCTATGCGATCAATGGCCTTCCCAAGGCAACTGAAAATTCTAACTAGAATATATCACCCGAACCTTCAACCCTCGTGAGCCACTTCTACCTTCTAAGACCTGAAACATATCATAACCTAGAAGCTCAAGAATCTTCAACCTACAATTGAAAGGTAATTTCCTAACTTAATTTTAGTTATGATTTTCGAGTTTTGTATGCTAGGTGTAGGGTTTATAAGCTTTGGATAATTATTGCATGTACAAATAGAAAAACTAGATCTAAAGACTTAGGGTTTGCATGTGCACCATAGGATTGTTGTTTTGCTCATAACCCAACACCTTCCACCCAATTCTATTGGAAGGTAACTCACCTCACACTACTGAAGTCCCACAGAAAAAACTCTAGTTGTTGGATGATAGATTCACGAACTTTCAACATCAAAATAACAGACAATAAGGAATTGGGTTCCAACACATAACCATATGTCCATGCTTGGGGTAAAATACTACTTTACCCCCAACTTATCTTAATTCAAGCCCAAGGCCCAATCCAAAGGCCCGAAAGTCAGACAATGAATCAAAGCCCAATATTTGGCCCAATTTTCCAAATTGGGCACAAATATTTACATGGTCTTATCCAGAGGCCCAACCATTTGTTCCATTCCAAACATTTGGTATTCCAATGGTCCAGTATCTCATAATCATCAAAGCCCAATTATGGCCCACCTATGGCATAATTTTCCAAATTGGGCCCAAACCCTCACATGGGCCTCACCCTAAAGCCTATCCAAATATTCTAGTCCATATAATTTGTAACACCAAAAAATTATAAAACATAAAATTTCATTTAAATTTGCTTTGATCTTAAAACACTTTGTGTAAAAATTTCATTTTTGTTTAAATTACAAAAACATAACTCCATAATCAAATAATTAGTAATCCAGGATCCTATAAATCATAACTCTTTCTCTGGTGTGTACAATCGAGTCGGTGCCGTCCCGTAATCCTGAGAAAACCTAAAACACAAAGCACGAAACACTGTAAGCACAAAGCTTAGTGATTCCCCAAAATACCACACATAACACATACTAGCCACTCGAGGCTATAACTGTGTGGGCCCTTGGGCCCTAACTTTGTGGACCCTCTGGTCCTAGCTCTGTGAAACGTCCAATTCTAACTCTGATATACACATGGCATAAATCACATAGAAATAATGCAGTGCAACACATCACATAAATAGCATACAATAACTCTTTCACATAACTCTAATTACCACTCAAGGTAAAGTATAGTGAGAAGACTCACCTCAAACGAAGTCGGATGAACTCTCATGCTCAACGTCCTGACCTGGCCTCCTCCTATTATTCAAATAACATCCCCGATCGATACTCTCTCATTGTCTCAGCTCTAAAGATTGGGTAGAAGTCCATTCTACCCTTCCCTGAACTCTCTTAAGTCAGTCTTGACCAAAACCCTAAAGTCAACGAAAGACAACGGTCAAACTTTGACCTAACTCATCAAGTGCACATGGGCGACTCGATGAGTCCACACGTGTCCACATGGGCGACTCGACGAGTCCACACGTGTCCACTGAACCCTCCGGACAAAGAATCCCCCAACACTCTGTCCTTAGACACAAAATCATAACCATGCTCACCTAAAAGTATCCTCAAACATCCCATTCATAACCCTCAGTTCCAAATTCCATATCTCTTTTAAGACCACACGAGGTCTGACCGTCGTCTATCCGCAAAACACTTCTGACGTTTTTGGGCCGTCAACAACCTCTGCCTGACCTGCTGAATCTGTTCGGTCATCTGAAGCACCATCTTCGTACTACCCATCACATGTTGCCCTACCTCTCCCTAGAAAATGGGAGTCTGACACCTCCTCCCATACAACGGCACAAAAGGTTGGCATACCAATGATCGAATGATGGTTGTTGTTATAGGAAGGCTCAGCCAAGGGTAAGTACGTGTCCCAACTCACTCTGAAATCCAATACACATGCCTGAAGCATGTCCTTGAGCGTTTGACTCGTCCGCTCGCTCTGCCCGTCAGTCTGTGGGTGATAGGCGGTACTAAAATGCAACCTTGTGCCCAACTCCTCATGGAATTTCTTCCAGAAACTGGAAGTGAAACGTACATCTCGATCTAAGACAATCGAGATTGGTACTCCGTGCCATGATACCACCTCCCTTACATACAACTTTGTCAGGCTCTCTGCAGAAGGGCCCCCCTGACTTCCTCTTTGCATTAACTAAATCGGCCCTATGACATGCAAGTCACAAAATTCTCAATAAAAACTACAATCTAACCGAAAATTGACTTAGCCCTGACAGAGACGGAGACCCCAGTCTCGCCCTTGTTCCAACCACCATGCTCCAAACTCAATACTGGCGCTACTCAAGCCTAAAACGCTTACGTATCATACACTTATCGAAGAACACTCCACCATCACAGTCTCTTGCCGTCAAGTGAGTACTATGGCTCCCCGCAATATCACGATAACCTATGACTAGTGAGTACTACGGCTCCCCGTAGTACCACTACTCCCTTTCTCTGAATTGTCAGTACTACGGCTCCCCGTAGCATCACAACACCCTCTGACTAGTGAATACTACGGCTCCCCATAGTACCATGACTCCCTCTCTCTGACTTGTGAGTACTACGGCTCCCCGTAGCATCACAACACCCTCTGACTAGTGAATAGTATGGATCCCCGTAGCTTCACCCCATACTCTCATTCACATTACAATGCCACACTACGTCCACTAACTCATGTTCTGCAGACTATCATAGATAGCTACACACACCTACCCCACATATGCATCACAGACTTTGGTGGCAACCGCTAAAACACAAATACCTACCTCTACGGGGATCTGCTTTCTTAAATAATCCCTCTTGATGTCAATACCCGAAGGGCTCCCACTGGAATCGTAGATACATTATACACCATTAGTCGTCTCAAACTCAAGATTCTGAATAACTACGAAATAGGAACATTATACACGGGTACCACGGAACACCATTTCAGAACATCACGATATCTTGCCTCAACCACTGATCTCCTACTCCCAACATCATACAGATACAACAATACATTTCCTCTGAACCCCATAAATAATTCTCCATTTTTCCCAATGCGCAACTTCAGTGTATCCAAACACTCAATTAGAATACAAAGAAAGCACTAACGCTTCAGAACACGCTGATGATCCTCCGAAGTCCTTTCCAAAACTGCTCAAAATCCACGCAAGAATACACATACCAGTCTGGGAGTTGGCTGCTCGATAATCTTCTATCCACCCCAAAAGGGGCATAAATAATTCATACTTCGAGCCAGCAGTTTTCAACTACCCATACCATCATTACGAGTCTTCCACTTGAAACGGTCCTGACCACCACCAGGTTCCTGACCATTGGCCACCTGCCAGGGAAAACACTCATCCTTCCTCAGACACGTACCACATGCATTATCTCGTTCTGCACCTCTCCTTGATCACCAATGTCCCTGGTCTCATGAATTCGAGTCACATGTCTCTATATCCAACCCATAACCGCTCTTGCACAAATCTTTGGTTCCCTCAATAAAATACCCGGTTCTCCGCTACTTAGGGTTCGAACAATCACTAATCGACGTATCAACAGTCTACCCCACAAACGGTTTTCACCAGAAACACCGCACCTACGCCTGGAAGATGCCACACAACGCCTAATGATCTCCCCACGTAGAGATCAAGAAACCCCAAATTCCCTAAATCTCCGAAGAAATCCTCAGGAACTTCTCATCACGACTGCCTCTAGCCATTTGAAGTTTCATACCATTCCAATACTGAACATCCCAACTATCCGGTACTATCACTGACTCTTAGACTGAAACAATAAATCATCATACTCCTCATCCTCGACTTCTCAATCCCCGATCCAACACGTGAATCATCACGAGAATAGGGACTCCACTACCATACTCAATACCCATCACAGACAGAAGTGCCACCGCTCTAATATACTCAACTGGATTACCCGCTGATACCGCTACGACACACCCTACTATACTCAAATAGGGTGTAGTGTGGTCCTTAACTATCTCAGTCCCTAATGACTACCTGCTCATGGTAGATCATTTCCTTGCGGCAGACATGCTGCCTGATACTCTGGTGGAAACGTCATCAATATAAACCCATAGGGTTTACTCCTAAACCCAAAACTGAAATCTCATGCCTCTCCTACTTCCCACAAGAAACATAAATAGCACCCATCAAGTCACAGAAGGTGACATCTCCTCCATCGGCTGATTGCTCACTCAAACCGCAATCCCCCATAAATGCCTGCTCTACTAATCCATGAGTCTTGCGACTAGATCTTACATCTTCCTAAGATACTCTGAAATGCTCTCGACCTCCCTCTGAAGGGATGCCTCTTCGGACTCAATCATGACCCTCAGGCCTAAAACCCCATCACGCCCAAACTCCACCAATCAATCCTGATCTGACAACCAGTGAATCACAAGCATCATTTGCTAAGAACCATGGTACTCAACCCCTGACATCTCTTCTCAATCTACTACAATATATGGTACTTGAACCATAACATCACTCCTCAATCTGCTCCGATATATGGTACTCGAACCATAACATCACTACTCAATCTGCTCTGATGCATGGTGCTCGAACCATAACATCACTCCTCAACCTTCTCTGATGCATGGTACACGAACCATAACATCACTCCTCAACCCTCTCTGATGCATGGTACACGAGCCATAGCATCACTCCTCAATCTGCTCCAATGTATGGTGCTCGACCCACAGCATCACTCCTCAATCTACTCCAATGCATGGTGATCGAACCATAACATCAATCCTCAATCTCTTCCGAGGTATGGTACTCGAACCATAACATCACTCCTCAATCTGCTCCGATGTATGGTACCCAAACCATAACATCACCCCTCAATATGCTCCTAAAAACCATCAGAATACTTCCTGTATCGAGTATGGGCCTCTTCTTTTGGTAGTACGGGCCCATAATACCTGCCACATCTACCCATACTTTCCACACGGACCATCCTAGAGCTCCTAGGTAGCTGCTCAACCTTCTCGTTCACTAATTCCGCCACGCGTGCTTGCTCCTCAGCGAAATTCTCTACTCCGCCAGCGTACTCATCTGGCTAAGGTTACTCCCTTGGCTCTTCCTTGGTCCTCCTACTTCTCTGCTATCAGCTGTTGAAGAGCTCCTAACGATGTTATCCGTCTACCTCCTGAATATCGTCATATTCACTTGGTAGCTAACTCCCATCATCGAGAGTTCTACAAAGCACGAAGCAAGCAGCATTCGGGCATCGAAGAATACATAAAACTCGCTTTGGGTGATAACTCTGCTTGCTCTGCTCATTCTCAAAAGTACCACCAAACTCTACACTCTACCCCTTGCGGGTTCTAACTATTTATTTGATAAGCACCACAACACTCATCTAGGCATCTCTCCTAGATTACCCCTATACTCAAATCCCCTAAAAGGATTCCAACTGGATACTCTTACTCATCACGTTCTCAAAAGCACATCACATATAACAACAATCTCCTAGGCTAAGGCATCACACATCAGGCCACTCTAGTACTAAGATATGAAATACCTAGCCTATCTCTAGCATGCATAATATCTCGTAAAATGTATCATAAACATCTCATAATACAAATGTAAGGGTATTTTGGGAAATCACCGTTCAGGCTCTGGCTGATTGAACACAGTACTCTTTCTTGCTTTCTCTTTGAACTCTTATTCACTTTTAGAAAATTATTTCTTGGAAAACTCTTCTTACTTCCTCAGTTTGAGTCTAGATTACCCGAAGGTGCATCTGAATCCCTCAAACCAAGGCTCTGATACCAACTTGTAGCACCGAAAATTTTCAAAACTAAAATTTCATTTAAATTCGCTTTGATCTTAAAACACTTTTTGTAAGAATCTCATTTTTGTTTAAATTAATAAAACATAACTCCATAATCAAATAAATAGTAATCCAAGATCCTCTAAAACATAACTCTTTCTCTGGTGTGTACAATCGAGCCGGTACAATCCTGTGATCCTGAGAAAACCTGAATCACAAAGCACAAAACATTGTAAGCACGAAGCTTAGTGAGTTCCCCAAAATACCACACATAAAACATACTAGCCACTCGAGGATATAACTCTATGGGCCCTTGGGCCCTAACTTTGTGGGCCCTTGGGCCCTAACTCTATGGACACTCTGGTCCTAGCTCTCTGAAACTTCCAGTTCTAACTCTGATATACTCTGATATACACATGGCATAAATCACATAGAAATAGTGCAGTGCAACACATCACATAAATAGCATACAGTAACTCTTTCACATAACTCTAATTACCACTCAAGGTAAAGTATAGTGAGAAGACTCACCTCAAACGAAGTCGGATGAACTCTCATGCTCAACATCCCGACCTGGCCTCCTCCTATTATTCAAATAACATCCCCGATCGATACTCTCTCATTGTCTCAACTCTAAAGATTGGGTAGAATTCGATTCTACCCTTCCCTGAACTCTCTTAAGTCAGTATTGACCAAAACCCTAAAGTCAACGAAAGAGAACGGTCAAACTTTGACCTGACTCATCAAGTGCACATGGGGGACTCGACGAGTCCACACGTGGCCACTGAATCCTCCTTCTAGCCTCGCTTGACACGTCGAGCCACCCCTTTGCTCGACGAGTTACTCCTGGTATGAATCGCAGGGCAACCCCGACTCGACTCGTCGAGTCTCTCCATGGACTCGACGAGTTTCCTCCATGACTATGCTCATTCGACCTTCTGAGGCCAGATCCACTTTACCAACTAGTAGATCTAACCTTCTAGCACTCAAAAGTCACGTAAAGGTTCAAAATTTACGTTCATGCAACCCACAATTAGCCATAGATGGAGAAATAACCATTAAAATGATCACCTAAGCTCCAAACTCATAAAGGACTGCATAAAGCTGGGGAATAGGGACTCTCTGGACCTCTCAAGGTCCAGATATGAAGATATACACACAAGGGAACATCACATACTCTAGATCTCTTACCAAAAGAAGAGAAGAAACCCTAGATTCATGAAATCTATCACACAAACGAAGATGAACATGAATCCTTACCTCTCACAGCAGCTCTGAACGAAATGATGGAAGATTTGAGTCCCACAAAACATCCTAACACGAAATCCATCCTTCCCATTCCTAGAAACACCAAAATATGATGAATTGGCCCTCCTCTTGCACCACTAGCTTTCTCTCTATTCTCTAGGGTTTCTCAGGGTGTACTGGCCACAAATGAAGGCCATAAGGACCTTTACATAGGTCCCAAACCCGAGAAATTAGGGTTTCTCTACCCAGCACCTACTCGGCGAGTCCCTCCTCTGACTCGTCGAGTCCACTCATTAAATCCGCGTGAAAAACCCGTCTCGACTCGGCGAGTTGGATCCTTAACTCGTCGAGTCTCTCCTTTAATCAAAAGATTAAACTACACAATAATAACCCTGAAAATCTGGATGTTACATACTTGTTCTTGGATGGCCCATCAGTAGCCTAATCACCAAATCCGAACAAACAGGCCCAACCCAAGGCCCAAACAAAGTTAGGTTTTTTGACATAAAATGACGATTAGGGTTTAATTAAAAACATTGAACCCATTAAGGACTTAATCCATTAAGTCTATCAATCTACTAGGCCATTCATAGGATATAGTCAGACAAAATTAAAAATTCCAATCTAACAGTCCAAATGCTCGTCCTGGCAAATCCCAAACAAGCATTTCCAAAATTAATGTTTTCTAACCTACAATTAGGGTTTCCAAGCCAATCTCATTCCAATTGGTCCATTTGTTAAGTTTTTAGGTTAATTAATGTTTTATTATGTCAAATAGGGTTTCATTAGGTCGAGCACCACCCACTGCCACTTCGAGCGGTGGAGGTCGACGGCGGCACCCGACGGTAGCCACCACTACATGGTGGTGGTTATCGTTATATTCCAATCATGTCCAAGTCATCTCAAAAGCAATCGAATTACATGAAAACGCACACCACCACCCAACACAACGGCTGGTGGTGGCAGAAGGCAGCAATCACCACCACACGTAGGTCGTGGTGGGTTTTCTTTGGGTTTTCCATCCAAATAATGTACATACAACATTGTATCAAAAGAAATACACACATAATATAACACACACACATACACAGCCACCCTTGTGGTGGTAGATGATGGTCGGATGTGCTAGCCACCACCTTACAGTGGTGGTGGTGGTGGTGGCTCTTCTTTTGAAATCCGACCAAGCAACACCACACACATCACATACTAATATAAGAAACACACCCACATGCTTGCCCAAAATAGGAACACAGCCACCCACTTAGTGGCCTATGACGATGGCAACAACAACACTAGAGGCAATAGCAGTGGCTAACGGAAGGAAGAGAAGAAAGATGGTGGCAACGGATGTTCATGGTGGCCATTCGACCTCGCCGGAAGAAAAGCCAGCCCCAAGAATGGAGATCGTGGCAAAAATGCAACAATGGGATGGTGGTGCGTCTTTAAACCAATAACAGCAGCTCCTCTATTGGTTCACTTCTCCGGCAGGGATATTCACGGTGGTGGCTTCGGTTGGCGACCTCAACAGCGGTAGTGGTGGGGCACCGGAAATTGTAGAGGAGAAGGTGGTGGTTGGCGATTAAGGGAGATATAAGGTGGGTGGCGGCTGATGTAAAGTATTAGGGTTACGGTTCATGTGATGGTGACAAGTTTATAAACCACGATTCTATTTGAAACATCCTCTGATGGTTACACAATCAGTCCCTCCCATCTGAAATATTTTTGAATTTTGTCTCCAATATTTACCCTTTTTGCCCCATCCTCTAAAAATCCTTTCATAACAAGCCCATAATTTTACCAAAAAGTCCCTCCTTTACAAATTATAATCAAATGAAGTCCATATATATTACCATTCAGCCCCTTAGCCTTCAAAAACATTAAATTTAGGTCTAGTATTTACCAAACACTCCCTAACCTTTGAAAATATTGTAACATCCGATTTTTCATGTAGCTTCAATTCATCCCTTGGATATTAATCATGTCATTTTGGTCCCATGGTTTGGAAGGAAGTGGAAACAAAGGTCCATGCATGCAAAGGTGGCAGTTTGGTGAGTACGCCGAACATATGTTGGGGTACACCCAACGTAGTAGGTTAAATGGTCGCGGGTGTTGGAGACGTACACCCAGCATACGAGATGTACCCCCAGCGTACACTCAGTGACACTAAACCCTAATTTTAGGGTCAACTACTATATAAAGAACATGAGGACTTGAAACCTAGCCACTTATCAGTCACCCTAACCTCAGAAAAACCCTAGAACATCTCATCCCTTTATTCTTGTGTGATCTTGATCTTGAGAGGCCATCTTGGTGATTTTTAGGCTTGGAAGAGGAAAGAAGAAGTTGGCAAGGAAGGAATTGGGAAGTCTGAGCTCATAGAATTGGAACAGCATCATCATTTGGCGCTCCTTGGTGGTATAAAGTTCATAACTTTTCTCAAGAATGCTTAGATCTAGTGTAGTGTGGTTTTGAAGTTATTTTCGTCCCAAGTATAGAAGTTTATGGTTCAAATTAAATTTTTGCACTTAGAGTTGCCACTCTCAGTTCAAAATGAGTCCCTAAGGTAGAAAGTTCCCTTCTAGAATGTCTTATTGGATTCATGTATGAGTTAAGATCATTTCTATGAGAATGGAATGCTATTGAGTTTGGGCTTATTTGAGTCATGCAAAGTCACCTAGTTAGTGACTTTATGGATTAAGATGTTGAAAAGGACTTGGATCTGTGATTGTAGCTCCTAGATTAAAGTATTAAGCACTTAATAGGAAAGTGAATTAACAGGGGAGTACGCTGAGTGTACATGCAGGTATGCCTAGTGTACTCACCATTTTGCTAGTTCACCCAACATACATAGGAGTACGCCCATCATACTCATCAAATATGGGCCTTGCAATTTTTAGGCCTCGATTTGGGCCATGCAGTGGATTTTGGTTCTTCAGGCCTTAGTGGGCCATCAAAAGTCAGATAATGTGGGACAAGAAGATGTTTGGGCTTAGTGTAAGACCCATTAGGGGGATTGGGCCTAATTTAGTAAATTGATCCATTTGTGGGCTTGGAAAGCCTACTTAGTGTAGGATTTTGTTTTGGTATTGCGCCTTGGCCCAAATGAGATAAAAGTCAAAATGGATTAGATGGACCCCTTAGTTAGGATTGCTAGCCCATATGTTCACTAAGCATTTGTTATTTTTGATAGTTCGAGATTTTTGGTGACACAGCACTTCGGGAGTTGATACTTCAGTTCAGACCGACTTTGCAAGGTGAATTATCCTTACTATATCAACAGGATCTAAGGCACCAAGGCCAACCCTTTATCAAATTTGTATCCGCATATTTGCCTTATATGTTTATGGATCTACTAGTTAGGTAGGTATTACGTTAAGGGACCTAGTCTAGGTCGGTATCCTTGTATATAGGATGATGCTATAATAGTGACCGGTTATGTTGGTATCCTCGTTATAGGATGGTTGTTGTGTTAGTGATCTGTTTGATCGGTATGATAATCTATTATATACATGCTAGCGTACGATATACATTTGCACGTGATTGTTTGATTGGTATAGGGGTGGGTTGAGGTGAGTCCTTCTTCGTGCTATAGGCTAACATACCAAGGGCGAACCGGATAGACTGCAGTCCCAGGAGGGCACCTAGTCAGGCCGAAGGCCCAGTGAGCGGTCCTGATAGGCTGAAGGCCCCGAGAGGCGGTCCAGAGATGCCAAGGCCCGGTGCAGACGATCCATTCATACTGTAGACTTAGAGAGTAGATCAGGTCGACCGAAGGCCCGGTACGGGCAGACCAGTCATATTGTAGACTAGTGATGGCTGATCTTAAGTGTTTGTTATATGATATGTTTGTGGTTGTATGAGGTTGGTATTTTGGGGGTATCTCACTAAACATCCATGCTTACATTTATTCATTATTGTTTCAGGTATAGCGGATGCCCGCGGGAAGGCGAAGGCGTGACCGTACACTTCCTTATATTTTGATTTGGATTTATGGGATACTCTTATATGAAACTATTTTAAAAAAAAAAAACTTTTTGTAACAACTATTAGTATTTGAAATGTTTTTAAAAGTTTAAATTTGGCATGATTTTATGGGTGTTACAAGTTCGAATCAGAGCCTTGGTTTGAGTGAATTTGAGGAACACTCGTGTGAATCCAGTCTTAAATCAAGGAAAAGATTTTTAAAATGATTTGTAAATGGTTCTCAAAATAAGTAATGGAGGATGCAGAGTGTACGATCAGTCGGAGCTAGTAAGTAGACCCAAAAATACCATACAATTATTTGATATTCTGATATGTTAGAACAACATGTTAGTACTAAGATAAGGATCCTCAGAAATCGGATGATAGAATTGCTTGATCTTTGATGCCTTATCTTATGTAGAATACCTCATTGACTGTTTTATGACTCTTTCATGTGTGAACTAACTATTGGATGAATACTGCAAGTTACATGCTACAGGGTTAAATGGTCTTAGGGTAAGGGATTTGGTCCTGTTGCATAGATCTTGTTTGATTCCAATCGTTGTGGGATTAAATATTTTAGCCTAAGATTATTTAAGTCGTGTGGCATGTGATTGTATTCATGCAATAGTTAACCGGCACCAATGGAGGGTCGTGTGGCAGTTTGTGGTTGGTGGGTTGTGCGAGGTCAGGAGGCCAGTCAGGAGATATTTAGCATTCCTTTAGGATTGAAGATTTTTGCACTTGCTATGTTCATATATACGGTTAGGGTGTTGTGATGATACTCGAGACAAATATGGGTAGCTATGGAAGGTCGTATGGGCTCGTACTGTTGAAAGAACAAGACCCATACATGTAGCAAGGAAGTTATAACCCATAGGTTTTGATTGGGGCTAGGTTCCCCATCATTTGTGCATATTATCAGATATCTTCCTGGTATACCTTCAATATGATGATGGCGAAATGATTTGAAGCAAGATTCAGATCAGGATCGGGAGCGAGTGGATGAGATAGGCCGGTATTGTCCGTTGATGAAGATAAGGGAGATGATTTCCATGGAGGTTTCTCAGGTTTTGAGAGACGAATTTTTTGGTGTCGTGGACCAGGTCACCGCCAGGGTGATCGCCAAGTTTGAAGAGCAGGTTGCAGCCTTGCAATCTGTGGGAGATGTTGCTATTGGAATGACGATTGGGGGGTGTCAGTGGTGGCGTCACAACTAGCAAAGAGGAGGAAGATCTTCTCAGTAGAGGATGAAGAGTTGGAGACTATTGACCTGGGTACTGGAAGTCAATAGAGTCAAGAGGTGTGTGGCAAGTGTGGGGGGACCCATAGATTTGCTTAACACAAATTCAAGTGCTACAAGTGTGGGGAGACAGGACATGTGCAACGAGATTGCAATATGGATCAGATATGCTTTTACTGCTACCAGCCGGGTCATTTTACATTCAGATGTCCTGTGTTGAGGGCGGAAGGAGTTCAGATTCCAGCAGTCATCGTTCCTCAAGAGGTCAAAGCCGATCCATAATAAGTCTTTGGTATGTGATTGGGAACCCCTATTCCGTAATAATATTATGGTCAAGTATTTCGTGATCGATATTTTTTTGTCTTGGAAAATTGTTAAGTATGGATAAGCAATAATTTCGGTTTAGTGGCCTGATTTTTCTAATCTATGTGTTGCGGAGATTCATGAGTCATTAGAACATAGGCGAGTCAGAGGAGTTTAGTATCGAGGGGTTCTAAACGGTTAGTATCTAGGGGTGTTGGAGAATAGGGGGTTAGGATATAGGATCACCATTCCAGGACTAGTAGTTATGAATCGGAGATGTAGAAGTGTTCATCTGGGATTCGGTTTCTTTCGAAGTTCAGTTGATCCATGTTAGAAAGGTTTTCCTGCGGAGGTTCTTCACTCCAGGGTTAAATGATCAATAAATAAGGATAATAATACCTAGTAGGGACAATTAAGTTGGGTTTGGTTTCGCCGCCAGTAAGTAGATGTTAGTGTCCTAAGTGGGGGAGAATTGGTAACTCTCAGATGGAGCATCATCCATTAAGGGTTCTGTTAGCTGCTTGGGTTCGGCAGTGCATTCAGTACGAGTGTGCAGGTTATGTACCGTATGTGGTAGAGACGTAGGTCAGGGAACATATCACGGTCTTCCAAGAGGGTAAGCGATCGACATGAGGACTAGGGTTAGGCTGGGGTTATAATCCACGAAATGGGTCAGGAGTTCGGAACCCCAAGTGGGTGAGAACAATTTACATGGGAGAGAGCACCCTGTGGGGTGGTCCAGGGTGATGATCAATGGTTTAGATCGGTCCGGATACACTGAAGGCTTGTGGGTCGTACCAGTCAGGCCGAAGGCTCAAAGAACAGTCCAAACAGGCTGAAGCCCCAGAGAGGTGATCCAGACATACTGATGGTTAGGAGAACAGTCTAGACAGGCTGAAGCGTCACAACCCCAAACCAAAACGGCAGAAACGTTCGGAGGTGGGTGACGTCATTGAGCAGTATCATAACAACTATATATAAATGAAAGATAGCAAACCCAACATCACACATCAATATCACAAGCTTACATTGTGTTAAATTATGTTTATGTTTTCAAGTTTACATAAAAGAAACATCAGTAAGCAAATTTCCAAAACACAGCAAGTTAATATTGAGTCCGCGATCCATAATTTGATTATTGATTTCCTAAGAATACAAGTCATTTGAAAAACGTCAACATAAAATATGTTGGTGAGTTCATAAGCATTTTCTTAAAAAAAAACTTCGATGATAGTTTAGAAATCCATAAAATCAAATATTTTCTTATCAAAATAGTTGTATTTCTTGTTTCAAGTCAAGTATAGTTGCATGTGTGACTTAAATCATCGTTTTCAAAATCGTACAAAATCGTTTTCCCAGAAAATCCTATATTTTTCCGATGTGTAAAAATAGTAGCTTTGGTAAAAATATAACATTTGTATGGAAAAGTCTCATTGAAATACTCAAAACATAGTTGATTGTAAACCGAAGGTGAAATTTGTATAAATATGTTTTTGATATATTTTAGTGAGTCGTTAGAACCATACTGATATTATGGAATGTCTGTTATGACGTTCTTCAGGCATCGGTTTTGTTCAAGACATTTGTCACCCTAGACTAGCCGGTCTAGCTGTAGTGAACACCGAAGTTGCGGGGTGTCAACCCCGTATAGATCTATACACAAATTCCCGCTCTCCCACCAGGAGACTCTAGTTACAACGCTTACATGACATAAAGCGTACAATATTATATGAATATATGTGCTGTGCAGATTTGTCTGACTAGAATACTAACCGATCTTTGAGCATAACATGGAAACCATTATTTACTAAATAAATAATAATAGTTGTAGTCGTAAGTAGATATTTCGTTTCGTTTATTTCATTTAATGAAATCAATCCACTTTGAAATATTTATCATAATGACCTGATAATATTAAAGCCGTCAAACAGCCCCTTTTCTTTATAAAATACTATGTGTGACTCAATTTGTCGGAAAGCGACAAGTTATGATTTGTATATAACCTTGACTTGTGTGAGTTTATGACAGCACCTTTATGACATGCAAATTTTCTGTAACAAAGGCTCCATTTGTGTATTTCCTTGGTGAAACTATTTATCAAATATTTGTAAATAGTCGCAAATAGTTTGCAAATAGTGACAAAACTCCCATTTCCAAAAGTCACTAGAAATAGTGTCAGTTAATCAAGGTCCCTTTTTATGACTTTTATCTTTGAACATGAAATTAGAGATAAAGGGGTTAAGTCGGACACACCCAATAGTTGTGAGGCTCTTTTGCACCAAAAGTATCCTCTTATCTTTATGAAGTTGTGAAATCTGACGTTCATGACAGCATTACTAAAATAATACTTTAATAATATTCCACACACACATCCAAACATATGTATACAAGCAATTATTCAAGCATTTAGACAAGATTTAACTTGTACTCTCCCCCAAAACACTAAAATCTTGAAAAAGGCGGGGCTATGAAGCTCACCTTGTTTAGCTTGCTGGGTGATTTGAACAATGATGAGGAAGTTTCCAAGCTCCAAAACTTGGAAGATTCTTAAACCTTTAGAGGATTCTAAGAATGATTTTTGTGTGTAACTATAACGAAATCTAAGAATAATGTGAAGAATAATTATTCAAAGATGAAAAAATACTCACCAAGGAAATCTTGGGATTTCCTTTGAAGTGATGAACTTGAAGCTTGAAGGAGTTGAGAGTATTCTTAGGAGTTTTCTAAAAGTAAGAAATGAGAAGTGGAAATTGGAGAGGAAGTTCCGGGAGTTACGAAGGAAGCTTCGAGCTCATATTGGTCATGGGTTGAGAACGGGAATGGAACTCTATGAGAGGGAAGGATAAGTGTGACTTGACATTTGCGTGGAGGGCTGGTGGGTAAATCTTATTATCGATGGATAACGTGTGGTTAACTGAGATTTGTATGGGAAATGAGGAATTTACATCACATCATAATGTCAAACCCCTATATTTCCATAGAATGTCCTTCAAATCTTGGGTATTATTTTATATAAATATGTTTAAAATAATTAATTTGGCATAGAATAGTGGTTTAAGGGGTCTAAGTTATGAAAAATATGAGATTGCAGGTATTCCCGATGCCAAAATGCCTTAATATGAGTTGCAATACCACTACCACTCCCGAAACCATGTTGTTCATATCTCAAATAAATATAGTTGATCAGGCTATATTTACCCAAATATGATTACATAACTGTCAAGGTTTGATTGTAGTGTTCAACGTTTGAGTTATTTTGTTTTACTTCTTGTTATGATACGTTCCTAGCAAGTATGTGTTCTTTTTCTCAGAGAGTTTTAGTCCCATTGTATTTATAGTTGTATATCCTGTATGGCTGGATATATACTAGTTCACTATAAAACAATGCTCTGATACCAATCTTTCACACCACCGAACCAGAATAGCGGAAACGTTTGGAGGCGGGTGACGTCATTGAGCAGTATCATAAAAATTGTATATAAATGAATCATAGCAAACCCAAACATCATACATCAATATCACAAGCTTACATTGTTTTACATCATGTTTATGTTTTCAAGTTTACACAAAAGAAACATCAGTAAGCAAATTTCCAAAACACAGCAAGTTAATCATGAGTCCACGATCCATAACCTGCTTATTGATTTCCTAAGAATACAAGTCATTTAAAAACATCAACATAAAATATGTTGGTGAGTTCATAAGCATTTACGTATAAAAACTTCGACGATAGTTTAGAAATCCATAAAATCCAATATTTTCTTATCAAAATAGTTGTAATTCTTGTTACAAATCAAGTATAGTTGCATGTGTGAATTAAATCATCATTTTCAAAATCATACAAATCGTTTCCCCGGAAAATCCTATATTTTATGATGTGTAAAAATAGTAGCTTTGGTAAAAATATAACATTAGTATGGAAAAGTCTCGTTCAAATACTCAAAACATAGTTGATTGTAAACCGAAGGTGAAATCTGTATAAATATGTTTCTGATATATTTTAGTGAGTCGTTATAACCATACTGATGTTACGGAGTGTCTGTTATGACGTTCTTCAGGCGTCGGTTTTGTTCAAGACATTTGTCACCCTAGATTAGCCGGTCTAGCTGTAGTGAACACCGAAGTTGCGGGGTGTCAACCCCGTATAGATCTATACACAAATTCCCACTCTCCCTCCAGGAGGCTCTAGTTACAACCCTTACATGACATAAAGCGTACAATATTACATGAATATATGTGTTGTACAGATTTGTCTGACTAGAATACTAATCGATCCTTGAGCACAAAGTGGAAACCATTATTTACAAAATAAATGATAATAGTAGTAGTCGTAACTAGATATTTTGTTTCGTTTGTTTCGTTTAATGAAATCAATCCAATCTGAAATACTTATCATAATGACCCGATATTATTAAAGCCGGCCAACAGCTCCTTTTCTTTATAAAATACTATGTGTGACTCAATTTTTCGGAAAGCGACAAGTTATGATTTGTATATAACCTTGACTTGTGTGACTTCATGATAGAAACTTTATGACATGCACATTTTCTGTCATAAAGGATCCATTTGTGTATTTCCTTGGTGAAACTATTTATCAAATATTTATAAATAGTCGCAAATAGTTTGCAAATAGTCACAAAGTTCGCATTTTCGAAAAGTCACTAGAAATAGTGTCAATTAATCAAGGTCCTTTTTTATGACTTCTTTCTTTGACCATGAAAGCATAGATAAAGGGGTTAAACCAGACACACCCAATAGTTGGGAGGCTCTTTTGCACCAAAACTTTCCTCTGATCTTTATAAAGTTGTGAAATCTTACGTTCATGAGAACATTACTTAAATAATAATTTAATAATATTCCATACACACATCCAAACATATGTAAACATGCAATTATTCATGTATTTCGAAAAGATTTGACTTGTACTCTTCCCCAAAAACACTAAAATATTGAAAAAGGTGGCGCATGAAGCTCACCTTGGTTAGCTTGTTAGGTGATTTGAAGCGTGATGAGAAAGTTTCCAAGCTCCAAAACTTGGAAGATTAGTAAACCTTTAGAGGATTCTAAGAACGATTTTTTGTGTAAATTTAATGAAATGTTAGAATAACGTGAAGAATAATTATTCTACGAGGATAAAATACTCAACAAAGAAATCTGGGGATTTCCTTTGAAGGGATGAACTTGAAGCATGAAGGAGTTGAGAGTATTATCAGGAGTTTTCTGGAAGTGAGAAATGAGAAGTGGAACTTGGAGAGGAAAAGGAGTTCATGTATCTAAACGGAAGGATAAGGGTGACTTGAAATTTGCATGGATGGCTGGTGGGTAAAGCTTATTATCAATGGATAATGTGTGGTTAACTGAGATTTGCATGGGAAATGAGGAATTTGCATCACATCATAATGTCAAACCCTTATATTTCCTTAGAATCGCCTTCAAATCTTGTGTATTGTTTTATATAAATATGTTTAAAATAAATAATTTCGCATAAAATAGTGTTTTAACGGGTCTAAGTTATGAAAAATATGAGTTGGGAGGTATTCCCGACGTCAAAATGCCTTAAAATGAAGGAAAAGACCGAAAATGGCAGAAACCCAAAGTCAAAATACGAATTTCGGAATCCATATGAAATTTTCGGAGTCATTATGTAACATCCGGATTCCCACGTATATTATTTTATTCATTTATTTTGGAGTTTGTAGAGGGACTTGGTGAGTTGGTGCTTAGACTCGCCGAGTAGGGTCGCGAATTCTCATCCGGGTTCATGACCGGAGTCGGCAAGTCCATGAGTGGACTCAGCGAGTCCACACTATTTAATGAAACCCTAATTTTTTGGGTTTGGCACCTATTTAAAGGCCCTTAGGGCCGTCATTTGCGGCTACCAAACCCCATAGAGAGACCCTAAGAGATATAGAGCAGTTGTGAGGAAGGAGATGCCACTTTTGACCATTTTGTTGGTGTGATTGCAAAGAGGAGGTAGCCAAGGCAAGAGGAGGCTAAAGGAAGAGCGGATCTGGTGATTTCAGAGTTTAGAAACTTCATCTTGAAGTATTTATTCAGACCTTCTTCAGTTTTGGTGTTGATTCTTAGAGTTAGGGTTTTCTAACCCCTTTAGAGAATGGATATTGTGACAACTGCCAATTCAGGTCATTTTCGGACTCATGCATCCTTATAAAAACCATTCATGCACAACATGCCATGACCTAGTAGTATAAATTAGCTCAAAATTCTTGCATAAACTAGGATCCAACTATGATCTAGGACTAATATACTTGACACTTACAATTCTAGTAAGTTTCTTAGCTACAATAGGAAATGCCAATACTATAATTAGAATAAAGCTTCAAGCTTTGTTATAATTGAAATAGGGTATAAAACCCTAAAAATAAATTAAAACATTCTAATTATACTTCAACATGTTGATGAATATCAAACAATATTCCAAAAAAAAAAAAAAAAAAAAAAAAAAAAAAAAAAAACCCTAAAGAGCCAAAAATCCAAACTTATAAATTATAAAGCTTAAAAACATTATAAAATTTGGCTATAAACTTTCTAATAGCAAATTTTTATTAATCAAATTAGGAATTATAATCAATGAAATAGAAATTAAATTATCAAGTATTAATCATAAATTATTGGTTAAATACAAGATATTAAATCAAATCAAGAATTGCTTAATAAATATTTTTATAAAAGTTAGGGTTTTATAAAAGAAGTTAGAGGGAATTTTATAAAGTTTAAAATTTTGGAGAGAGGAGACCTAATGCATGATAGAGCCGGCCACTCTCCCCTCCCCATGCACTCTCTCTTCCCAAAACACAATCATTAAGTCAAAAACCTCACACTACCTCTTCTCTCTTCATTATCTTACACTCCACTCTTCTCACACAAACTCTTCTCCTTTCTCTCTCTCTCTCTCTCTCTCTCTCTCTCTCTCTCTCTCTCTCTTTCTCTCTCTCTCTAACCCACGAAAATCCTCTCATTCATCTGCCATATTTCGAGATTTAGGAGGCTTGAAGTGTTCTTACTTTTCTCATGGTCAAAACCAAGGTAAACAACAACATCTTCTCCCATAGTTTCATGGTTAAACTTCTTCTTCTTCATAGTTTTCTCTACTTTTCGGATTCTATGCCTTTCCATGGCTAGAAATCTTTATTCATCGCTTGTGGTTTGTAGATTCTCACCATAACACAATGCATGTGTTTGAGATGGTGAAAATCCGGGATCAAACCCATGCAAGGAGTGAAAAAGATGCACATATGATTATGTGACATCAAAACCGAATATTTCATCTTCTTCTCCATTTCTTTTGTGTTCTTGCATGACCAAAATCATTTAAACCATTTCTAGTACATCTTGGATGCTCATTCACTCCATGCATGTGTTAGAAATCGGACCTTACCAAAGCATGCATGATGTTCTTGTCAAAATACCCTAATAATGCACAAAAACAAACATGCAATCTGCCAGTTTACTTTGTTCGACTTTGAACAGCCATAACTCGGTCATTTCTTAACCAAATCATGATATTCTTTTCGTATTGGATAGCTACATGAGTTAGCTTTCAAACCCAACTGGTCTCACTGTAAAATATTAACTATCCGAGTTTTGGCAATGTTTACAAAATGGTTGCGCATACAGCTCTTTTTCTGTGATCACTATTTTTGTCTTGCATGATCAATGGCCTTAAATCCAACCATAAATCTGAGGAAAAATACCTTAGAAACTTAACATATCTAGTGAATGATGGCTGAAATTTCGTGCCTTAAAACCTAACTAAATAGGCTACACAAATTCATGAACTTCAGCCACATCTACATTTCATGCATCATTGCATGCATACTTTCTTAATTTGTTTAGATTCATTACCCTCATTTATCTTTTGAATACATTTTTAACATTTTTCCTTTTGAAAGCCCTCACATGCATGTGATAATCTGTAAAATACTTCCAGAGGTCAATAAATCCTGAATAAATTAATGGATGATCCTTATGGTGAATAATGACTCCTCACCAAATTTCATCAGTTTTTATTACCGTTTAATACGATTTCCGATTTTCTTTTGTTTAGGGCATAATAAATCACAAAAGCACTTTAGAAAATGTGAAAAGTGTATCTAACAATTTTCGCATACCTTACCTGTGAATGGTGACTCCAGAAAATAATTTCAAGATTTTTCATCATGTCTTACTATTTTTCCTAATTTTTGGTAATTATAATGGTATAAAAATGGGAGAAATAGTTCTGATTATCCAAAATTCATGAAAAACTACCACGATATCATATAGTACAGTAGGAGGTTACATAAACATTTAGAGGATTTTTCTCTACTGTAAACTATTTTTCTCTTATTTTCTAAAGTTAATTGCACTAAAATACACTTAAATACACATAAATACCCAAAACCAGTTTATAGATTATGAAAACCACTTTTTATATTTTTCCCAGGTTATTTATACTGTAAATGATGTTACAAAAATTTATGGTGAATTATTTTAACTGTTTAATATTATTTCTTTAATTAATGACTATTTAAAGGAATAAAACAAGGAAAAATAGAAATACCCACTGAAAAATATCTTTTATATTTTTCCAGCCTAGTTATGTATAAGAACAATTAAATTAAAAGTTTGGGTAGTTTTGGAAACTGTTTTCTATTTATTTCAAATTTTATTGGAATAAATGCTCATAAATCATAAAATATAATTAAACAGCTTGGAAATCCATTTTTGTATTTTTCCCAACTTAGTATTGTGTAATAACAGTTAAATAAAAAGTTGAGAATTTTTATCCCTCGAATGCTATTTTTCGTGAACTTATGTTGTTATAGAGACTTAAAATTTGCAAAATTAACCTTCCAAAGTTGTAATTAATCGCACGACTTGTAAAATTTCAATATTTTAGAAAAAGTGTAACCAATTGATATAAAATCCAATACTAAAACATAAATTGGCACTTCCCTATATGTACAGTTTAGTATATTAGCATTAGATATCAACATGGAAACTCACTAGTGTGTGTTTGATGTCGTAGGATCCCGGTAGTAAGACGTTGGTGCATCCCGAAGTACCGCTTGTGCCTACACGAAACATCGTGAGTATTCACGCACTCCCCTATTTTCGGTTTTTATGTTTTGGGGTGGAAAAGCATGTCCTGAAAAACTATTCTTTGCATGTTGTATTTAAATTGATTATTATCAAACATGATTGCTATTGTATTGTTATGTCTCTTTATGTATGTCTATGCAACACGGAACATGAGAACTTATCGTACTAAGGCCCTTCCCTTATCTCTAACCATTAACTCTTTGAGCCAATGGTCATTATGGATAGCGCTATTAGGAATTGACAACTCCTCACACGCCCGAATCGCTAGAGTGCATGATACCATATTCATCTATGGAACGATAAGCATAGATCTCGATAGGGCTTCAATCATAGGTTTGGTTGAGACTCATTGTTTGCTCATACACATACAAACCCATTTCTCATTATAGCAATAAACTTGTATTCATTAATAGCAATCAACTTGTTTATCATTGAAGCAATGTACTTGTATTTACGAAAAGCCTTATTTTACGCTCGATTTCATAAACTTGTGAACTCACCAACTATTTTCATAGTTGACGCTCGTTTTACATGCTTTTTCAGGAAATAATTAGTAAGTGGATGTAGAGATTCATCATCATAGAGCATGCTGCATCGTGTTGAAGCTATTATGAAGTTATATTTTGATTAATGTTGTTTTTGGAAGAAACTTGTACTTTGTTTCTTTTAAGCTATGGGTTGTAAACTTTTAAATACTGCTATGGTGATGTATCTTTATCTCTTGCAATGAAACCGTTATCGCTGTCATACCTTGCGTTTCCGCTTTAGCGGGGTGTGACAGATATGTGGAGCAATTGGTCCCTTCTCAAGTTTATGCTTTGGATCTGGACTCAAAGAGGTCTAGAGACCTTAACCCTTGGAGCTTTATGGGTTATTTTGGGAGCCATGAACTTAGGAGTTGATTTTTCGGGCTAAATCACCAAGTAGGATCATCTAGATGTTATATGGGTGTCAAGGTCTGAACTTTACGTGATTATCATGCTTGGGAGGGTCAGATCTATGGGTTTAAGGAACAGATCCGACTTCACGAGGTCAATGGAGTGTTTGCATGGCATGAACTCGTCGAGTCCAAAGATCAAACTCGGCGAGTAGGGTTAGGGTTTCCCGTAAATACTCAGCGAGTAGCCCCACTTAGTTAGGGGAATAACTTAGTGAGTCAAAGAGGGATTAGAGGACTGAAGTTCAAGATGGAACTCGCCGAGTTGATCTTGAGACTCGGTGAGTTGAGTCTGGGTAGCCCCACGATTCATTCCATGTGTGACTTATCGATCAAGGGGAGGGACTCGACATGCCAAGCAAGACTATGAGTTACTGGACACGTGTGAACTCACCGAGTTGCCCAAGTGTACTCGATGAGTCGGGTCAAAGTTTGACCATTGACTTTGGTTGACTTGTAGGGTTTGGTCAACAATGAAGGCTTTGAGCCAAAGGAGGGGTAAAATGGTCTTTTACCCTTCTGAGGGTGCCTAGAGAGGGTTGAGTCTAGTTACAAGAACTATATTTATGAGAGTATTACTTTATGTGATTAGGTGGAGGCTAGATCGTATTTCTACCGAGTCAGAGATTTACCAAGACATCTGAGGTGAGTCTTCTCACTATACTTTACCTTGAGTGGTAATTAGAGTTATGTGACAGAGTTATTGTATGCTATTATGTGATGTGTTGCACTGCATTATTTCTATGTGGTGTATGTCATGTGTATATCAGAGTATAGCAGAGTCAGCACCGGAAGGTTCACAGAGTTAGGACTAGAGGGTCCACAGAGTTAGGGCCCACAGGCCCACAGAGTTATAGCCTCGAGTGGCTAGTATGTGTTATGTATGGTATTTTGGGGAACTCACTAAGCTTTATGCTTACAGTGTTATGTGTTATGTGTTTTAGGTACCAATGATGATCGCGGGAAGGTGCCGGCATGATTCGTACACACGCATGGGTTTTTATGTATTTTGATCTAGGGAAATATTTTATGAAAGAAAGTTATGATACAATGGGGTTTTATTGATAAATGTGTTTGAAAAATGTGTTTAAAAATGTATAAAATTTGTTTTAAATTTTACGGTGTTACAATTTGGTATCAGAGCCTTGGTTTGAGGGATTCGGATGCATCTTCGGGCGTATCCGAACTCGAACTGAGGATTTGAGGAAAAATTTGATAATAAAGTAAATTTTTAAAAAGAGTAAAAAGAGTTTTGACACAAACAGAGCAGAGCCATGTGTACGATCAGCCAGTGCCCGAACGGTGATTTCCCAAAATACCCTTACAATAAGTTTTAAAGAAACGTTATGCTATGCTATATGATGAATTATATTATGCATGCTAGAGTAGGGCTAGGTATTCTTATTAGGACTAGAGTGGCCTGATATATGATGCCTTAGTCTAGGGGTTTTGCTACTAGGGATGCTTGAGAGTGTTTAGAAAGCAGCAAGGAGCTTATGAGATATCTGCTTGTGAGTATCACATGATTAGAGAGAATAGCGTACTTGGGATTTGGGGCTATAGGAGGAGTACTTGGTGTGAATGTTGAGTCGGTGTGGTCGGTAGTATAGGGCCTGTACTACCGAAGGCACCGGCTCAGTGCGCAAACCAAGTAAGAATCCTTAGGGTACCAGAGATCAAGTAGGGTTGGGATATCGAGTGTGTGTACATCCGAGAAAATTACTGATATCTTATGTTGTATTTCAGAGAGGCATCATGGTAGAGACACGCCACAGACGAGGGACCAGTGGAGGGGGTGTGAGCAACGAGGAGCTCCGCCAGATGATTCATGTTGAGGTGGCTGCTGCCATCCGAGATGAGATTCTAGAGATGTTCGGGTCTATCAAGACCACCCTGATAGAGACATTCGACGAGAGATACGCTGCTCTTTCTGATGTTGCTGTTGTTGTGGCCACTGCAGTTGCAGCTACGGCTAGACCGCAGGGTGGAGATGCGTTGCTGTTCCGGGAGTTCAGCAACATAAAACCACCGGAGTTTGATGGGACCCAGGACCCAATTGTAGCGATGAGGTGGATATCAGACATAGAGGGATGTTTCTTTAGTTGCTCATCTCCTGAGCATTTGAGAGTCCGGTTCACGCTGAAACAGCTTCGCTTGGGAACGAAGGATTGGTGGAAGTTTGTGACGGCGCATTATTCACCTATTGAGCTTGCTGCAGTGACTTAGGAGAGGTTCACTGCTATATTCCAAGATGAGTACGTTCCCCAGATGGAGAGGGAGAGTTTGGCCCAGGAGTTTTTGACCCTCAAGCAGGGTACTGATTATGTCACAGTGATTACGAGGAAGTTCCATGAGCGGGCGATGTTTTGGCCAGAGCACGTGTCCTCCGAGCAGGCACGTATGAGCCGCTATCTGAGCATTTTGAGGAGGGATATACGGGAGTTTGTGGCGAACTCGACGTATCGGAAATTTTTTGAGCTTCAGGAAAATTCCCTGAAGAGGGAGATAGAGCTGGAGACCCAAGCTAGGGAGGAGGCTGTGTCTCAGGCGAGGGATCGGCGACCGGCACAGTCTTAGCCGGCAGCCAAGCGGTCTAAGCCCGCTAATTCGCAATCTGGGAGTCAGAAGGGCCGCACTTGTGGCAAGAAAGGCAAGAGCCACGAGGAGGTGTGCAGAGCGGAGTCTTGCTACAAATGTGGCAAGGAGGGGCATATGGCCAAGGATTACCCCAAGGTGTTTGCATTATGCTTTCACTGCAACCAGACCTGACACGGCAAGGAAGAGTGTCCACAGTTACGAGGGACTACCCAGGGAGCACCTCAGGGATCTGCCCCTGCTGCTATTAGAGCTACTGAGAGTCGGCCAGTGAAGGCCGAGGTACCGAAGGTGCAAGGGAGAGCATTCCAGTTGACTGTGGAGGAGGTCCGCGCAGCGCCCGATGTCGTGGCTGGTATGTATTCTTTCATATATTTACTTTTATCTTGAGATATTATGCTTATATTATGATATACATAGGTACCTTTCTTGTGAATTATGTACCTCCCTTGGTGTTATTTGACTCGGGTGCGAGTCGGTCTTTTGTATCTTTGGCTTTTAGTCAGCACATCAGTATTAGTCGAGAGGTGATGAGTCGACCTCTGAGAGTTTCCATAGCTGACGAGAGAGCGGTGCATGCCACCGAGGTGATCCAAGGATGTGTACTCGATAATTTTCGGTGTTGAGTTTCTGATTGATCTAGTTCCTATTGTGATGGGAGATGTCTGTTTCATCCTGGGCATGGACTGGTTGAGCAAGTTTGGAGCAGTTATCGACTGCGAGAGACAGCCGGTGACCATACGAGACCCTAGTGGGGGAGTCCTTACCGTGTAGGGGGAGGGTACGAGTTCTGGGTCGGCATTTTGTTCAGCCGCTTGAGAGAGGCAGAGTCTACAGCAGGGCTGTAAGGGGTTTGTAGCATATGTGATGGATACGAGGGTTGATTCAGAGAGAACGAGGTCAGTTGATGAGGTTCCGATAGTGCGTGAGTTCCCAGATGTATTTCCGGAAAAGTTACCTGGTGTGCCTCTCGAGAGGCAGGTTGAATTCAGCATCGATTTGGTTCTGGGAGTTGCGCCTATCGCTTAGGCACCTTATCGCCTTATGCTTCCAGAGATGCAGGAGTTATCCCCGCAGCTTCAGGAGCTGCTGGCGAAGGGGTTTATTCGGCCGAGTAGTTCGCCATGGGGAGCGCCTATCCTTTTTGTTAAGAAGAAGGATGGATCACACCGAATGTGCATTGATTATAGGTAATTGAACAAGGTGACGGTCAAGAACTATTACCCATTGCCGAGGATCGAAGATTTGTTCGATCAGTTATAGGGAGCATCTTGGTTCTCCAAGATCGATTTGAGGTCTGGATATCATCAGGTGAGGGTGCGAGATGTGGACATCCAGAAGACAGTGTTCAGGACTCGTTACGGGCATTATGAGTTCATGGTGATGACTTTCGGGCTCACCAATGCGCTGACGGTGTTCATGGATCTCATGAACAGAGTATGTAGGCCAATGTTGGATCGCTCGGTGATCATGTTCATTGACAACATATTGGTGTATTCGAGATCCAGAGAACAGCATTAGGAACATTTGAGAGAGATCCTCGGAGTTTTGAGATTGGAGAGGCTTTACGCCAAATTCTCCAAGTGTGATTTTTGGTTACGAGAGGTCCAGTTCCTAGGGCATCTCGTTAACCAGAAAGGGATATTGGTCGATCCGGCCAAGATTGAGGCAGTGATGAGTTAGGAGGTGCCGAGGTCACCTACAGAGATCAGGAGTTTCCTAGTATTGGCAGGCTATTATCGTAGATTTATCATGGATTTCTCCAAGATTGTCGTGCCACTCACCAAGTTGACTCGGAAGGGCGTTGCTTTCTCATGGGGTCGAGAGCAGCAGACCTCCTTTTAGACACTTTGCCAAAGGTTATGCGAAGTCCCGATGTTAGCCCTTCCGGAGGGAATGGAGGATATTGTGGTATATTGTGATGCGTCGACATCAGGGTTGGGAGCGGTGCTTATGCAGAGGGGGCACGTGATAGCATACGCATTAAGGCAGATGAAGCCTCATGAGAAAAGGTATCCAACCCATGATCTAGAGTTGGGAGCAGTAGTGCTCCCCCTCAAGATCTGGCATCACTATTTGTATGGGGTCCGGTGTACCATATACACGGATCACAAGAGCTTGAAGTACTTGATGGATAAGACCAACTTGAATATGAGGCAGAGGAGATGGTTGGACGTGGTAAAGGATTATGATTGCGAGATCGTGTACCACCCTGGTAAGGCTATTGTGGTAGCCGATGCCCTGAGTCGTAGGGAAGAATGCACCCCGATGCGGGACGTTTGCATGAGATTGACAGTAATGACTCCGGTGTTGGACACCATTCGAGGGGCCCAGGCTGAGGCTGTAAGACCACAAAACCAAAAGAGGGAGCGAGTTATCGGGCAGGTATCGGAGTTCATTACCGATAGCCAGGGGCTTATGACATTTCAGGGTCGGATTTGGGTACCGTTTGTGGGTGGGATGCGTACCATTTTGATGGAAGAGGTACATCGATCGAAGTTCTCGATCCATCCCGGGGCCACTAAGATGTATTTGGACCTAAAGAAGGAGTATCGGTGGCCCTGCATGAAGAGGGACGTCGTGTGGTTCATTGAGAGGTGCCTAACCTATCGTAGGGTTAAGGCCGAGCACCAGAGACCGCATGGTAAGTTGCAGCTGTTAGAGGTTCCTAAGTGGAAGTGGGAACAAATTACTATGGATTTTATCACCAAATTGCCAAGCACTGCGAGGGGTGTTGATGCAAATTGGTTGATTGAGACAGGTTGACGAAGAGCGCTCACTTTCTTGCTATTGGTAGAGCTCTTCTACAGAGAGGGTGGCATAGTTGTATGTGAGAGAGGTGGTATCGCAATATGGAGTACCGATCTCGATTGTCTCAGATCAAGATGTGCGTTTCACTTCCAGATTCTGGAAGAAATTTCATGAGGAGTTGGGTACGAGGTTGCATTTTAGTACCGCATATCACCCACAGACTGATGGACAGAGCGAGCGGAAAATTTAGACGCTCGAGGACATGCTCTGAGCATGTGTGTTGGATTTTGGTGGGAGTTGGGACACATATTTGCCCTTAGCAGAGTTTTCCTACAACAACAGCCATCATTAGAGCATTGGTATGCCACCCTTTGAGCTGTTGTATGGGAGGAGGTGTCGGACCCCCATTTGCTGGGGAGAGGTAGGGCAACGTGTGATGGGTAGTACATAGATTGTGCTTCAGACGACTGAGTAGATACAGCAGGTCAGACAGAGGTTGTTGACCGCTCAGAGTCGTCAGAAGAGTTATGCGGACAAGCGTCGGTCCGAGCTCGACTTTCAGGTCGGTGACTTCGTGCTCCTGAAGGTCTCTCCTTGGAAAGGAGTGATCCGATTCAGGAAGAGGGGCAAGTTTGGGCCTCGATATATTGGACCTTTCAGGGTGATCATGAGAGTAGGCAGCATAGCCTACCGTTTGGAGCTACCTGCGGAGTTGGGTCAGATTCACGACACTTTTCACGTGTCGCAGTTGAGAAAGTGTATAGCTGATGAGTCGGCAGTGGTACCATTAGAGGATATTCAGGTGGATGTGGGCCTGAACTATGTTGAGAGACCGGTGGCAATTAGAGATCAGAAGGTCAAGGTTATGAGGAACAAGGAAGTGCCTCTGGTGCAGGTGCAGTGGCAGCATAGGAAAGGGTCAGAGCTGACTTGGGAGCTGGAGCATGAGATGCGTGAGCAGCATCGAGAGTTGTTTTGCAGAGTGAGACTTCGAGGGCGAAGTCTGATTCTAGTGGGGGAGAATTGTAACATCCGGATTCCCAGGTATATTATTTTATTCATTTATTTTGGAGTTTGTAGAGGGACTCGGCGAGTTGGTGCTTAGACTTGCCGAGTAGGGTCACGAATTCTCATCCGGGTTCATGACTGGACTCGGCGAGTCCACGCTATTTAATGAAACCCTAATTTCCTAGGTTTGGCACCTATTTAAAGACCCTTAGGGCCGTCATTTGCGGCTAACAAACCCCAGAGAGAGACCCTAAGAGATCTAGAGCGTTTGTGAGGAAGGAGAGGCCACTTTTGGTCATTTTGTTCGTGTGATTGCAAAAAGGAGGTAGCCAAGGCAAGAGGAGGCTGACGGAAGAGGGGATATGGTGATTTCAGAGTTCAGAGACTTCATCTTGAGGTATTTATTCAGACCTTCTTTAGTTTTGGTGTTGATTCTTAGAGTTAGGGTTTTCTAACCCCTTTAGAGAATGGATATGTGGAGCAATTGGTCCCTTCTCGAGAGTATGCTTTAGATCTGGACTCAAATATGTCTAGAGACCTTAACCCTTGGAGCTTTATGGGTTACTTCAGGAGCCATGAACTTAGGAGTTGATTTTTGGGGCTAAATCACTAAGTAGAATCATCTAGATGTTATATAGGTGTCAAGGTCCGAACTTTACATGATTATCATGCTTAGGAAGGTTAGATCTATGGGTTTAAGGAACAGATCTGACCTCAGGAGGTCAATGGAGTGTTTGCACGGCATGAACTCGCCGAGTCCAAAGATCAGACTCGGCGAGTAGGGTTATGGTTTCCCGTAAACACTCAGCGAGTAGACTCACCGAGTTGGGGGAATAACTCAGTGAGTCTGAGAGGGATTAGAGGATTGAAGTTCAAGATGGAACTCACCGAGTTGATCTTGAGACTCGGCGAGTTGAGTCGGGGTAGCCCCACGATTCATTCTAGGTGTGACTCGTCGAGCAAGGGGAGGGACTCGACATGCCAAGCGAGACTAGGAGTAAGTGGACACGTGTGGACTCGCCGAGTTGCCCAAGTGCACTCGACGAGTCGGGGTAGCCCTGCGATTCATTCAGGTACCAGTGATGATCGCGGGAAGGCGCCAACATGATTTGTACACACGCATGGGTTTTTATGTATTTTTTTCTTGGAAAATTTTTGTGAAACAGAGTTATGATACAATGGGGTTTTATTGATAAATGTGTTTGGAAAAATGTGTTTAAAAATGTGTAAAATTTGTTTTAAATTTTATGGTGTTACACATTATGCAAGGTCCGGAGTTAGGATGCAAATTCTGGAGGGTTCAGGAAGGATTTCGGAGTCATCTACTAAATTTCGGAGCATCTTCTTGGATTTCCGAAGTCAGCAGTCAAAGTCCGGTCCAACCAAGGGTTTCCGAAGCGAGGCGAGGTAAGAAGCTTCTGGAGCTGTGAAATTGTCTGGATGGGAGGCTTCCAAGATGCGAGGTCCAAAGCAAGGGTGGAGGTTCCGAAGATATGCTTCCTCTTGGCTCCTTAGAAGGCATTCCGGACAAGAGGTTTAGGACCAAGAGGGTTCCAGACAAGAGGTTTAGGACCGAGTGTGTTCCGGACCAAGAGAGTCGTTTTGGGTTTTCTCCTTCGATTTTGGGCTGTTTTCGACTCAGGAAGGTACATACAGTGATTTGGGAGAGATTTCACATACTTGGAAATATTTGGGAGAGATTTCACTTACTTAGAGAGATTTGGGAGAGATTTCACATAGTTAGAGAGATTTGGGAGGGATTTCACACACTTGGAGAGATTTGGGAGAAAGAGAGATATAGTGGGACAGATTGTGAGAGACTTTTTCAGGAGCCCTTATTAATGTTTTTCTTCATAGAATAAGGGCTTTATACTTAGTTACATCCCATTTCGAGTGTTATACACCCCTGAATGGTACTTAATAGTACTTTATAGAGCTATTACTTCCCTAAATCACATTAGGGTTTTAAATTTTGAACATTTAAGGCTTTCAAGTGCTACTTTGCATTAGGATTTATAGTTGTACAATAGTAAACATAAAGAAATTCTTAACATATAAACACTAGTTGAGTTGACCAAATTGACTTGTTGACCTTGAATTGACTTTGACTTCACCAGACGCTTGTCGGTTGTCACATGAAGGCCTAGAGAGGTAGTCCAAACATGTTGAAGGTTCGGAGAATGATCCAGACAGGCTGAAGGCCCAAAGAGGTAGTCTAGACATGCTGAAGGTTTTGAGAATGGTCCAGATAAGCGGAAGGTTTGGCGAAGCAATCCATTCATGATGAAGACTCTGATTGTGTTTGTAGATCTATTTGTTGGTATTGAATATGTTGCTACACTATAGCAATCTGTAACGACGTAAATTTCAAAACAATTTTTCACATTTTAAAAACAAACTTTGATCCTTAATAGTTATAAAAATGTCATTGTATCACTTAACAACCTATAATGTTACATCCCAAGATCATAACATATAAAACTCCTCATGTGTGTAATGATCATGTCGGCGCCATCCCACGATCCTCACTGGTACCTGAAACACATAACACAACACTGTAAGCATAAATGCTTAATGAGTTCCCCAAAATACCACATACAACACATACACCTTTCCAGGCCATAATTTTGTAGGATCTTCTGATCTGAGTGTCTCAGGGGACTTCCATCCCGAATCCTGGTAGACCTTCCGGTCCTACCCGCAACGACCTTCCGGTCCGTAACCTCCTGACCTTCCAGTCCATGTCATCTTGACCATCTTGTCCATATCATACATAGCATACATAACATATACATATCACATAACAGCATATAGCACATACATATCATAGCATACAATACCTTTCGGTCACACATAGGTACCCTTCCAGGTACAGTATAGTGAGAAGACTCACCTTGGTATCTCGGATAGTCTCGCACTCAACCACACTGGTCTAGCCCCCACCTAAACACATAACAATACTCTCAAATAAATAACAGATCCCAAAGGATAGATTAAATCCATTCTATAATTTCCACAGAAGGGTAAAAAACCATTTACCCCTCCCTGACCAAAAGTCCAAAGGTTGACCAAAATCCTAAAAGTCAACGAAAGTCAACAGAAGGTAGTATGCGGCGCATACCTTCTCTGTACGCAGCGTGTACGCTAGCGAACCACAATCGGGGCCTCAACCCCTTACGCTGTGCGTACTGAGAGTTACGCCTAGCGTAAGTCTTAGTTCAACCATTTCATATATTTCGGTCTTAAACGGTTAAGACACTCCTTCAACTTCCAGATCTGACTCTCCTAAAGCCACTTATCCCATGAAGTCGGAACCATTAAGCCTTTACATGCTTGTAAAGGTCCCTACACCCTCAAACCTCTTTCCTTCCTCCTCCAAAGGTCTAAATCTCACGCATGGCTCAGTATTTACGTCCAAGATTGCATTTTTATGAACATACAATTCTTATAGTCCTGAAATATGATAGATCTAGGCCAATGGAGACCTTTTTGCTCATAAAGTCTCCATATTGGGACCAAAAACCCTAGAAATTGGTCCAAGAAGCACACAACATGACTAGCAATGCAAGTTTTGAGCTTTTTACCTCAGGAAGAAATTCCAACTTCTGAAAAGCTCGGATTTACTCTTTCCCACAAACTTCTAGCCTCCAAAGTGACCTCTTCTTCTCTTCTACCACTTTGAAATGACACTAAGAATCTTAGAACACAACCACACTAGCTAGAAACAAAGGAGGACTCTCTATTAGGGTTTTACTCTCTGGAATGGAGACTGAGGTCTGGTGGGATATCGGGTAGCCGTCCGAAGGTCGTTTCAATATTAATTATATATCGTGTGTACATCTATGGTCATAAAAGTTCTTCCATGTTAATACATACTAGTTAAAACATTTTTAAGTTACCATCGGGGTAACACAGTATCATACACATACTATTGTTAGATCAATGAGTCAGTTCATTCATGAGTCAATACTTATTACTGTGAGAACATATACAACTATACTATGAGAACATATACAACTATACTAGAAGGAGAACATATACAACTATACTAGAAGGAGAACACATACAACTATACTATGAGAACATATACAACTATACTAGAAGGAGAATATATACAACTATACTATGAGAACATATACAACTATACTAGAAGGAGAACATATACAACTATACTATGAGATCATATACAACTATACTAGAAGGAGAACATATACAACTATACTATGAGAACATATACAACTATACTATGAGAATATATACAACGATACTAGAACGAGTAACAATACATTACATATACATATATACATTGACAGAATTGTGATCCACTGTATCGGAGCATGCCTTAAATGTCATGGCCCGAGTTGTTGCCAGAGTCTCTTGGAGGGAGAGCGTGAGTTTGCGTATAGATCTATATTAGATTGACTATCCTACACCTTGCTTCTAGCTACATCCGGACCTGCAGGTCTGCGGGTGCCAAATGTCATATCATTTTACGACCTACATTTGTCTTGTTTATCGAGTCGATAGTATGGTACAACTAATCACATGATACCTTAATATAAATCCGGTATAGGGTAGTTAGTACATCAGTAGTTCCTATAATACAACACTACAGTACTACATTAATTTACCCCTTTACATATTTAGTGATCTTTTCACTTAAACATTTATGTACAAACTATATTTTGAGAATGATAGTTACACTTGAGGTAATTACACACATTTACAGTAAACGAACATACAAAACAATTACGCCTTGGTAGAAGGCTACTTTTAAATAGAAAATATAGTATTTCTAGGAGTTTCAAACATTTACAAACACTTACAAACATTTACAAATTCATACTTATAACTACGTTCAAACATTTTGATACAACCACCGACACTAAAATACTTATGAACTCACCAGCTTAATGCTGATAAACTCTTTCAAAATAACTTGTATTCTCAGGTCATCAGTAGACAGGTACCGAGGCCAGCTTTTGAGAAGATGGAGCGCATTCAAGACTCATCTTATTATTTTGATTTATATTTTTGGTGTCTATAACTGTACAGAACACGCTTGTATTAAAACTATATATTTAATGCAATGGATAATGTTGTTTACTTATTTACTTTTATACTGTGTTGTGATACTGTACATGACGTCCTTCGCCCCAAAACGTTTCCGCTGTTCATGGTTTTGGGGTGTGACATGAAGGGTTGCTTCTCTTCTGGATTATTTTTCCCTCTTCAAGCCTTATGAACCTCAATGCTCGATATTTGAATTCATCCAATCTTTTGCACGGGGTCATCATAAGGTTTTCATAGAAAGGTGAATCCTTCCTTAGTCCAATCTTTAAGGCCTCTATGGTAGTAGCCATGTCGATGTTGGGGATGATCAGAGCTTCCCTTTCGAACTTGTTAATGATATCCCTAAGCCTTTCCTTAGAATCCTGGACCACTTGATAAAGATCACTAGTGATTTTCTCAAAGGTTCTGTTGTAAGAAAACTGGTTATTGAAAATATTGACTAAGTGTGCAAAAGAGGTAATAGAATATGGGGGAACATTTAGCAGCCATTTGAGAGCTAATGTTCTAAGGGTTGAGCCAAAGCCTTTGCATAGTCAGGATTCCTTTAAGTGCCCTGGGATGGAAATGATCCCCATCCTTTCTTAATATTGCGTTATGTGCTCTTCAGGATCCATAGTTCCATCGTAAAGTTTCATGCTAGGAGTTTGGAAGCGCTTAAGAACCTCGGTATTGTTTATCACGGGAACGAATATCGAGATCCTATGACTTGTTGTTGATGCTTCTGGTATGGGTTGGACCACCCCGGGTACGCTTGAGATCATTTGTCTTAACTGTTGAAGTTCCCTATTCATGTTTGGGTTTATTCCTGCATCAAAGTTAGTATAGTTAGTATTAATAGTGTTGCTATTTAAGAAGTTACTAGAGTCAATTTTTCAAGGAGTGTTGAAAGGCTCATTGAGGTTATCCATAGTTCTCCCCCAGGGTGACGCCATAGTGGTAGTAACTATGTACTTCTAGTGAATTTCTAAGGATCCTACGTTATCAAACTTCAGGATCCTTGGTTGTACAACTGTGGGTGTTGTTTCCTGGTATTTCTAAAATTTCGCTTTCATCCTCTCCACTTCTTTGAGCAGCGCTCTATTCTCCTCCTGCTATTGGGTCACCTGTTACGTCATTTTCTTCATCATAGCAAAGAGTTCTACAGTAGTGACAGAGGAAGTCGGATCCTAGAGTCTTGAAGATCCCAAACTTCCTTGGTTAGTGACCGAAGGGATGTTTTTCTTGGAAGTATCAGGTGTTTTTCTATAAGTTGGTGGGGCACTGGGAGGAGGTAGTAGGGTTTTGGTTGGAATGGAAGGAATATAGGACGATGAAAGGATCGATTGTGTAGGCATGTTTTTTTAGGACTTTAAACACACGGCCCCACGGTGGATGCCAAATTGTTTTGGTCAAAATTTCCACAATTATTAATCAACCAAATTATATGAGAGGTTGTGATGTTTGAATTGTGAAATAGATAATGCTAAAAGAGAGTGACACAATGGATTATAAGGAAAGCCCTTGATCCTTGCTAGGATCTACGGCACAAAAACTTGGTAGGTGACAATGGTCACCTGCCTTGATGATTTTATTAATGTAAAATGACGACAATGGTCACCGGTAAAAAACAGTGTTTTGTGTGTGAGATACAAGTGTCAATTCATAGTCTTAACTAGCCAACAAGATGTTCAATATTTCCAGGATCCTCTATGACTAGCTTCACAAAGGTTATTTGACCAAGTATTCTGAGTATTTAGCGTTGTTGAGACGATTCTTCCTTGAGAATTGGTATTCCCTTGACTTCTTCTGCAGATGTACTCATTATGAATAAAATATAACCTCTATAAATTGTTAATAAAAATAACAATGGTGATAGCCAGGATCCTGGATATTTGAGGATCCTGAATATCTGAGGAACCTGGCCCTAACAACTGGTAATGTCATCATCAGTACAATCTAAAATTGAATCATTGTCAACAAATTTATACTTCTTGCGTTTTGAACCATCTAATTTAGTAGCAAATTCTAAGGGACCAACATCTAGAAGTGACTTCACTTTCAACTTCATGAGATTGTAAAATTCCAACCATATTAGCCAAACTTTAGTTCTTAAAATGTTTGTGAACTTTAATAGTTGACACTATGGATTTCCATTCAGACTTTAATACATTCATTAATTTTACTTTTTGCTCAATCGATGCCCTCTTTAGACCATATTTCAATGTTCTACTGAGTAAATAATTGAATCGATTTACTGGCTAATCGAGAGTTTCCATAAATTTTTACTTAAACAAATCAAATTTAGAAAGAAGAATGGTTTGAATTGAATGTGTGAGATCATCATCTCCAAAATAGATTTCTTTTTCCTATCGCATACTTTCTTAGCAGTTACAAGAGAACTCGTCAATCTTAAAGTGTCTTGAAAAACACAATTCTCTCTTTTCTTTTAAGTTTTGTTTTTGAAATTAATCATTTTCATCCTTTGGAATGTCTTTAATATAGGAACGATATTAGCTAACTTCTCTTGACTTTTGACAACTTCATTGTATTTGTGTACTTGTAAGGTTCTTTTGTGATTGCATGTCAAATATTGGATCCATGAGTTTCAATTCCAAGAATATAGCCTTAAAAATGTAGAAACTAAACTTTATAATCTCTAGGAAAAAGAATCAGAATCCTAGTGGTACAACCAATGCTACTTGGAAGATTGAATGAAATCAAGTGAGAAATGTCTCTTGTCACAACTAGAAATTTTGTGTCTTGTAATCACTATACTCAAGTAAGATGTTGAATCAAAAACTTAAGAGCATGTATGATGCTTACTCTATGACAACAAAATTTCAATCCAATACACCATACAAGTACTACAAATAGTCAACAAGCAGTTGGAAACCCTAGAAGTTCATGTTTAGGTCCATTTTGGACTAGGACTTCCTTATTGGACTCAATGGACCAATAAGCTTCCAATTAGACTATCATGGGCTTAGAACCTTTAAATGGGCTCTAATTGGACCCAATTCCATTTAACTCAATATTTTGGGCCATACTGGGCCTAGAATGAGATAGATTAACTTTATGAACCATTTGGACCATAACTAACCTAATCTAACCTAAAGGGTCATAAAAATCATATTTATATTTTTTTTAGCCAAAAATCATCCACCCTAGCAATAACATGGGCTTAAGGGCATCAAGCCCGAAAATCTCCTCACACCCTCCCCATTCTCGGCCCAAGCCTAAAAGAAGAGGGGGTTGACTTTGTGAGTGACACCTCACAATTATCCAAGGGACTTCCATGCAAGGGGACTCATACTTCCATGCACCATCCTTTCATACTTCTCTCTTCTCTCCTTCCTTCTTGATTCTAGGCCGATTCCAACACACACACACACTGTTACACCCCCAAACCAGAACGGCGGAAACGTTCGGGGGCGGAGGACGTCATATTCAGTATCATAACAATTCATAGAAAGGAAAGTACACACCACCATATATAGTAAGTTTGCAAGATGTTTACATAGTTGTATTCATTACATGTTCAAAAGATAAATACATAAACATCATTCAAAAGAAGTAATTAACGCCAGCGCGTTAATCCCAAAAGTTGATTCCCAGCCTGCTTAGCGATTCCCTGAGAATACAAGTTATTTCAAAGAAAAAGTGTCAACAATTAAGTTGGTGAGTCCATAAGTAGTTTTAGAAAAATTTGATGCCATTCCAAAATGGGTGTATGTTTTCCAGAAAACGTAGCATTTCAAATGTAAAGAGTTGTGATTTGTTGTGTTGAAAATGAATGTATTAGATCCAGAAAATCCCATATTTTCCCTAATGGTTGAGATACGAGTTGTTGTGTTTTCCAAGAAAAACCCTTATTTTCTTATAAAAGTATGAAATGCATATGAATGTTCGTGTTATGAGTTGTGAATAATTGCACCAGGAAAATCCCTTATTTTCCTATTAGTTATGGCAGTCTCTAAGACCGAAAATCGTAAGAAACCGACGTTCTCAAAATTTGTGTCATGGTTTTATATATAATAAAACTATGCGAAGATCACATTTGTTAGATGAAACATAGTTTTAATAACTACTCGTTCGTAAAAGCATAATATCATAATAATTGTATATCCAATGAGTTTTATAACCATACTAAACATAATATGCCTGTAACAACGTTCTTCAGGCGTCGCAGTGCTATGACAACTGTCACCCCAAAAGATGGACTATAGCTAACAGTCAGGGCGCGGGATCATGACTTCCCGTATAGATCTATACACATTTGACACGTTCTCCGTACGGGAGATTCTGGTTATAGACAGGACTTGCTGCATTACTTTCTAATAAAGAAAAGTAACGTTTGAAGATGTACACGGCTCATGGATTCTCAATTAAGTTGATACTAAAGTGATAGTTTTGTATGCAAAGTTTATCCTTTTTCACAATGTTTGATAAAGCACAAATCATAAGTTTTTAGAATGTATAAAATGATTTAACACTGAAAGACCATTATATACTTCGTATAAGTCTAATGCACACAAGGTATGACAAGATTTTTCCATAATAGTAATGAGTTCCAACTGGTTTATTTGATAACACAAGTGAAGTAAAACTTTTATAAAATACATGATAATAACCATATGTTTACTTGTACGCGGCGCATCCCTTTTATAGGGGGGCTGATCAGCTTGCGTACGCGGCGCGTACGGGACGTCATCGCTGACCGCTTCCTCGGCTGCAGCGTCTCGGACGGGACGGGAGAGGGGTAGCTCGCATAGGGGCGACGTGGACGATCCGAGGCCGTGGCCTCCGAGTACGCGGGGCGTACGAGGGTACGCGGCGCGTACTGTAGCCCTAGGCTGACTCCTCTTCGGATAATACCGAATTTTGAATAAAAATTATATATAAATTATTTATCAAACTTCAAAAATTCATATCTCCTTCATACGAACTCCGTTTTTGACGTTCTTTATATCCCCACGAAGGTGAGACTACGATCTACAATTTTCATTTAGATTCCGTTGGCAAATTCCGAAATTATTTTTATTATTTATTTATTAAAGTGACATGTTTAAGGAATTTCTTTAAAAATTCATAACTTATTCATATGATGTCCGATTTGAGTGTTCTTTTTATGCATGTTTGTAGTTTAACGATATCTATGACTTTCATTTAGACACCTAAGGTCAGAAAGTGTTTTATTGAAACTTTGCGTTTTTACGCAACTTCGTATTGCTGGTTTTTGTCGGAAAACTTATAATGAGCATAACTTCTTCGTTATAACTCGGATTTTTGTGTTATTTATATGTTTGGAAACCTTAAGACGATAACTACCACATAGTGTACTCCAAATAGAGTTTTTGAATACTTCATTTTTTTATGATATTCTATTTCCTTTCTCAAGGAGGTTACATGACTCGATCTTTACTGACTTGAAATAACGGGTTGTTACATCATCCCCCCGTTAGAGGGAATTTCGTCCCGAAATTTTTAATACAAAAGAAGAGTCTTAGGGGCTGGGGAAGAGATGTGGATACTTCTGTTGCATTTGATCCTCTCGTTCCCACGTGAACTCGGGTCCCCTCTTAGCATTCCATCGGACCTTTACTATTGGAATGCGACTCTGTTTAGTTCGTTTAACTTCCCTATCCATGATTTCGATGGGTTCTTCCACAAAGTTAAGATTTTCATTTAGTTCGATCTCATCGAGTGGAATTACAAGTGTTTCGTCGGACAAACACTTCTTCAGGTTTGATACGTGGAATACTGGATGTACTTTGTTAAGCTCTATTGGAAGTCGGAGTTTGTAGGCTACTGGACCAACCCTTGAAATGATTTCGAAGGGTCCAATGTACCTAGGATTCAGCTTCCCACGCTTTCCAAAGCGTATCATTTCCTTCCAGGGTGAGACCTTCAGTAGTACCTGATCGCCAATCTGGAATTCCAACGGTTTACGTCTTTTGTCGGCGTAGCTCTTTTGCCTATCCCTCGAGGATCTCAGTCGTTCTCGTATTTGCATGATCTTTTCAGTAGTTTCTCTGATGATCTCTGGACCAGTGAGGGTGCTATGAGGGACGAGACCTTTTGCTAGTTGTGTGTCGCCCACTTCCGTCCAGCACAGAGGTGATCTGCACTTATGGCCGTAAAGGGCTTCAAATGGAGCAGCATTGATACTGGTATGATAAATATTGTTATAAGAGAACTCAACCAAAGGTAAGTGAACATCCCATGCTTTACCAAAGTCGATTACACATGCTCGCAACATGTCTTCCAAGGTTTGGATCGTTCTTTCGCTCTGTCCGTCAGTTTGGGGGTGATAGGCTGTACTCATGTCCAATCTTGTTCCCATGGATTTTTCCAATGATTGCCAGAACCTAGACGTGAATCTGTTGTCTCTATCCGAGATGATAGACATTGGCACTCCATGGAGTCGTACGATCTCTCGGATGTAGATTGTCGATAGCTTTTCCATTTTATCAGTTTCCTTGATCGGTAGGAAATGAGCGGACTTGGTTAATCTATCGACGATTACCCAAATAGTATCTTGGCCACCCTGAGTTTTGGGCAGTTTCGTTATGAAGTCCATGGAAATCTGCTCCCATTTCCACTCAGGAATTTCAGGTTGTTGGAGTAGTCCTGAGGGTTTCTGGTGTTCTATTTTGATCTTGGCGCAAGTCAAACACTTGCTCACATATGTAGCGATCCCTGCTTTCATGTTTGGCCACCAATAGAGTTGTTTGAGATCTTGATACATCTTGTCTGACCCGGGGTGTACGGAGTATGGAGTCTTGTGTGCCTCGCTCATAACTACCTCTCTAAGTCCACCAAACTTGGGCATCCATATTCGGTTCATGAGGTAGCGTGCTCCATCACTCTTGATTTCTAAATTCTTGTCCATTCCCCTAAGGGTCTCACTTGTCACGTTTTCGGGTTTCAGGGCCTCTATTTGAGCTTCCTTGACCTGTGTCGACAGGTGCGAATGGATTGACATGGCTAATGACTTCACTCTTCGGCCAGAGTACTCCTTACGGCTAAGGGCATCTGCCACGACATTAGCCTTTCCTGGATGATAGCGAATCTCACATTCGTAGTCGTTGAGTAATTCGACCCAACGTCGCTGCCTCATGTTCAACTCCTTCTGGTCGAAGATGTGTTGTAGGCTCTTGTGGTCTGTAAAGATAGTGCATTTGGTACCATATAGGTAGTGTCTCCAGATTTTAAGAGCGAAGACCACCGCCCCAAGCTCTAAATCATGAGTGGTGTAATTGACCTCATGCATTTTTAGTTGTCGTGAGGCATATGCAATAACCTTTCCCCTCTGCATTAGTACACAGCCCAGCCCTTGCTTCGAAGCGTCGCAATACACTACAAAATCTTCGGTCCCTTCTGGGAGAGAAAGGATGGGCGCACTGCAAAGGGCCTGTTTCAAAGTCTGAAATGCAGCATCTTGCCTTTCTCCCCAATTGTAGGTCACACCTTTCTGGGTTAAGGCGGTAAGAGGCTTTGCGATGCTGGAGAAATTATGGATGAACCTTCGATAATAACCAGCAAGACCTAGAAATTGGTGAATTTCTGTTGGTGTAGTTGGCGCAGACCAGTTTTTGATAGCCTTGATTTTTGATGGATCCACGTGGATCCCTTCCTTGCTGACCACGTGACCGAGAAAGTCCACCTTTCTAATCCAAAATTCACATTTTGAGAATTTTGCATACAGTCTCTCAGTCCGTAGCGTCTCTAGAACTTGCCTCAGATGTTGACCATGCTCTTCTTTATTCTTTGAATAAATGAGTATGTCGTCTATGAATACTATCACGAATTTATCCAAGAATGGACGACATACCCGATTCATTAGATCCATGAATACGGTTGGGGCATTGGTTAGCCCGAACGGCATCACTACGAATTCGTAATGTCCGTATCGTGTTCGGAAATCCGTCTTGGGAATATCACTCTCCAGGACTCGCAGCTGGTGATATCCCGACCTCAGATCGATCTTGGAGAAGTAGTTGGCTCCTTGGAGTTGGTCGAATAAGTCATCGATTCGGGGTAGGGGGTATCGGTTCTTGATGGTAAGTTTGTTGAGTTCTCGGTAGTCGATGCACATTCTGAATGATCCATCCTTCTTTTTTACGAACAGTACAGGTGCTCCCCATGGTGAGAAGCTCGGCCTGATGAATCCTTTTCCAAGTAGTTCATTCAGTTGGCTGGATAGCTCTTGCATCTCTGCCGGGGCTAATCGATAGGGTGCTTTGGCTACAGGGACAGCTCCGGGAACCAGATCGATTCGGAATTCAACTTGTCTCGCGGGTGGTATTCCCGGAAGGTCCTCGGGAAAAACATCGGGAAAATCGCGTACGTCGGGCACACTCTTGATATCTTGGACTTTGCGTTTCACATCCACAACATGTGCCAAGAACGCGTGACACTCCTTGCGTAGGCATTTCCGAGCTTGGATACTGGAGATGATACGAAGAGTGGTACTTGGTTTGTCGCCCACGACAATGAAAGTTTCGCCGGTTGGCAGATTAAGGCGAACGGCCTTATCGTAACTTAGGATGTCCGCATGATGAGAACTCAGCCAATCCATGCCAATGATGACATCGAAACTCTTAATCGAGACTGGCATGAGGTTGATTGAAAAGGGATTATCGTTTAAAGTTAGGGTGCAGTTTAAGTATATCTCCTTAGTGCCTTCGGTTTTCCCGTTGGCCATTTCTACTATGAATGGTTCACTTAATGACTGTGGTATTGATTTTAGCAGGCCTTTAAAGTCGTGACTCACAAAACTCCTTTCCGCTCCACTATCAAACAAAATGCATGCATACGAGTTATCGAGAAGAAATGTACCCGTAACAACAGTAGGGTCCGCAATGGCTTCATCTTGTCCCATTGCGAAAACTCGGCCCCTTCCGCCGGTATTCCGGTTGTTTGCCCTTGGGCAGTCCTTGCGGTAGTGCCCCATGTCTCCGCACTCAAAGCAGGCGCGGCTTACCCCGGTATTAGTGGTGGGGACGGATTGTTGGATTGGCCCTTTGCAATAGCGGGCTGTATGTCCCTTCTTATTACAGTTGGTGCATTGAAGATTGGGGCAAGGACCGTGGTGGTGGAAACTGCATCGGTTGCATTTAGGAAGTTTCCCATTATATGAGCATGTGGGGGCAGGGTTCACAGGTACAGTCATAGCATGGGTCGCTATTACTTGTTGTTTCCGGGGGCTTTCCTGGAGAGTTTGTCCCCTCCTTTTGTTCCAAGTCTTACTCTGGCCCTGAGTTTCCCTAGGTGGATTTGCGGTTGTTGAAATGATGCTGGGTTTTACTCCGTGGTCGATGAGTCGCTGAGCCAGGCGCTTAGCGCTGTTGTAGGTAACAGGGTCGGAAGCTAGGACATGCCCTTGAATCTGGGGTGACAACCCCCAAATGTACCTTTCAACCTTCTTTGATTCTGGGTTGACCATGGTAGGGCACAGTGCAGCGAGGTCGTTGAACCTAGCTGTGTAGGTGACTAGGTCAGACCCAGTCATTTTTAGATTCCAGAGCTCCTGCTCAAGCTTTTGTACTTCGCCCCTTGGGCAGTATTCTTCCAGTAGTAGAACCTTTAGATCGTCCCAACTCATGGCGTTGGCGACAGTGAGCGTCACTGAATTCACATGGCTTTTCCACCAAGTGAGGGCTCGATCTACAAAAGTGCAGGCAACGAACTTGACTTTGCTTGCTTCTAGGCATGAGCAGATCTCGAAGACTGTTTCGGTCTTTTCGAACCATTGCATTAGTGCAATGACTCCTCCAGTTCCATTAAAAGTTTTTGGCTTAGCGTTAGAGAACTCCTTGTAGGTACATTCTCTTCCTTGGCCATGACCAGTGCCATGATTTGGATGATTCGTGCTGCTTCCCGCCCCTCCATTTCCGTGGGAGTTTATTTGCGAGAGGGCTGCAGTTACTGCTGCTGTGATAGCAGCCTGAACCATGGCTGGATCATAAGCTGGTGGTGGTGGTGCCGTGCCCGGCCTGGGCCTTAGGTTTGGACGAGGAGGCATCTTGCTGCCAAAAGAAAAATATGGAAAAATCTATAAGTTTTGGCAGTTCAAAGTTGAATGATATTGAATTAACTTTTAATAGTTCTAAGAAGTTGAGTTTGACTGACACAATGTTTTGAGCTTGAAAGTAAAGTTTGAATAGATGCACCAATGAATCGAACGATTTGCGCATGATTAACCACAGTAAGAAAAGCGGTATACCCTTATATATATTAAACATATACTTGTGTTACAGCGGGGTCAAGACAAAATTTCTTGGCCTTTCTAAAGGCCTCCGATTACGGAACAATTTTAAAGAAAATAATACTTTTATCCGAAGTCCTAGTTTATAACAAAATTTGAGAGTTGGGCAAGTACTACTTGCGGTGCGCTTTGCGTTTGGAGCTCGACTCCGTGTCGGACTGCTTCGACTCCATGAGGCGTCTATCAAACGCAGCTTGTTGTTCTCTTAGTTCTGCGAAGGCCGCGTTTGCTTGTGCTTGGAACGCTTCGGCGCGAATGTGGATGTCGTTCTGCATCAACTCTAGGTGGTTGATATCGGCCGTGTGGATTTGCACATCCAAATTGATCTCTCGGATTCGGTTGGCTTGCACTCCGGATTGATAGCAGTGGTTGGCGAGTTTGCCAACCATGACCGGAAGTGCGCGATCGGCTGATCCCCCACCTCTCACATCATAGAAGTCTCGTCACATGCCGTAAGGAGGGCGTAAGCTTTGTTGTTGGCTCCAATGATGGAGGTGACTTCCCCACACTGGAGTGGGTCCTTGTAAATTCCTCACGTGGACGGGAGATTGGGGGACTGGTGGATTTATAATTTCTGGCTCCGAATCCGTGCCAGAGTCATCCCCTGCCTCCAAATCTATAGGCTCTTCGTCTTCTTCAGAATCTGCTTCGATCCACCCACCATTACCTTGGTTGGGGTAGTAGGGGTCATTGGGGTGATGCAATCCTGCCATTTAGACTGTACGAGAATAGAGTTAAAAGTTTACTATAAGCTAGAGCACATGAAACTTACCCTTGAGTTTAATGGTTGACGGCACTCGAATACACCCTCAATATTCTTTAGCGATATGTTTTTGGTAAGTTTAAAATTTGTTGTCCATTACAGACACTCCTTGGCATATGTTTAGTCGGCTCTTGGACAAATATAGTTGATCAGGCTATATCCTTCCCAGTTCCGATTACATGTCCCAAGGCATACCTGCAGTGCACAACTGATATGTAATACTTCAATGTTGTTTTAATTATGATACTGACCATGTTATTGATATGAAATGAATGCATGCCTACTTTACAAAAACTAAATAAAATTTAATTTTTAAAAGTATGACTCTTACTCAGAGTGTTTTTGCCCAGTTGAGTTTATAGTTGTATACCAAAAAGAAATGGTTTTGATATACTTAATTCCCAATAAACAATACTCTGATACCAATCTGTCACACCCCCACACCAGAACGGCGGAAACGTTCGGGGGCGGAGGACGTCATATTCAGTATCATAACAATTCATAGAAAGGAAAGTACACACCACCATATATAGTAAGTTTGCAAGATGTTTACATAGTTGTATTCATTACATGTTCAAAAGATAAATACATAAACATCATTCAAAAGAAGTAATTAACGCCAGCGCGTTAATCCCAAAAGTTGATTCCCAGCCTGCTTAGCGATTCCCTGAGAATACAAGTTATTTCAAAGAAAAAGTGTCAACAATTAAGTTGGTGAGTCCATAAGTAGTTTTAGAAAAATTTGATGCCATTCCAAAATGGGTGTATGTTTTCCAGAAAACGTAGCATTTCAAATGTAAAGAGTTGTGATTTGTTGTGTTGAAAATGAATGTATTAGATCCAGAAAATCCCATATTTTCCCTAATGGTTGAGATACGAGTTGTTGTGTTTTCCAAGAAAAACCCTTATTTTCTTATAAAAGTATGAAATGCATATGAATGTTCGTGTTATGAGTTGTGAATAATTGCACCAGGAAAATCCCTTATTTTCCTATTAGTTATGGCAGTCTCTAAGACCGAAAATCGTAAGAAACCGACGTTCTCAAAAGTTGTGTCATGGTTTTATATATAATAAAACTATGCTAAGATCACATTTGTTAGATGAAACATAGTTTTAATAACTACTCGTTCGTAAAAGCATAATATCATAATAATTGTATATCCAATGAGTTTTATAACCATACTAAACATAATATGCCTGTAACGACGTTCTTCAGGCGTCGCAGTGCTATGACAACTGTCACCCCAAAAGACGGACTGTAGCTAACAGTCAGGGCGCGGGATCATGACTTCCCGTATAGATCTATACACATTTGACACGTTCTCCATATGGGAGATTCTGGTTATAGACAGGACTTGCTGCATTACTTTCTAATAAAGAAAAGTAACGTTTGAAGATGTACACGGCTCATGGATTCTCAATTAAGTTGATACTAAAGTGATAGTTTTGTATGCAAAGTTTATCCTTTTTCACAATGTTTGATAAAGCACAAATCATAAGTTTTTAGAATGTATAAAATGATTTAACACTGAAAGACCATTATATACTTCGTATAAGTCTAATGCACACAAGTTATGACAAGAGTTTTCCATAATAGTAATGAGTTCCAAGTGGTTTATTTGATAACACAAGTGAAGTAAAACTTTTATAAAATACACGATAATAACCGTATGTTTACTTGTATTCCCCCCCCCCCCCCTAAAAGAGTATAAAAGCATTTAAAAATGTATTTAAAGTGTGTTTGAAAGGGGTATGAACTCACTTGATAGCTTGAAGATAGCAAGATGGAAAACCGGGCAGAGTTTCGTCTCGGGAAATGGATTTTCCTCGGAAATCTCGGGATTCCCCGGGAGAAAAATCGACCTTCGGGACTTGCACGAAATGACCAGGGCTTCGGGGTAGTACGAGCATGGAAAACGACAAAAAACGCAAGAAAAATGAGAGAGAATGAGCCCTTTTCTCGGGAGCCCTCGCATCCCTTTTATAGGGGGGCTGATCAGCTTGCGTACGCGGGGCGTACTCCCGTACGCGGCGCGTACGGGACGTCATCGCTGACCGCTTCCTCGGCTGCAGCGTCTCGGACGGGACGGGAGAGGGGTAGCTCGCATAGGGGCGACGTGGACGATCCGAGGCCGTGGCCTCCGCGTACGCGGGGCGTACGAGGGTACGCGGCGCGTACTGTAGCCCTAGGCTGACTCCTCTTCAGATAATACCGAATTTTGAATAAAAATTATATATAAATTATTTATCAAACTTCAAAAATTCATATCTCCTTCATACGAACTCCGTGTTTGACGTTCTTTATATCCCCACGAAGGTGAGACTACGATCTACAACTTTCATTTAGATTCCGTTGGCAAATTCCGAAATTATTTTTATTATTTATTTATTAAAGTGACATGTTTAAGGAATTTCTTTAAAAATTCATAACTTATTCATATGATGTCCGATTTGAGTGTTCTTTTTATGCATGTTTGTAGTTCAACGATATCTATGACTTTCATTTAGACACCTAAGGTCAGAAAGTGTTTTATTGAAACTTTGCGTTTTTACGCAACTTCGTATTGCTGGTTTTTGTCGGAAAACTTATAATGAGCATAACTTCTTCGTTATAACTCGGATTTTTGTGTTATTTATATGTTTGGAAACCTTAAGACGATAACTACCACATAGTTTACTCCAAATAGAGTTTTTGAATACTTCATTTTTTTTATGATATTCTATTTCCTTTCTCAAGGAGGTTACATGACTCGATCTTTACTGACTTGAAATAACGGGTTGTTACACACACACAATTCACTCACTTTTCTCTCAAGGAAACTCTCTCATAATTCACCCATATTTCAAGATCTAAGAAGGAATCAAGGGAATTTTCACACAAAAATCAACATCTAAGGTAAGAAATCTCTTAGATCCTTAAGCTAGCTACTTCATTTCATCCAAAAATCACCTCTTAATTCATTCAAACTCATGATCTAGCACCTAATAAGCATTCAAGTTCGAAATCATCCAAGGAAGGTTGCTAGGGCCGAAAATCACCTCATTTTCTTCCATCTTTTCTCCAAAACCGAAACCACACCCAAAGGTGAGCTTCATACCCCCTATTTTTCAGTTTTATAAGTTTTGTGGGGGGGGGGAATACAAGCAAATGTGTAGATCTATGAGTATATGTATGCTTTGTACGATTTCTATGCTTATTTACATGTTTATATGTGATTATGGTGTTGAAACTAGTCAAAAGACCTTAAAAATCGAGATTTGCATTAGATGTAGGAAACAACTATTAAACATATTACTACACACAAATCATTTCTAGAAAAATAACCAAGTTGGTTAAAATGAACTCAGTGGGCTAAAAATCCCATTTTTGGACTCAAAATGTTAAAAATATAAAGCTAAAGGGCCCAAAATGACAAAATACAAATTCTGATGGATGAAATGAGTCAAAACAGTTTTAATAAAGTATTTTTCTGGAAATATTCTCTTTGGAGGATTAAATGTGAAATTTTTAAGCATAATGGGCCAAAAATGAATTTTTCGGAACAATTAAGCTCAATATGCGAGATTTCCAAATTTGAGGGGCTGAAACTGTGATTTTCTTTAAAACAGGGGACTACTAGTGCTCCAAATCCATTTCATATTTAAAAGGGGCCAAAAATGCAAAAAATTTCTATTTTGGGCCAAAACTGTAAAAACTGCGAAATTAAGGGTTCTAGCCGAGAAAATTTTCATTTGGTGGACTAAAACTGTTCTTCAAATAACTTGGGGCTGAAAAATAACTTTTCTACAAGTTTTGATAATAAACTGTCAAGAAAAATAGTTTGAGGACTAAAATAGAAATTATTTTATATAAAGGGTTAAATGTGTAAATTATTCAAAAGAAAAGGGTTGCTATAAAGAAATATCCTAAAGTTTTAAATAATAAATCCGTCACGATGAAATACTAGCATCTCGACTATCGGCAAATTATAATACACCTTCAACACCAAAAATCGTTATCAGACGAATTGATTCGGTCTCGAATCAATAATGAATCTGAAATTACTAACACGACGAAACGTCAATACACACGCGGAAAATTCGGGAAGTCAATACACACGTGAGAACACACCAGACGTCAATACACCGTCTTTGGGCCTAAAAGTTTCAAATCATGTTTGTTGGGCCTAGCTAGCCCAATGGCATTATCTTTAGGCCCGAAGGAAACTCGCTTACATGTAGTTGGGTTTTACATGACCTAATTTCGTGTAAAAGGACGTTTACGGGCTTTGTGTTGTTGGGCCCCAAGGGCCTTCTGGTGCTGCTAGTAAAGTCGAGAATTCACCAAATGTGGGTCGGGCTAAGGGCCCTTTGCATTCACGATAGCCTTGAACGACTTACGGAAAATATCGGGGCTTCGCACCCTCTTTTCCTCCTCGGTCGTGGGGCTACATGAAGTTCGGGTGTTTTGATTAAGTGAATAGTGCGAGCGACGCCAAAGGGATCGTTTGTATGGTTGTAAACTAGTCATTGTCATTCATGTGTGTTTATAACAATTCACAATCCATAATTAATCCAACGTCACCGGGACTCAACGAATACACATGTCATAACGAAATAACATGATACAAATTTTTTTGATGCAAAGTATTAGGAAAATATCGAGTTTTCCTAGAGATTTCAATTAATAAACCTACGAGTTACATACCGAGTTTTACAAATCGCTCTTTTACATTTATAGAAACAAACAAGCATACTTACGGATCTTCACACTTTTTATACTAAGTTCTTTTCAGAAAATATCGGATTTTCTGGTGATTTTCAAAACAATACAAACCACTATATTTCAAACATTACTTATGAACTCACCAACATTTCATATGTTGATGTTTTTCAAAATACTTGTATTCTCAGGTAACAGGTAAATCGAAGGGAAAAATGTACCGAGTGATGTTTTGTTGTTTGTCTATTCAGTATCGAACAATTTACTTTTTGGGAATGTAATGTTATGAAACAATGTATTATATGTAAACACTACCAGTTGTACTATTCCAATGCTTGGTATTGTATGATGTTATGTTTCATGTATATTCATTGTGATGGTATTCAATTGAGTCACAATAGCCCTTGGACGTTTCCGCCGTCTGGTTCGGGGGTGTGACAGGTTGGTATCAGAGCTCTGTTTATAATGAACTAGCATATCTAACCATACATTGATATGCAACTATAAACCAAAATAGGGACTAACATAACTCTGAAAAAAAACAAGTAAAATACAACAATAAAACACCTTTGCTTGCATTAGGGATAAGGAACATAACGCCGAACCAAACAAAATAATGCTAGTATCTCGGTTAATTCAGGACTGTTCTTAGTGTTACCAAGGAGTGGATGTAGCCTGATCAACTACATTCTCTCCAAAGTATAACTAACAAACGTTCTGATGAGATCGGGATAGCTAGGGAATCTAAAACTATACCCCTTTGACACCAAAAAGAGGACGCCTGCTTAGTCTGTACAATAGTTGTAGCATCCTAGGGATAATATTAGTGAACTTTTGCATATTTTTGTTATGATATTACCAATTGCTATGCATTGCGAATCTATGATTGTATGCTGAGTTGTAGAAGTACTTAAACTCATACCATGCACCTAGTCAGTAGGATCACAACCTCACAGAACCCCCAAACACTCAACATCTTTATGTTTCATGACAAAAAGATGCCTCGCCGACCTATTCGCGGAAACCCTGGACCAACCCCACCCGAAGTTGACTCCACTGCATTCCAGGCGGCCGTGTCTGTTGCGGTCACCGCAGCTATGGCACAACTTCACCAACGGAATAACGGAGGAGGCAACGGGCAAGGGGCTGGGAGTTCGAACAACGGGATGAATCAAGGACCCACCAAAACATGTACCTACAAGGACTTTACAAATGCCAAACCACGAACTTTTAACGGCACTGGAGGAGTGATCACTCTGAAGCGATGGATCGAGAAGGTGGAATCGGTATTCCTGATATGCGATTGCCCTGAGCAGATGAAAGTGAAGTTCGCGGCATGCACTTTTGTCGATCAAGCGCTCACCTGTGGAACGGACATGTGGAAGCCATGACACTCCCAGTAGCCAACTCCAAGCCGTGGGCAGATATGAAAGAAATGTTGATGGCTGAATACTGCCCACGAGGTAAGATTCAGAAAATGGAGCAAGAGTTGTGGAACCTCACTGTGCAGAATGCGAATATCGATGCCTACATGTCGAGATTTAGTGAACTGTCTCTGTTGTGCCTGGGTATGATCACCTCGGAAGGAAAGAAGATTGAGCGATTCATCTGGGGACTAACATCACCAATCCAAGGAAATGTGATAGCTGCAAACCCCGAAACATTTGACAGTGCTAAAAGATTGGCAAAGAAGTTGTATGACCATAACAACAAGAAGGGTGAGAAGCTAGCGGAGGCTGAAGGAAAGAAGGAAGGTGATGGCAAGAAGGGGAAGAACAATAAGAAGAAGGGGCATTAGGGCCCCGAGACCTCTAAAAAGCAGCAGACAGTGGCAGTTAATGTTGTCACCGCACCGGTTCCAGCCACACCACATGCTCCAGCCTCAGTTGCTTCAAATGCTTCCAGACCTTATTCCGGTAATCTTCCCAAGTGCAACAACTGCGGTTTCCATCACAAGGGAGAATGCAAGGAGTTGCGGTGCACCAGTTGTAACTGAAGGGGACACACGGCAAAGTACTGCAGGACCTACCCTCCCCAGAACCAACAACAGGGAAACAACAACAACAACAACAATCGCAACAACAACAACATCATCACCGGTGGCAGCAATGCACGGCCTAGCCACACCTGCTATGGATGTGGGAGGACTGGGCATTTCTGCCGAGACTGCCCTAACAACAACAATTCAGGAAACGGAGGAACAGGAAGGATGCTGACCATGGGTCAAGGAGAGGTGATTTAGGACCCCGTTGTTGTTACCGGTACATTTCCCCTAAACCACACTTATGCATGCATCCTATTTGACACCGGAGCGGAGCGAAGTTTCGTAAGCAATAAGTTTAAACATTTATTAAAACAATAGCCCCAGAAGCTAAATGAAACCTTTACGGTGGAAATGGAGAATGGGAAAACCGAAACCACCGGGGAAATCTACATCGGATGTACCCTAACCCTTAATCAACACGTCTTTCGAATAGACTTAATGCTGGTATCAATTAGGAGTTTCGATGTGATCATCGGCATGGACTGGTTAAGCCCCCACCATGCTGAAATTATGTGTCACAAGAAGGCCGTTCGCCTTCGCCTTCCCAATCACGAAACCCTAGTAATTTACGGTGACAAACCTAGCATGAACTTTCGCCTCATCTCGTGCATCAAGGCACAAAAACATCTACGAAAGAACAATTTGGTGTTCCTGGCTCACATAGTAGATAAAAGGAAGGAAGAGGTTAACGTTCAAGACATTCCCATAGCATGTGAGTTCCCAGACGTATTTCCAGAAGATCTTCTAGGAGTACCCCCGGAGAGACAAGTGGAGTTCCGAATTGACCTCGTTCCAGGAGCAACTCCTCTCGCTAAATCACCCTATCGGCTAGCTCCTGCTGAAATGCAGGAATTGTCCATCCAACTCAGTGAACTCTTGGACAAGGGATTCATCCGCCCTAGTTACTCGCCATGGGGAGCTCCAGTTCTCTTTGTCAAAAAGAAGGACGGATCCTTTAGAATGTGCATCGATTACAGAGAGTTAAATAAACTCACTGTTAAAAATCGCTACCCACTCCCACGAATCGATGATCTATTTGACCAGCTCCAAGGAGCTAGTTATTTTTCCAAAATAGATCTACGGTCCGGATACCACCAACTCAAAGTTCGGGAAGAGGATATTCCAAAAACCGCTTTTCGAACTCGCTACGGACATTATGAATTTGTAGTAATGCCCTTCGGTCTAACAAATGCCCCTGCTGCATTTATGGATCTGATGAACCAAATCTGTCGACCATTCCTAGACAACTTTGTCATTGTCTTCATTGATGACATTCTCGTTTATTCCCGAAGCGAAGAAGAGCATGGCCAACATCTCCGAAAAATCCTAGAAAATCTGCGATTGGAGAAGCTATACACAAAACTCTCCAAGTGTGAGTTCTGGCTCCGGAGTGTGAACTTCCTAGGTCATGTAGTTAGCCAAGATGGAATTCATGTGGATCCCTCTAAGGTCAAAGCTGTTGAAGGATGGGCAATCCTGACAACACCCACGGAAATCCGTCAATTCTTGGGTCTAGCAGGCTACTATAGGAGATTCATTCAAAACTTCTCTAAGATCGCCAAACCACTTACCTCGCTTACACAAAAGGGCGTACCATTCAAATGGACGGACAAACAAGAAGTCGCATTCCGAACCCTGAAACAAGCTCTCTGTAGTGCTCCGGTACTGTCACTATCGGAGGAAACGGAAGATTTCGTGGTCTACTGTGACGCGTCAAATCAGGGCTTAGGTTGCGTTCTCATGCAGCGTGGACGGGTGATAGCCTACGCATCCCGCCAACTAAAGACTCACGAAGTAAACTATATGACCCATGACCTAGAATTGGGAGCCGTAGTCTTTGCCCGAAAGATTTGGAGGCATTACCTTTACTGTACGAAGTGCGCCATCTTCACGGACCACAAGAGTCTCCAACACATCTTGAACCAGAAGGAGCTGAACATGAGGCAACGAAGATGGGTTGAATTACTAAACGATTATGAGTGTGAGATCAAGTACCACCCAGGCAAGGCCAACGTGGTAGCTGACGCATTAAGTCGGAAGGAGTACTCTAATCGTCGTACGAAAACTCTCTCAATAACCATTCAATCTCACTTAGCCAATCAAATTGCAGTAGCCCAGTCAGAGGCCATGAAGAGGGAAAATAGAGCAAGCGAAGCATTGCGCGGAATGGAGAAGAACCTAGAGGTAAAGGAGAATGGAGTATACTATTTCATTAACCGTATTTGGGTCCCTAAACTCGGAGGATTTAGGGAGGTTGTTATGAAGGAAGCCCACAAGACGCGATACTCCATTCATCCCGGTTCAGACAAGATGTATTTGGATATTAAACAACACTATTGGTGGCCTAACATGAAGGCGGAAATTGCTACCTATGTTAGTAAGTGCCTTACGTGTGCCAAGGTAAAGGTGGAGTACCAGAAACCCTCAGGATTATTACGACAACCATCCCTGAGTGGAAATGGGAGGGGATTTCTATGTATTTCGTGACCAAGCTACCCAAGACGTCGGATGGACTGGACACCATATGGGTAATAGTCGACCGACTGACGAAATCTACCCATTTCCTACCCATAAAGGAATCCTACAAGATGGAAAGATTGACACGTTTGTACATTCGAGAGATCGTAAGACTCCACGGAGTACCAGCGTCTATTATCTCGGATAGGGACAGTAGATTCACTTCATGTTTTTGGCAATCTCTCCAGAAGGCATTGGGAACTCATCTCGACATGAGCACCGCTTATCATCCACAAACGGATGGTCAAAGTGAGCGAACCATTCAAACGCTCAAAGACATGCTCCGCGCATGTGTGATAGACTATGGGAAGTCTTGGGATACCCACTTACCCTTAGTAGAATTCTCATATAACAACAGTTACGATTCCAGCATCAAGGTCGCTCCTTTCGAAGCGCTATACGGGCGTAAGTGTAGATCACCGTTATGCTGGGCTGAGGTGGGTGATACCCAACTAGCAACATCACATACATCGGACAAAACACTAACGGGACTGGAGATCAATCATGAAACCACGGAAAAGATCGTTCAAATCAGAGCTCGATTACAAGCATCGCGCGACCGACAAAAGAGCTACGCCGATAAACGGCGAAAGCCCTTAGAATTTCAGGTCGGGGATCGAGTACTGTTGAAAGTCTCACCCTGGAAAGGAGTTATTCGTTTCGGAAAACGGGGAAAGCTGAACCCACGATACATTGGACCTTTCGAGATCGTCGCCCGAATAGGTCCAGTGGCATATAAACTATAGCTACCCGCAGAGCTAAACAGCGTACACCACGTGTTCCATGTCTCTAATCTAAATAAGTGTCTATCGGATGAAACACTCGTCATTCCCCTTGACGAGATCCAAATTAACGAGAATCTACTATTCGTTGAAGAACTAGTTGAAATCATGGACAGGGAGGTGAATCGTACAAAGCAAAGTCGCATCCCAATCGTGAAAGTGCGGTGGAACGCGAAGCGTGGGCCAGAATTCACGTGGGAATGCGAAGATCAAATTAAGCAAAAGTACCCTCACCTATTTTAGCATTCTCAAATCTAGCTTTCAAACAGAATTTCGAGACGAAATTCCCTCTAACGGGGGGATGATGTCACAACTAGAAATTTTGTGTCTTGTAATCACTATACTCAAGTAAGATGTTGAATCAAAAACTTAAGAGCATGTATGATGCTTACTCAATGACAACAAAATTTCAATCCAATACACCATACAAGTACTACAAATAGTCAACAAGCAGTTGGAAACCCTAGAAGTTCTTGTTTAGGTCCATTTTGGACTAGGACTTCCTCATTGGACTCAGTGGACCAATAAGGTTCGAATTTGACTATCATGGGCTTAGAACCTTTAAATGGGCTCTAATTGGACCCAATTCCATTTAACTCAATATTTTGGGCCATATTGGGCCTAGAATGAGATAGATTAACTTTATGAACCATTTGGACCATAATTAACCTAATCTAACCTAAAGGGTAATAAAAATCATATTTATATTTTTAAGCCAAAAATCATCCACCCTAGCTATAACATGGGCTTAAGGGCATCAAGCCCAAAAATCTCCTCACACCCTCCCCATTCTCGGCCCAAGCCCAAAAGAAGAGGGGGTTGACTTTGTGAGTGACACCTCACAATTATCCAAGGGACTTCCATGCAAGGGGACTCATACTTCCATGCACCATCCTTTCATACTTCTCTCTTCTCTTCTTCCTTCTTGATTCTCGGCCGATTCCAACACACACACACACACAATTCACTCACTTTTCTCTCAAGGAAACTCTCTCATAATTCACCCATATTTCGAGATCTAAGAAGGAATCAAGGGAATTTTTACACAAAAATCATCATCTAAGGTAAGAAATCTCTTAGATCCTTAAGCTAGCTTCTTCATTTCATCCAAAAATCACCTCTTAATTTATTCAAACTCATGATCTAACACCTAAGAAGCATTCAAGTTCGAAATCATCCAAGGAAGGTTGCTAGGGCCGAAAATCACCTCATTTTCTTCCATCTTTTCTCCAAAACCGAAACCACACCCAAAGGTGAGCTTCATACCCCCTGTTTTTCAGTTTTATAAGATTTGTGGGGGGGGAATACAAGCAAATGTGTAGATCTATGAGTATATGTATGCTTTGTATGATTTCTATGCTTATTTACATGTTTATATGTGATTATGGTGTTGAAACTAGTCAAAAGACCTTAAAAATCGAGATTTGCATTAGGATGTAGGAAACAAGTGTTAAACATATTACTACACACAAATCATTTCTAGAAAAATAACCAAGTTGGTTAAAATGAACTCATTGGGCTAAAAATCCCATTTTTGGACTCAAAATGTTAAAAATATAAAGTTAAAGGGCCCAAAATGACAAAATACAAATTCTGATGGATGAAATGAGTCAAAACAGTTTTAATAAAGTATTTTTCTGGAAATATTCTCTTTGGAGGATTAAATGTGAAATTTTTAAGCATAATGGGCCAAAAATGAATTTTTCGGACCAATAAAGCTCAATATGTGAGATTTCCAAATTTGAGGGGCTGAAACTGTGATTTTCTGTAAAATAGGGGACTACTAGTGCTCCAAATCCATTTCATATTTAAAAGGGGCCAAAAATGCAAAAATTTTCTATTTTGGGCCAAAACTGTAAAAACTGGGAAATTGAGGGTTCTAACCGAGAAAAATTTCATTTGGTGGACTAAAACTGTTCTTCAAATAACTTGGGGCTGAAAAATAACTTTTCTACAAGTTTTGATACTAAAGTGTCAAGAAAAATAGTTTGAGGACTAAAATAGAAATTATTTTATATAAAGGGTTAACTGTGTAAATTATTCAACAGAAAAGGGGCTGCTATAAAGAAATATCCTAAAGTTTTAAATAATAAATCCGTCATGAAGAAATACTAGCATCTCGACTATCGGCAAATTATAATACATCTTCAACACCAAAGATCATTATCAAACGAATTGATTCGGTCTCGAATCAATAATGAATCCGAAATTACTAACACGACGAAACTTCAATACACACGCGGAAAATTCGGGAAGTCAATACACACGTGAGAACACACCTGACGTCGATACACCGTCTTTGGGCCCAAAAGTTTCAAATCATGTTTGTTGGGCCTAGCTAGCCCAATGGCATGATCTTTAGGCCCGAAGGAAACTCGCTTACATGTAGTTGGGTTTTACATGACCTAATTTTGTGTAAAAGGACTTTTATGGGCTTTGGGATGTTGGACCCCAAGGGCCTTCTGGTGCTGCTATTAATGTCGAGAATTCACCAAATGCGGGTCGGGCTAAGGGCCCTTTGCATTCACGATAGCCTTGAACGACTTACGGAAAATATCGGGGCTTCCCACCCTCTTTTCCTCCTCAGTTGTGGGGCTACATGAAGTCCGGGTGTTTGGATTAAGTGAATGGTGCGAGCGACGCCTAAGGGAACGTTTGTATGGTTGTAAACTAGTCATTTTCATTAATGGGTGTTTATAACAATTCACAATCCATATTTAATCCAACGTCACCGGGACTCAACGAATACACCTGTCGTAACGAAATAACATGATACAAATTTTTTTGATGCAAAGTATTAGGAAAACATCGGGTTTTCCTAGGGTTTTCAATTAATACACCTACGAGTTACATACTGAGTTTTACAAATCGCTCTTTTACATTTATAGAAAGAAACAAGCATACTTACGGATCTTCACACTTTTTATACTAAGTCCTTATCAGAAAATATCGGATTTTCTGGGGATTTTCAAAACAATACAAACCACTATATTTCAAACATTACTTATGAACTCACCAACATTTCATATGTTGACGTTTTTCAAAATACTTGTATTCTCAGGTAACAGGTAAATCGAAGGGAAAAATGTACCAGTGATGTTTTGTTGTTTGTCTATTCAGTATCGAACAATTTACTTTTTGGGAATGTAATGTTATGAAACAATGTATTATATGTAAACACTACCAGTTGTACTATTCCAATGCTTGGTATTGTATGATGTTATGTTTCATGTATATTCATTGTGATGGTATTCAATTGAGTCACAATAGTCCTCGGACGTTTCCGCCATCTAGTTCGGGGGTGTGACATCTCTAGACATGATTTTCAGCCAAATTTACACAAAAATCGAATTAGAATCAGATCTATGAGCAACAAACATATTTTAAATTGAAAAAAAAGATTTGAACAATAATCTAACATCATAATGCAAACAAAATTTTCAAAATGCGAAATCAATAGAAGATTCTTAGTAAAAATCTAAGAAAAAGAAGAACTTCGAGAAAATTAGGGATTTGAAAATAGTTTACATAAATCATGATTTGATATGACTTGTTAGAATAATAGGAACGAATAGATTCTAATCAAACAATGCAATAGACGATAAGATCATAATAGATGAACACACGATAGTAAATAAGATCAATGTTATCATTATGGAGTAAAGAATAATTCTAAACAGTGACGAAAGAAGTAGACTCCAAAATATACTTTCTCTATCTAACTAACCCTCCCATATATATATATATATATATATATATATATATATATATATATATATATATATATATATATATATATATATATATATATATATATATATTGTTGAAATAAGTGTCCTTAATGTCAAACTTGTCGTTAATTCTTAAGAGGGTAAGTTGTATATATTTTATATTTGTGTTGGGTGTGTTGTGTATTTTTCATACAGGTTTCCGGGTTTGCACGCGGGTTTATGGATTGCTCCATGGAGCTATGTACCCGGCATATTTATTGTGTTTTGTTTGTGTATTTGTATGTAAGTCGATAGATATCATCTAATTCAGATTCTCTCTTCTCTCTCAAGTTAGGGTTTCAGTTTAGAATTCATGTGTAAATCTAGAAGATACTCTTTCATAGAGTTTTCTAAGATTCATGTAAACATTCGAGTGTGAGTGTATTTGTAGAGAGGTTTCTGATGTAAGTAAATGTTTGATCGAACTGGTTTATGGTGAATAAACTGTTCCAGTTGGGAATTGTTGGTGTTCTTTACTTTCTTTACATGGTATCAGAGCGATAGGCTTCGTGTTATTCATTTTGGTGTTCATCGGTGGTTGTTTCTCCCAGAACGTCATCGTTAAAGGTTGTTTCTAACCTTTTCTCATTTTCTATAGTTTTTGTTGTTTGATCTGACGTTTTCTTTCATATAAAATCTTTAGATCGGTGTTTTAGTGTAATGTTTCTTTAAAATCCTGGTACTGTGAGTTCTTTGTGGATCCTTGCAGGTTCATTTACTGGTCACTTGGTGTTGAACATCTGTGTAGCTTCAGTCGATTAATCTATCTGTCTGAAATAACTCCTTAGGGGTCGGATTTCACCACCGATAAACCCTAAGTAGGGAACGGACAAATAGAGTCGATTTTTTAAGAGTTCGTCACTATAGCACTATGAGGGATTTCTTGTTCTCTTCTTGTATTCTTTTCATATTATGTTTGAGAGATTCTGGATGTCTTGAGTACTCCAGTTATTGCTGTTTTTCTTTGTATGCTTCTATATGTGGCTGTTTTTCATGATTTTCTTGAATTGGTATTGATTGTCTTGGGCCCCGACAAACGTGGTGACCATTTGGACTTTAAGTCAATACTCGAATATGTTTTTGTTTCATTTCTCCTTCTTGATAGTTGGTTCCTGTTGTGTGTTTTGTGATTAATCAGTTGTTATGGCTGGTTCTACTGATCCTCCTAGTGGAAGTGGAAAGGATGATCAAATTAATTTTGATGATCCTCTATTTGTCCATCCTTCTGATAATGCTGCTGCAACAATTATTACAATAAAACTAACTGGTAATGAGAATTTTAGACTGTGGAGAAGTTCTATGTCTAGAGCCCTTAAGGCTAGAAATAAACTCGGTTTTGTTGATGGAACTTGTAAGAAATCTGATGTTGATGCATCTAAATGAACTAAATGGGATAGGGCCAATGCGATTGTTTGTTCTTGGCTCTTGTCGTCTATTTCTGATTCCATTTATCAGAGTCAAGCCTATTTTGATGTAGCTGAGGATATTTTGAATAGTCTTTTTGAAACTTATAACAAGTCAGATAGGTCTGTTGTTTTTAATATTCATCAACAAATAAATACTTTTAAACAAAATGGAATTTCTCTTTCAGACTACTTTAATAGACTTGACACTCTTTGAAAAGAATTTGATGGTCTTACTAGTCTCACTGAGTGTACATGTGAAGCTGCTGTGAAACAAAAGGACCACTCTAATCTCATGAAACTTATGCAGTTTCTTAGTGGTCTTGATGATTCATATAGTCAGGTCAAGAGTCATATTTTACTTATGGAACCATTACCTTCTGTAAAATCTGCTTTTCCTATATTGTCTAGAGAAGAGTCTCTCCAAAGAAATGGTTCTTTAGGTTCTCTTCAGTCATCTCAGGCTTTATCTAAGTCTCAGTCTACTGCTTTCAATAGTAGATTTAACAATAGATTTAACTCCAACAGTTCTAATAAAAATAAGAGTCAAATTGTTCAATGCAAGAATTGTGGTATTAAAGGTCATTCAATTGATAAATGTTACAAAATAATAGGATATCCAAAAGATTTTAAGCAGAAAAATGACTTTAATAATCAAAACTCTTTTTCTGTTAATTTTGCTACATCTTCTTCTGGGAGTTCTAGTGCTCCTAATTCTACTGATTATGTTGGAGATTCTAAGTTTCATCAACTTACCAAGGAGCAATACATCAAGTTTTTGCAACTTATAAATGATAAGCAAGGTAATGAGGAAGCATTTGCTAGTGCTAATATGGCAGGTACTTGCTTATTCCAAGCTTTTAATTCTTCTATTAATTCTCAAAATTGGATTGTAGATTCAGGGGCAAATCAACATATGATTGTTTCTGAATCTCTTCTTCATGACACTGTGGATGTGTCACAATTGAATCTTCTTGTCAGTCATCCTAATGGTACTTCTGCTAAAATAGAAAAGATTGGTAACATGAATATGTCTAACTCCTTAACTTTGTTTGATGTTTTTGCTATTCGAGACTTCAATGTAAACTTGTTGTCTATTCATAAAGTTTGTAAGGATAGTAATTATAAAGTCATTTTTAATGAACATGGTTGTAAAATTCAGGGTTTACAATCAAAGGAGATGGTGGGGAATGGTAGTGAGTCTGGAGGTCTGTATTACATGAATAGTGAACCTTCAGGTAATTCTTTTAGGGTTAATAATTCCTCATCTTTTTGTTGTGTTTCTAAACTTACTTGGCATAACAGGCTTGGTCATCTTTCTGATCAAGCTTTGTTTTCCTTAAAACAAAAACTTAATTTTGAAAATGATATTCTTCCTCCTTGTGATGTGTGTCATAAAGCAAAACAAACTAGAGAATCTTTTCCTGTTAGTCAACATGTATGTGGGGTCCTTATAGAGTGACCACTGTAGAAGGATGTCACACCCCAAAACCAAGAACGGCGGAAACGTTCTGGGGCGGAGGACGTCATGTAAGTATCACAACACAGTAAATGTAAATAAGCAAACAACATCATCCATTGCATTAAATATATAATTTTAATACAAGCGTGTTCTGTACATTATAGACACTAAAAATAACGTATATCAAAGTAATAAGATGAGTCTTGAATGCGCTCCATCTTCTCAAAAGCTAGCCTCGGTACTTGTCTACTGATGACCTGAGAATACAAGTTATTTTGGAAGAGTTTATCAGCATTAAGCTGGTGAGTTCATAAGTATTTTAGTGTCGGTATTTGTCATTCAAAAGTGTTTGAACATGTATCAAGTATAAGTTTGTAAAATGTATGTAAAAGTTTGCAATTGTTTGTAAAAGTTTGAATCTCTCAGAAAAACCTATATTTTCTATTAAAGTAGCCTTCTACCAAGGCTTAACTGTTTTGTATGCTCGTTTGATGTAAAAGTGTGTAATTTCCCAAATGTAACTATCATTTAACAGAATATAGTTTGTACATAAACGTTTAAGTGAGGTTATCACTAAAAATATGTTATGGGTAAATTATTGTAGTACTGTAGTCTTGTATTATAAGAACTACTGTTGTACTAACTACCTTAAACCGGATTTATATTAAGGCATTACGTGATAAATTGCACCATACTATCGACTAGTAACAAAGACAAATGAATGGTCGTAATAACGGAATGACGTTTGGCACCCGCAGACCTGCAGGTCCGGCTGTAGCTAGCAGCAAGGTGTAGGATTGTCAATCCAGTATAGATCTATACGCAAACTCACGCTCTCCCTTCAATAGAATTATGCCTACAACTCGAGCCATGACAGTTAAGTCATGCTCCGATTTAAATCACAATTGTCACAACTGGAAATTTTGTATCCTGTAATCCATACACTTAAGTCAATGTGAATCAAAAACTTAAGGACATGGTTGACACCTATGATTATGACTTCAAAAACTTCAATCAAATACATTATACAAGTACTACAAATAGTCATCAAACAATTGGAAACCCTAGAAGTTCTTGTTTAGGTACACCTTGGAGTAGAACTTCCTTATTGGATGCAAATGGACCAATAAGCTTCCAATTTGACTACCAAGGGCTTAGAACCCTAACTGGGCTCTAATTGGACCCACCCTAAATTATTTTGACATTTTGGGCCACATTGGGCCTAGAATGAAATAAATTAATGACTATGAACCATAATTAACCTAATTTGACCCTAACAAGTCATAAAAAAATCACCTTTATATTTATTTGGACCAAAAATCACTCAATTTAACCATGAAAATTGGGCTTAAGCATTTATGGCCCAAACATCCTCTTTTCCCCCACCATTCTCGGCCCAAGCCCAAACAAAAGGGAGGAGTTGACTTCTTGCATGACACATCATCTTTGTATGGAGGATATCTAAGCATTACCCTTCAAACATCCATGCATTCTCATTCTTCCATGCAAACATCACCTCAAGGTCTTTTCTTCTCTCCCTCCCTCTTCCTTCTTGATTCGGCCGAGAGTAACCCACACACACACACTTCACAAACTCTCTCCAAATTACTCAAGAAATCATCCTCCCACTCCATTCAAAAGTCTCGAAAATTTGGCTTGAAGCATAAGAATCATCCTAAAGAAATTCACCATCTAAGGTAAGTTAATGTTTAACTTATGATCTAACTCCCTCTACTTCATTAAAATCTCTTCTAAATTCATTCATTTTTGTGATCTTGCATCCTAGAGGTCGAAATCTTCACCAAAGGGTGCTAAGGCCAAAAATCACTTCATTTTCCTTCCATTTTCTTTGCAAAACCGAGCCCCCACACCCAAGGTGAGCTTCATACCCCCTAATTTCTGTTTTATGAGTTTTTTTTGGGGGGGGGGGGAATACAAGTGAAAGTGTAGATCTATATGTGTTTTGTATGCCTTGTATGATTTCCATGCTTACATGTATGCTTTTGTGTGCTATAATGTTGGATCTAGCCATAAAACCCCTCAAAACCGAGATATATCTTATGTTAAATGGTTTTAGCATCAAATATATTTCTACATACAAAGTGTTTCAAGAAAAATGGCTAAGTGATTTAGTAACAATTTTCCTTGGGCTAAAAACACAAATTTTGGGCCTAAAATGTGAAAAATACAAAATTAAGGGTCCAAATTGACATATCACGAATTCTGATGGATGAGGTGTGCCAAAACAGTTTCAATAAAACAATTTCTGGAAATTTACTCATTTAGAGGTTTAAAAACATCAATTTCAAGCTTAATGGGCTAAAAATGACATTTTCGGCCCAATGAGGCCCATTATGCGAATTTTTCTGTTTTGGAGGGCCAAAACTGTGATTTTCTGTAAAACAGTTGACCATAAGTGATCCAAGTCCTTTTCAAAGGTTTAAAATGCTTTTTAAATTTAAAAAGGACCAAAGTTGCAAAAATTTTACAATTTGGGCCAAAATTGTCAAAATTGCGAAAAGAAGGGTTATAACCGAGAAAACTGAAATTCCAGGGACTTAAGCTGTTTTCTATGAAAAATATGCTGAAAAATATTTATTTCAATAATTTTTGGTGTTAAAATGTCAAGAAAATTGATTTAAGGACCAAACCGGAAAGTATTTAAATAAAGGGTTGAAAAAGTAAATTTTACAAACAAGGAGGGGCTGAAAACAGAAAATTTTCAAGACTAACTCAATGCATGCAATTTGACCAAATAATGGTACCGCGACTACCGACGAAATACAATACACTACAATACCAAAATCATTGTAAAACGAATTGGTTCGGTCTCGAACCAATGAAAATCCGAAACTACTAACATGGCGACACTACGATACATACAAATAACGTTTGGGAATTCAACTTACATACGAGTGTGCACAGACGTCTACGCACCATCTTTGGGCCCCAAAAGTGTAAAATCTTGTTTGTTGGGCCTAGCTAGCCCAATGACTTGATCTTAAGGCCCGAAGACATTTTTTTTCTACGAAGTGTTGGGTTTCACCGACTTGGCACAACGTAGAGGGACTTTCAATGGCTTGTATACCACTGGTCCCCAAGGGTCCTTTGGTATTGCTAGTAAAGTCTACATATTTTTGCGAGGCGGGTCGGGGACCCCTCGTACACATTTTATCCCCAACCGGCTAATAGAGTCATCGAGGCCTTCGTGTCCTCTTTCTCTTCGGATGTGGGACGACACGTAGTCAGGGCGGCTGGATAACGTGATTAGTACGGACGACGCCTTCGGGATCGTTAGTATTGCTATAAACTGGGCGTTTGTGTAATGCGGGTTTATAGTAATTAATCATGCTCAAAAATAATCCAACGTCGCCTGGGAATGAGACTACTATTTTTGTAATGGTTTCAACGCAACTTAATGGAACTCAAAGGATTAGGAAAACATCGGGTTTTACTAGGTTTCTCAATACATATCGGATTCGAAATGCATACAATTTTAACGAACAATTTTTACAAGTATAGAAACAAACAAGCATACCTATGGATCTTCACATCTTTTTGACTATACTATTTTCAGAAAATATCGGATTTTCTGGTGATTTTTCAAACAATACGAAACATTGGATTTCAAAACACTACTTATGAACTCACCAACATTTCATATGTTGACGTTTTTCAAAATACTTGTATTCTCAGGGAACCAGTGAATCAAAGGAAATCATATTCAGTGATGGCTTGCAGTTTGTTTATGTACGAGTCGAACAATTTATTTTTGGGAATGTAATGTTTAAACAATGTATTTCATGTAAACGCTACTGGTTGTACTATATTAATGCATGGTGACGAATGTTGTTATGTTTCATATATATTCAATGTTATGGTATTCAATTGAGTGACAACAGCCCCCGGACGTTTCCGCCGCCTGGTTCGGGGGTGTGACAGGTTGGTATCAGAGCTTTATTTATAGTGAACTAGCATGTCGAGCCACACATTGATATGCAACTATAAACCAAAAGAGGGACTAACATAACTCTGAACAAAACAAGTAAATAAAACACACTTGCTTGCATTAGAAATAAGGACCTAACGCCGAATCAAACACAATAATGCTGGCATCTCGGTTAATTCGGGACTGTTCTTAGTGATACCAAGGAATGAATGTAGCCTGATCAACTACATTCCCTCCAAAGTAAAACTAACACACGTCTTGATGAGATCAGGACAGCTAGGGAACCTAAAACTATACCTTTATCACCAGAAAGAGAACGTTCACTTAGTCTGTACAATAGTCATAGCACCTAGGAATAATGTTAGCATATTTACGTACTCGTGCAGACAGCATGGCTAGTTTTCATCACCCTGGAGACCCCTACTTCCCTAATCAGGGAAACAACGGGTGGCTAGAGGAGGAGGAGCCTGAGGAAGAGCCTGAAGAGGAACCTGAAGAAGACCCCGAAGAGGAATCTGACGGGGAACCAGAGGTCGAAGTCGAGGGCGAGCCTGCCGACCCCGAAGAAGACGAAGAAAATTTTGAAGAAGAGCTCGATGACAGCGAAGGGGGTGATTCGGATGCAGAGTCTGAGGTCATCAACCCCCCTTACCCGATCAGGGTGCCTGCTTATCGTGTGAGACCCACTGGACCTACCCCTCCTTGGGGCATTGATCTTTGGAGATGGAGCAGACATCAGGGACAGCGACCCCCGTTTGGCATGTCACGTGAGTTCTTTGACTTAAGGGACGGAGGACCGGCCGACCGAGCCCTACCGGTCATGGTGAGACGATTACGGGACACCGGCGACCTTGCTCAGGGCACTGCTGATCAAGTACGCCAGTTGTGGACTAGGGTCGAGCGTGCGGAACATGAGACAACGAAGATGGGTGGAGTTGCTAAACGACTATGAATGCGAGATCAAGTACCATCCAGGCAAGGCCAACGTGGTAGCTGATGCATTAAGTCGGAAGGAGTACTCTAGTCGCCGTACGAGAACACACTCGATAACCATTCAATCTCATCTGGCCACTCAAATTGCATAAGTCCAGTCAGAGGCTATGAAAGCGGAAAATAGAATTAGCGAGGCATTGCGCGGGATGGAGAAGAACCTAGAAGCAAAAGAGAATGGAGTATACTACTTCATGAACCGTATTTGGGTCCCAAAAATCGGAGGATTTAGGGAGACCGTTATGAAGGAAGCCCACAAGACACGATACTCCATTCATCCCGGTTCGGACAAGATGTATTTGGACATTAAACAACACTATTGGTGGCCTAACATGAAGGCGGAAATCGCAACCTATGTTAGTAAGTGCCTTACGTGCGCCAAAGTAAAGGTGGAATACCAGAAACCTTCCGGATTGTTACAGCAACCGGCAATCCCTGAGTGGAAATGGGAGGGGATTTCTATGGATTTCGTGACCAAGCTGCCCAAGACGTCGGACGGACTGGACACTATATGGGTAATAATCGACCGACTTACGAAATCTGCCCATTTCCTGCCAATCAAAGAATCCTACAAGATGGAGAGACTGACGTGGTTGTACCTACGAGAAATCGTAAGACTCCATGAAGTGCCAAAATCTATCATCTCGGATAGGGACAGTAGGTTCACATCGCGCTTTTGGCAATCACTCCACAAGGCAATGGGAACTCATCTCGATATGAGTACCGCATATCACCCACAAACGGACGGTCAAAGTGAACGAACCATCCAAACGCTTGAAGACATGCTTCGTGCTTGTGTGATAGACTTTGGAAAGTCTTGGGATACCCACCTACCGTTGATCGAATTCTCATATAACAATAGTTACCATTCGAGCATCAAGGTGGCCCCTTTCGAAGCACTGTACGGGCGTAGATGTACATCGCCGTTATGTTGGGCGGAAGTAGGTGACACCCAACTAGCAAGAACGCATACGTCAGGCAGGGCACTAACAGGACCGGAGATCATTCGCGAAACCACAGAAAAGATCGTTTAGATCAGAGCTCGATTGCAAGCATCGCGTGACAGACAAAAGAGCTACGCCGATAAACGGCGAAAACCCTTAGAATTCCAGGTCGGTGATCGAGTACTGTTGAAAGTCTCACCCTGGAAAGGGGTTATACGTTTCGGTAAATGGGGAAAGTTGAACCCACGATACATTGGACCTTTCGAAATCGTCGCCCGTATAGGTCCAGTAGCATATAGACTACAACTACCCGCGGAGCTAAACGGTGTACACCCCGTGTTTCATATCTCTAATCTGAAAAAGTGCCTATCAGATGAAACCCTTGTCATTCCTCTTGACGAAATCAAAATCAATGAGAATCTCCTGTTCATCGAAGAACCAATCGAGATCATGGACAGGGAGGTGAAGCGTACTAAGCAAAGTCGCATCCCGATCGTGAAGGTGCGGTGGAACGCAAAGCGTGGGCCAGAATTCACGTGGGAACGCGAAGATCAAATGAAGCAAAAGTACCCTCACCTATTCTAGCATTCTCAAATCTAGCTTTCAAACAGAATTTCGGGACGAAATTCCCTCTAACGGGGGGATGATGTCACAACTGGAAATTTTGTGTCCTGTAATCCATACACTCAAGTCAATGTGAATCAAAAACTTAAGGACATGGTTGACACCTATGATTATGACTTCAAAAACTTCAATCAAATACATTATACAAGTACTACAAATAGTCATCAAACAATTGGAAACCCTAGAAGTTCTTGTTTAGGTACACCTTGGACTAGAACTTCCTTATTGGATCCAAATGGACCAATAAGCTTCCAATTTGACTACCAAGGGCTTAGAACCCTAATTGGGCTCTAATTGGACCCACCCTAAATTATTTCGACATTTTGGGCCACATTGGGCCTAGAATGAAATAAATTAATGACTATGAACCATAATTAACCTAATTTGACCCTAACAAGTCATAAAAAAATCACCTTTATATTTATTTGGACCAAAAATCACTCAATTTAACCATGAAAATTGGGCTTAAGCATTTATGGCCCAAACATCCTCTTTTCCCCCACCATTCTCGGCCCAAGCCCAAACAAAAGGGAGGAGTTGACTTCTTGCATGACACATCATCTTTGTATGGAGGATATCTAAGCATTACCCTTCAAACATCCATGCATTCTCATTCTTCCATGCAAACATCACCTCAAGGTCTTTTCTTCTCTCCCTCCCTCTTCCTTCTTGATTCGGCTGAGAGTAACCCACACACACACACTTCACAAACTCTCTCCAAATTACTCAAGAAATCATCCTCCCACTCCATTCAAAAGTCTCGAAAATTTGGCTTGAAGCATAAGAATCATCCTAAAGAAATTCACCATCTAAGGTAAGTTAATGTTTAACTTATGATCTAACTCCCTCTACTTCATTAAAATCTCTTCTAAATTCATTCATTTTTGTGATCTTGCATCCTAGAGGTCGAAATCTTCACCAAAGGGTGCTAAGGCCAAAAATCACTTCATTTTCCTTCCATTTTCTTTGCAAAACCGAGCCCCCACACCCAAGGTGAGCTTCATACCCCCTAATTTCTGTTTTATGAGTTTTTTTTTGGGGGGGGGGGGGGAATACAAGTGAAAGTGTAGATCTATATGTGTTTTGTATGCCTTGTATGATTTCCATGCTTACATGTATGCTTTTGTGTGCTATAATGTTGGATCTAGCCATAAAACCCCTCAAAACCGAGATATATCTTATGTTAAATGGTTTTAGCATCAAATATATTTCTACATACAAAGTGTTTCAAGAAAAATGGCTAAGTGATTTAGTAACAATTTTCCTTGGGCTAAAAACACAAATTTTGGGCCTAAAATGTGAAAAATACAAAATTAAGGGTCCAAATTGACATATCACGAATTCTGATGGATGAGGTGTGCCAAAACAGTTTCAATAAAACAATTTCTGGAAATTTACTCATTTAGAGGTTTAAAAACATCAATTTCAAGCTTAATGGGCTAAAAATGACATTTTCGGCCCAATGAGGCCCATTATGCGAATTTTTCTGTTTTGGAGGGCCAAAACTGTGATTTTCTGTAAAACAGTTGACCATAAGTGATCCAAGTCCTTTTCAAAGGTTTAAAATGCTTTTTAAATTTAAAAAGGACCAAAGTTGCAAAAATTTTACAATTTGGGCCAAAATTGTCAAAATTGCGAAAAGAAGGGTTATAACCGAGAAAACTGAAATTCCAGGGACTTAAGCTGTTTTCTATGAAAAATATGCTGAAAAATATTTATTTCAATAATTTTTGGTGTTAAAATGTCAAGAAAATTGATTTAAGGACCAAACCGGAAAGTATTTAAATAAAGGGTTGAAAAAGTAAATTTTACAAACAAGGAGGGGCTGAAAACAGAAAATTTTCAAGACTAACTCAATGCATGCAATTTGACCAAATAATGGTACCGCGACTACCGACGAAATACAATACACTACAATACCAAAATCGTTGTAAAACGAATTGGTTCGGTCTCGAACCAATGAAAATCCGAAACTACTAACATGGCGACACTACGATACATACAAATAACGTTTGGGAATTCAACTTACATACGAGTGTGCACAGACGTCTACGCACCATCTTTGGGCCCCAAAAGTGTAAAATCTTGTTTGTTGGGCCTAGCTAGCCCAATGACCTGATCTTAAGGCCCGAAGACATTTTTTTCTACGAAGTGTTGGGTTTCACCGACTTGGCACAACGTAGAGGGACTTTCAATGGCTTGTATACCACTGGTCCCCAAGGGTCCTTTGGTATTGCTAGTAAAGTCTACATATTTTTGCGAGGCGGGTCGGGGACCCCTCGTACACATTTTATCCCCAACCGGCTAATAGAGTCATCGAGGCCTTCGTGTCCTCTTTCTCTTCGGATGTGGGACGACACGTAGTCAGGGTGGTTGGATAACGTGATTAGTACGGACGACGCCTTCGGGATCGTTAGTATTGCTATAAACTGGGCGTTTGTATAATGCGGGTTTGTAGTAATTAATCATGCTAAAAAATAATCCAACGTCGCCTGGGAATGAGACTACTATTTTTGTAATGGTTTCAACGCAACTTAATGGAACTCAAAGGATTAGGAAAACATCGGGTTTTCCTAGGTTTCTCAATACATATCGGATTCGAAATGCATACAATTTTAACGAACAATTTTTACAAGTATAGAAACAATCAAGCATACCTATGGATCTTCACATCTTTTTGACTATACTATTTTCAGAAAATATCGGATTTTCTGGTGATTTTTCAAACAATACGAAACATTGGATTTCAAAACACTACTTATGAACTCACCAACATTTCATATGTTGACGTTTTTCAAAATACTTGTATTCTCAGGGAACCAGTGAATCAAAGGAAATCATATTCAGTGATGGCTTGCAGTTTGTTTATGTACGAGTCGAACAATTTATTTTTGGGAATGTAATGTTTAAACAATGTATTTCATGTAAACGCTACTGGTTGTACTATATTAATGCATGCTGACGAATGTTGTTATGTTTCATATATATTCAATGTTATGGTATTCAATTGAGTCACAACAGCCCCCGGACGTTTCCGCCGCCTGGTTCGGGGGTGTGACAACAATAATAAAGTATTCATGTATATGTACTGTTTCTTGTTCTAGTATATGTATATATATTGTTTCTAGTATATGTATATGTATTGTTTCTAGCATCATTGTATATGTATTGTTTCTAGTATATGTATATGTATTGTTTCTAGTATATGTATATGTATTGTTTCTAGCATCAGTGTACATGTATTGTTTCTAGTATATGTATATGTATTGTGTTACCCCGATGGTAACTAACTATTGATGTACTGATAAATATGAATATGGAAGTACTTTTATGTCTATACATGTATATATGATATATAACTAATGTTGAAACGACCTTCGGATGGTCACCCGAAATCCCACCAGACCACATCTCAGTGCGCGAAAAGGAAATAGGGCGGATGGCCTTCCTAAGCCTTTTAAACATTACTTATATATATACATATATGGGCATGCAATTTATAAGAAGTAAAACAAAGTTTAATAAAAGCATTTGATAAGTAAAAAGAGTTTGTAAAACATTTGAAGTGAAACAATTTGATAAACAGTTTGAACAGTGGTAAAAATCGTTGTTTTCCTAGTTATTAATCACATGTGATTAAATGCAATCACATGTGATTGAAGCAATAACTATAAGTATTTGACTTGTATCCCCTCCCCCCATAAAGTATGTAAAACATTTAAAATCATTTCAAAGGTTGATTCAAGGGGTATGAACTCACTTGTGGTGAGTCGTTTGAATTGATGTATCGGGTACCGTGCTAAGTGTCAAACGGAGACTTGTTCACACGTTCGAGCCTAGTTATCATATAATAAGCATATATATAACTAATTAGCCACATATTAACTTAACAAAGTAAGTTAACACAATTAGGAACATGTAAACACTCTTATGAGTGTTTAAGGTTCAAATGGTTGCATCTAAGTTGCTACGGGACAAGGCAAAAGGGTTTGAAACATCAAATGGCCTTGCATAGGAGTTCACAACCCAACAAACCCCACACCTTGGAGTTTACGGCCGTAAACTCATGGGTTTATGGCCGTGAACTCCTCAAAGGGTGGTTTTGGGTGTTTTATGGTGCTATCTTGATCCTAGAACACTCCTAGCTTTGTTGGAATAACACATGAAGTAGTTTAAGGCTCTAGAATACTCCATGGTGGAGTTTTCGGCCTAAAGTCCTCTCACCCTAGAGTTTACGGCCGTAAACTCCTATGGGGTGATGGCTTTTAATTGTTTTGAGGCTCTTAAACATCAAGGATGGCTTCCATGAATTTATCTAAGGCTAATGGGGACAAGAGGCACACTTTTGTGCCTTCACTTGGAGTTTACGGCCCAAGATATGTTCCTTGGCCGTAAACTCCTTTCAAGGAGTGGTTTTTATGTGTTCTACACTCCATTCTAGTCCCAAGTATGCAAGGTAAATTGTCTTAAGGCCTAAGGTGTGCTTGGAATGATTTTTAACATAAGAAAGAGGGGTTTACGGCCCAAGATCCTTTCCTTGGCCGTAAACTCCTAAAATTCTATCATTTTGAAGTGTTTTCAAGTCCAAAACAAGCACAAGTACTAGTGGTTAAAGTCCTAAGGCTCAAGGAGGCAAGTTAGGGCATGTTTGTCCCTTAAAAAGGGGTTTACGGCCCAAGAAGGTTCCTTGGCAGTAAACTCCAATAACTTGTGTTTCTTGGCTGCTTTTTGGTCCATAAAGATCATACCCTAACCCCTAAACAAGTTGTCTAACAAGGAATCGGGACTAGGAAGCCATTTGGCTCCGTTTTGGAGTTTACTCCCCAAGAACGTTCTTGGGCGGTAAACTCACGGATCTTGTATTTTGGACATATAATTGATGTTATAAAGCATATAACAAGTATTAAAACACGTTTAGGAAAGTAGACTCACAATCCGGGATGAAAACCCGAAGATCCGTCAGAGAGAATTTGCTTTTCTCTAGTTGGAATTGTGAAATATGAATTAATTAAATTCAGAAATCTATTTATAGTCCTGGAATAATTTGACAGAAAATATTTTTATTCCAGAAGTCGGACTATAACATTATGAAACTTAAAATGTTCAAGTTTCACAATTACAGGAGCATCCACTCTCCTGATACGTCCAGAAACGTAAACCCTAATGTACACAAACTTGTTCGGACAAGTCTGAAATTTATAGAAACTGGACTAGCTTCTATTGAATAGATAATGTTCGTACAATGGAAATTTCGGGTTGTCACATCATCCCCCCGTTAGAAGGAATTTCGTCCCGAAATTAGAATTTAAGTAAATAAGAAGTTACAAATAACTAAGCGAAAAGATGAGGATATTTCAGTTTTATCTGATCCTCGCGTTCCCAAGTGAATTCTGGTCCTCACTTGGCATTCCAGCGAACCTTCACGATAGGGATACGGCTTTGCTTTGTCTGCTTGACCTCACGGTCCATGATCTCTACAGGTTCTTCCACGAAGTTGAGGCTCTCGTTGATCTCGATCTCTTCGAGTGGGATTACGAGAGTCTTGTCGGACATACACTTTTTCAAGTTAGATACGTGGAATGTAGAATGTACGTTACGAAGTGTGTCGGGTAGATCAAGTTTGTAAGCTACGGGGCCGACTCTTGCGAGAATCTCGAAAGGCCCTATGTACCTAGGATTAAGCTTCCCACGCTTACCGAAGCATATCAAGCCCTTCCAGGGTGAGACTTTGAGAAGGGCTCGGTCTCCCACCTGAAATTCCAACGGTTTTCTGCGTTTATCAGCGTAGCTCTTTTGTCGGTCTCTAGAGGCTTTCAATCGTTCACGAATCTGAACGATCTTCTCTGTCGTTTCGCGAATGATTTCCGGACCAGTGAGAGTACTGTCGAAAGCTTGCCCTCTTGCTAATTGGGTATCACCCACCTCAGCCCAGCACAGAGGGGATCTGCACTTTCGGCCGTAGAGAGCTTCAAATGGTGCTGCTTTTATGCTCGTGTGATAACTATTGTTGTAGGAAAATTCGACGAGGGGTAAATGAGTATCCCATGCTTTTCCAAAGTCAATTACACAAGCACGCAACATATCTTCTAAAGTCTGGATTGTCCTCTCACTCTGTCCGTCAGTCTGTGGATGGTAGGCTGTGCTCATGTCCAGCCTTGTTCCTAGGGAATGTTGCAGTGATTGCCAAAATCTTGAGGTGAACCTACTATCTCGATCAGAGATAATGGATATAGGTACACCATGTAGTCGTACGATTTCCCTAATGTATGTTCTCGTAAGTTTCTCCATCTTGTCGGTTTCTTTGATAGGCAGGAAGTGAGCAGACTTGGTCAATCTATCAACGATGACCCATATGGTATCAAGTCCACCCGTCGTCTTGGGCAACTTGGTTATGAAATCCATAGTGATCCGCTCCCACTTCCATTCTGGAATCTCTGGTTGTTGCAGTAAACCAGAGGGCTTCTGGTACTCGACCTTTACCTTTGCGCAAGTAAGGCATTTACTTACGAAGGTAGCAATCTCTGCTTTCATATTAGGCCACCAGTATAGCTTTTTAAGATCTAGATACATCTTATCTGAACCTGGGTGGACGGAATACCGAGTGTTGTGCGCCTCGGTCATGACTAAGTCTCGGAAACCACCGTGTTTCGGTGTCCAGATCCGATCCATGAAGTATAAGGCTCCGTCACCCTTGGCTTCTAAATTCTTGTCCATTCCTCTAAGGGATTCACTCGTCACATTTTCAGGTTTCATGGGTTCAAGTTGGGCCGCCTGAATTTGGTTAGACAAGTGTGAATGGATTGTTATTGATAGTGACTTGACCTTGCGACCAGAATATTCTTTCCGACTCAGGGCGTCTGCTACTACGTTGGCTTTACCCGGATGATAACGAATTTCACATTCGTAATCACTGAGTAGCTCGACCCACCGTCGTTGTCTCATGTTGAGCTCCTTCTGATCGAATATGTGTTGTAAACTCTTGTGGTCGGTAAAGATAGTGCTCTTCGTTCCATACAAGTAATGTCTCCATATCTTCAGGGCAAACACCACTGCTCCCAGTTCAAGATCGTGGGTCGTATAGTTAACTTCGTGTGTCTTCAACTATCGGGAGGCGTAGGCGATGACCTTACCTCGTTGCATCAGAACACACCCAAGCCCTTGGTTCGATGCATCGCAATAGACTACGAAGTCTTCTATCCCTTCGGGGAGAGATAGTATTGGCGCGGTGCACAAGGCTTGTTTGAGCGTTTGGAACGCTCTTTCTTGTTTCTCTTCCCAGTCAAAGGCCACGCCTTTCTGGGTCAGGGTTGTAAGAGGTTTCGCTATTCGGGAGAAGTTTTGAATGAATTTGCGGTAGTAGCCAGCAAGACCTAGAAATTGACGAATTTATGTCGGCGTCTTGGGTGCTGACCAGTTCTCAATGGCTTTAATTTTGGATGGGTCCACGTGGATTCCCTCTTCGCTTACCACGTGTCCTAAGAATTCGACTCTTCGGATCCAAAATTCACATTTCGAGAACTTCGCATAAAGTTTCTCCGTTCGTAAAGTTCCTAAAACTAGTCGGAGGTGATCGCCATGCTCTTCCTTACTTCGGGAGTAGATCAGGATGTCGTCAATGAAAACGATGACGAACTGATCCAAGTAAGGTCGGCATACTCTGTTCATCAGGTCCATGAAAACTGCTGGCGCATTGGTCAATCCGAATGGCATCACCACGAACTCGTAGTGTCCGTAACGAGTTCGGAAGGCTGTCTTTGGAACATCCTCCTCTAGCACTCGTAACTGGTGATATCCGGATCTTTGATCAATTTTGGAGAAATAGTTCGCCCCTTGCAGTTGGTCAAATAGATCGTCTATGCGAGGTAGAGGGTAACGATTTTTGACCGTCAGTTTGTTGAGTTCTCTGTAGTCGATACACATACGGAATGATCCGTCTTTCTTCTTAACGAACAAGACCGGTGCTCCCCCAAGGTGAGAACCTTGCTGAGTAGTTCATTAAGTTGACCAGATAGTTCCTGCATCTCTGTTGGTGCTAATCGGTACGACGACTTGGCTACTGGGGTAGCTCCTGGGACTAAGTCGATACGGAACTCGACCTGTCGTTGCGGAGGTAATCCAGGTAGTTCTTCTGGGAAAATGTCGGGAAAGTCGCTCACTACAGGAATGTTCTTGAGTTCTTTCGTTTCGAGGTTCGTGTCGACGACGTGAGCAAGGAATGCGTGGTATTCTTTGCACAGATATTTTTGTGCTTGAATACTTGATATAATGCGAAGACTCGCACCAGGTTTGTCGCCGTAGACTATAAGAGTTTCGTTAGACGGAAGGTTTAGTCAGACTGCTTTCTCGAAGCACATGATGTCGGCGCGATGTAGACTCAACCAATCCATGCCGATGATGACGTCGAAACTTTTTATTGAGACCGACATGAGGTCGATTGGGAATGAATGGTTATCTAGGGTTAGGATACATCCTAAGTATATGCTACTGGTGTTTTCTGTTTTGCCATTAGCCATTTCTACTGTGAATTGTTCTTTAAGTGCGTGTGGTTGTGGTTTAAGCATGCGAGCAAATTTGTGGTTTACGAAGCTTCGCTCCGCTCCACTATCGAACAGAATGCATGCATAGGAGTTATCGAGGAGGAACGTACCAGTCACCACTGTCGGGTCAGTGACTGCTTCCCCGTGGCCTATAGCTAGTACCCTCCCTGCTCCTCCAGCATTTCTTGCTTTGGGGCAGTCCCTCTTATAGTGGCCTGTTTCGCCACATCCATAGCAAGTTGGGCTCGCGCCAGAGCCAGGGACTTGCGTGATCGGTTGCGCCGGGAATTTACAGAAACGGACGGTGTGTCCTTTCCTGTTGTAGTTAGAGCACTGCATTTCACGGCAGGGGCCGTTGTGGTGGAAGTTGCATTTGTTGCACTTCGGCAAACTTCCAGCATACTGCTTCGTTGGAGCAGTAGTAGTAGGGGTTACTGCGGCATGTACAGCCACAATTTGCTGCTTCTTGGCAGCTCACTGCCTCTTCTTGTCATCCCAAAACTTCTGCTTGGTGTCAACGGGTTTGGATGGTTCTGAGATGGCTAGGGTTGTTGTGGTTGCAGGGGTTTTGACACCATGGTCAATGAGTCGCTGTGCCAGTCGCTTGGCACTGTCGAAGGTAGCGGGGTTTGATGATAGAACATTCCCCTGATACGGAGGAACTAGCCCCCATATGTACCTTTCAATCTTCTTCCCTTCAGTGGGAACCATATTAGGGCAGAGGGCCACCAGTTCGCTAAACCGGGCAGTGTAAGCGATAATGTTGGTGCCCTTCATGGTCAGGCTCCAAAGCTCCTGTTCTAATTTCTGGATCTCGCCCCTCGGGCAGTATTCCTCAATCATGAGGTCTTTCATCGTATCCCAGCCTATGTCGTTGGCCACGACGAGAGTTAGAGATTTAACGTGGCTGTTCCACCACGTCAGTGCCTTCCCTTCGAAGGTGCATGCGGCATATTTGACTTTGCACGCAGCAGGGCAAGAACAAATTTCGAAGACAGATTCAGTCTTCTTGAACCATTGCGAAAGAGCAATGACTCCGCCGGTCCCATGGAAGGGTTTCGGCTTACAGTTGGTGAAATCCTTGTAAGAGCACTCTCTCGAGCGCACAGGAGTTTCAACCGGAATGGAGTTAACCGGGGTTCCACCTCTGCTAGCATCTGATGAGTGATACTGAGCCATGGCAGTTGCCACTGCTGCAGCTACGGCAGCGTTCAGAGCTGCAGTATCGATGACCGCAGGTGGAGGAGGCGGTGGAGGTGCTGGATTATTCCTAGTCCTGGGAGATTTGCGAGGAGGCATCTTTCAACTATAAGTTTATAAAGATGAGAAAAATGGTAAGAATCAATTTGTAAGTAATGTGCGAATGACACATGGACTAACTAACCATAGCCCAACAATTGAATGAGTGTTTGTGTTCATAACCAGAAAGATGTGTAGGGAAATCCAAATGTAAAGATTCATCCCCCAGAGTAGGTAGTTGTCAATAATACTGGTATTACTGATGTAACGAGTTCAATGAAAATTGACCTAACAGTAGGTCTTACATCATACCATACAGAAAGTTTGACAGTTCTTAGATTCCTAATTAGAGTACTGAAAGTTAGGAATATTTTACAGATAAGTGCTACTTAGAGCACAGATGTTAAAAGACTAGTCCTTAGCCCAAAAGATAATGATGTACTAGACATCATCTAACGGCAATGAGTATTCCTCGGGAGAACCCTGAGGTCTCTCATTTGACGTACCACCTCTTGAAGGTGTCGTTCATGAGCCCTTTGACGAGCTCGAAGTTCCATGACCTCAGCTTGAGAGGCAACCAGACGTTGCTGCAGAGTTTCATTGGTTCTCCGGGTCCGTTCCATATCTTCTTCGAGACGGCGAATGCGGACTGTGTTGACACCAGAGTTGGCATCAATCTCCACGACTCGGTCGATGGCTGCTCGACCTTGCTCGACATTACGAGATATCCTACGGATAAGGACAGGTAGAGCTCGGTCAGCAGAGCCGCCATCGCTGACGTTGTAAAAGGTTCGGTCCCCAAAGTATGGTAAGGGTTGACCCTGTTCGTCACTCCAGCGATTCAAGTTATCTACCCACAAGGGAGTGGGACCTAGAAAAGCTGGTCGAGGGTTGTTGTTCGGGGCTTGACCTAATGGAGGTAGGTTGTTGTCTTCGGGCTCAGAGTCTGATCCATCTGAAAAGCCTTCAGCTTGATGATCATCCAATGGAATTGGGTGTTCATCGTCAGACTCTGCTTCGAGCCATCCTGCGTTGCCTTCATTTGGAAAGTACGGGTCGCCGTGATGGAATCCAGCCATCTAAATCTACGTGAGAAGAGAGGTATAAAGATATAGTATACAAGTAGTTGGTAGTACAAAATACACCTATAGTATTTTAAGTTTAGGTTCTATTGAATCTTCTTGTGGTATTGTTGGTAAGTTTTTAGACTTGTTAACACATCACAACCATTCTAGGGCATATGCTAATCACTCCTCGGACCAGCATAGTTGATCAGGCTATGCCATTCCCAGGACTGACCATATATCCCCGAGCTTACCTGTGATATTTAACAATCGTAATACTTTTGTTCTTGTCGTTGTGACACTGGTTTTAGTATGAATGTAGACTAGTATACTTAATTAAATATTTTAGTATTTTAAGTATAGACTCTTGGTCAGAGTGTTTTAATCCCAAATGGGTTTATATTTTAGTATATCTTTTATGGGTTGATACACTTGATTCACTATAAACAATGCTCTGATACCAATCTGTCACACCCCAAAACCAAGAACGGCGGAAACATTCTGGGGCGGAGGACGTCATGTAAGTATCACAACACAGTAAATGTAAATAAGCAAACAACATCATCCATTGCATTTAATATATAATTTTAATACAAGCGTGCTCTGTACATTATAGACACCAAAAATAACGTATATCAAAGTAATAAGATGAGTCTTGAATGCGCTCCATCTTCTCAAAAGTTGGCCTCGGTACCTGTCTACTGATGACCTGAGAATACAAGTTATTTTGGAAGAGTTTATCAGCATTAAGCTGGTGAGTTCATAAGTATTTTAGTGTCGGTATTTGTCATTCAAAAGTGTTTGAACATGTATCAAGTATAAGTTTGTAAAATGTATGTAAAAGTTTGCAATTGTTTGTAAAAGTTTGAATCTCTCAGAAAAACCTATATTTTCTATTAAAGTAGCCTTCTACCAAGGCTTAACTGTTTTGTATGCTCGTTTGATGTAAAAGTGTGTAATTTCCCAAATGTAACTATCATTTAACAGAATATAGTTTGTACATAAACGTTTAAGTGAGGTTATCACTAAAAATATGTAATGGGTAAATTATTGTAGTACTGTAGTCTTGTATTATAAGAACTACTGTTGTACTAACTACCTTAAACCGGATTTATATTAAGGCATTACGTGATAAATTGCACCATACTATCGACTAGTAACAACGACAAATGAATGGTCGTAATAACGGAATGACGTTTGGCACCCGCAGACCTGCAGGTCCGGCTGTAGCTAGCAGCAAGGTGTAGGATTGTCAATCCAGTATAGATCTATACGCAAACTCACGCTCTCCCTTCAAGAGAATTTTGGCTACAACTCGACCCATGACAGTTAAGTCATGCTCCGATTTAAATCACAATAATAAAGTATTCATGTATATGTACTGTTTCTTGTTCTAGTATATGTATATGTATTGTTTCTAGTATATGTATATGTATTGTTTCTAGCATCATTGTATATGTATTGTTTCTAGTATATGTATATGTATTGTTTCTAGTATATGTATATGTATTGTTTCTAGCATCAGTGTACATGTATTGTTTCTAGTATATGTATATGTATTGTGTTACCCCGATGGTAACTAACTATTGATGTACTGATAAATATGAATATGGAAGTACTTTTATGTCTATACATGTATATATGATATATAACTAATGTTGAAACGACCTTCGGATGGTCACCCGAAATCCCACCAGACCACATCTCAGTGCGCGAAAAGGAAATAGGGCAGATGGCCTTCCTAAGCCTTTTAAACATTACTTATATATATACATATATGGGCATGCAATTTATAAGAAGTAAAACAAAGTTTAATAAAAGCATTTGATAAGTAAAAAGAGTTTGTAAAACATTTGAAGTGAAACAATTTGATAAACAGTTTGAACAGTGGTAAAAATCGTTGTTTTCCTAGTTATTAATCACATGTGATTAAATGCAATCACATGTGATTGAAGCAATAACTATAAGTATTTGACTTGTATCCCCTCCCCCCATAAAGTATGTAAAACATTTAAAATCATTTCAAAGGTTGATTCAAGGGGTATGAACTCACTTGTGGTGAGTCGTTTGAATTGATGTATCGGGTACCGTGCTAAGTGTCAAACGGAGACTTGTTCACACGTTCGAGCCTAGTTATCATATAATAAGCATATATATAACTAATTAGCCACATATTAACTTAACAAAGTAAGTTAACACAATTAGGAACATGTAAACACTCTTATGAGTGTTTAAGGTTCAAATGGTTGCATCTAAGTTGCTACGGGACAAGGCAAAAGGGTTTGAAACATCAAATGGCCTTGCATAGGAGTTCACAACCCAACAAACCCCACACCTTGGAGTTTACGGCCGTAAACTCATGGGTTTATGGCCGTGAACTCCTCAAAGGGTGGTTTTGGGTGTTTTATGGTGCTATCTTGATCCTAGAACACTCCTAGCTTTGTTGGAATAACACATGAAGTAGTTTAAGGCTCTAGAATACTCCATGGTGGAGTTTTCGGCCTAAAGTCCTCTCACCCTAGAGTTTACGGCCGTAAACTCCTATGGGGTGATGGCTTTTAATTTTTTTGAGGCTCTTAAACATCAAGGATGGCTTCCATGAATTTATCTAAGGCTAATGGGGACAAGAGGCACACTTTTGTGCCTTCACTTGGAGTTTACGGCCCAAGATATGTTCCTTGGCCGTAAACTCCTTTCAAGGAGTGGTTTTTATGTGTTCTACACTCCATTCTAGTCCCAAGTATGCAAGGTAAATTGTCTTAAGGCCTAAGGTGTGCTTGGAATGATTTTTAACATAAGAAAGAGGGGTTTACGGCCCAAGATCCTTTCCTTGGCCGTAAACTCCTAAAATTCTATCATTTTGAAGTGTTTTCAAGTCCAAAACAAGCACAAGTACTAGTGGTTAAAGTCCTAAGGCTCAAGGAGGCAAGTTAGGGCATGTTTGTCCCTTAAAAAGGGGTTTACGGCCCAAAAAGGTTCCTTGGCCGTAAACTCCAATAACTTGTGTTTCTTGGCTGCTTTTTGGTCCATAAAGATCATACCCTAACCCCTAAACAAGTTGTCTAACAAGGAATCGGGACTAGGAAGCCATTTGGCTCCGTTTTGGAGTTTACTCCCCAAGAACGTTCTTGGGCGGTAAACTCACGGATCTTGTATTTTGGACATATAATTGATGTTATAAAGCATATAACAAGTATTAAAACACGTTTAGGAAAGTAGACTCACAATCCGGGATGAAAACCCGAAGATCCTTCAGAGAGAATTGGCTTTTCTCTAGTTGGAATTGTGAAATATGAATTAATTAAATTCAGAAATCTATTTATAGTCCTGGAATAATTTGACAGAAAATATTTTTATTCCAGAAGTCGGACTATAACATTATGAAACTTAAAATGTTCAAGTTTCACAATTACAGGAGCATCCACTCTCCTGATACGTCCAGAAACGTAAACCCTAATGTACACAAACTTGTTCGGACAAGTCTGAAATTTACAGAAACTGGACTAGCTTCTATTGAATAGATAATGTTCGTACAATGGAAATTTCGGGTTGTCACAAAGGATTTAGATATTTCTTGACCATTGTGGATGATTTTACTAAAGCTACTTGGGTATATTTGTTAAAATCAAAGGATGAAGTCTATGATTGTGTTTTATTGTTTTTCAATATTCTTTTAAATCAATTTGAAGTTAAAATCAAAACAGTTAGGTCAGATAATGGGACTGAGTTTTTAAATAATAAGATGAGACAATTGTTTGAATCTAAAGATATTATGCATCAAACTTCATGTGTTCACATTGCACAACAAAATGGAGTTGTGGAGAGAAAGCACAGACACATTTTAAATGTTGCTAGGTCTTTAATTTTTCAATCAGGTTTACCTCTCAAGTATTGGGGAGAGGCTGTTTTAACTTCTGTTTTCTTAATTAATAGAAATCCTACTTCTGTTTTAAAAGGTGCTTCTCCTTATGAACTGGTTTACAAATCTTCTCCTATTTTGGATAGACTTAGAGTTTTTGGATGTTTATGTTTTACAACAAAATTAAATAATTTGGAAAAAATTTCTGAAAGGGCTGATTAATGTATTTTTCTTGGTTATTCTTCTGATAAAAAAGGATATAAAGTTCTTAGTCTTGACTCAAATCTTGTTTTTGTTTCCAGGGATGTTAAATTTTATAAGTCTGTTTTTCCTTTCAAGCTCAATTCTTCTTCACTTACAAATAAATATAATGTTCCTTTGAGCTCTAGTGATCCTTTTTCCTATGATGATTCTTTGCATTCTAGTTCTTTACTTGATAGTTCTAGTGTAGATAGCTTAAGAGATGGCCATCAGTTGGATGGTGCTAGTGCAGACCAATATCTGGATGAGACTAATCTCTTTGATGTCAGCAACCAGACTGGGGAGGCACATGTGCCTTCTTCTGGTGAGACGTTTCCTAGTCCTTCTTCAATGTCTGAGGAAAGCGGTCAAGATAATACAAATTCTCGTGAGAGTGGTCAATCTATTAGGGCTACTAGATCTGGTCGTACTGTAAATTTGCCTGCTAAATTTAGTGACTATATTGTGGAAGGAAAACATAAGTTTGGTATCGAAAAAACAGTTAACTATTCCTTACTGGATAAAGAAAATCTATGTTTGTTTCAAATCTTAATAAAACTGTTGAACCAAAAGAGAGTCAGATTTGGATAGTTCTGATTGTGTTGTTAATATCACTGAATTTTAAAAACTAATTGGAAAATTAATTTACCTGACTATGACACGCCCAGATATTTCGTATGCTATTCACATTTTGAGCCAGTATATGCATAAACCATATATGTCACATTTAAAAGTAGCATTTACATTGCTAAGATATTTAAAGAGTTGTCCAGGTAAGGGTATTCATATAACAAAGGATAATTCTGTGAATATTACTGCTTATGTAGATGCAGATTGGGCTAAATGTTTATTTAGTCGCAGGTCTGTTACTGGTTTTCTAGTTTATTTTGGGAATTCGCTTTTATCTTGGAAAAGTAAGAAACAGAATATTGTTTCTCGTTCTTCAACTGACTCTGAATATAGAGAATTAGGCTCTGTGGCTTGTGAAATAATTTGGATTTTAAAATTGTTGTTTGACTTTGGTATTAATGGTTTAACTCTAGTTAATGTTTTTTATGATAATGAGTCAACTATTAAATTAGCTCTAAATCCTGTATTTCATGAAAAGACTAAGCATTTTGAAATAGATCTGCATTTTATTCGTGAAAAGGTTGAAAATGGAATTTTGAAAATAAATAAAATTAGTTCTTTAAATCAAAATGCAGATATTTTGACAAAGTCATTGAGTATTTCACAGCATGAATATATTTCTAATCGCCTTGGTATGATTGATGTTTTTTAAAAGTTAATAAAATTTTTATGAATTAATGATCAGTTTGTGGGGGAGGGGGGGGGGGGTTGAAATAAGTATCCTTTATGTCAAACTTGTCATTAATTCTTAAGAGGGTAAGTTGTATATATTTTATATTTGTGTTGGGTGTGTTGTGTATTTTTCATACAGGTTTCCGGGTTTGCACGCAGGTTTATGGATTGCTCCATGGAGCTATGTACCCGGCATATTTATTGTGTTTTGTTTGTGGATTTGTATGTAAGTCGATAGATATCATCTAATTCAGATTCTCTCTTCTCTCTCAAGTTAGGGTTTCAGTTTAGAGTTCACGTGTAAATCTAGAATATATTCTTTCATAGAGTTTTCTGAGATTCATGTAAACATTCGAGTGTGAGTATATTTGTAGAGAGGTTTCTGATATAAGTAAATGTTTGATCGAACTGGTTTATAGTGAATAAACTGTTCAAGTTGAGAATTGTTAGTGTTCTTTACTTTCTTTACATATATATATATATATATATATATATATATATATATATATATATATATATATATATATATATATATATATATATTACATGAGAGAAGAGTACGTTAGGGCCTTACCAATGAGGTCAAGAAACCTAAGTCAACAGCATAAATTGTCAGCCTAAGTAATAAACAAATATATGAAATGCATACAACCATATCACATATAGAAAGCAAAGACTAAGTAATACATGACTTGAAAAACGATTTGCATACAGACTTGACGCAACATATATAATCTACGAGACCTAACGACTTACAAAAAATATCATAGCTCAATTCGAGCTACCAACACTGTTAGATATATGTAAAGGTAATATTATGCCATAACTCCCTAAATTTTGAAAAATTAGTTAAGTGGTATATAAAGTTTTTTTAATCAAGTTCTTTCTAAAAAGTAATAATAAAGTTTTTAGAAAAAAAATAAAAATCAACCAATTGTAGAGAGGCAACTTGTTTGAGAAATATGATTACATGATGTTTAATTTTTAACTTAGATGGATCTTTAAAAGCTCAAATATAATTTAAATATGAAATTTAACATGACATATCATGGAGATTATATGAACCATCCTTACATAATAACTGTATAAAGCAAGGATAAATAACTTCGTTGAATTTTTACCAAGCTTGCATGCAAGACTTAAAGTTAATACATGGTGAACAACATATGTTCTATGAATAACTATAACTTATATTTCAGATGAACATTACAAGATATTTGTGATTACGTTTGAGTCACAGATTTCAACATACACCTATCATCTTTATTTATAGACTAGAGAAGTACATTCAAGACACTAGAACATGGATAAGTATCGCGGACCAACATCCACACCTAGCACGCTTTACAAACAAAATATAAACAAAAGATATTATCTAATAAAAAAATGAGATAACTATTTTGTTGTGATGCAAGGCACATCAGATTCCGTTCATTCCAAGTTACTGTCAAAAATTTATCTCCGGTCCACGTCCAATCTATTCTTTACATCAACTCAACATATCACAATCAAAACAAAAATATTCACTTAGTTGTCAAGGTCCACTTCATGTACCAACACTTCCAATGAAACATATACAATAATTAAGATATTAAAAATAGTATAAATGTTGATGTTTCTTTTCATGTTAAGGTAGGGAAAAAGTCTATTTGTGGAACTTGGGAGAATAACTTTGATGAGTTGTCAAAGTATATTACAACTTCTCCTATTTCAAATCCTAATATGGTGCGAAGTGGTTTCATCTTCCAAATAGCTCGACACATGTATCCACATTCAAATATGTTTCTTAGGCCTTTGGACATAATGTTGATGCATTATTGTTGTTATTTAAGTGTTTTATTTGTATTGTAATTTTTTAATTAATGTTGTATTCTGGTTTTCAGTTTATCTTGTAATTGTGTGATATTGGAATATATTCAATATTAATATATATTTGAAGGTATTTATAATATCTATTTATTGGTATACTTTTTTAAAATAATACATAAATTATAAATAAATATTGTGAAACATTTAATCTATGTGATATATAATAAGGATAAAAGTTTTATTATTTAATAATGAAATATATAAATAAAATGAGATAAAAATGAAGGCTTAAACTTGTAACATGTAAGGGTTATAAATTAAAATATATATTGTTGTTATGAAAATAAACCACAAGAAATGGTAAAGACGGTGAGCCCCATTCAAAACGAACCTATTTTTATAAAACACTAGGTGTGTGATCCGTGTATTATATAGGTTTATAAAAAAAAGTTTAGTGTAAAATTATAAGTATCATATATTTTTTATAGTAATAATTTTACATAAATAAAAAGAATATAATAACTAAAGTAAGTAATTGAATAACAATGTATGATATTTAGAAGGTTTTAAAACAGTTATTATGAAATTTAATAAAATGATCTACTTTACATATATAAATCTCACTAAAATAAATTTAAGAAAATAACAAGTGGAAAAAATAATTTAAAATTTTTTAAAAAATAACATGTGTCAAATTCAACGAGAACATGATATTTGGTAAAATTGATTTTCATTTACTATGTTAGATTATCAATCCAACTTATTTCTACAACAACTTAAAAAAAATCTCATGAACAATACCATCATCTCTAATGGTTATCATCACCAAATTCCACGCTATTTCCTTATGTAGCTCATCAATACTTTGTGGGAAACAAATCTTAATTCTGTTTCGTAAGGTAACTGCATCGGTTTTCTAAGCATATATCCCTACAAAATATAATGCTTTGATTCTATTTGTATCATCATGTATGTTTATGTGATTTTCAAGGTTATAAATATTATTTGTAAAGATAGTTGATATTAATGCATGCTCAGATATATTTGATGGTGTTCTAATGTCTATGAGATGATGATGATGATGATGATAAACTCACAATGCAGGGTCAAGATAAAATTCTTTTTAAAATTGATTGTATTTCATCACAATCACTAAAATATTGTGGTAACATAGTAGAAGACATAAAATTCAGTGACATGTTTATTTTTCCCTAATATGTGTAACAAAAAAATAATAAACAATGTATATAATAAAATCAAGTTACATAAAAACCATAATATATCTATAAAAGGATGAATACACATTGTCTAGTGGTGTGGGCAGATTTCTTACATCTATAAGATTAAATGTTTAAGTCGATTCTAGGACATAGATGGAAGTGGAAGTAAGTTATAAGTATATTCAAATGTCACCATTTTAAAAAACTATATATCCATAATTTTTCAAGATTAATTAATATAGATGATATTTTTTCAACCAACCATCGATTATATCTTTGTTTTCAATTCCACCATTTTATTATGATCACAATCTACATATATTTTCTTTATTGATGTCTCATTTCACAAGATGATTACATATAAATATTAATGTAAATAGTAAAAATGGCATAACAGTTTATCCAGATAAACTACCAAATAATACACCTCTAATGATGCTCCCCTCTCCCATATCTCTTGTGACATTTCCACTCTCACTTCCTCCCTTACTCAAATCGTCTCTCTTCTACTAACGGGTTATCACAGGGAGGTATTGTTGTTGGTTTTTCTCATCGCCTTGTCAACTATCGATTTCAACATTCTTAAATTGATTTGTAATTTGTTTATTCATGCTTGAAGTACCCAAAATCTCTGCAGGCTTCCCGCTTTTTGCAAGCTTCTTGAGGAGTGTCTTCGGATCAACATTCCCCAATACAGTCACCTTCCCATGTTCCGAGTCAACACCAACTGTGCAAACGCCTAAAATAGAAAATTTTATAGAGTTAAAAAGGCAATTTACCACATAATAAATTGTTATTATATATATAAATATAATAAATTGTTATTATATATAAATATGGTAAAATATATGTGCATTCCTAAATTGGCTTTCCAAAAGAGCCCTTAGGAAGAGTAGAGTAGCATTCCAACATATATAGATAATTACATTACCAACATAAACAAACAATTACAGGACCGTATCACATCAATTTGGGAGTACAACAACACGAGTACAACAACACTGCCTTAGAGATGGGGTTTGATGCGGATAAACAAGCATACATTAATCCATGGGGATAGAAGACGCAGACTCTAAAACCATGTAAGATATTTGATTATTCACAAAATTGGTTTTCCTAAAAAAATCCGTTATGGGAAAACAGAATCTCCAATATATATATATATATATATATATATATATATATATATGTATATATATATATATATAAACATAGTTTTTCTGGGTTTTTTTTTTTTTTAATTTTTATAAGATATTTTTATCAAAAAAATGATTTTAAATATTATTCTCTAAAAATAGACATCAATATTGATATAGTTTTAAGATAAAATACAAAATTTATCTTTTTTATATTTTCAACTATCGTTATTCATAAATGAATAAAAATGCATCATGTTTTATTACAGTACATTCGTTATTTACTTATGAATAAAAATATGGTATTTTTTTTTACAATTCATATATAAATATATCATATAATAAACATACTATATTCATATTTAAATACTGGACGATATATTCACTCTTGAATATTAACATAGTATATTTACTTGTGAATATTATATGGTATATTCACTTATGAATATTAAATGATATTTCATATGTGAATATTACATAGTATATTCACGTATGAATATTAGATGATATACTCACTTATGAATATTACATAGTATATTCACATATGAATATTACAAGGTATATTCACTTGTGAATATATTCACTTATGAATATTAGAAGGTATTTTGACAAATATATATAATTTTTATATGTTAATTGTAACATCCCGAAATTCAGGTACAACTATTTAACATTTCTCTTTTGTCAAGTTGTCAAGATTAGCCCTTGAGTGAATTTGTAGCATATTAGTACGCTGGGTGTACTGGAGAGTACGTTGCGCGTACTCATGCGCTTAACTTGGACGCGGACTCGCTTAGGTACGATGGGCGTACCCAGGGTTACGCTGGGCGTAGCAGGCCCAGATGCAAACGCTAATATTTGGCTTGTACACTATATAAGGAATGCTAAGGCTTTATCCTCGGCCATCATATCTGAGAGTGAAACCCTAAGAGAGCATTTCCTTCGTCCTAAAGCTTGTGTGTGAGTGTTTTGAGCTAAAAGTGCCTTTATGTGTTAGTGAAGAAGAAGGAGAAGAGCTTGTGGAGGCTAGAGTTTGAAGCTTAAGTTTGGATCTGAGTTCTTTAGAGTGAGGAGCTTCATCTAGAGGTAAAAAGCTCAAAACTTTCCTGTTCATTTTGGTTTGGTGTTGCTTGGACCATTTCTAGGGTTAAAGACCCAAGGTGGAGACTTTATGAGCATTAGGGACTCCATGGACCTAGATCTATCCCATTTCAGTGATATATGTGTTGTAGATCCATAAAAATCTCAAATTCGTCGTTGTTATGGGGTCATGCTTGAGTTATGAGCTTTTCTAGGGTTGGAAATGGAATGTTATGGGTGTTCGTGACTTTTACAGCCATGCAAAGCCTTAAAGTCACCAACTTTAGGGATTAACAAGCTTAGAAATGGTTAGATCTAAAAGTTGGACGTGTGTCTTAACTGTTTAAGACCCCAAAAGCTAAGAAGTCTGAAACTAGGAGTTACACGGGGCATAATCCCAGTACGTGCGGCGTAGGGTGGTCGTGTTCCCCGTTTCTGTGAGGTCGCCGGGTACGCCTAGCGTACAAGTTTAGTATGCGCAGTGTAACCCGGAGAGTGGACTTTTGTTGACTTTTAGGGTTTGGTTAACTTTAGGGTCATTAAGCCATGAGAGGGGTAAAATGGTCTTTTACCCTTCTGAGAGTGCTAAGAGAGGGAATAGTCTAGCCTTGATAGTTGTATTGATTAGATTACTTATTCCATGTGATTAGGCGGATCCTAGACCAGATTTTTACCGAGTTTGAGATTACCGAGTTACCCGAGGTGAGTCTTCTCACTATACTTTACCAAAGAGTAATAATTATAGTTATGTGACAGCGTATCTTATATGGTTTTTGTATGATGTGATTTCTATGTGATTTGTGCTATGTATGATTCAGAGTGTACAGAGTTAGGACCGAAAGGTCCACAGAGTTAGGAATAGAGGGTCCATAGAGATATAGGACTGGAGGGTCCTACTGAGATACGCTGACCAGAGGGTCATACAGAGTTATAGCCTCGAGTAGCTAATATGTTTTGTATGTGGTATATTGGGGAACTCACTAAGCATTTATGCTTACAGTGTTATGTTATATGTTTCATGTACTAGTGGGGATCGCGGGAAGGCGCCGGCATGATCAGTACACACATGAGGAGTTTTTACACATTATGATCTTAGGTTTTGTTTCTATGGATTGGTATATGATACAATGACATTTTTATAATATTTATGAATTAAAGTATGTTTTTAAAATGTGAAAAATTATTTGAAAATTTTGGGTGTTACAAGTAGGTATCAGAGCCTTGGTTTGAGGGATTCGGGTGCATCTTCGGGCGTATCTGAACTCAATCTGAGGATTTTAGAGATTTTCAAAATAAAATTACAAAATTTTTCTCAAAGAGTAAAAAGTTTTTGAAAGAGCAGAGTAGAGCAGTGTGTACGATCATCCAGCGCTCGAACGCTGATTTCCCAAAATACCCTTACATTATGAGTTATGAGATATGTTATGATATGATATGCATGCTAGAGTAGGCTAGGTATTCTTATTAGGACTAGAGTGGAATGATTTGTGATGCCTTAGCCTAGGGGTTTTGCTGCTAGGAGATGCCTAAGAATGAGTAGATAGCAACAACAGGCTTATGAGAGATCTGCTAGAGAGTAGATTATGCATAGAGAGAGCATAGTACTTGGGACTTGGGATCCTAGGAGTAGGACATGGGGTGAATACTGATGCGATGTGAACAGTAGTATTGGTGCGCAGCCCAAGTAAGAATCCTTAGGGTACCAGGGAGCGAGTAGGAATGGGATATCGAGTGTGTGTACACTCGAGCGAGTCTCTGATATATTTGTGTTGTATTTCAAAGAGACATCATGGTTGGGGCACAACACACACCTGAGAGCCATGGTGTTAGCGATGAGGAGATCCGCAGGTTGATTCACAAGGAGGTGGCTCCTTCCATCTGAGCCGAGATACCAAAGATGTTTGGGTCTATCAAGACCACCCTGATCGAGACTTTTAGGGAGCGTTACACTGCTCTTACTGATGTTGTTGTTGCTGCAGTTACCGCACCCGTTGCTACTGCGAGGCCACAGGGGGGTGACTCGTTGCTGTACCGAGAGTTCAGCAACACGAAGCCACCAAAGTTTGATGGAACACAGGACCTGATCGCTATGATGAGATGGATTTCTGATATTGAGGGATGCTTCTATACGTGTTCTTGTCCAGAGCATCTGAGAGTTCGGTTCACGCTGAACCAGCTTCGCTTGGGGGTGAAGGACTGGCGGAAGTTTGTGCCAGTGCACTATTCTTCTATAGAGCTTTCCGCGGTGACCTGGGAGAGGTTCACCGTTATGTTTCGTGATGAGTATGTTCCCCCAGTGAAAAGAGAACATTTGGCCTAGGAGTTCTTGACCCTCAAGCAGGGTACCAAGTCTGTTACAGTGATCACTAGGATGTTCCATGATAGGGCGATGTTCTACCCTGAGCACATGTCTTCCGAGCAGGCACGCATGAGTATATATTTAAGCATTTTGAGGAGAGACATCCGCGAGTTCGTGGCGAACTCGACATACCGGACATTTGTCGAGCTTCAGGAAAATACCCGGAAGAAGGAGATTGAGCTCGAGACTCAGGACAGGGAGGAGGCAGGGTCTCAGGGGAGGGATCGACGACCGACACAGTCCCAGCCGGCTACCAAGCAGGCCAAGCCCGCCGATTCGATATCAGGAAACCAGAAGGTCCGCACTTATGGCAAGTGCAGCAAGAGTCATGAGGGGGTGTGTAGGGCAGGGTCTTGCTACAAGTATGGCAAGGAGGGGCACATGGCCAAGGATTTCTCCAAGGGGTTTGTAGTCTGTTTTCACCGAAACCAGACCGTACACCGAAAGGTCGAGTGTCCGCAGTTGCGGTGGTCAGCTTAGGGAGCATCACAGGGATCTGCCCCTGCTGTTGTACGAGCTACAGAGAGTCGGTCGGTGAAGGCTGGTATGTATTCTTCAAGTTGACAGCGGAGGAGGTCCGCGCAGCACCCGATGTTGTGGCTGGTATGTATTCTTTCATCTATTTATTTTGAATTGTGATGTTATGCTTATATTATGATATGTGTAGGTACATTTCTTGTGAGTTTTGTACCTGCTTTGGTGTTATTTGACTCGAGTGTGAATCGGTCTTTTGTGTCGCTAGCCTTTTGTCAGCATATCAGTATCTGTCATGAGGCGTTGAGTCGACCTTTGCGAGTTTCCATTGCTGACAAGAGAGCGGTGTATGCCACTGTTGTGATTTGAGGATGTGTGCTCGAGATCTTCGGCATTGAGTTTCCGATTGATTTGGTCCCGTTGTGATGGGAGATGTCTGTGTCATCGTGGGCATGGAGTGGTTGAGCAAGTTTGTAGTGGTTATCGACTACGAGCGATAGCTGGTGAGCATACGAGACCCTAGTGGGGGAGTTCTTACGGTTTATGGCGAGGGTACTCGTTCTGGGTCAGCAATTTGTTCGGCTGCCAGAGCGAGGCAGAGCCTACAGCTGGGTTGTAGCGGGTTTGTGGCTTATGTGGTGGATACAAGAGTAGATGCAGAGAGGATGAGGTCGGTTGATGAGGTCCCGATAGTGTATGAGTTCCCGGACGTTTTTCCTGAGGAGCTGCCGGGAGTGCCTCCCGAGAGGCAGGTAGATTTTCGTATCGATTTGGTCCCGGGGGCAGCGCCTATTGCCAAGGCACCCTATCTCCTTGCACCACCAGAGATGCATGAGTTATCCTTACAGCTGCAGGAGCTGCTGGGGAAGGGGTTTATCCGGCCGAGTAGCTCGCCATGGGGAGCGCTAATCCTTTTTGTCAAGAAGAAGGATGGTTCATACTGGATTTGCATTGATTACCGGGAGTTGAACAACCTGACGGTCAAGAACCGTTACCCCTTGCCGAGGATCGATGATTTGTTCGATTAGTTGCAGGGAGCGTCTTGGTTCTCCAAGATTGATATGAGGTCTGGATATCATCAGATGAGAGTGCGTGATGAGGATATCTAGAAGACAGCGTTTAGGCCTCATTATAGGCATTGCAAGTTCGTGGTGATGCCTTTCGGGCTCACCATTGCACCGGGGCGTTCATGGATCTCATGGACAGGGTGTGCAGGCCGATGTTGGATCGTTCGGTGATCGTGTTCATTGATGATATATTGGTGTATTCGAGATCCAGAGAGCAACATGAGGAGCATTTGAGGGTGATCCTTGGAGTTCTGAGATCGGAGAGGCTATACGCCAAATTCTCCAAGTGCGATTTCTGGTTACGAGAGGTCCAGTTCCTACGACACCTCGTCAACCAGAATAGGATATTGGTCGATCCGGCCAAGATTGAGGCGGTGATGAGTTGGGAGATGCCGAGATCCCCTTCAGAGATCAGGAGTTTTCTGGGGTTGACCGGTTATTATCGGAGATTTATCAAGGATTTCTCCAGGATTGTTGTTCCTCTCACCAGACTGACCTGGAAAGGCATGGCTTTCAATTGGGGCCTGGAGTAGCAGGCCTCATTCGAGACACTTTTCCAGAGATTGTGTGAAGCCCCAATGTTAGCCCTTCCGGAGGGAATGAAGGATTTTGTGGTATATTGTGACGCGTCAATATCGGGATTGGGTGCGGTGCTGATGCAAAGAGGGCATGTGACGAGAGTTGATGTAAGCACTAAAGAGTTTATTATATGTCATATTTATATATGAATGATACTTAATCTGTAAAAAAAATAATTAATAATATTTTTTTATTAATAAGCGAATGTACTTTACTAAAAATCTGACACATTTTTATCCACTTATTAATAACAATAACAATAAGGGAAAAACTAAAAAAATATTTTTTTTATTTTACCTTCAAACTATATCAATATGGATGTCTATTTGTAGAGAATAAAAACTCATGAATTTTGGTATATTTAAAATCATTTTTCGATAAAAATATCATTCAAAAAAATAAAATTATGAAAAAAAAACTATGTTTTTGTATATATTAAGATAATAATTAACATAGTTTAAGGAAACATGTTTTGTTGGAAAACACATATGTATTCCTTTTCCTTTTCAGTTGGTACAACGAAAGCTTTTGCAGCAAAATAAATGAGTGGTTGAGAATGGTTCCCCAATTGTCAACCTTTTTTTTTCTCAATTTAACTTACTTCTCTCTCTCTCTCTCTCTCTCTCTCTCTATATATATATATATATATATATATATATATATATATATATATATATATATATATATATATATATAGTGTTGTGTCATAAGAATTTAAGATATAGTAAACTATAAATATACCAATGGGAAATCTTTAGAAAAGTTCCAATATTTGCAGAAAAGTTACACTTTAGTCTTAAGATTTTTTTTAACGAAAAAGTCATGAAAACTGGCAAAAATTTGCAGTTTGACCCTTTTTAACCGGTTGAAGCCGGTACAAAATTAATTTGGGACTATTTCGCAAACTAACGCAAATATTGAGACTTTACTGTAAACAAAAAATATTACGACTTTTCTATAAACAAAAATATTAGAACTTTTATACAAACAAAACCCTTATTATTATTATTATTAAAAATATGAATAATAATAGTATTTTTGCGAACTTGATATTATTAATGTTGTTACTAATACATATAATTGCATTTAAATCAAAAAAATAATATTAATGACATTGTTTAAAGGGTGGAGGTGGAGGAGATGGTGATGCTTTTAGCATTGAAATCATAAATGTTTGTTTGTATATTTTTACTTTGTATATGGTAATTTCACATTTGTTATTATTCTTTTTAATTCAGAAAAATAATACTTAACAATTTAAAAGAAGTTGGATATTTCTAAAATTGTTTATAAATAGTTTAAGGTAGAAAGATTTCTAACTTTCTATATAAAAATGTTTAAGGTAGAGGTATTAGTTTCAAATCCAACAAATGCACTACAAACATCTATATAGGTAGCCTATATCAATATTTAAAAGTATTCATTACAATATCTTGTTTTAAAAAAAGTAATAAGACATGTTTTTTGGATTAATACTTTTGAATTTTGATTAATACTTTGAATTATTCCTATTACTTTTTATTAAACAAGATATTGTAATTAATACTTTTGAATTTTGATATGGGTTGCCTATATAGATGTTTGTAGTGGATTTGTTGCATTTAAAAAGTAATTTTTCTACCTTAAACATTTTTATATACAAAATGAGAAACCCTTCTACCTTAAACTATTTATAAACAATTTTACAAATATGCAACTTCTTTTAAATTGTTCAGTATTAATATTCTGAATTGAAAACAATAATAACAAATGTGAAATGACCATATATACAAAGTAAAAATAGACAAATACACATTCACGATTACAATGCTAAAAACATCACCATCTCCTCCACCTCCGCCATTAAACATTGTCTTTAATATTATTTTTACATTTAAATGCATTTATATGTATTAGTAACAATATTAATAATAGTAAGTTCAAAAAATAGTATTGTTTTTTATATTTTTAATAATAATAATAATAATAATAATAATAATAATAATAATAATAATATTAATAATAATAATAAGGGTTTTGTTTGTAGAAAAGTCCTAATATTTTTGTTTATAGAAAAGTCCTAATATTTTGGGTTAGTTTACAAAATAGTATCAAATTAGTTTGGTACCGGTTTCAACCGGTAAAAAGGGTCAAAGAGCAAAATTTTGCCGGTTTTCAGGACTTTTTTGTTCAAAAAATTAATATTGGGACTAAAGTGTAACTTTTGCGTAAATGTTATGACTTTTCTAAAGATTTCCCTATACCAATCAGGCTAAATGGTGTCGTGGTTGTTTTGTCAACGGTAAAAGTAGGACACATAGGGTGCCACATATGATTTTATAATTTTTGCAACATTTTGCTGATGAATAGGCTTTGGTGATATTTTTCCTTTGAAAGTAAAATAAATAAATAAAAATAATAAAATAAAACACTTAAATTTGCAATGACCAATCACGAAACAAAAAAGGTTTACCATTGAGATTTGTCATCGGTGAAAGTTTATCATTAAGATTTGCCACCAAGAAACAAAAAATGGTTGCGGGTGGTCATCACCGGCAAAAGGGCCACATAGACTTTCAACGATGGCAAAACCTCCGACACCATTAAGTCTTAAAGGTGAAAAAAAGTGATTGATGAAATTGGAACACAATACCATCAATTTTTTGGAGTGTTTTCGTCACCATTTTTTTACATTCATTACAATGAATGTTCACTTTTAGGGTATAACTCTGCATTTTCAAAACAAAGAGAACACAAGAATCAAAATAAAAATACAAAATCGAAATGCGGAACCATTTTTTTTACCAAGTATTATTTTCAAGTTTAAGGTAGAAGTAGAAAAAGGCAAAGAGGTCTAAATTAGAAGAAAAAAAAAAAAAGCACATCTATATACAAATATTTAAGTTTGTAGAAAAGCAATCAAGGAAATTGACACATATTGAAGGAGTGAATTAGTATGTAATTAATTAAATTTTCAAAAGAATTCTCACTATTCATGTCGATTATGAAATTAGAAGCATAGAAATGGGAATATAAGTATGAAATGAATAAGCTTTTTGGAGGGTGAAGTTTACAACATTCACTTTTTGGTCAAGAAAGCTCTTCCCTATATCATCAAAGAATTCTTCTTTACTCATAATACCCGGCCAAAACATAGAAAGCGTTTAAAACGAAAATGAAATTTGTTTGGTATTTATGCATCCCATCGAAGGGAGTAAAATTAGGAAATCTACAAAGAGAGGGTTATTAACAAAGAAAGCAAAATGAGGAAGAAAAGAAAAAGATAAGTGTATGTTGAGATGGATTGATGATAGGTGAATAGGAAGGTGAGAATGTTGTTCTCTGGGTTTTATATAAGGGAAGTGATTCTTACACAATAATTTTTTGTCATATACAACAATTCATTTATTATATAGTTGTACAATACAATATTTTAAAGTACAAATTGTTGTGTATGGAGAAAAATTGTTGTATACAGATCAGCTTCCTTTATATAATAATAATAAGACAAAACTGTAAGATTGGTCTATGTGGTATTTAAAAAATTTCAGTAGGGTCCAAAAAGTTTCCATCTTGCATGGAATGTCCAAAACCAAAGTTTACTGAATTTTTGGTCCCTGATAGAATTGAAAATTTGATTTTACCCTTTTCATTTCTTTTTTCTATTTTCTTTATTTATTTTGGTATTTAAATAATTAAAAATAAAAAATAAAATCTCTCTCTCTCTCTCTCTCTCTCTCTCTCTTCAGTAAAAAAGCAAAGTCAAACCCCCAACCCACTTCTTCTTTTTCTTCCCCAATACAGATCTGATGAACCCAATTCTTTTGCGAATATGAAGACTTCATCTTCATCCATGTTTGCTAGAACCCTAATTTTTCCCATTACTTCTCACCTGATTTCTATTTGATGATTCTTACGATCCATACCACCAATAATAGATCCACAAACTCAACACTACCACCACTACTTGATTACTCTACCACCATCAATATCATGTTCTTGTAATGATTCCGACCGACTCCACCACATCTTCTAGATGTTCGAAAAAAATGAAGATTCCAGAATCATCAAACAGGAACTCAACAAGTCCATAGAGAACATGGGGATACTCATCCCAGACTCATATCTAATTTAGATTAGCGAAAACATCGATTAAAACCAAGGCAATATAATAATCAGTGTCGATTGCTTCAAGCATATGGGTTTTGAAAAATCGATCAAGATTAAGCTGAAAAAGAACCATGAAAAATGGATGCCGACACTTCCACTCAAACAATCTGAGGCAGTTTTATATAGGATTCAAGATATGGTTTCTAAGGGTGGTTGCCCTTTCTCCCTTCCGTTGAAATCGAAGTCCGATTTTAACTTTTCAGTCAAACATTGTTCTTCTAGTTGGGAACACTTTTCATGTTGTTTTAATAGATTTGATAGAGGGGAATAAGTATTAGAAGAGTCAAATGGTTGTGCTATTGTAACAATTTATTTTTGTGTAGAACTTGTTCTACATTTATTTATTTTTGTTAATTTTGTAAACATGTTATTGAATTGAAGAAGTGAAGATCCAAATTTTGAGATGTTTTTTATTCTGGTGTGTGTGAGTGCATGTGTGGATGTAGGAATGATTGTAGGCCACTCATTTTAAAAATCTTATTACGGGTATAATAATAATCTTGGCACACTTAATTATGGTAAATATTTATAACATTTAGTATCTTTAAATCAGGGGAATTGTTATCAACCCTAACAACCCATCGATCCTTCGTCACCATAAACATACCTAGAAATACCGGAAGCAATTCAATTTTCCCAATCGCCTTGCACAACAAGATCATCTTTCAGCTTCTTCTCTTCCGGATCAGTTTCTCTATAGATCAGTTTTCCGATTACCTGCTGCCTCTAATAAATTGCCATTGAAACGAACAAATATGCAAAGTCAAAACTTCTCCTTCTTTGTCGATACTTAATCGCCTTCCACCGCCATTTACAGATGCCAACACTAGGTCTCTTTCTTCCTCGTAGTGTTTGCGATCAATTTCATTTGGTTAATTGCACCTAAGATGATGAAAGTCTTTTTTTAAGATTTCTTAAAAAGGCTCCGGAGCAACATCCTAAAAATCTATGAATCGTGGTGTTTCATTTGTAGAAACTAATGTCGCCTGAGAATTAAAGATGAAGCAGATGTTCCGTCCCTTAATCTAGAAATTTTATTTCATCTTTTTAAAAAAAAAAATTAGCATTGGAATAAAGGTAGAAACATGAAGCATCATGTAGGTATTATTTATTTTCCCTATTTTAAAACCAATTATGTTATACTAGGCTTCTTCTTTTTGGGTATTCTTCTAGATTACCCATGGTGTGGGATTGTGGTGGTCCTAATTCAGGTTTGACTGGGTCAAACTCTGGAAGGACCTCCGAGATTCTGCCGGAGTTAGGCTCTAACGATTTTTGTTTAACAATTTAGGCCTTAACAGTGTAAAAGTCAAGATCAACAAGGTGCTCAGAATTTGTGGGAGTGATGTTCAACCCTTCAAGGTAAAGTGCCCTTCTAAGTTATAGATCCTATCACATAAAGATGCTTAATTTAGTTTATTGAGGTGAAATTCATTTGGGAATCACAGTTTCTGTCCTATTTGATGTCAACTCTCTAGCTCTCTAATAACCATCTATATGTATGCAGGTTTATTTCGTTATATACATTTAATTTTTATCAATAATATTTTTTATATATAGTTGACTTACTCATTCTGTATCAGTCTTTATATTATTGTATCTATCAATTTCATCTATTTTTATTGGTTTAGTAATTTTTTCAACCACCAAAGTTAATTCCTTCCAAACTAATATTGCAATTCCTATTTTCGAACCAATATTCTTTAAGCGTATTTGACTTTTTTTTTATATAATTACATGTTTAACATAAAGATTTATAAATAATGGAATCAATAAATCAAAAAAAAAAAAAATACTCATAACGAGAAGGGAGTGTTTTGTCTTCCACATCAACATGGTTTTTTAATCGGTGATTTAATCATTTATTAAATACACATAAACCATTGCTTTTAGTTTTTCTTATTTATTTGTTTCCTTACCAATATGCAAAAGGCGAGAAGCAGGGGTCTTTTATTTCTTGTATATTGTTTGGAACAATTCGTTTTTAATCTCCCATTTGCTATCTTTTTCTTCTAATTGCCCAGTGTCACATCTTCACATCTGGCCAAGCACTAGGTGATTACACGACTCAACAACTTGGTTCAATTTTAACCATTCGAACCTAAAATGTCATTTGGTAATCTTATGGTTTTTGTTGGTTGCAATGAAAGAAAATAATTATTTGATTTTACTGTTTATTATTTTTTCTGTAATATATAAAAAGGGTTTTAAAATGGTTTTATTTTTATGAAATTTGAATGCATTCCATAGAGTATTCCCTTTAACCTAATTAAGTTAATTCTATAAGAATAACTTTCTTACCTTATCATCGGGTGTTATTCTCATCTTCATCTGTTTCATTCTTTAAGAATATTTTGAATCTAAGTTATTCTTCTATTTGAATTGTGTGTAAAGAGTATTATATTCTTATAGAATCACATAAGAATGATGATTCCGCCAGAATTGTATTTTTGGTATAATCAAATAAGAATGAGTATGGTAGAATTGCGTGAGAATGATTTTGACAGAGTTCTATTGCAATTTGCTTAATTTTACTTATGGTTTTTGTTTCTTATGTTTTTTCAGATGTTTCAAGCTTTAACTAGGGATCCCTTAGCATCCTTGAGTTTATAAATTTATGCAACTCCTTGTATAAAGTTATTCTCATACAATGCAATTATGACAGAATGTCAATCTCACGAAGTGTCAATCTCACAGAATAATAGTATATTTTGAAGTGGCTTAGAGGTCAAAGATACACATGACATTTGGAAATGAAACAAGAAGGTGAATCAGTATTCTTTCAAGAATAACGGTAGTTTTTTGCAAGCGCTGTTAAAAATGATTATAATTTATGTTCATAGTTGTATTCTTTAAGAATGAATGTAATTACTAATTCTAAAATATCAAAATTCGTTTCATGTAAAAATTTGTATTCATTCAAAGTTATTAGTCTTCATAATATAAGGTTATAATCTTCGTTCAGAATATAATGTTTTTTTCAAGATAATCATAACATATTCGGGAAATCTCCAATAAAGTCCTAAAATTTTGGCCCGGTTTATGTTTTAGTCATAAATTAATTTTTGTTTATGAAAAAGTCCTAAAAACCGACAAAAGTTTGCAATTTGACCCTTTTTGACTGGTTGGAACCGGTAACAAATCAATTTGGGACTATTTCATAAATTGATCCAAAATATTTGGACTTTTCTGCAAAAACCAAAAGTGTTAGGGTTTTTCTGCAAACAAAACCCTTATTATTATTATTATTATTATTATTATTATTATTATTATTATTATTATATTAAAAATATAAATAAGTATATTATTTTTTAAATTTGTTTTATTAATGTTGTTAATAATACATATAAATACATTTAAATAAAAAAATATTAAAGACATTTTATAAAGGTGAAGGTTGAGCGGATGATAATGCTTTAAGCATTGAAATCATAAATGTCTTTTTGTATATTCTAACTTTGTATATGGTCATTTCACATTTGTTATTATTGTTTTAAATTCAGAATATTAACATTTAACAATTTAAAAGAAACTACTGATTTTTCAAATTGTTTACAAATAGTGAGAGTGTGATATGCATGTATGTCTTGTGTGTAAGTACTTAAATTACTAACATGTGTGTTGCTCTTTTTCATTACTTTATCCTTGTGGTTTTTTTGGAAACATAGCAGATATAGTGTGATAAAGCAAAACAAGATATATTACTTTCTATTAAACAATATATTATAATTAATATTTTCGAATTTTGATATGGGCCACCAATGTAAATATTTATTATACATCTATTGGGTTTGAAAAGAAATCATTCCACCTCAAGAAATTTTATATACAAAGTGAGAAATCATTTGATCTTAAACTATTTATACACAATTCTACCTTAGATATGGGCCATCACCACCACCGTCACCTTTAAATAATTTCTTTAATATATATTTTTTTTTATTTAAGTGTATTTATATTTATTATTAAAAATATTAATAATAATGAATTTAAAAATTAGTATATATTTTTTATATTTTTAGTATTATAATAATAATAATAATAATAATAATAATAATAATAATAATAATAATAATGTTTTTGTTTGCAGAAAAGTCATAATATTTTTTTTTTGCAGAAAAGTCTCAATATTTTGGGTCATTTTGTGAAATAGTCTCAATATTTTGTGTCAGTTTATGAAATAGTCCCAAATTAATTTGTTGCCGGTTCCAACCGGTCAAAAACGGATCAAAATGCATATTTTTGCCTGTTTTTAGGACTTCTTCGTAAACAAAAACTAGTTTAGGACTAAAACGTAAACCGGACCAAAATTTTAGGAATTTATTAGAGATTTCCCTAACATATTCTATTAGAATGTTTGAATTAATAGAATTATTATGTATAAAAATCATATTTTATAGTTAAAGAAAATTAATTATTCCCTAAAATCCTCAAATTTTTTTTTTTCAATTTATTGTAGTTGACTAAAATGCAATTATAATGAAATTAGATGGTATTTTTTTAATTATTTTAATTAAAAAATATTTATTAATAACTTTCTTAAAATAATTAAAATGATTCGTCCACAATGATTCATACACACACATAATAATTAGTTAAAACATAATAATCTAACCTTATATATATATATATATATATATATATATATATATATATATATAGATAGATAGAGAGAGAGAGAGAGAGAGAGAGAGAGGGACAGAGAGAGAGTTGGGTGATACTTTATTTTTTATTTTTAATTATTTAAATACCAAAAAAAAATAAAAACTATTTAAATCGACTTTTCAAATGCAATATGGAAAAAACCCAAAAAAAAACTTTGATAAGTTGGAAATTTTATTGATCCTATCCAAAGTATTTTGAATATTACAGGAACCAAATTTATAGTTTTGTCTAATAATAATAATAATAATAATAATAATAATAATAATAATAATAATAATAATAATAATTATTATTATTATTATTATTATTATAAAAATAATAAATAATATTTAAAATTACTTTGAATAACAGTTTGCAAACAATAATGGATGTAAACTGAGATATAACGTTCTAATAAATTGGTGAATTTATTTCCAATAATAATCGATTTAAACTGAGACATCATGTTCTAATATTGGTGAATTTAAAAATATTGACAAATTTAATTTGAATAAATTAAATAATAGTGGGAAAGCAGAAAGTGGCTAAAATTATTAATACTTTGAATGTAATTTATTCAAAGTACGATTAAGATGTCGCAAAGATTATATGGACAAGGTTATGTGGTCTAAAGCTGTAGACCCCCAAGGGGCCGCTTATTTGGCTTGATCCTTTTGGAAGCTCTTCAAGATTCGATGGATGTTGTTAAGGACGGGTCATCCTTCTTCGTATGGTTAATTATTATTATTATTATTATTATTATTATTATTATTATTATTATTATTATTATTTTTATTTTTTATTTTTTATTTTTTATTTTTTGTTGTTGTTGTTGTTTTTTTCCTTCTTTAGTTTTATTATTATTATTATTATTATTATTATTATTATTATTATTATTATTATTATTATTATTAACTCAGGAGACAACTGGATTCAAAGAAACACAAAAGACCAATCGAGTTCATTATTATTAATTTTGATAGCCATATAAAATTTGGACGATATTAAAAATTTGGAGTACAATATCGAATTAGAACAAAAGAAAACATTGTCTTTATTTATCACTGATATTAATTAATTAGGCATTACATTTGTATGGTGCGTTATACGGATTGAAAGCATTTAATTGAGCAATTGTATACTCATTTGTCGCTCTAACACTCTAGCGTACCGGCAACAGTAGTGTATGTCAAATCATAAATGATTATATGATAGAGAGGTATAATCATATATGATTATACATGTTTATACATATATGTCTAATCATAAATAATTATATATATATATATATATATATATATATATATATATATATATATATTCACAGACTGAGTAATCATATATGATTGTAACACTTAATGGTGAAAAAAATAGTGGTTATAAAGGTGACGGTGATATAACTAACGAAGGTGATAGTGGTGAGGTCGGTAGTGGTAGTGGTGGTGGCGGTGTCGATTATGGTGATGAGAATGGTGGCGGAGGAGAAAGAAACGGATGATGCTATATAATCAGATGTGATTATAACAAGTCTGTCGTGCCGGTACCCCGGAGGGCTAGAGCTGTAGACTTGAAATATGTGGCTGAGGTTGAATCTCAAGATTACTATTTTATTTTTAATCTAAACTAGAAAGGTTACCCCCGCTATGCGGGGGCCAAAGCTTTCAATGTTGTTTTCGATTCGATAAATATGACAAACGTATAAAGTGGAAGAATGAAAAGCCCGGGCTTTGCCCCGAAATGTTTTTTTTTTCTTCATGTTTTTATGAAAAAATGTAAAAGTTTTGACTGCAAGGATCAAAAGTGTCAAAACGGCTAAAGAATTAAAGGGGTAGGAACAAGCGAATTTTTAGAAAAGGAATCAAAGTTGTCAAACCGTTAAAGTTTTGTGGCAAAACTTTAAATATTAAAAGGTTCCTAAAATTTGTAAAAATATTAATTGCAAGGATCAAAAGTGTCAAAAATAAGGAGCAAAGTGCAGGGACCAATTCTACCAAAAAAATGGTATGTTTTTATGAAAAAATTTAAAAATTTTAACTGCAAGGATCAGAAGTGTCAAAAAGGTCTAAAGAATTAAAGGGGTAAGAATTAGCAAATTTTTAGAAAACGGATCAAAGTTGTCAAATAGTTAAAGTTTTGTGGCAAAACTTTAAATATTAAAAGGTTCCTGAAATATGTAAAAATATTGAATGCAAGGACCAAAAGTGTTAAAATAAGTACAAAATAAATAACAAAGTGCAGGGATCAATTCTGCCAAAAATATAAGTTTACTATTCCTTTTGTTGAAAATTTATATATATATATATATATATATATATATATATATATATATATATATATATATATATATATAACCTTCATTTTAAAAATATGTCAAAATTAACTTTTTAAAATAAATATAAAAACCAACTTGTTAACTTGTTGAGCGTACCAAATCACTAAAATGTACATATTTTAAAGAGAAATTAAACATTTAAATGGTGATACGTGTAACATTTAATGATATTTTTAAATACTAATATGATAAATGTAATCATTTAAATGGATAGAAATATTGGTATAAGAGAAGGTATGGGGATATTTAATTTTTTTATTTTAAATTTTACTGGTGATAAAAACATGAAAAATTAAATATCTTTTTATATTTTCTTCCTGCTAACAAGGGTCATATTTAAATAAAATTAATGATACTTTAAAACACTTGTCATAATTTAATTTGTTAGCGTACCTGTGTTTCCAATGATCTGGCAAGTGATGATTTCCATACTTCAGGGACTTCCTGAACCATCCAAACAAATTAGTATAAAAGTGTAAGCACACAACTCTACAAGAAAAATGTACTGATTTCTAGTTTATTGCAGATGGATGACATGAAGGAAATACTTAAAAAATTTAAGCCGTTAAAACGTAAAGCGATTCCAATGCTTCCCAATTTCCTCAACCATTCATGCAAAATTATATAAAAGTCAACAAACTGTTACGAGAAAAGCTTACAGGTTCTCCTTTACCACATGGACATGAACGAACTACGTAAATAGTTAATGTTTGAACAAATATGAACATGCCTGTGATTCCAATGCTTCAGCAAGTGGTTCCGATGCTTCCCCAAGTTCCTAAACCATATATCGAAATAGATTTATAAAAAGTATAAGCAGAAAAGCGAGATCTAATTAATTTAACACACATGGACACACGAAGGAACTACTTAGATAGTTAAGTAATTTTTTAACAAATTCGATCGTACCAGTGACTCCAATGCTTCCTCAGTTTCCTGATCCATCCAAGTAAATGTATATATAGAAGTATAAGAGAGAAAAGAATAGATAAGAAAAGAAAGTAAAGAGAGAAAAGAAAGAAAAATAAATTTGTTTTTTGTGCTTTCGAGTTGGAAAGAAATGGAAGTAAAGTTAAGAGTGTGTTTGGTTGTGGAAAATTTTCTAGTTTTCTAGGAAAATTTTACAAGAAAAACGGAAATTTTGAAAAATGTTTAGTTCGTTTAGTTTTTCAAAATTTTCCCAGAAAATAAAAATTTACAGTTTTCCAAATTATATATAAATTACAAAAGTGATTTTTACACTTTTCCAAAGTTTCCAAATTTCTAAGATGGAAAATGAAAACTCCTTCGGTTTCAACCAAACATGTTTTCTAAAATTTTCAATGAAAATTGAAAGTGAAAATTCAACTCTATTTTTTGAAAACATTTTCTTAGAAAATGAAAACAGTTTTCTACAACCAAACGCACCCTAACCATTTTATTCTTTCTTTTCAAAATCCTCCCAAATCGGAAGGAAAGTTAGAAGGGAAAGTGATCATTCCATTTCCTTCCACTTTCTTCCTTTAATGAAACTCGGGAGCATCAATCTCTCTTACTTTCCTCTCATTTCCACCCATTTCCTTTTTTTCTCTTCTTAAGTTAAACTCGGGAGCCGGGTGTACCATAAGAGCACCAGTTCTACTTTAGCACATGCATATGGACATGAAGGAGCTTCGGTCCTTAAAACAGTTAAATTCTATTAAATTTGAAACTACTTACCTGTGATTGCCATTCCGAATCTTCAGCAAGTAATTCCGATGCATCCGCAAGTTCCTGATCCATCCAAACAAATTCGTAGAAAAGTGTAATTAAGCAGAAAACTCTAATGAGTTTATTCTAGTTATTTACTATATATAGACAGAAAAGAACATCTTAATTTCCAAAAAAAAAAAAAAAAAAACCGAACTAACTTGCAATTCCAAAGATTTCTCAAGCTTTTCTACAACCAAACCCATGGAGGGTCGTTGTGTCCTATCTTTCTGCAAGCATTCATATGCAATCTTGGAGAAAGTATTCAACGAATCGGAGTCCATTTGCTTCATCAAATCCGGATGAATAATATCATTTAAATTTCCTTTTTCGTAGCAACTGCGAGCTAGTGTGGCTGTTAATGGTCCTGCATCATTTACATTCTTCAAGCAAGACTCGCCACACATGACTTCAAACAATACCATCCCAAATGAAAAAACATCCGATTCTTTTGTGAGCATCCCTGTATCATTGTAGGCTGGATCCAAATAACCATGTGTGCCACAAGGATTTGTAATGACATAACTTACATCTTCATTTGCACGACATATCCTCGAAAGTCCTAAATCCGAAATCCTAGCTTTCCATTTGTGATCAAGCAGAATATTCGCACTCTTTATATCTCTATGGATAACTCTCTGATTTTCTTCAACATGGTTATGGAGATAATCCAAACCATAGGCTGCCTCGATGCATATATTGATTCGATGCTTCCATGGAAGTGGAAACGGGGTCTTATCCATAGTTAGGTTACTCTGGAGGCTTCCGTTATGGGCATACTCGTAAACAAGGATCATTTCATTGTCATCATTGCAGTAACCAAGAAGGGGGACAAGGTTTGGATGTTTATAACGGGAGAGCAATTGAAGCTCGGTTAAGAACTCCTTAACACCTTGACCACGGTTATGTAATCGCTTTACAGCCACAGAAGTAAGTTTACCAGAAAGTATGAGTTCTCCTTGGTAAACATCTCCATACCCACCCTTTCCAATAATGTTTGCCAAGTTGAAGTTTCTGGTGCCTCTTTCAATATCAATAAAGGGTATTCTCAGGTGCTGTGAGTCTGTAATGAGCGACATTATTTTCGTGTAACAAGAGGAAATGGCTATTGAGAAAAGACTGAAAAGAAACAGAAATGATTCTTTAGAAAAATAATGTCAAGAGAAATGTTCCATGATGAAACCAGGCTGCTGCCAGATATTTATCAAAAACAGTATTAAAAAATGGTTGGCTGTAACTGGTCAATAAAAATACTAAAACAAACACGGACTAAATAGAAGAATCAATATATGTTTCTATCAGTAATATTAAGTAATAACTAACCTGTTAAATATTATTTATGAACGTTTATAAAGTTATTTCTTTTTGAGTTATCAAGTTTTCAAAACTAAGTTAATATTTTAATGACTTTTTTTGAAAGGATAAATTTAATTTACTTATAAGTTAACACTTAATTTCACATATATCTACCACGAGATTTAATCCGTAGACCTTACAGAGGTAGGACATCACTTGATACCATTGTGTTAAAAATATTTTGGAATATTTCTATGATTATATTATAAGTCATACAATGATCAACATATTTTTATTATTCTTCGGTTTAACAACTAAAATACTATTTTAAGAATTGTTATAATAAATTTCCGGTCGATGAATCCATACAAAAAAGTGAAACCATATAAAATATTGTGGAAATGTGTTCTTTATATTTTATCTTAGATTATTTTTTTCAGATGAAAAAAAATGATGATTAAATAGCTATAAAAGCAAATAAATTACTAAGTCGAAATTCTTTTAGGATGTATATTTCTATATTTTGCATGCTAATTAGTAACGTTTATAAATTTGTGTACAATTTTCTTTTTCGAAATGGGTGAATTATATATAAAAGAAAAACACCAAATAGGAATCATTAAAGGTTAGGACTATCTAGGAACCATTTTTACGAAGGGTTATTCTTGTCCATTCTAGTGGTAGATTTATTTGACTCATTTAGTCATTTTCTTACACATAATTCATTAAGGGTATTTTTGTCTTTTACAATAGTTTTTTTTTTTTTTTTAAGTTTTGACAAAATGAAAAAAAAAAAAAAACAATAAGGGTACAATGGTCTATATCATCTTTAACATTAACATATCTAAGTTTGATCATATTTTAAACATTTTGACACTTTTCTTTTGTAACAAACTCTCTCAAACCCTCCCAACAACATAAAGTCTAACACCACCTCTACCTCTGATTACCGTCGTTGTCACCCTCCGATGTCACCTCCTGCCCGACTGCGCTGGAATGTCTAGCCAGTAAAAAAAAATTCTTCAGAACAAGGTTCAAATTTAAACCAATTTGAACTTAGGTTTTTAAAATTTTGTGTTGATAAGCTTATCAATATCAACATGATTAATATAAGACACCAATACCTTACCGGATAAGGTTTTTGACAAATACTAATTAGAAACCAAGCTTTTACAAAGTCTGAACTAATGATCTAATATTGTTATTAACATGCTATTAGTGAGATTCTACCAACCTTAACTACTTATTTCTCTTCTTCTCTCGCACATTCACATACATGCACATAAAATCCTTGAGGTTTCAAGTATAACCAACTTTAGCCAAGATTTACAAATTATGAGTTTATGATTTCAATCATTATTACCATGATTGTGATGAGACTCTTCCTTACCTTTGTTCTACATTGATATCTCAAAAGTCGAAGGCTGATGAATGGTGATCCATGTTTTTTCTTATCAAATATATTTTAGAGAACGAAGATGTATCTTCGAGTTTGTGTTCTCTTCGACTTAACCTTGTGTTGATTGACAAGACTGTTACACTTCTCGATGACGGTGTGATCATTATTGTGAACATCTTGACCAAGTGTCCCTTATTCGACAGTGATTTTCCAATGGATATTTCCACATGTCATCATCCTATTTGGCAACAATTCAAATTACTCTAAAGCGTATTTTTCTCAACATATATACTTATTTGGTAGTTCCTCATTTCATACACGTCTTAGAATTTTCCATTTCATAATTTCGCTCTCTGCTTCATCAGTTCTCCTTGTTCTCTTCATTTTTCAACTATGGCTTCCATTGATAAGCTTTCTATTGCTAATGAAGAATCATCAATTCATCAATTGAATATTCAATCCATTACTTTTGTGATGCATACGAATGCGAAAAAATATCCAGCAAGGTTACATATTATGGTTCGATGTTTGTTCGACTCAGTGTTGAATTATGCCTTAACTGCTGTTAAACTAGTTCTGATGAAGTGGTTGGCACTTACTTATTCTTCATTAATCTACAACCAGGAGAAAGATACAATTACATTTGAAGTTATCGAGAAGGGAAGTGAATTTTGACCAAACAATAGTTTGCATAATTGCTCAATTTGGAACTTTCTTAAAGCCAATTTATCCAACTATTGAGCAAATAATTGTTATGCTCAATGATATGGGTCATACGCTTTATATGACCAATTTTCCCTTTATTTGGAGTTTTTTTTATTTGAGGTAGTGATTCGATGTCTAACCGATCGCAATTCTTATCTTGACAAAGCCAATAAACGATTAATGCCGATTTTGTATGGGATTTACCATCGTAAGCCAGTTGATTTTGCATAAATTTTATAGGAAGAGTTTGTCATCTGTGTAAATCATTCAAAGAATGCATCCGAAGTGGCGAGTGCTCACTTTTGGACCTTAGTTATTGTAGAGGCCTATAAGCAATTATGAATTGATATTCTTGATAACGAAGCTGTAGCACCCGGGTTACTAGATATGAAATTAATTTGTTATTTAATGTAATTGTATTTCAAAGGTGGTGAAGGATTCTTGAGTACGTTGGGCATACATTAGGTACACACGACGTACTCCTTGCATGCGTGCTATTGGGGTGATCCCGGTGTACGCTAGGTGTACTCGAGCCAAGGGAAAACCCACATTTGTAGGGTTTGCATCCTATTTAAAGTCCTTAAGTTCTTCAAGTGCATCACCCTTTAAGCCTCCATTGCCTTTAGTGCCAATCTCGAAACCCTAACCACATTAAGTGCATTTTTGAGCTTACATTGAGTGTTTGGGTGTTCTTTGGTGGTTTTGAAGAAGAAGAAGGAAGTTTGAAAAGAAGAAAAGGAGAAGAAGGAGCTTATAGATTCAACATTTATGGATCATTCTTAGCATATTGAAGGTATAAAGTCAGAAACTTGTTCATTCTAAGCTTTGATCTAGACTTAAGGAAGATTTTAGCATCTTTTGGTCCTATAATTTATTCTTTTGGAGTATGGGGTACTCCTAACCATTTGAACTGTCCTTTTTGGACTCTTCGGAGTGCATGGTGAAACACCGTAAACAGGTAAAGAACTCACAAGAATGGTACCTATATATAACAAAATATAAGCACAACATATCTCAAAATAACATAAATAAGGAAATACGTATCGGCCACAATGTCATGTGTTGCACAGACCTCCTCCGTTGTCAGCTGAAAAGCTCTGCCACGAACCCTCGGTGTCTCGACCTTCGTTGGTCGACTGTTGGTAGCACGTAAAGCAGTAGGTGCAGATCCCTATGCTACTACCTGAAGAAGCTGGGGACACTCGGCCTTCCAATGGCTGGTCTAGTTGCAGTACAAGCAAACTGTAAACCCCTTAGGGCAATCCTTCACCATATGCCCCTCTTTGCAACATTTGTAGCAAATCCCCGCTCGACACGATCCCTCGTGAGTCTTGCCACACTTGCCACAAGTGTATCCCTTCTGGCCCCCAGTCCTTGTATCAACGGGCTTAGCCTGCTTCGTCACTGACTGCGACTGCACTGGTCTTCGGTGCTTACCTCGAGACTCCTCCTCCTCCCTGGTCTGTAAACTCTAGCTCGATCTCCCTCCGTCCGACATTTGTATGAAGCTCAACCAATGTCCTTTATGATGAGTTCACCACGAACTCTCGTATATCCCTCCTCAATATGCTCATATACCGGCTCACACGTGTCTGCTCAGTGGACACGTGTTCAGGGCAAAACAATGCCCTCTCGTGAAACATTCTCGTAATCTCAGTGACTGACTCTGTATTCTACTTGAGGGACAGAAACTCCTGGGACAAACGTTCCTTTTCCACCGTGGGAACATAATTATATCGGAACAACTGAGTGAACCTCTCCCATGTCACTACAACATGGTTTGCAGGAGTAAAACTGGTAGTCACAAACTTCCACCAGTCCTTCGCCCCCGCGCGAAGCTGGTTCAGCGCCAACCGATCCCTCAAATGATCAGGACTTGAAAAAGTATAAAAACACCCCTCGATATCAGAGTTTCATCTCATAGCAAAAATTGGATCCTGTGTCCCATCAAACTCTGGTGGCTTTATATTGCTAAACTCCCGAAACAACAACGAGTTACCTTCCTGTGGCCTGGCAGCGGCGATAACTGCGGTGGCTCTAGCAACAGCCGCCTCAGTAACAACAACATATCACTCATCAAATGTCTCAATCAGTGTGGTCTTAATAGACCCAAACATCTCAGGAATCGCCTCTCGAATTGTTGCAGCCACCTCCTCGTGAACCATCCTGCGAATCTCATCATCACTAGTCCCACTGCACCCGGGGTTATGGCGTGTACCCAGTATGATGTATCTGAAACACAACACAAAATCATCAGAGACTCGCTTGAGCATACTCACACTCGATCACCCATCCCTACTTCTTCCTTAGCATCCTAAGGATTCTTACTTGGGTTGCATACGAACCTGGTGCTTTCAGTAGTACGAGCCCAATACTACCTTCCACACCAACCTGTAGTCACCCTAAGTTGTCCTCCTAGGATCCCAATTCACAAGTACTGTAACTCTCACGAATATCAGAATACCCTCTCTGTAGACCTCTTATATGCTCATCTAGGTATCTCCTATAGATTATCTCTTGACTCAGAACTCTCTCTCTAAGTGATTCCTGAAAGATACTCTTACTCGGCACATACTCAAGGCACATAACAGATAGCAATGACTCCTAGGCTAAGGCATCACGAATCAGGCAACTCTAGCCCTAACCATGAATTACTTAGCCTATCCTCTAGCATGCATCACTAATATCTCATAACACAAATAAATAAGGGAATTTTAGGAAATCACTGTTTGGGCTCTGGCTGATTGTACACACTACTCCAACTTGTTTTCTCTTAAAACTCTTTCTCATTTTGGAAAAATCATTTATTTTGAATTTTTTTTCTCAAATCCTCTTTTTGAGTTTAGATATACCCAAAGGTACACCCGAATCCCTCAAACCAAGGCTTTGATACCCGCTTGTAACACCATAAATTTGTTGGATTAGTGTCTAAGTCGATAACTATTTTGGCATGTACTTGACCCGATGGTGCATGGTCCTTTTGGGTTGCCTTCACCAAAGCAACTTGATAGGATGAATTATGGAGAGAAAGGATTAAATATGATTTATTAATATATTATGAGAATAATATATTAAAGGAGAAATCATATTGTTTAATTAATATTAGTCAAGAATTAATTGGAAATTAGTTTTGTGACTAAAAGAGATTAATTAAACTTAAGGGACTGGAATTGTAATTATAAGATAATTGCAATTTCGGCTATGGATTGTCTTAAATTAAGGAGTGGACGAATTCTATGGGGAAACCCATAAGGAAATCGTCCAAGACCCTAATTAAAGGAGTCCATGGGTTGCTTAGGGCTTAAGCATCCAAATTAGGGTTTCCTTGTTAGATAACCGTAATAGCTTCACTATATATATGACCCTTATGACCCAAAAACGTGGACAAGCACTCTTCTAGGGTTAGAACACGTTTTGGGCAGCCTCCATCCTCTCTCCTCTTCATCCTCTTGCTTATGGTGTTTGTAAACCATTAGAGGAGTGACAATTGTGACTCTAAGCTTTCTAAAGTCAATACAAGGAGATTTGGGATTGTTATTGCTACATAACAATCAAAGGTAACATCTTAAACCTATTCTTATGTTAATATGATTACTTGTATGTTAGAATTAGGTTTTATAGTCTTGGATAACTTGCAGGTACAATAGAGAAACCTAGATCCAAGCATTAGGGTTTGTATGAGCACATAGGATGTTCTTAGGACAAAAACCCATCAGTGGTATCAGAGCCTAGACTGGTTTCTATTGTATTGATGCTTGATATGATTGAAAAAATTAGATTTTTGTGTTTCTGGGGGCTGGACTCGCTGAGTCCATAGATGAACTCGCTGAGTCCATGCTGACTCGACGAGTCCATGCCTGACTCGGCGAGTCGGCTGGTCAGATGGAGGGAAAACCAGGATTTCTTGCTGTTTTTGCTTAAGGATAGTTGTCTTATCATATTAGATCAATATTAATCCGATTTTATGATATATTTAACTATATTCTTGATCTAATTGAAGATATTTATCAATTAATAAGATAATTGTTTCCTTATGTGATAATTGATTAATTATTTTGATTAAATTGGTAAATTGTTTTGCAATAAATCATTAAATAAATCAAATATGGATATTTATGTGATTAAATGTTAACTTAGATTATTTGTTATTTGATCCTTGTTGTTATGAAAAGTTTCATATTTTCCCCTTTAAGTTTTATAGTTTAAATTTGAACCCAAAGGTTTTGTTGTTTTGAAATTTACATAGTTAAAACCCTAATGTTGTGAAACGGTTTCAAAACTTGCCCTCAAGTTTTGGAATTTAAATTTTGATTAATTGTTTAATTTTGATGTATATTTAAATTCTAAACCCTAATGTTTTGAAATGTTTCAAAACTTGCCCTCAAGTTTTGGAATTTAAAAGTTGATTAAAAGTTTAATTAGGAATGTTAAATTCTAAAACCCTAGTATTGTTTTGAAAAGTTCAAATCACACACTTATGGTTTTATTAATTAATTAAGGTGTATAATTAAAAGAGGTTTAATAAATCCATAAAAGTTAAGGTTTACAATTTAATTGAATTAAAAGGATAATTGTTAAATTAGACCACCTAGTATTTTAAAAGTGTAAAATACACCCTATACTATATATAACATTAAAAGTCTAACGTTATATATATATATATATATATATATATATATATATATATATATATATATATATATATATATATATATATATATATATATATATATATATATATATATATATGAGTAAAAGTCAGTCTTACCATTAGTAGGCCTCATGCACGAAGCTGGTCTATAAGGGGTGTTTAAGGAAATTGTCTATAAAATGGCGATTGAATGGGTATCCACTCTTACCCACTGCACTCTTGACTAGTGGAGGGTCGTTAGCCGAACGGGTAGGATAGGACGAAGCCTTCCATTATAAGTCTAATGAAGTATAAAAGTAACTAAATGTTTTCATAAAATTCCCAATCTTAGTTACTTAGGCAAAAGTGAATTGATGCAATTCCATGAAATTACACTTTGTGCCCTTGCAAAGACATTAGTGGAGCGTGTGTGGTTTACCGGCACACTAAATGGCTCTAAGCAAAGGTAGCAAAGGGTGACTCAATGTTTGTCATAGTTCAGTGGAGCGTGTGTGGTTTACCGACACATCGAATAGATGACTGTAACATGTGAGGGCACCATGTAAGTTTGCATGGTTATTCACACCTGCTTTGTGATCCTCGGCATCCCAGTCACAAACAAGAGGGGCATATCGAGATTTAAACATGCCATTGAAATGATTCAATGTATCTCAAAAGATCTAGGAGTTTTCATAGATTTAAAACTTAAATTTCTTTTTCGTTTTTCATGGTGGAAATTAGTGAATCGTCATTCACTTACCTTCAAATGTTCTGCAATTTGGGTTACGACATCCCTCTCCTGAGTTGTACAATATTGTGTTGGGTCCTAGCCTTAGTATCTCATTTGGGTGATTTACTAAGGACTCAATCAATCAACTAACTTGAATTCGTTTTCTCCCATTTTGTAGATGTCCATGTTCGACAACTATGGTCTTCCCAAATCCCATGAGACAAGCATTCCACATGAAGATGATATTCCATGATTCGATCGAGGAACAAGAGATCATGCTTCACTTCCTCCACCTCCTCTAATTATTCTCCCTAACCCACAAGTTCAAAGGCTTGAAAAGTTCAAGATCACTCAAGCCCTTTTGGCAAGTAAACATAAAGAAGGAAAGTTGGTGTGTGCACACGTCCTAGGTATGAAGTCACACATTGATAGGTTAAGAATGTTGGGATTCGTTGTCTGTAAGGAAATGGCTGTTGATCGGGTTCTTTAGTCACTTCCTAACTCATATAGTGAGTTCGTAAGAGAGTACTATATGATGGACCGCGACGTGACCCTTATAGATCTCACCTATATGCTTATTGCTGCTGAATCAACAATGATTTGGCGCAATAGAAAAGCAAAGTTGATTGGTGAATCTGCCTCAAGACCTCTATGGATATAGACAATGGCAACTAAAGACATTCTATGATCGAAAAGTTTGATCATGTCACACCCCAAAACCACGAACGACGGAAACGTTCAGGGGTGGAGGACGTCATGTACAGTATCACAACAGTGTAATATAATAAACAAGCAACAACATCATCCATTGCATTATAAGTAGAGTTTTAATACATGTGTGTTCTTTCATAATGTACAACAATAAAATGAATAATTAAAATAAGGCGAGTCTTGTCTGTGCTCCATCTTCTCAAAACCTGACCATCGCACCTGACTAACTGAAGGCTAGAGAATACAAATTATTTTGAAAGCGAGTATCAACTTTAAAGCTGGTGAATTCATAAGTAACTAAGTGTCATTGTCTTGCCTAAGAAAATCTGTTATGAAGGCCATGTAAACCTTTAAATGAAAATGTTGAAGTAAGTATGAAAAACCCTAGAAAATCCCTTATTACCTATCAATTGGAGATGTAGTCTTCTACCAAGACCCGAATGTTTTGTTATGACTATGTAGTCTTCTACCAAGACCCGAATGTTTTGTTATGACTATGTAGTCTTCTACCAAGACCCGAATGTTTTGTTAGGACTATGTAGTCTTCTACCAAGACTCGAATGTTTTCTAAGTATAATGATAGCTTTTCCTTTCTATTGACTAGTACTAAAAGTACTTAGTCTAACTCATCGTTTATGTGAAAGTATCACAAAATAAAGTAAACAGGAAAAAGTACTAATGTAAGTGTTATCCCGAGGTACTAGGGCTAACACGACGTATATAACCTAATGAACATCCGAAGATTGTCCAATTGTCCTCTGTAGCAACAGCAGGGCGGAGGAAGGGTTAGTCCCGTAAAGGTACTCCTAGTATAAGTAATAACCGTAGGCATCCGTAGATGTTCATCACCCACTGTTGCTAACAGATGGGTTCCAGAATGGTTAGTCCCGTACGTATATCCCGAGGTACTGGGGATAGAGGCCCATCTAGGTATCCCGAGGTACTAGGGATAGGGTCCTGTCTAGATATCCCGAGGTACTGGGGGATAGGGAGGATAAGTTACACAGAAGGTACTAATAATCATCCTCGCAATTCTAGATACAAGTATTCATGTAAGTAATACACAGGTAAATGTATCTACGTAAAGGTACTCATGTAAGGTATTCATGTATCATGTAAGCATATGTAAACGTACTCATGTATCAGGTAATGTACTATTAAAGACTCATGAATGAACTGACTCTTGTGTGATTCCTTGTAATAGGAATAATGTTTGATATCTTCAAATTATCCCTATGATAATTTACTGAAAGGTAATTAGTTGCTCAAGTAGGTTTATACACTCTTACTACTCAAGGGTGTGGGAAACTAAATGAAAGATGTAAACTATAATCTCTAACATATATATGAACATATGCGTATAAGTATAGTTTTGTTCAAGAAGGTAAAAATAATGGTTTTGCAAGATATCTAGGAGTTTTGAACAATAATTAAGAATGACTTGATGTCATTTTAATAAACATTTCAAAACTAATACTTTTGTTATCAAGGTATTTTAAGATAGGAAACCACTTCATGTGTCACCTTTTGAAATATGTGAAATCTGTTAAATGACAAACATAGTTATAAAATACATATCAATGATTAAATAATATGTTTGTTTCTACTTGTATTCCCCCCATTAAAGCATTTAAAATCCTTTAAAATATTGATTAGGTGTCAAGTGAGGACTTGTACACACACTACGACCCTAATGAACATATAATCACACATATATGCACTCAATTATACTCAAATCACTAGTTGATAATGTTACGGCATCGTAGACATAATAAACACTTTATATAAGTGTTTTAAGCCCTAAGGATTGCATCTAAGCTATTGTGGGACAAGGTACTTGTGTTTAGGGTTCTAAAGGACCCCATATATGAGTTTACTCCTCATATACTAACACACATGGAGTTTACGGTTGTAAACTCTTGAGTTTACGGCCGTAAACTACCAACCATGGGGTATTTGTGTGTTTTGAAGTCCCAAATTCTTTCTAGAATTATTCTAACTTGGTGGTTCCATCCTTGAAGGGGTTTAAGGTCTAGAAATACTCCAATTAGGAGTTTACGGCCCCAAGGCCATTCCCCTTGGAGTTTACGGCCGTAAACTCCCTTGGGGTGTTGTTTTTATTGTTTTCAAGCCTGAAACATTTGAAGGATAGGTTCTAGATATTTGTTTAAAGCAATTGGGGACCCTAGGCACAGTTTGGTGCCCTTGTTAGGTGTTTACGGCCTAGGAGCATTACCAAGGCCGTAAACTCACTTCAAGAGGTGATTTTTGATGCTTTCAAGTCTCCTGCACATGTGGTATAGGTTCTAGGCTTTTATTCCAAGCATATGAAGGCATTAGGCACACTTTGGTGCCCCTTTAGTGAGTTTACGGCCCATGAACCATGTCATGGCCATAAAATATCTTTGAAATGTGATTCTTATGTGTTTAAGGCCTTAGATTAAATGGGAAACAATTCTATGTAAAGGTCTAGGGATTTAGGTGTATTAATAACACCCTTTGGTCCATTTCCATGGAGTTTACGGCCTAAGATTGCTCTTGGGCCGTGAACTCCCATGTGTTTGTGTTCTTTGATTGTTTTCTTGTCCTTAATACACCTACAATTGAGTCTAAGGCAGTAGCATAACATAAGGAACAAGCTAGGCTCGGTTTCGGGAGTTTACCGCCCAAGAACACCTTGGGGAGTAAACTCCTAGATCTAATGATTTAGCCATCTAAATCATGTTATAAGCACCTAATAAGCATTCTAACATTACTAGAAAGAGTTACTCACGTTTTGGTATAAAAACACAAAGATCCGTGAGAGAGAAAATGACTTTTCTCTTGTTGGAAATGTGAATAATGAATGAATTTGGTTCAGAAATGTATTTATAGTCCTGAGATATTTTGGCAGAAAATATTTTTATTCCTGAAATGATCTCTAATATAATAGAGTGTTGGAATAACAGTGTTGCACAAAACCCTAGTGTACCCACTCTCCTGATATTTCCTGAAGTGTAAACCCTGAATTACTCAAACTTACGCGAAAAGTCTGAAAATTCACTGTGACTACTATAACTTCTATTGAAGTGATATAGTTTGTACAAAATGGAAATTTCGGGTTGTCACATCATCCCCACGTTAAAGGGAATTTTGTCCCGAAATTAGAATTTAGGCAAGGAAGTATGTACGAATGATCGACTCGTGAGGAGGAAAAACTTCCAAATCGATTGGTTCTAGCGCTCCTAAGTGAAATCGGGTTCTCGGTTGGCATTCCAACGAACCTTCACTAACTGGCGACAACCTTGCTTCGTCCGCTTGACCTCTCGGTCGAGGGTCACTACGGTTCTAATACGAAGGCAAGGATCTCGAAAATCTTGATCTCGTCAAGAGGAATTACAAAAGTCGTAATGGAAGGATACTGTTTCAAGTTCGAGACGCGAAGGGGAAAATGTACGTTACTGAGTCCGCGTAGTAGGTCTAGTTTGTGAAACGCAGGACCGATTCTGGTAAGAATCTCGGAGGTCCTAACTATATTGGATTTTAGCTTCCTACGCTTTACGAAGCGTATTAAGCCGTTCCCAGAGTGAGGTTTCCTAAAGAATTTGGTCTCTCACTTGGAATTCCAAAATGTTCTTCCTCTTGCTTACTTCCCAGTCAAGGGCCATCCCTTGTTGGGTCAAAGTCGAAAGGGTTCCTGAAGTTTACGGGGAGTTCCGAATGGACTATGATAGTAGGTCTATAAGACCTAGAATTTGGCGAATTTCCCGTCGGTGACGATGGTGCCGAGAAATTCCCAACGGTTTTGGATAATTTGACAGAGTACTCAAGAATTCCCACAACACTAAAAGTGTGTCTCAGGAATTTTGACTCTAAATTCCAAAACTCTTGTTCAGAGAACTTTGTGGAAAGTATCTCCGAGGGTAACGTTTCTATGGGTTCTTTCTTACTACAAGGGTGGATAAGTAGTCATTATATGGAGAAATGACGAACTGATCCCAGTAAGAAAGGCGTACTCTACTTATTCAGCTCATGAATACTATGGGCGTATTGGTCCTATCCAAGGGGTATCACTACGGACTTGAAGTGTCCGCATCGAGTTTGGAGGGTAGTCTTTAGGACATCCTTCCCTAACACTCGAATTGGTGATATTCGGATCTCAGGTCCATTTCTGAAGTAATTCTTTCCTTGTGTTTGCTTATTCAATTCGTCTATGCGAGGCAGAGTCAATGATTTCTAAAGGAAATCTAAATGAAGTCTCCGGTCGTCGAGGTACATAAAATGCACTCTGTCGACTTCTGGTATGAATAAGACCAGAGCTCTCAAGGGTGAGAAGCCTGGTCTTCTAATTCTATTGTTGTGTAGTTCGTGGTGTTGTCTGGGCTGTTCTTGTATCTTCCGTGGGTGTTTAGATTGTAAGGCAATCTAGTTATAAGAGTCATACAGGGTTCTAAGTTTGTTCTTATGCCAATGCAATTACTCGTACTCCTGGACAGTCTCCGTCCTAAAGTTCATATTAGAATTCATACATGATTCAAGGATCACAATTTCATGTATACGAGTCGTATATAATTAAGACTGAAAAGGTAGTCGAATAGCTGATTCTTCCTTAATCTCACATCCCATCGCGGGAAAAGAAGTTAAAGTGGAATCATCAATTCTAAACCTGTAGAACATTGATTATATATCACTCTCTTGTATACCTTCTTCAGTGATAGATCAACCGTATGAATCCTGGAATTGAACTTGACGTACTGCACGAGTAATACTGTGGGGATTCCTTCGGAAAGGAAAAGAACTATAAGGTACTCCCTGTATGAGTACTTCGGTGTTCTGTTATGACGACTTCGCTAAAAGACGTTTACTAAGAAAGAGATGTACTTATGAAGCTGGTATTGTGAGGATCGAATTGAATCGAGTCGTATGATAATGTCGGAAACATGTGAAAACTAAAGACATTAGACTTGAACATAAGGCGTTACAGACAAAACACAACAGTGCAACCATTAACAGAGTTACTGAACTTAGGATTTACTACAAGACTATTGCTGCGAACAAGGTATACTACAAAAGATAACTATATGCAGCACGAGCATCCTTAAGCGGACGGGATCTCGCAAAAGATAAGACTCTGGTTGCACTAGTTTTGGGATGGTGCATAAGTCTGTTACAACGAAATGCCTAAGTTACATTAACGTGGGTCCGGAGTAGACTCTCCTGCGGCGGTGGTTGGTAGTAGACTTTCGTCTGTACCAGCAATTTCTGCCCCTGGGCAGTTCCTTTTGTAGTGACCTACTTTGCCACAACCATAGCAAACCTGGTTCCCACTGTTGTTTGGCACTTGAGCGTCCTGAGCTGTTGGAGTCTTGCAGTAACGGGCTGTATGCCCCTTCCTGCTGCAGTATGAGCACTGCTTCTCCCTACAAGGTCCATGGTGGTGAAAACTGCATTTAATGCATTTTGGGAGACTTCCAGCATAAAGTTTGGCTGGTTTGGAGACCATTGGGATGCCCGAAGGGATGGTAGTTGGAGGTGCTGATGTCGTGACTGTGAAGGTTGTTACTGGTGGTTGTTTCCTATTCGCCCTTCGAAGCGACTTGTCCTTAGGTTTATTCCAAGACTTCCGTTTGATACTTGGATTGGAATGATTGTTAACAATCTCGCTAACACTTGCGTTGTTAGCGTTCAGGTGGGTCAGAATAGCTGACATGGCAGCCGAGACTGTAGCTTGAAAGGTAGCTGCATCAATCTGAAGAGTTGGTGTTTGGTTGATGGGCTGATCGTTTTTTCTTAGGTGACATGATTCTGTTACACCGAAAGTAAATGAATTTGTGAGCAAGAATGGTTGAACCTAGACGTAGTTCGATCGCTCATGTAAAGAATAGAAGTATGTTCTCTAAGGTTCGACCTACATCCCTATGATGCATTCCTAGTACGGAATGGAAGTATGTTCACGAAGGTTTGACCTACATCCCAATGATTCAGTCCTAGCAAAGATCGGAAGTAAGTTCATGCAATGGTCTCAAGATGTTTGTCGTTCTAGCCGAGGTATCGGTGGTTGGCGAATAACGTGATCCAACCATTGAAAGAGACTTGGAGATGTCTTCGGAGTTAAATTGCTATAGTCCAATGACTTGACTAGAGCATGTTTCAAATAGACTCAAATGAAAGTATGATAAGAGTATTCGAATAGAGAACGACACAGAAGTTAGCCGACTGTCAAAATCTTTGATATTCATGACGTACAAGTTCGGGAAAATGACCTTATAAAAAGGTCTTACATCATAATCAGAGAAGATAGTTCCTGACAGTAAAAAGACCTAACTAAAGTACTTAAAGTACAAGATAGTCTCATAGAAAATGCCACATCGGGCATAGACAGAAAGACGATTCCTTTCTAACAAGGAATATAAAGTAAAGTATCTACTACTAGCGACGGTCATCCCTCTGGTGAACTCTCAGTTCAGCCAGTTGGCGTTCTACATCAAGTAGGTGTCTTTCGTACACTCTCTGGCATACCCGAAGTTCCATGACTTCAACTCGTGATTCAGCCAGTGCTTGCAGCAGGGTTTCATGTTCTCTCTGAGACCTCTCACGAGCATGTTCAAGGCGACTGGTGCGAAGCATATGCATTCCTCCATTTGTATCAACTTCTGCGATACGTTGTAGAGCTGTCCTGCCCAGAATTTCGTTTCGGACAACTCTTCGGATCAGAATTGGCATGATCCTGTCTGCTGAGCCCCCATTGCTCAGGTCATAGAAGCTTCGGTCACCATTAAATGGCATGGGCTGATCTTGTACTTGGCTCCATGTTTCCAAACATTCCACCCACTCAGGCGTCGGGCCATGAAAAGCAGGACGAGGGTTAGGAATCGGAGAGGGAGCTGCCTGGGGTAGGTTCTCAACCTTGGGTTCGGAGATGGCATCGTCTGAAAGGTCGGCAGCATGGTGATCATTCAGAGGGATTGGATGATCATCATCTGGTTCTTCTCCAAACGATCCAGCAATCACTTCGTTCGGAAGGAACAGGTTGTCGTGGGGATGGAATCCAGCCATGTTATCTACGCGAGAAAAGGGATGTAAGAAATAGCTAAAATAGACGAACTAACTAAGATAATTACAGTAAGACCAAATACCCCTATGGTATTTCTTTATGGTTGTGTTGGTAAGTTTTTAGACTTGTTGCCATATCACAACCATTCTTGGGCATATTCTAATCACTCCTCGGACCAGCATAGTTGATCAGGCTATGCCATTCCCAAGACTGACCATATATCCCCAGGCTTACTTGTGATATTCAACAATCGTAATACTTTTGTTCTTGTCGTTGTGACACTGATTTTAGTATGAATGCAGGCACGTATACTTTGTTAAATATTTTATTATTTAAAGGTATAAACTCTTAGACAGAGTGTTTTAATCCCAATGTCTTTATAGTTAGTATATCTTTTATGGGTTGATATACTTAATTCACTATAAACAATGCTCTGATACCAATCTGTCACACCCCAAAACCACGAACGGCGGAGACGTTCAGGGGTGGAGGACGTCATGTACAGTATCACAACAGTGTAATATAATAAACAAGCAACAACATCATCCATTGCATTATAAGTAGAGTTTTAATACATGTGTGTTCTTTCATAATGTACAACAATAAAATGAATAATTAAAATAAGGCGAGTCTTGTCTGTGCTCCATCTTCTCAAAACCTAATCATCGCACCTGACTAACTGAAGGCAAAAGAATACAAATTATTTTGAAAGCGAGTATCAGCTTTAAAGCTGGTGAATTCATAAGTAACTAAGTGTCATTGTCTTGCCTAAGAAAATCTGTTATGAAGGCCATGTAAACCTTTAAATGAAAATGTTGAAGTAAGTATGAAAAACCCTAGAAAATCCCTTATTTCCTATCAATTGGAGATGTAGTCTTCTACCAAGACCCGAATGTTTTGTTATGACTATGTAGTCTTCTACCAAGACCCGAATGTTTTGTTATGACTATGTAGTCTTCTACCAAGACCCGAATGTTTTGTTAGGACTATGTAGTCTTCTACCAAGACTCGAATGTTTTCTAAGTAGAATGATAGCTTTTCCTTTCTATTGACTAGTACTAAATGTACTTAGTCTAACTCATCGTTTATGTGAAAGTATCACAAAATAAAGTAAACAGGAAAAGTTACTAATGTAAGTGTTATCCCGAGGTACAAGGGCTAACACGACGTATATAACCTAATGAACATCCGAAGATTGTCCAATTTTCCTCTGTAGCAGCAGCAGGGCGGAGAAGGGTTAGTCCCGTAAAGGTGCTCCTAGTATAAGTAATAACCGTAGGCATCCGTAGATGTTCATCACCCACTTTTGCTAACAGATAGGTTCCGGAATGGTTAGTCCCATACGTATATCCCGAGGTACTGGGGATAGAGGTCTATCTAGGTATCCCGAGGTACTAGGGATAGGGTCCTGTCTAGATATCCCGAGGTACTGGGGGATAGGGAGGATAAGTTACACAGAAGGTACTAATAATCATCCTTGCAATTCTAGATACAAGTATTCATGTAAGTAATACACAGGTAAATGTATCTACGTAAAGGTACTCATGTAAGGTATTCATGTATCATGTAAGCATATGTAAACGTACTCATGTATCAGGTAATGTACTATTAAAGACTCATGAATGAACTGACTCTTGTGTGATTCCTTGTAATAGGAATAATGTTTGATATCTTCAAATTATCCCTATGATAGTTTACTGAAAGGTAATTAGTTGCTCAAGTAGGTTTATACACTCTTACTACTCAAGGGTGTGGGAAACTAAATGAAAGATGTAAACTATAATCTCTAACATATATATGAACATATGCGTATAAGTATAGTTTTGTTCAAGAAGGTAAAAATAATGGTTTTGCAAGATATCTAGGAGTTTTGAACAATAATTAAGAATGACTTGATGTCATTTTAATAAACATTTCAAAACTAATACTTTTGTTATCAAGGTATTTTAAGATAGGAAACCACTTCATGTGTCACCTTTTGAAATATGTGAAATCTGTTAAATGACAAACATAGTTATAAAATACATATCAATGATTAAATAATATGTTTGTTTCTACTTGTATTCCCCCCCATTAAAGCATTTAAAATCCTTTAAAATATTGATCAGGGGTATGAACTCACTTGCAGTTGGTGATCGGAATGAACTGAACGGCATAGGATGGCTAGGTGTCAAGCAAGGACTTGTACACACACTACGATCCTAATGAACATATAATCACACATATATGCACTCAATTAGACTCAAATCACTAGTTGATAATGTTAAGACATCCTAGACATAATAAACACTTTATATAAGTGTTTTAAGCCCTAAGGATTGCATCTAAGCTATTGTGGGACAAGGTACTTGTGTTTAGGGCTCCAAAGGACCCCATATATGAGTTTACTCCTCATATGCTAACACACATGGAGTTTACGGTTGTAAACTCTTGAGTTTACGACCGTAAACTCCCAACCATGGGGTATTTGTGTGTTTTGTAGTCCCAAAAGCTTTCTAGAATTATTCTAACTTGGTGGTTCCATCCTTGAAGGGGTTTAAGGTCTAGAAATACTCCAATTAGGAGTTTACGGCCCCAAGGCCATTCCACTTGGAGTTTACGGCCATAAACTCCCTTGGGGTGTTGTTTTTGTTGTTTTCAAGCCTTAAGCATTTGAAGGATAGGTTCTAGATATTTGTTTAAAGCAATTGGGGACCCTAGGCACACTTTGGTGCCCTTTTTAGGTGTTTATGGCCTAGGAGCATTACCAAGGCCGTAAACTCAGTTCAAGAGGTGATTTTTGATGCTTTCAAGTCTCCTGCACATGTGGTATAGGTTCTAGGCTTTTATTCCAAGCATATGAAGGCATTAGGCACACTTTGGTGCCCCTTTAGTGAGTTTACGGCCCATGAACCATGTCATGGCCATAAACTCTCTTTGAAATGTGATTCTTATGTGTTTAAGGCCTTAGATTAAATGGGAAACAATTCTATGTAAAGGTCTAGGGCTTTAGGTGTATTAATAACACCCTTTGGTCCATTTCCATGGAGTTTACGGCCTAAGATTGCTCTTGGGCCGTGAACTCCCATGTGTTTGTGTTCTTTGATTGTTTTCTTGTCCTTAATACACCTACAATTGAGTCTAAGGCAGTAGCATAACATAAGGAACAAGCTAGGCTCAGTTTCGGGAGTTTACCGCCCAAGAACACCTTGGGGAGTAAACTCCTAGATCTAATGATTTAGCCATCTAAATCATGTTATAAGCACCTAATAAGCATTCTAACATTACTAGAAAGAGTTACTCACGTTTTTGTATAAAAACCCGAAGATCCGTGAGAGAGAAAACGACTTTTCTCTAGTTGGAAATGTGAATAATGAATGAATTTGGTTCAGAATTGTATTTATAGTCCTGAGATATTTTGGCAGAAAATATTTTTATTCCTGAAATTATTCTAATATAATAGAGTGTTGGAATAACAGTGTTGCACAAAACCCTAGTGTACCCACTCTCTTGATATTTCCTGAAGTGTAAACCCTGAATTACTGAAACTTACGCGAAAAGTCTGAAAATTCACTGTGACTACTATAACTTCTATTGAAGTGCTATAGTTTGTACAGAATGGAAATTTCGGGTTGTCACAGATCATAAGAGAAAGGCAATGTCTGAAGTAGTTCCATGTCATGTTCCAAAAGAGTCAATTTGCTTTTATTGCCAAGAGAAAGGGCATTGGAGACGAAGCTGCCTCATTTACCTAAGAGATCTAAGAGATGGGAGAGTCGAAACGTATGGCTCTAATGTAGGTAAAGTCCATTAATTAACTCTTTTAAGCTTCTATTCTAGATTCTTAATACATAATGTGATAAGATTACATTTGATGTTTTGTAGGATCGAAGAAAAGAAAGGAAGCTTAAGGGAAGAAGTGAGCAGAATCTAACCATGAAGGAATGGATTTCGATCGCATTTCTTGAAGATTAGATTATTGAGCTACTACTTGGAGTTAGAATAAGATTGCTAAGAAAGATGTATTAGCATAAGTTTTTCAATGAGTTGCATTGTAAGGACAAATTTTTCCGCAATAAAATAAATTTTGATTTTTGTATTATTTATATTATCCTTACAATGGCGTGTATGAAAAATTGATCTTAAAATGTTTCTATTATTTACAATAATGGATTTGGTTCTTATTATGTTATTTATGGAAAGTCGAGAATTTACCAAATAGGGAGAGTTTCCCATCGCCCAAGTTTCAATTGGACAGAAATTTGGAATCACGCAACTTGGTTGCACGATGAATGAGAAATCTCATATTTGATAATTAGACTAATTCATTGACAAAGTGTCAAGTGAAGGACTAGGAGATCGAGTACACAAAGTTGTGTGTTGATCAAGTCCACCATAAGAGTAACAATGATATTCTTCATGATTCACTAAAGGTTTAGTAAATATGATTATACTTACAAGATTAAGTGTAATTATGAATTGATTGAAAAAGTTTAAATCAATAGCAAAACAAATAAGAAGAATCAACTAGGTAGAAAGATAAAAGTTTCTCCATTCTAAGAAGAAGGGAGAGTAGCTTTTATGCTTTATGATAGGTCTTAATGATTAAGAACCATATCTCAATTGATCCTCTAAGTGAGTCTTAGTACAATTGTATGTTTAAGAAGAGGAATCAAGGATTGAAGAAATGGTTAAATCAAGAAGTCAATCATACTTCGTTCCAATAACAAGTCTTAAAGTTAAGATTGTGACATTGAGTGAAAAGTATTAAGAAGGTTTGTAACATTCATCAAATGTGGAAAGTTGTGATGTCGTGGATAAGACAAAGACCAACTAGGACCAATTTATGAAGAGTTTTGATAAAAGCTACACTAACTCTTGAATATTTGTTTGTCAAGAAATGTTTTGACAAGAGAATCTTATATGTCAAGGAGTCAGTGGGAGTCTTATTGGTCTTGAAAGGTTTCAAGAACAAATCAAATAGACCTTATCGATCATCACTAGCACACGAGTTGAGGTTTACAACCTATCGTGTTGACATTATTTTGTTTCTGTGCCGTTCCACTTGAGTTAATTATGCATGTGAGTCCTATGAGTTCTCATTTGAATGCATAAAAGGTAAGGACCTTGATCAATGGAAAGTACATTGATAAGAAAAGGTGAGCTGCTTAACTACTTGGAAGACATGGTGGGCAGCTGTGCTACCATAAAGGCAAGAAATTGAGATCAAGAAAGTTCGATCCATATGAGTTTGAATTTGTCGTAAACTTTGGTTTTGACAAATTCACATGGATAGGAACAAATACACCATTTAAATCTAAGTGTCATAAGATTTCCTCCTTCATGAAAATGATTTTGAGGAAATGCTTTCACTAAGAAAGATTTTAAGAAGGTAGTGATTGTAAAATTGCATTCTCGAATTCGATTATGGTTACGGTATCCCTTTCCATAATTTGAATTGTGAGGTTTGGCAGTTGTTTACACACACATATGAACTATCTAAGGCAAAGGTGTATTAGTTCAAAAAGCCTTGATAAAAGGTTATCAAAGCATTATGTATTAGAAACATGGACTTAAGAAATTCAATAAGTATTGTTTTTCTGAAAAGTTAAGATGTTTATGAATACATGTCGAAGCTAGTGGGAGCATAAGTGTTATGTTTATAATAATCATCACGATAGTGGGAGCATAAATGTTATGATTGTATGATTATTATGGAAAGTATTGCAAGTTGGAAATATTAATTATAGAAAACAAGAGTCATTCTTTGCAAAGTTGTAAGGATGGAATAGTTGTTTTGCTATAATTAAGGGAGAGAATATTATGCTTCATTTTAAATCTAAAGGCTTAGGTTGTGGAATGTTAATAAATTTAGTGAAAGGTATATAGTGTGTTCTTAAAATTTTGATTATGATTACGGCATTCCTCTTCACAATTCGAATTTTGAGAACATAGCAAATAAAATATTATGGCAAAAGATTGATGAAATATCAAATCTTTATGCATTGTGTCCCATACGCTTCGGGTATAGGATCGATTGCATAGGCTATAATATTTGACCATTCTAAAATTTTCCAAATGTCTAGTGCATTTAGAGGGAAAAAGGACAAGAATCGGTTCTGGCTAAGATAATTAAACAACTATCAAAGGACAATCCAAAGTTCGTCCAGGATTGGTCGCTTGTGAGTAGTTGGAAGTATAGTATTGGAAAATATGGAAATGTTTCCATATTTGATGGACCATATCAACATTATTATGAATAGATAAGATTCTATTAAGAATGAGTTGTCATATGGAAAATATGGAAGCGTGTCCATATTGGGAATTGAATATTGAAAAACTATGTCTACATTAAAAACCTTTATGCAAAAGGATGTTCAAAGGAATGTACTTTGAGTGAGAGACATCATATCTAAGGAATTGTCTTGTAACAATGTCCGATAGAGGACTTTGTAATATCATTGGCAATAGTCTTTGTGACTTTGGTGCAGTGACATTATGAAAGGATCATTGCATAGAATGTTAGAATCTAGCATATTTTATAAGTAACAAGAATTTAATATTCTCACTCTTATGAAAAAGGATTTGGAGTTGTGAAATGAGAGTGATTGGAAATGTGTTCAATTTGATCTATTTCACGAAAGTAAGAACCATAGGTAAACATTGTGTGCATGCTAAGAGCATGGGACAAGTGTAATAATTCAAGTAAGAAGTTGATTACCCGAAACGACAAATAATGAGTAATCAATATGGTGATAAATAAAAGGAGTTTTATTTATACTCAAAGGTTTGAGGCCATATGGGATTAGTATTATTCTTGTGTTTCACATTTGCATGTTTTGACTTCCAGAATAATTGAATTTATTAAGAATAATCGAATTATTCGAATGGGCCACAGTCATTCATATGTTGGAAGTAGATATGAATGAAGACTGTCGTGAATTGGTGTATGGATTGTCTAAAAGAGTATTAGACATAGGCAAATGTTTGCTGCAACGTTCATGAGTGCTTATGAATATGATTTGAGCACTGGATTAAACCCACGCTCACTTGGATCACTCCATGAATTGTATCACGAGTGATTGGTGAGACGATAACATCTTATATTCTTGAAACCGAGATGTGTGAGTTGTATCTTGCAAATCGGTTGCACATTGATAATATGTAAACGCACCAGTAACTTGGTGTTATCAAACATATTGTTGTGTATGATTCGGTGAGTAAGTGCAAGCAAGCATTGTATCAAAGTTTATCCGTTCCTTTTATCCAAGGTAGAATAAAAGCGATATCTTTGGGCCCCTCGATGATTTAGTGAGGACAAACGTAAATGCTCGGCCGGGCTAGGGCTAATTTGATTTGTTCAATTAGTCAGTCGTCATAAATCAGGAATCAAGATATAGTATAAAGAGAATGATTTGAAATCATATCTCATATGATATCATAAATCAGGAATCAAGATATAGTCTAAGGACACGCGTATCTGATAGGATCAGAGTTGACAGCAGCTTTAGAAAGCTACGATTGCAGATCAGGATCTGAGGTCATACGCATAATAGTTATTAGACTTATCTGTCACACCCCAAAACCAAGAACGGCGGAAACGTTCTGGGGCGGAGGACGTCATGTACAGTATCACAACAATGTAAAGTAGTAAACAAGCAACAACATCATCCATTGCATTAATAATATAATTATTATACAAATGTAATCTGTCAAATTTTGATAAACACTAAAGCATAAATCAAAATGAAAGATGAGTCTTCAACGAGCTCCATTTTCATAAATCCTTGCATCTATACCTGTCTATGATGACCTGAGGATACAAGTAATTTTAAAAGCGAGTATCAGCTTTGAAGCTGGTGAGATCATATGTATTTTAGTGTCTTAATTTGTATGTAAATACTTGTATGTATTTGAAATGTAAGTATTTGTATGTATACGAATTGTAAGTATTGAAAATGTAAATGAACTGTATATATGAAAATGTTTGTAAAACAACTGTAAACGTTTGAAAAGCCCTAGAAATCCCTATGATTCCTATTAGTAACAAAATGAGTCTTCTACCAAGACTTAACTGTTCTCAATGTAGTCTTCTACCAAGACCTAACTGCTCTAAATGTAGCCTTCTACCAAAGCATCTAGTGTTTGTGCGTGTGTCTCTTGTAAGAGTATGTATTTTCCCAGGTATGACTATCATTAACCAAAAATATAGTTTCTACATTACCGTGCGTCGTGTGAATGTTCACGAAGTGAATGTAAATGGGAAAACGAAATAGTACTATGGTGTAGTGTCGAACTACAACCGTACCAATTACCTTAAGTCTAAGGTAATCTTGTAAGTATTGTAGCATTTGTAATAAATAACTACATCGGTAATCAACTGCCTTATTTGAGGGATAAGGTATAATGTGATGTCTAGATCCCAGGCTGTACGCTCCCCTATCAGAGGGATTTTGGGACCTACCCACGACCCTTGCATATCTGCAAGCCGTGAGCATCCACATTACTATGATCATGTATACTCGATATAACTATCACAATTGCATTGTGATTCATCAGTATAGTTAGATCCTGAACTGGGTCCATGCTATAGCACCTAGTGACATCTGTTCTATGTATATGTAAGCGTACTCATGTAAGTGTGATCATGTAATAGTATTTATGTAAGTGTGATCATGTAATTGTATAGTAGTGTACTGTAATGTTCTACGTGTGCTAGCTGTAATGTGTGTCCTCTCTCTATCTAGCAAGTATAGTAATGTAATTGTTCTGGTATCGTTGTATATGTTCTCTTTATAGTATAGTTGTATATGTTCTTCTCTAGTATAGTTGTATATGTTCTTCTCTAGTATAGTTGTATATGTTCTTATCTAGTATAGTTGTATATGTTCTAGCAAGTATTGACTCATGAATGAACTGACTCATTATATGGTATCGCGTTCTAGTAATAGTTATAGTATCTTCCTAAACTACCCATATGGTAGTTTACTAGTAATCTAACTGGTACATATGAACATGGTTGTATACCCTTGCTACCCAAGGGCATGGGATGAACTGGAAGGGCCTTTATGACTATATATGTACATATGTTATATAACTAATATTTAAACGACCTTCGGACGAGTACCCGATATCCCACCAGACCACATCTCAAGCGCGAAAAGGAAATAGGGTGGATATCCTTCCTAAGTCTTTTAAACATTTCTTATATAACTATACATATAGAGGCATGCAATTTATAATATAAAAACATAAATAAGTTTTGTAAAACCTTTGAACATAGTTATTATCTTAAGAAAAGATCGACTTGATGTCAATCTATAAAACGATTTGAAGGCATGGGTTTGATAAAACGGTTTAGTATAAAGAAACATTTGTTTGAAACACAATTGTAAATAAGTTTGAAAAGTAATATACGGAGTAAAATGTACAGAGAAATAAGGAGTTTTAAACACATAAAGTGTTTATGAAAGACATTTGAAGGAAACTGTTTAGTAAAACGGCTAATGAGTAGCCAATCATTTGAATGCTGCTTATTAATCACATGTGATTGATATAATACCTAGCATTATTCTACTTGTATCCCCCCCCCGATAAAACATTTAAAAACAGTTTAAATCATTGATTAAGGGGTATGAACTCACCTGTAGTGAGTGGTTCTGTTGACAATGTTGGATGAATTGCTAAGTGTCAAGTGGTGACTTGAGTACACACGCGAATCCTATTTAGCATATATTTGCACACATATGAATATAATTAGTGTTATGAACAACTAATTAATGAATTGGGACCATCTTAGGGACTAGTAAACACTTATATTGAAGTGTTACAACCATATATGATTGTATGAAGGGGTATAAGGCTTTACAAAGGAGTGTATGGCCAAAATACACTATATGTGTGTGTGCAGCCAGGTGTGCTGCCAGCACATGTGTGCGGCCCTGTGTGCGGCCATGTGTGCTGCCAGATGGTGTGTGCTGCCATGTGTGCGGCCAGATGGTGTTCTTGGTACCTTTTTATGAAGATCTTCAAGGAGAATGGATGATACTTGAGAGGATTTCATGTTCTATGCTTGAAGAAGTGAAGGAAGTGTTCAAAAATGACTAAGTGTGGTATATATAGGTGGAGTGTGTGGTTGGAAAGGGTGTGAGGCCGCAAACACATGTGTGTGGCCGCACACTCAAGTGTGTGGCTGCACACTCAATGTGTTGGAGTGTTTGGCCTCTTTTTGATTCCTACACTTTGAGTTAACCCATTTGCACACTCCAACCTTGATTATAACATGTTTAGAACGCTCCATTAGACCTAAAATGGTACTACAAGATAGCAAAATGAGTCTATTATTGATAAGAAATGAAGAATGCAAGCTAGAAATTTTTGGGTTGTCACATTTTCCAAGTGGGAGACTGTTGGATTAGTGTCTAAGTCCATAACTTTTTGGTATGTACTAGACCCGATGGTGCATGGTCCTTTTGGGTTGCCTTCACCAAAGCAACTTGATAGGATGAATTATGGAGAGAAAGGATTAAATATGATTTATTAATATATTATGAGAATAATATATTAAAGGAGAAATCATATTGTTTAATTAATATTAGTCAATAATTAATTGGAAATTAGTTTTGTGACTAAAAGAGATTAATTAAACTTAAGGGATTGGAATTGTAATTATAAGATAATTACAATTTGGGCTATGGATTGTCTTAAATTAAGGAGTGGACGAATTCTATGGGGAAACCCATAAGGAAATCGTCGAAGGCCCTAAATAAAGGAGTCCATGGGTTGCTTAGGGCTGAAGCATCCAAATTAGGGTTTCCTTGTTAGATAACCCTAATAGCTTCACTATATATATGACCCTTATGACCCAAAAACGTGGACAAGCACTCTTCTAGGGTTAGAACACGTTTTGGGCAGCCTCCATCCTCTCTCCTCTTCATCCTCTTGCTTATGGTGTTTGTAAACCATTAGAGGAGTGACAATTGTGACTCTAAGCTTTCTAAAGTCAATACAAGGAGATTTGGGATTGTTATTGCTACATAACAATCAAAGGTAACATCTTAGACCAATTCTTATGTTAATATGATTACTTGTATGCTATAATTAGGGTTTATAGTCTTGGATAACTTGCATGTACAATAGAGAAACCTAGATCCAAGCATTAGGGTTTGTATGAGCACATAGGATGTTCTTAGGACCAAACCCCATCAAAATTTGCAAACAAAATTTTCATTTTTAAAAAACGTAAAAACTCATAATATATTTCTCATAAACAGAATTGTTTCAAGGTTCTCACAAATCCACAATAATAATGTCACTATCCTAGAATCATCCACATAGTCTCGTATCGGTGTGTACAATCAAGCCGGTGCCTTCCCGTGATCCTAAGAAGTACCTGAAACACGTACCAGATAACATGGTAAGCACGAAGCTTAGTGAGTTCCCAAAAATACCGCACATATATCTTTGGCCTCTCATGGCTATGCTCGTATAAGACCCTCCTGTCAATGTGTCTTAGTGGGACCCTCCAGTCCCACAACTTGGGTGGACTCTCCTGTCCTAACTCAGTATGCTCAGAATAATACACAACACCAATCACAAAGACATAATGAAGGATATCACAATACTCATTATAACACATAAGACCCTCCGGTACACAAGATTACAACTCTAGGTAAAGTATAGTGGGAAGTCTCACCTCGTAAGCAAGAAAGTAAATAATCTCGTACACGAATCTCGAACTAGCCTCCGCCTAATCACATAATATAATTATCTCTAATTTACATTTAAATTACAATTCCAAATAGACGATGTTATTCTCTCTATTAAACTCTTGGAATGGGTAAAAGACCATTTTACCCCTCTATGGTACCCACAATCCCTGCCTTGACCAAACCCTAAAGTCAACATAAGTCAACACTCGAGTCAACTGTCCATGTTGACCTGACTCGCCGAGTGCATCTATATGACTTGCCGAGTCCCCATTGTTCCTTCAGAACATCATGAAAGCACAACTTAACTCGTCGAGTTGTCTCGTCAACTTGTCAAGTTACCCATGTCCAGACTCATCGGGGAAAAAACCTAGCCAAATAATGAATTCAGCTCGTTGACTCGGCTGTTTTAAGTCAGATCCAGGACTCCAAACTCAAGATCTAGTCTCCTAAGGCTCGAATGTCACATAAAGTTTCGATATCACGTTCATGCATGTTATACTTGCTCTATAATGCCAATTGAAGCTCCCATAAGGGTTAGATGCACAAGACCTTATCTCTAGCTCAATAAGGTTCGGGTCTTTGGACTCAAAAGACCTCCTACAATCCAGATATGAGGTTTTAACCTCAAATCATGCTCAAAGGACTCAAATGACAAAAAAAAAACGATAGGAGAAAACCCTAGAAATTCCCTAAACCAAGATATTATAAGGAAATGATCAAGTTAGCATATTTTTACCTCCAACTAAAGCAAAACCCTGATGAACCTGTAGATCCAAATCCTCCTCTTGATCCAAGCTTTGGAGATCTCCTCTTCTCCTTTAAAACTACACTAATAATCACATTATTAGCTTTTCTCTCACTCTCTAGCACAAGTGGACGACTAGGGTTTCCCTCAAGGATGTAAAGTGGCTGGTGAGGCCGAAATGAGAGCCTAAGGCTCTTAAATAGCTCATAAACCCAGTGATTTAGGGTTTCCTCACACAGTGCCAACTCGGCAAGTTGGCTCTTTGACTCGTCGAGTCGGTCATTAAACCCATGTGACCAATCCAACGCTACTCGATGAGTGGGACACAGAACTAGTCGAGTCACTCATTAAGTCCCAAAAATAAATAAGTAAATAAATAAATGTAATACCTGGAAGTCAGTACGTTACACATGGATTCATAAAAATCGTATCTTGGAGTTTGAGACTCAATTATGCTTATGTTAGTGACCATCTTGATGGGTTTGAGCCAAAAGAACATCTTATGTGCTCATGCAAACCCTAATGCTTGGATCTAGGTTTTACTAATTGTAGATGTAATCATCCAAGTCTTATAAACCCTAGATCTAATGAGAAGAATTCGAAATTTTATGAAACAAATCAGATCTAGGTCATTACCTCTTGTTGCTTGCTTGAATCTTCTTGTCTTTGAAGTTTAGAGTCACAAGTGTCACTCCTCTAATGGCTTACAAACACCAATAGCAAAAGAATGATCTTGGAGAGTGGTTGGAGGCTTCTTGAATGCGGCTCTATCAATCATAGGGTTAGGGTAGCCGATTTCTGTAGCCGAGGGGTCCTATTTATACTGGAGCTATTATGGTTTCATTCAAAAACCCTAATGGACATCTTAGGCCTTAAGCTATCCAAGGAAGCTTCTAGAATAGGGCCTTAGAGTCGAAATTAGGGATGGACACATCCTAATTTCGTCCATGCCGAGTCCAAGAGGCTCCTCAGCCCAATACTTAACTATCACACATTTTACAGTTTAATTCCCTGATATTAAATTAATGTCTTTTAACCACATAATTAATTTCTTAATTAATTATTGTCTAATATTAATTTAATTATATGATTTATCCATTAATATATTATTCACATAACATATTAATAAATCATAATAACCTCTTTCTTAATAAATCATCCTATCATGTTGCTTCGGTGAAGGAACCCAAAAGGACCATGCACAACTGGGTCAAGTACTTATAGTTACGGGCATAGACATTAATCCCACAGTCTCCCACTTGGATAAGTCTAGTAACTACAAATGTAAGCATAATCCTATTAGCAATCGTAGCTCTCAAAGACGCTGTCAAACTCTGATCTTATCAGTAACCTGTCGTTTAGATAAGGGATCGTATAGTCCTCCATTCTAGATATCCTGCGAACAATCACATGGAACATAGTCATACTTATTATCCAGCAGTTTGTTTCTCGATCTCTGGTTTGTTTGACATAGAAGTTAATTGAACACATCAATTCAGTCCTAACCGGGCCCGACACATAAGTCAAACCAAATCATCGAGTGGCCCTGATATCGCTTTTACCCTCTTAGGATAAAAGGAATAGATATACTTTGACTTATATGCATTTACCATCCACTAATAAAATCATACTCAACAATGGGTTTTATAACATCAAGTTACTGATGCGTTTACACATTATCGATGCACAACTAATTAGCAAATAATAAACCATATATCTAGGTTTTAAGACCATATGATATTATCGTCTTGCGATCACTCGTGATAAATTCCATGAAGTGATTCCAGCAAGCGTGGGTTTATTCCAATGCTCAAAACTTGTTCATAAGCACTCATGAACCTTGTAGCAATCCTTTTCTATGTCTAATACCTTTCAGACAATCTACACACCAATTCATGACAGTCTTCATTCATACCTATTTCTAACATATGAACGACTGCGGACCTTTCGAATAACTTCTTTATTCAGGAATTTAAAACATGCAAAATGAAACCATAGGTAAACAATTAACACACGACAGTAACTTTACTAATAAATAATACTCATTTATTTAATCATCGAATGTTAATTACATTTAACTATTACATGTTTCTAAACTATCTAATCCAAACTAATATCGTCCTTCAGCCTAATGCTCCTAGCGTGCTGCAAGTGCTTCACCCTACTTAGTCCCTTCATAAGTAGGTCTGCTGGGTTATCCTCCGACGATACCCTATTCACTATAAGTAGTCCTTTTTCTACCCGATGTCGAATAAAGTGATATTTTCTGTCGACATGTCGAGATCTACTGTGTTCCCTCAGTTCCTTGGTCAAGGCAACCGCTCCTTCATTATCACAGAAAATTTACATAGGCACCTTTATGGCCGGGACAACTCCAAGGTGTCCAATGAAATTCTTCAACCATATTGCCTCTTTTGACGCTTCGCTCGCTGCAAAATACTCTTATTCGAACGTTGAATCAGCTATACTCTCTTGCTTGGAACTTTTCCAAGTCAGTGCTCGTCCATTAAGGGTAAAGACCCAGACCGACTGCAAACGGAAGTTGTCCCTATCGGTCTGAAAACTGGCATCACTGTACCCTCTCACCTTTAAGTCATCACTCCCATCGAGGACTAGAAACCATTCCATGGTCCTCCGAAGGTACTTAAGAATGTTCTTGACTATGGTCCAATGTGATTTTCCAGGGTTCACTTGATATCTGTTGACCATGCTGAAAGTGAAGGCCACATCAGTGCGAGTACAAGTCATAGCATACATGATTCAGCCAACTGTGGAAGCGTAAGGTACTCGACTCATCTCTGCTATCTCGACTTCAGTACTCAGACTTTGAGTCTTATTCAATTAGGCATTACTTTGGATTGGTAACTCCCCTTTCATAGAATTCTCCATACTAAAACGTTTAGTACCTTGTCCATGTACGTATTTTGACTAAGTCCTATTAGTCTTTCACTCCTGCTTTTCATTATCCTTATTCCTAAAATATAGGCAGCTTCTCCGACGTCCTTCATAGGGAAGCACTTCCCGAGCCAGGATTTAACTTCCTGTAGTGTTAGGATGTCGTTTCCTTTGAGGATTATGTCATCGACATACAATACGAGGAAGCTCACTATACTCCCACTGACTTTGACATATACACATGATTCATCCTTGCTTCGCAGAAAACCAAACTCTTTGACTTTCTTGTCGAAACAAAGATTGCATCTGCGAGATGCTTGCTTAAGGCTATAAATGGACTTCTCAAGCTTACACACTCTATTGGGATGCTTCGCATTGACAAAACCCTCTGACTGAGCAATGTAAACATCCTCAGCCAACTTCCCATTAAGGAAGGTGGTTTTGACATCGATTTGCCATATTTCATAATCATGAAATGCAGCAATGGCCAGCATCACCCTAATAGACTTTATCTTCAAAGCTGGTGAGAAGGTCTCATCATAGTCAACTCCGGGAGCTTGAGTAAAGCCCTTCGCAACCAGTCGCGCCTTATAAGTGTGCACATTCCTATCCATGTCGGTCTTCTTCTTGAAGATTCATTTGCACCTGACCGTCTTACGACCCAGTACATGATCAACCAGGCTCCAAACTTGGTTATCGTACATAGACTGAATCTCGCTGTCCATCGCCTCTTTCCATTTTGCAGACTCCACGCTTGCCATGGCTTCCTTATAGCTGTTAGGTTTATCCAAATTCACTAGTGTACTATCACTACTGAACGTATCCCCTTCCATCGAAATATAAAAACCATAAAACTGGGTTTGAACCCTAATTCTTTCGGAACATCTAAGAGGTAAGGACTTGTCAATTGGTTTAACCGGAGTTTCCTCCTCGGGTTGAGCATGAATGTTAGAGGTTCCTTCATCACTCGATGTTGGGTCAAAAATATGGTTTATACTTTGCTTTTCTAGAAAAATGTATTTTTATGTCTAGAACCATAAACAGCTATGTGTTTATGACCATATAAGTGTTTACGGTTGTGCTTACGGCCGTAAACCCTTTTACGACTGTAAACCCATTGGGCCCACATTCCCCAAGTATATATATAGGTGTTAGGTGGTTGAGGAGGAATTGATAAACAGAAGAGAGGGTACGACCAAGAGAGAAAGTTAGAGAGAAGAGAAGAGCTTTAGTGTGTGTGAATCTTGTATTTGGATCTTCATTCTAATCAATACATTCAAGATTCTTCTTCTTCTTCTTATCATTCTCTTCTATTTGATCTGACATCATCCAATTGATTAGGATTCCGCACCATCAATTAGATCTATTGATACACAAGTATATTTAGGGACTTACGACTGGTATCAGAGCTTGGATTGTATGAGTCAATTTTGTCAGATCTGGAGCTTATTTGATCTTATTTATGAAGGATTTTTGCGTTTTTGGATAATATTTGAAAATTAGGGGCGGTTTGTTCTTCGCGTTTTTGATAAAAACGAGTTTTTGATCGAGTTTTGGAGCAAAAAGGGGTGAAAAACGTTTTTTTTCACGAAATCTGCGAAGAGTTTACGACCAGAATTTGCGGTCGCCAGAGTTTACGACCGGCAGTTTGCGGTCCCCGGTGTGTGCGGCTCCGTTTGCGGCTCAACAGTGGTCGGCTTGGTGGACGGCTTGGCATCGCTTCATTCTAGTTCACAGCAGCTTCCACTAAAAAGGAATCGGATTTTTGGAGGTGTCGGAGATCAAACCCGGGTCTCCTCCCAACTCACCCAGCACACTAACCAACTCCTCTAGCTAGCTGGATGACAAACTCCTTCACTTCTTAATTGAATATCGTATCTGCACACCTAATTTTGCAAATTGACACTTTTAACCCAAAAACTCAATTTCTTTTAGTTTTAAATTCATTTTTCATCCAAAATATAAGAAATATAATAATAAAAAAAAATAAATAATAGTTTTTGATTTTTGACTTTTATTTTTGATTTTTTTTCTTAAAATTTTGACTTTGACTTTTAAAGTTTGACCTTTGACTTTAAACCTTGACAGTCTCATTTAACTTTTAAATTTTCAAATTTAGCTTTTCGGTTTGACTTTTCAAGTTTGCATTTTTAAATTTGAGTTTTAAGTTTGATTTTGGCTTCTAGTTGTGCTTTTAATGGTTTTTGATGTCTATGAGGGAATTGAAGACATGAAAGAGAGTCGTCAGGAGATGTTAAGACAAAACTTCAACATGTTCAATTATATCACTGGAGAAACCCTGGAAGCTCAATTGTAGCGATTTACTACACATACTACTGAGATGAATATAGCTGGGATCTTCTTAACGAATTCTGAGATAAACAAAAAGCTGCTGAATTCACTTCCGAAATCATAGGATATGAACGTGGCTGTCATCAAGAAGAAAAAAGATCTTAATCGTCTTAGTCTTGCTGCTGTAATTGAAGAACTTGATGCTTTGAAGGTTGGAAAAACAAAGAGTTCCGCAAACATCCCGGTCAATGAAGTTTCATGCTCTCAATCATGTGAAGCTACGATTAAATTTCTTCGTGAACATAATGATTTGCCAAAAAGGGAAGTCGAGGACCTAAAATATGAAGGATATCAACTTAGGAAAGGACAGAAACCCCTAAAGTCTGAATTAGAAGCAAAAACCAAAGATTTTAGGAAGCTTCAGGAAGATTATAGCAATAAATGTGAAAATTATGACTATGTTAAGAAACAACTTGCTGAATTAACTGCTGAGCTTGACACATTAAAAAACAAATCTGTAACTGCAGATTTTGATTTTAGAAAATTTGATGTGTCAAGCAAAGTAGTTGCGAACATGATAGACCATTGTTTGCAATTTAAAAATAACCAACAAAAAGGTCTAGGGTATGATAGTGTTCCTCCACCTTTTAATCATAATTACACATCCATCCATATGAAATAGGAATAAATTGACAAGGAGGCACATCTTCATTATGGCAAACCATCTGGATTTGTGTTAGGAGGTATTCAGGTTGAAGATTCTAATGTTTCTACTTTATGTGCAGGTAAAGTAGCAGAAGATGAGAACAAGGAGAAAACCATTGAACAAACCAACATCTCCTTGAGCTCTAAATCTGTTGCTTCGAACTCAGCTGCTTCTGATCAACCTGTTGTTGAGAAATACAGGCCACCAACTCCAGTGAAACAGAGTGCATGTTGTAATTGTGCTTGTGGGAAAAATAAGAGACAAGGCAAGGATACGCCACCAGGGGTAGGAAGAAATAACTTCACAGTGAAGAAAAAGACTTGTTTTCACTGTGGAACACTTGGACACATTGCCAAAAATTGTCTGAATCGCTCATACATTCCCTTCCATGCACAAGACTGGCAGAACGCGCAAAGAGGGAGATTTTCTAAAACAAACCCCTCAAGGTCACGTTTAGAAAATGGTGAATGGAACGCGCAGAAGGCCAATAATCAAACCCACAAGGCCAAGAATCCGAATCCCAAGGGAAAGATGGGAATGTCGGCCAAGAAGCCCATTCCAAGAGATGCTCCAGTGAAACAAATACCGGTTAGGTCAAAGTCATCTCAACGGCCAACATCAAGATCAAAAGCAGGTACTGAGCCACCCATCAGTTTGACAAAGAAATGGGTTAAACCCAACTACAAATAGGTTCCGAAGGCTCAATCTCCCAAATCAACTATTTCTTCTAATATTTCTACATCTTTTGTTTATGATGAGTTGGATATGTCGTGGGAGACAGTACCGTGCAAGGATGAAAAAGGTCAACCCAGTTTCAAAATGGACTGGGTTCAAAAGACCAACTGATTCCGCTTTGTGTTGGAGCAGCTATGGAGACATATTATCAGACATCGCTTTGTTGGTAGTGGCTTTTCCAGGCACATGATAGGAGGCATCTCTCAACTGTACAACACTCAGAATTTTGTTTGAGAGTATGTGTCCTTTGCGGGAAGGGAAGAAAGGAAGGGGTCACTCATGGGGTTAGTGCTTAATGACATGAAGAATTTTTGGATCTGTTTTGAGATTATATGTGTTGTTCTCAGACCTTCTAGATGCAAATTCAATTGGTGAATTATGGTTTGCATTTTTCTCTCTATACTCCTGAGTTTATCTTAATCTGATTCATTTTATAGACAATCTTTAATAGTTTTTCGTTAGTAGTTATTATTGGGAAGTGATATCAAGAATAGGATAACGGGTAGTCTAAAACATGTGTAAAGGACTGAATCTGAATTCTCTAGACTCTATGTTTAATGTGGTGCTAGGCACGAAGGATTTGATATTGTGGATTTAGTTAAGATTGTTTGGACTGACTATATGACTCTCGGGTAGATTGAGCAATGAGATAAACACGGGAACCCACGGGATACACTAAATTACTACCCATCTAGAACTGTGGCTTAACTTTTCCTTGATGTACGGACTTATGTCCTTAATTATGGTTCTGATAGGGTGACTGGGGGTTGTGATAAAGTAGGTCTGTAGAAATTATTTTCTTGCTTTCTATTTGTCAGTCGTATGTTGCTTCCTCTGCCTGATTAGAAAAGATCCGACCTGGAATGCAACATATGCAACTCTATTTCTACGCACCTCTTTATCTATGAAATTCGTTGTATCTGTTAGCCATATGATGTCTCCTCTGCGTGGTCGGAAGATCCGACCTGGAACACAGCATATGCACCCTACTATTTCTATAACCCTCTATATCTGTTAGTCATACGTTGTCCCCTCTGCGTGATTGAAATAGATCCGACCTGGGACACAACATTTGCATCTATCTCTAAATCTAACTTCCTACTCAATAATTGTTTACTCACCTAAAGTAAGGAGTCCTTAGGAAGTTCTTGATAACCAGGGTATATCGGGAAGTGGGGAATACGTTCTAGTGCAACTAAAATTCAACCATTTATGAGGTTGCCTGTAGATCTCGTTGATTAATTTAAATGGACAACAATACCCGTGGTCGTAGTCAGCTAAATGATTTATTTAGAAAAGTTTATCGATATCCTTCGTGTTTAAGTGGACCACAATACCAACAATTGACTAGATCTACTCATGAAAGTGAAGGTACTGATAAACAAGTTCAAGCTATCTCACAACTTTGATCCCAAGTATTTTTCTTTTTGTTAAATTTGTTCATAGTATTCCTCTATGCACAAATTAAGGGGGAAAATTAAAAAAATTCAAAAATAAAAAAAAATCAGAAAATTCAAAATAAAAAAATAGTGTTATATTCTGTTTTTATCTCTTGTTCAAGAAAAATAAAAAATCCAAAAATATTTTTGTTTATGTTTTATTTTTCCAGAAAATATGAAAAATCCAAAAATATTTTTTTGTGTGCTAAGTTTTCCTTTAGTTTTGTTTTGTCTTGAAAAGTGATTTCAGGTATAGATAAGACTCATGGAGACTGAATCGAAGATTTTCTGAGCCAAGGCTTCATCTGTGATCATTAAAGAATTCTCATTCGAAGGAGCAAGAAATGAAGATTATTCTTTAAACATTCAATCTTTCAACCCAAAAGCAAGGTAAAGCTGAAATTGAAGATTATGTGATGGATTGCATTGAAGCCTCCTCAATCAGTTTGCTGCTATCTGAATCCTACTGAAGTGATCTAGTAGATTAGTTCTCTCTGATGTTCTCTCTGAAGATTCTCAAGCTGAAAGCACTATCTTTCAAGAATCAGTACGTCAAGCCTCCTCACCCAATGTGCGTTCAATGTCAAATTCTGCAGAAAATGCCAACTGCTCAAGATGAAGTCATTCATTGAAGATTCATATGTTCATCTTGATGTTGTGTAGAAATTGAAGAGAAATGCTGAAGCCAAGCTCCCAATGAAGATTATCAAGAAAAGCCAACTACCTTTTTAGGGGGACCCTGTTGGGTCAATTAAGAAAAGAAAACTATAAACCAAGGGGGAGATTGTTGGGTCAAAAATATGGTTTATACTTTTCTTTTCTAGGAAAATGTATTTTTATATCTAGAACCGTAAACAACTATGTGTTTACGGCCATAAACCCATTTACGACCGTAAACCCATTGGGCCCATATTCCCCAAGTATATATATATATATATATATATATATATATATATATATATATATATATATATATATATATATATATATATATAGGTGTTAGATGGTTGAGGAGTGATTGATAAACAGAAGAGAGGGTACGACCAAGAGAGAAAGTTAGAGAGAAGAGAGGAGCTTTAGTGTGTGTTAGTGTGTTTGAATCTTGTATCTGGATATTCATTCTAATAAATACATTCTAGATTCATCATCTTTTTCTTCTCCTTCTCTTCTATTTGATCTAACATCATCCAATTGATTGAGATTCCGCACCATCAATTGGATATAATTGATACACAAGTATATTTAGGGACTTACACTCGATTCTTGAATCTCTTTAAGAACGACCGGCCTCCCAATGTCCCTCTGGCTTATGATTTCTCTCTCTCTCTCTCTCTCTCGCTCTCTCTCTCTCTCTCTCAAAACCCCTCTCCTCGCAACGAAGTCAACATTGTCACTCGGTCTATAGAAGAGATATCCAAAGGACTTCTGCGGGTAGCCGTTGAAAATACACCGCTCACTTCGAGGATCAAGCTTGTCATGAGTCTCTTGTCTTACGAAAGCCTCGTAACCCCAAACCTTTATATGTGCTAAAGAGGGAGCCTTCCCTGTCCACATCTCGTGAGGTGTTTTGGGAACCTTCTTTGTAGGGACTAAGTTAAGGATATGGGAGACAGTCTCCAAGGCATACCCCCAGAATGAGATAGGTAGTGAAGCACGACTCATCAGGGAATGAACCATGTCTATCAAGGTTCGATTACGCCTCTCAGCTATACCATTCAACTGCGATGTCCTAGGTGTCGTTAATTGCGAAACGATCTCGCATTCCTTGAGGTAGTCATGGAATTCAAGACTTAGGTACTCTCCTCTTCGATTGGATAGAAGCATCTTGATTTTCCTGCCTAATTGATTCTCCACTTCTTGTCTAAACACTTTGAACTTTTCAAAAGTTTCCAACTTGTGCTTGATTAAGTAGATATAACCATATCTGCTATAATCATTGGTGAAAGTCACATAGAAACGGTTCACATCCTTTGTGGTGGATCTAAAGGGCCCACACACATCGGTGTGTTTGAGATCCAATAAGCCCTCACCCCTTTCACAAGTACCAGTGAAGGGTGACTTGGTCATCTTTCCAAGTGAACAAGACTCGCACACGTCATTGTCCCTAAGGTCGAATGACTGCAACTCTCCATCCTTTTGGAGTTCGGCTATGCATTTCTTTTTGACATGTCCAAGACGAGAATGCCACAAGCATGCTTTATCCATACTATTGGAAGAATCAACACGCAACACATCATTTCCTAAGTTGTCTACAACGATCATAGTCTCATATATTCCATTACAAGGCAATGCTTCAAACTATAAAACATTATTAAGATAAGCATAAATAGAACCTTTTTCATTATCAAATGAATTTCTAAAACCTTGTCTATATAAACCATGACATGAAATGATGTTTCTTCCCATATATGGCGAATAGCAACAATTGTTTAAATCTAAACCTAATCTATTACTAAGCACTAAGTATTAAACTTCAATCTTGGTCACAGGCGATGATCTTCTGTTTCCCATGATTAGATTTATCCTTCCACGCTCCACATCCCTATTTCTTCTTAGTCCCTACAAATATGAACATATGTGAAAACCACATCTTGTATCAAGAACCCAAGAAATAACATGCGATGAATCATTAGATTTAATTGTGTAAATACCTGCGAAAGATGGCTTGATCTTCCCATCCTTGATGGCTTGCAGATATTCTGGGCAACTTCTCTTTTAATGCACTATCTTGTGGAAGTGGTGGCACTTTGCCTCCTAAGGGTTGGAGTTGGGTTTAGCAGGACCAACTTTGGTTCCTCTAAAAGAGGTACCATCTTGGGACTTTCCCTTGTGGTGGCTCTTTGAGGGAGCCTTCCTCTTCTTGCCCTTCCCTTGTGTAAGGATTATTTTGTTGTAATTAGTCGAAGTATCTTATGCGCTCTTCGAATGTTTTTGTAATATATTTTACTAAGGCTCTTTTATACGAAGCTTAGAGTTTATGCCTTAGTATATTTTTTGTACGCTTTCTGTTTCCTATAAATAGGGAAGTTTTCTAGAGGTTATAGAAGAGTCTTTTAAAAGAGATAGGAATTTTAGTCTCAAAAAACCTGAAAGCGTAATAAAGCTGAAACGATATCATATTTACATCTGGTGTTCAATCTTGCATACTTAGTTGAATTTCATACTCTGATTCATTTCATTCTCGATTCATAGTTTCATCAATTGGTATCAGAGCAGGAATCATTTCTGTGATCTGATTTTCATTTGTTCAAAAAGTTTTTGAATTAAACTTTTGGTTCAAAAGTTTCCGCACTTTTTGAAAGTGAAAAATTGACTAGATCTTAGTTTGTGATTCGATTCTGCATTGGAATTGTTGAATCGAGTATTAGTCTTGTAATTCCGATTCAATTTGTGATTAAATTCTCAAAGTTTCATTAAGTAGTCTTAAAATCATCTTCCGTACAACAATGGCGTCATTCAATCTCAATTCCATGACGTCATTTTCTCATCTTGTAACAGCCCGGATCTCCAGGTATTTTATTGTTTTAATATTTTGAGTTTTGAGAAGGGACTCGGCGAGTTGGAGCTCAGACTCGCCGAGTAGGGTCGCGATTCTGGACGCGGGATTCGTTCGGACTCGGCGAGTCCAGGATATGGACTCGGCGAGTCCACGCTGTTTAATGAAACCCTAATTTCTCGGGTTTGGGACCTATTTAAATGGCCTTATGGCCGTCATTTGCATCCATCAGTCCATAGAGAGAAACCCTAAAAGTGCTTTAGCGATTTGAGAGTGAAAGGAGGCATTTCTTGACATTTGTGTGTTGTTTAGCAAAGAAGAAGGAGGCTCTAGCCAAGAGGAGGCAAAGGGGGCTGCTATTTGGTGGATTGGAAGCTTGACCCTTCAATCTAAAGGTATAATTTCGACTCATCTCCTGTTTTGTGAAGTATAACCAATTTTAGGGTTTCTTGTGGCCTTGTTGAGTTGATTTGATGGCCAAATAGTCCCATGCTAGTGATGAGACTTCGGATCTGGATCCATAGAGGTCCAGAAAGTCTCATTCCTCAAGCTTTATAGAGAACAATGGAGGTCATGACCTTGTGTAGTGAGATTTGTTGAAGATTCTTCATAATTAGTCATATAGAGGTTGTTAATGCATCAAGGCTAGGACTTTACGTGATGAATCAGTCTAGGAGGGCCAGATCTATGAATTGTTGGAGTAGATCTGACCTTAGAAGCAAGTTTGAGTGATTGCATGGAATGGACTCGCCGAGTCCGATGAGCAGACTCGGCGAGTAGCTTGAAGATTGCCTTGGACCGGCCAGAGAGTGGTCCAGACGAGTCAGGAGTTGACCCAGTGAGTCAGGGCGAGTTAGAGAGGATTGTCATGTGATCTGAGTCGAGCTGGGACTCGCCGAGTCGTTCTTGAGACTCGGCGAGTTGAGTCGGGGTGGTCCCGCGATTCTTCCAGGTGGAACTCGTCGAGTCAGGGGGAGTACTCGACGTGTAGAAAGGGAATCCTAGAGGGTTGGTGAGAACGTCTAGACTCGCCGAGTTGCCGCGGGCACTCGCCGAGTCCGGTCAAAGTTGACCGTTGACCGTTGACCGTTGACCTGTGTTGACTTCTTAGGGATAGTCAACCTTAGAGATAAAAGTGTTAATTAGAGTCTTGTGATGTTATAGGAGGAGTAGAGCTCGGAGGATCGAGTACGAGGGATTTCCAGAGATCGTGAGATACTGAGACACGCGAGGTGAGTCTTCTCACTATACTTTACCTCGAGTAGGTAACCAGAGTCATGTGATAGAGTATGTGTATGTTATTTGTATGCTATGTGTTGTACTGCATGATGTCTAAGTGATTTATGTTGTGCACGCTTATAGAGTTGGAACCGGAAGGTTCCTAGAGTTAGAACCTGAGGGTTCACAGAGTTTGGGTGCACGGACCCATAGAGTTATAGCCTCGAGTGGCTAACATGTGTTTATGTGTGGTATTTTGGGGAACTCACTAAGCTTTGTGCTTACAGTGTTAGTGTTGTTGTTTCAGGTACTAGCGATGACCGTGGGAAGGCGCCGGCTTGATCTGTACACACGTAGAGGAATTTGATATAATTATGTGATCTTGGGATTCGTATGATACATATTGGAATTTGAAATTTGATGTTTTATGAAATTAAGAGAGAAATGCTTTTATAAATTGTTTAAAATAAATTTTAAAATTTTTAGTGTTACAAGTTGGTATCAGAGCCTTGGTTTGAGGGATTCGAGTACACCTTCGGGCGTATTTGAACTCAAACTGAGGATTTGAGATGTAATTTCAAAAAGAGTAAAAGATTTTCGAAAAACGCAGAGCGAGAGATGTGTGTACGATCAGTCAGCGCCCGAACGGTGATTTCCCAAAATACCTTTATATATTATGTGATATTGATATTGATATGATGTATCCGCATGCTAGAGTAGGCTAGGTATTGCTATTAGGACTAGAGTGGCCTGATGTGTGATGCCTTAGCCTAGAGAGAGGTGAGCTGCTATGAGATGCTTGAGAGTGAGTAGGTAGTAGCAAGGGACTTATGAGAAATCTATTAGAGAGTAGTCTATGCATGATAAAGTACTTGAGCCCTGGGATCCAAAGAGAAGGACTTGGAGTGTATTCTGGTGCGGTGCGGACAGTAGTATTGGGCCCGTACTACTGGAAGCACCGGAGCAGTGTGCAGCCTAAGTTAGAATCTTTGGAATGCCAAGAATCAAGGAGAAAAGAGTTGTCGAGGGTGAGCATACTCGTGTGGATTCTAATTTATCGTATGTCGTATTTCAGAGGTAGATCATGGTGAGGACACGTTTGATGCCCGAGAGCAGTGGTACCAGTGAGGAGGAGATCCGCCGGATCATTCAGGAGGAGGTGGCTGCGGCCATCAGGGCAGAGATACCGGAGATGTTTGGGTCTATAAAGACCACCTTGATTGAGACGTTCGATGAGCGTTATGCCGCTCTTTCTGAGGCTGCTGCTGCAGCGGCTACCGCAGCGATTGCTGCTGCGAGGCCGCAGGGTGGGGATGCGTTGCTGTTCCGTGAGTTCAGCAACACAAAGCCACCAGAGTTTGATGGTACTCAGGATCCGGTGGCAGCTATGAGGTGGATATCTGATATTGAGGGGTGTTTCTTCACTTGCTCGTCTCCTGAACATTTGAAGGTACGGTTCGCGCTGAACCAGCTTCGCTTGGGAGCGAAGGACTGGTGGAAGTTTGTGACAGCGCATTATTCGCCTGCTGAGCTTTCTGCGGTGACCTGGGAGAGGTTCACCACTATGTTTCGGGATGAGTACGTTCCCCAGGTGGAGAGGGAGCGTTTAGCACAGGAGTTTCTGACCCTCAAGCAGGGTACTGAGTCTGTTACAGCAATCACGAGGATGTTCCACGAGAGGGCGATGTTCTGTCCTGAGCACGTGTCCACTGAGCAGGCACGTATGAGCCGCTACTTGAGCATTTTGAGGAGGGATATTCGGGAGTTCGCTGCGAACTCCTCGTACCGGACATTTGCCGAGCTTCAGGCAAATGCCCGGAAGAGGGAGATTGAGCTTGAGACCCAGGCCAGGGAGGAGGCAGAGTCTCAGGGGAGGGATCGGCGACCGGCGTTGTCGCAGCCGGCCGCCAAGCGGGCCAAGCCTGCTGATCCCAGACCAGGGAGCCAGAAGGGCCGCACTTGCGGAAAGTGCGGCAAGGGTCATGACGGCGTCTGCCGAGCAGGGTCTTGCTACAAATGTGGTAAGGAGGGGCACATGGCCAAGGACTGCCCCAAGGGGTTTGCAGTTTGCTTTCACTGCAACCAGACCGGACACCGGAAGGCCGAGTGTCCGCAGTTGCGCGGAGCATCTCAGGGGTCTGCTCCTGCCGCCACCAGAGTTACAGAGAGTCGGCCTGTGAAGGCTGAGACGCCGAGAGCTCGAGGGAGAGCCTTCCGGCTGACTGCGGAGGAGGTCCGCGCTGCGCCCGATGTTGTGGCTGGTATGTTTCCTTTCGTGTATTCATTTTGACATATGATGTTATGCTTATATTATGTTATGTGTAGGTACTTTTCTTGTGAATTCCGTACCTGCTTTAGTGTTATTTGACTCGGGTGCGAGTCGGTCTTTTGTATCTTTGGCCTTTAGCCAGCATATCAGTGCTAGTCGTGAGGCACTGAGTCGGCCTCTGAGAGTCTCCATAGCTGATGATAGAGTGATTTGTGCCACAGAGGTTTTCCGGGGATGTGTGTTAGAGATCTTCGGGATTGAGTTTCCGATTGATCTGATTCCTATTGCGATGGGCGATGTTTGTGTCATTGTGGGCATGGACTGGTTGAGCCGATTCGGCGCGATTATCGATTGTGAGCGTCAGCTGGTGACCATACGAGACCCTAGTGGGGGAGTTCTTTCGGTGTACGGTGAGGGTACACGTTCGGGATCAGCCTTTTGTTCGGCCGCCAGGGCGAGGCAGTGTCTACAGCAGGGCTGTAAGGGTTTTGTGGCGTATGTGATGGATATGCGAGCAACTTCCGAGAGACCGAGTTCAGTTGGGGAGGTACCGGTGGTATGTGAGTTTCCAGATGTCTTTCCCGAGGAGCTGCCGGGAGTACCTCCTGTGAGGCAAGTAGAGTTTGGTATTGATTTGGTTCCGGGGGCTGCGCCTATAGCTAAGGTGCCTTATCGTCTTGCACCTCCAGAGATGCAAGAGTTATCCTCGCAGCTTCAGGAGTTGCTGGGGAAGGGATTTATTCGGCCGAGCAGCTCGCCGTGGGGAGCACCTATTCTGTTTGTCAAGAAGAAGGATGGTTCACACCGGATGTGTATTGATTACCGGGAGTTGAACAAGCTGACGGTCAAGAACCGTTACCCGTTGCCGAGGATCGACGATTTATTTGATCAGTTGCAGGGAGCATCTTGGTTTTCCAAGATCGATTTGAGGTCGGGATATCATCAGGTGAGGGTGCGAGACGGGGACGTCCAGAAGACAGCTTTCAGGACGCGTTATGGGCATTATGAGTTTGTGGTGATGCCTTTTGGGCTCACCAATGCCCCGGCGGTGTTCATGGATCTCATGAACAGGGTATGTAGGCCGATGTTGGATCGGTCGGTGATTGTATTTATCGATGATATTCTGGTGTATTCGAGATCTAGGGAGCAGCATGAGGAACATTTGAGGGAGGTCCTTGGGGTACTGAGATCGGAGAAGATTTATGCAAAGTTCTCCAAGTGTGATTTCTGGTTACGGGAGGTCCAGTTCCTAGGACATCTCATTAACCAGGAAGGGATTCTGGTCGATCCGGCCAAGGTTGAGGCGGTGATGGGTTGGGAGGTGCCAAAGTCACCCTCTGAGATCAGGAGCTTCCTTGGATTAGCAGGGTATTATCGGAGATTTATCAAGGATTTCTCCAAAATCGCAGTGCCGCTCACCAGGTTGACCAGGAAGGGTGTTGCATTCTCATGGGGTCCCGAGCAGCAGACCTCCTTTGAGACACTTCGCCAGAGATTGTGCGAAGCCCCGGTATTAGCTCTCCCGGAAGGGATGGAGGATTTTGTAGTATATTGTGATGCATCGATTTTGGGGTTGGGTGCGGTGTTGATGCAGAGGGGTCATGTGATAGCATATGCATCGAGGCAGCTGAAGCCTCATGAGACAAGATATCCCACGCATGATCTAGAGTTGGGGGCAGTAGTGTTCGCCCTCAAGATTTGGCGCCACTACTTATATGGGGTTCGATGTACGATATATACGGACCATAAGAGCTTGAAGTACTTGATGGATCAGCCCAATCTAAACATGCGTCAGAGGAGGTGGTTAGATGTGGTCAAGGATTATGATTGTGAGATCCTGTACCACCCGGGCAAGGCCAACGTGGTGGCCGATGCGTTGAGCCGCAGGGCGGAGAGCACTCCATTGCGAGATGTATGTTTGAGATTGACCATGATAGCTCCGGTATTGGATGCCATTCGTGGGGCACAGGCCGAGGCTGTGCAGCCGGAGATGCAGAAGAGGGAACGGGTCGTTGGTTTGGTTTCAGAATTCGTTACGGATGGGCGAGGGCTTATGACTTTTCAGGGTCGGATTTGGGTACCGTTCATGGGTGGTACGCGCACTTCCTTGATGGAGGAGGCTCATCGGTCGAAATTTTCGATCCATCCGGGGGCTACGAAGATGTATTTGGATTTGAGGAGAGAGTATTGGTGGCCCTGTATGAAGAGGGACGTCGCGTGGTTCGTTGAGAGGTGCTTGACCTGCCGTAGGGTTAAGGCCGAGCACCAGAGACCGCATGGCAAGTTGCAGCCATTGGAGGTTCCCGAATGGAAATGGGAACAGATCACTATGGATTTCATCACCAAATTGCCAAGAACTGCCAGGGGAGTTGATGCAATTTGGGTGATTGTGGATAGGTTGACGAAGAGCGCTCACTTCCTTGCCATCAGTGAGAGTTCTTCAGCAGAGAAGTTGGCAGAGTTATATGTGAGAGAAGTGGTATCTCGGCATGGGGTGCCGATCTCGATTGTTTCAGACCGTGATGTGCGCTTTACTTCCAGATTCTGGAAGAAATTTCATGAGGAGTTGGGTACTAGATTGCATTTTAGTACCGCATATCATCCCCAGACAGACGGTCAGAGTGAGCGGACGATTCAGACGCTTGAGGACATGCTTCGAGCATGTGTGTTGGATTTTGGGGGTAGCTGGGATGCGTATCTACCTTTGGCAGAGTTTTCCTACAACAACAGCCATCATTCGAGCATTGGTATGCCACCCTTTGAGCTGTTGTATGGTAGGAGGTGTCGGACCCCCATTTGCTGGGGAGAGGTCGGGCAGAGAGTGATGGGCAGTACCGAGATCGTGCTTCAAACGACAGAGCAGATTCAGCAGGTCAGACAGAGGTTGTTGACCGCCCAGAGTCGACAGAAGAGTTATGCAGACAGACGCCGGTTCGAGCTTGAGTTTCAGGTCGGTGACTTCGTTCTCCTGAAGGTCTCTCCTTGGAAAGGGGTGATTCGATTCAGGAAGAGGGGCAAGTTGGGGCCCCGGTATATTGGGCCATTTCGCGTGATTGCGAGGGTAGGCCGGGTAGCCTATCGTTTGGAATTGCCAGCAGAGTTGGGGCAAATCCACGACACTTTCCATGTGTCGCAATTGAGGAAATGTATTGCCAATGAGTCGGCAGTAGTTCCATTAGAGGATATTCAGGTGGATGCGAGCCTGAATTACGCCGAGAGACCAGTAGCCATCAGAGATCGGAAGATCAAGGTTCTGAGGAACAAGGAGGTACCTTTGGTGTTGGTTCAGTGGCAACACCGGAAGGGATCAGAGATGACCTGGGAGCCGGAGCGCGAGATGCGGGCTCAGCATCCGGAGCTATTTTAGAGCGAGACTTCGAGGGCGAAGTCTAATCCTAGTGGGGGAGAATTGTAACAGCCCGGATCTCCAGGTATTTTATTGTTTTAATATTTTGAGTTTTGAGAAGGGACTCGGCGAGTTGGAGCTCAGACTCGCCGAGTAGGGTCGCGATTCTGGACGCGGGATTCGTTCGGACTCGGCGAGTCCAGGATATGGACTCGGCGAGTCCACGCTGTTTAATGAAACCCTAATTTCTCGGGTTTGGGACCTATTTAAATGGCCTTATGGCCGTCATTTGCATCCATCAGTCCATAGAGAGAAACCCTAAAAGTGCTTTAGCGATTTGAGAGTGAAAGGAGGCATTTCTTGACATTTGTGTGTTGTTTAGCAAAGAAGAAGGAGGCTCTAGCCAAGAGGAGGCAAAGGGGGCTGCTATTTGGTGGATTGGAAGCTTGACCCTTCAATCTAAAGGTATAATTTCGACTCATCTCCTGTTTTGTGAAGTATAACCAATTTTAGGGTTTCTTGTGGCCTTGTTGAGTTGATTTGATGGCCAAATAGTCCCATGCTAGTGATGAGACTTCGGATCTGGATCCATAGAGGTCCAGAAAGTCTCATTCCTCAAGCTTTATAGAGAACAATGGAGGTCATGACCTTGTGTAGTGAGATTTGTTGAAGATTCTTCATAATTAGTCATATAGAGGTTGTTAATGCATCAAGGCTAGGACTTTACGTGATGAATCAGTCTAGGAGGGCCAGATCTATGAATTGTTGGAGTAGATCTGACCTTAGAAGCAAGTTTGAGTGATTGCATGGAATGGACTCGCCGAGTCCGATGAGCAGACTCGGCGAGTAGCTTGAAGATTGCCTTGGACCGGCCAGAGAGTGGTCCAGACGAGTCAGGAGTTGACCCAGTGAGTCAGGGCGAGTTAGAGAGGATTGTCATGTGATCTGAGTCGAGCTGGGACTCGCCGAGTCGTTCTTGAGACTCGGCGAGTTGAGTCGGGGTGGTCCCGCGATTCTTCCAGGTGGAACTCGTCGAGTCAGGGGGAGTACTCGACGTGTAGAAAGGGAATCCTAGAGGGTTGGTGAGAACGTCTAGACTCGCCGAGTTGCCGCGGGCACTCGCCGAGTCCGGTCAAAGTTGACCGTTGACCGTTGACCGTTGACCTGTGTTGACTTCTTAGGGATAGTCAACCTTAGAGATAAAAGTGTTAATTAGAGTCTTGTGATGTTATAGGAGGAGTAGAGCTCGGAGGATCGAGTACGAGGGATTTCCAGAGATCGTGAGATACTGAGACACGCGAGGTGAGTCTTCTCACTATACTTTACCTCGAGTAGGTAACCAGAGTCATGTGATAGAGTATGTGTATGTTATGTGTATGCTATGTGTTGTACTGCATGATGTCTAAGTGATTTATGTTGTGCACGCTTATAGAGTTGGAACCGGAAGGTTCCTAGAGTTAGAACCTGAGGGTTCACAGAGTTTGGGTGCACGGACCCATAGAGTTATAGCCTCGAGTGGCTAACATGTGTTTATGTGTGGTATTTTGGGGAACTCACTAAGCTTTGTGCTTACAGTGTTAGTGTTGTTGTTTCAGGTACTAGCGATGACCGTGGGAAGGCGCCGGCTTGATCTGTACACACGTAGAGGAATTTGATATAATTATGTGATCTTGGGATTCGTATGATACATATTGGAATTTGAAATTTGATGTTTTATGAAATTAAGAGAGAAATGCTTTTATAAATTGTTTAAAATAAATTTTAAAATTTTTAGTGTTACACATCTGTTAGGATCATCAACCAAATTTCCAATGTTAATCCCAGAATACTATGATTAGTGGGCTGATCGTATGTAGGATTATCTGAATGGACTTGATGAAGAGTTGTGGACATGTATTTCTGGAAGTGTCAATCCTTCGGTATTGGAAAGGAAAATTGAGAAAAAGTTGAAAGGTGATGCTGGAGTGGATTGTGACTATTGTAATGGGGCAAACCATCTAGCTAATGATTGCATGCTGAGGAAGAAGGATGAGAAGAAGAATAAGATAAAAGACAAGGCGTACTATGCTGAAAGATTGGAGGAAGTTCGTGTGAAGTCCAAAAACATGTCATTGGTTGCTAGGGGTGAACAAGAAGCAGATGTAACGTACCAAATCTGGTCATCTGGATCAGATGATGAAGAGATGGAAAATCCAATGCATAGGGCAATGTATGCGAAGTTGGAGGAGGACTCATATGATGAGGCATACGAAGTGAAAGGGAGATGCTTCGTATCCAAGACTACAGACAAATCTCCAATGACTACAAAGGTACGTAATATTCTCGAATATTTTAATATTCCTAAACATGCTTATGATGCTGAACTAATATCTTTTGATGAGACTGTTACTTATTTTGATTCAATTGTTGTGTCTGCTAGCAATGAGGCCAATAAGTTGTCCTTGGAGTTGTTAGAGACGAGGAAGAAATTATATGTGAAAAATAGTAAAGTTGATTGTTTAGAATTACAAATTAAGAACGTAATGTGTGATATGGAAACTTTAGCAAATGAAGTCAACATTTTACTAGTACAAAGAAACATCTATTGTAATTCTGCCAAGAGGCTAAAAAATCATTCATGCGATATAAGTCAAGAACAACATAGAAAATTACTGCCTTTTCTAGCATATGAAAGAGCTAAGGTAGATAATGTTTCGTATGATTGTGAAAAAATAATTGCTGACTTTGACAAGGTTCCTGATGATAGATATAAATATGGGATTGTCAAAATTAATGAATGTTTGGATACAAATGAATTAGTTGACATAGCAAATGATACTTTGACTAAATCTCAACATATTCATATTTTGAAAAAAACTGAGAATTCAACATCTGATTCTCAATCTAATTTTGCTGACATTGAAGATAATTTTGACAATATTAGTGAAATTAGTGATCTTGAAGATGTTGATTGTTCTCAGTTGTCTATTATTAATGTTGCATCAACATCTGAAAGGAAAGAAAATCTTAAGGATTTGAAAGTTGAGGTTGAAAATGATAAACCCTCAACTTCGAAAGATTGTGATTTGGACTTTATGGAAATAAAAGATAGTCAAACTGATGAAGTTTTAAAACCAATTGTAGAGGAAACTGAAAAACTTGTCAAACTAAACTCAAAAGAATTCAAAGACCAATTTGACAAATTTCCGATATAAAATAATATTTCAAAATGACAAGCAGGAACAAAATATTTTGGCAGACTATTAAATGTAAAAAGATATCAAACAAAACCACCAAACACTTTAAGAAAGTGAAATCAACAACCTTTTCAGACAAAAAGAAAAATCCTGCTCAAACAAATAGATTTTTGTCTGAATCAAAATCACTCACAAATGTTTTCAAAACTAAATATTCATCTTTTTCAACAAAGAAACCAATTTCAAATCAATCAAATCATTCAAGGTCTGAATTGAATAAACAATCAATGTTTTCGAAAGTTTCAAACAACATCATTCCCATAAAATTTTCAGATAATTCAAAATCATTTTCAAAACGTCAACATTTTAAAGCAACTGTTAATATATCATATGCTCGTTCCTTTCTAGATTCTAAAAGTTGATTTTGTTCCTCAAAATCCAAATTTTGCAAAGCATACGAAGAAACAAACTTTGAAAACTTCGTAGGAAAAAAGGATAACATCAAGAAAGAATATTGATCATTGGCTCGAAGGAAAAGGAAAAATATATCAGTCAAGCAAGTACTCGAAGGAGCAAATTAACGAAGCATATGAGAAGTATGTGAATACTTCATCTAATGGAAGTTCATCTTCTAAGCATTCGAACATCTCTATAAAAGTGTGGAAGCCAGTTGTGAATGTCATGAAAGTCCAATCACAAACAAAGAAAGCGAAGGGTAATGTCAATGAATATCTGAAACTAACAAAATCGTATGTTTTTCTCCCTTTAAGTTAAGATGTAGACTTAATTGATAGTCTCAAAACAAGAGTTTGTGATTGGGTTACAGGTTCATCTTTTCATTCTGTGTTGAAATCTAATTTCCAAGGACCCAAAAAGCCATGGGTACTTAAATTCTTTCAATGATTGCAGGTACTTTGCGACGAGCAATATCATAATTCATGGTACATTGATAGTGGTTGCTCTTGTCACATGACTGGAAATAAGGAGAACTTCAGAGATTTTTGAAGTTTGAAGAATGCTGGAGTGGTTATGTTTGGAAACAATCATAAGTGTCAAGTCAAAGGATATGGGAAAATTACGAATGGTCAATTCAGAGTGAACCGAGTTGCTTATGTCGAAGGTCTTCAACATAACTTGATCAGTGTATCACAACTTGTGGTGGGCACTAGCAATCAAGTACTTTTCAATGAAGAGGGTAGCATTATTTCGAATGTCAACACAAACGAAATTTTTCTTAAATCAAAAAGGAAAGGTGAAATGTTTACATTGGATATCAATCCAATTGTAGGCAAACCTGCAATATGCCTTCTTTCGAAAGCTTCATCAGACATTAGCTGGCTTTGGCATCATAGACTTTCACATCTCAACTTTCGAAACATCAACAAACTTGGTACTCAAGATTTGGTAAGAGGTTTACCTGTACTTGATAAGTTAAAAAACTAACTCGAAGATCGATTAGATCTATAAAACAGGTAAATTAATAAACGAGTAAACAGCAAGAACACAAGAATGGATCAAAGATGTCGAATGATTAATAAACAATCCTCAGAAGAGCTCGATAAAGAACTTCTACTGTAGAGGATTTAGGGTTTACAAGAACGATGAAGGAAATCTGTAAAGCTATCAATCGTTACTCTATCAATCGATTTTCTAATATGCATGCAAGCACATTATTATATACTAAACCCTATTAGCTCACGGTTGGACAGGCCCAAAACCGGAGTACAAAACATGGACTATTAACCGAGCCCAATAGACGCAATATACAAAAATGCTACGCTACCCAACAATATCCCCATTTGCGTCAATTGAAGCGAGATCACTTTGTCTTCTTACTTGGGTCAGCAGCAGCAGGAACCTTCTTCTTTATAGTCTTAAACAGACGAGAGATGAGCGCGAGGATTGTCTGTCTGAATCGGATATACCATTGTATGATATCGTCAAAATATTTGATATCATCCGCTGTATTTTCTTTGCACCTGTGGATGATCCCCAGCACATGCTCAAGACAAGCAGTGGTATAAAGATGTTTATCAGCTAAGGCAAAAAGACATTTTTGTCCTTCACTCCTGGTGAACATGACGGAGTTTCGCCTTGGGTCAATTTTTCCCATCTTGATCTGGTTCAGATCACTGGCCGAGCCAACAGGAGAGATCTTCGGTTTCTTCTTGAAGACATTTGCAATCTCCTGATCCATCAGGGAGACCTCCATGATATAGCACACCAACATCCTCTTGAGATGGTCAATGATCAGACCATATTCAGCTTCATTAGTCAGGAGGATGTTGTGCAGAACGATCTAGTCATGGGGGTTGAGGTTCGGTAGGTCTGCTAAAAAGATGGCATGTTCGGTTTTTGCAGACCCTCTGAGCACTTTGAACCGAACGTTGATGAATCTCCCTTCGGTATATGGCTTCAGAACCCGAACGTTGATGATCTTCTGAGCACTCCGGGTTTGGTACTGGGGTTGAGCAGCCTTCAGATATAACTCAATCAATTCCCGATCAACCTCCGGATGAGGATGAGGGAACTCAGCAACGTTGGCGAAGGCGTGAAAGATGAACGCCTTTCGGGTTAAGGGCATGTCGAACTAAGAGTCGACGGAGTTGTAGCAGTCAAAGGAGATTACCGGTTCAAGCCATAAGATACTTGGAGTATCGATTGCCTCCTTTATCATCCTCTCGAGAGTCCAAGCAGGGAAAAGAGTCTTCCTGCTCTCGAGAAGGTCGTGGGCTTCTTTCTGCTTGCGTTCAGCTTCTTCAGCTTCTCTCGCCACACGAACATTATCATCTTCAACATTGCGACGACTTTTGCATTTCACCAAATCGGCAATGGTTTCTTGATCATCTTCCTCTTCATCCTCTGCAAGTTTCTTGCCTTTGTCCTTCACACCCGAACCAGAGGCTTGGCCTGTAGGAGGAGGTTCAGTTGTGTGGGTTGCCTTCGAGGAATGAGGTGGTTGCGATCCGGACTCCTTTTCTCCCCCTTGTTAGGAGTGGACACGAAACTAGGTAGCCCTTCAATTTTACTAAGCAGATCCAGGGCAGGAGCAAGTTTCTCTGCAAGGGTACGCCTCACAGAGTGGTTCAGGATCGGATCGTGCGCTTCAAGGATGTTGGATATAGCGGAGTGTACATCCGAAACACATGTCTTGATGACCTCCCATTCGGATCGAAGAGTGTCTATTTGTTGTTGAGAATTGAAAAGTTGAGCACTCTTGACCTTTAGGGCGGTGGTCTTCCTTGCGAGAACGTCCATCAACGAGTTTTCAGCGGCCAGATCCTCTTGGAGTTTAGAGAGGCGCTCGTCAATAGATGCACGGAAGGCTGAATTGTCATCACTAAGCGATTGGCGAAGTGTGGCAAATGACTTCAACTCTGTGGAGACAAACGTGGCCAACTGTTGAACAATTGGTTCCAACGTTGTCTTGGTAGCAGTGGCACTGTCCTGCAAAGATTGTAACAGGGTAGAGGCATCAGAGAATAGTTTATCGACTTTTTCGGTCGCAGCCTCACAAGCTTTCATCCAGGCATCTATGGCGGCGGTGGCTGTAGCGACCGAATCTTGCTGAGCCCTAGAGAAGGCATCAACAATCTTCTGAAGAGCAGCTTCAGAGAGAGTTGATTGTGAATTGGAGGAAGAAGCAATGAGCAAGTCGACCTTCTCATGTAGGTCCTTAAGGTGCTTCTTTGTTACCGGAGCATCCTCATCATCGTCTCTTTGCACTTGAAACGGACTGTAATAGACCGAATCAAATGTCATATTTTCCCCACCAAGGAAAGGGTTATCTCCGTTAGAGGCATGACCGGGAGATGTTGGTGGTGGTGAAGCTGGGGGAGTAGTAGTATGGGTGGTTCAGGTTGAGTTTGGGTAGGGGTAGGTTCGGGTTGTGCTTGAGTAGGTGTAGGTTCGGGTGCTTTTTGGGTTTTGGTAGTGTGTATGGGTTCGGTTGCTGGTGGAGGTTTGGTTGCATCGGTATGAACCCCCGTATCAGATACGTTGGTTGTAACCATTGCAGTGGATGTTGTGGTTGCATCGGTGAAGATGGGTGGTGGCATTGGGAATGAGGTTTTTGGTATGTGGGTAAAGGGGTTTATGGTGGGAATGGAAGTAGGAATGGTGTGAGTAGGAGAGGGAATTGGAGAGGTATGGATTTCCATTTCATGGGTAGGTGATCTAGGTGGGGTGTTGCCTCTTGGAGAGTCGTCCGAATCCGAACTCTTACCTTCCGACTCACTGGAAGAAGAAGCGATAATGAGTTTTCGCTTGGGTTGAGTCTTTCGCCTCTTCTGCTGCGGGGACTGAGCAGCTTTGGTAGACTTCCTCTTCTTAGGAGAAGGGCCTTTAGCCCCTTTTGCCACTTGTTTGCCTTTATCTGCCTTTTTGCCTCTCGGAGCAGGCTTATCAGCATCGTGAATGGACTTTATCATGTCCGACGTGAGATCCCTCGGACCAGATTTCTTGAACTTCTTGTAGGTCCGGATGATCCTGCTGTCAGCTGGAACATCAGCGTACATGGTCTCCGGAATGGAACCATTGAAAGGGAATTTCGATGGATCGGAGACGATGATGTTCGTGGTATGGAATGTACCAATCAAAGACATCGGTGCGCCGGCGGCATTGGGAATGCTGTACTTCTCCATAACCCACTTCGTTATGATGGTCCAAAACCTCGTGTACGACACCTCGGAATGCCGTGAAGAAGAAGATAAGCTTTGGATGAGTTGTTGCCAGAGAACCAACCCATAATCGACGTTGATGCCGTTGTAAACGCCGTACAGAATGGACAGGAATAGTCGACTGGAGCCATCTGAACCTGAGCTCCGTTCTGAAAGACCCTTGAAGAGCACAGTGAACATTCCGTTCCACTGTGGCGGTAAACAAGACTTTTTGAACTTTGCGACGGAGGTGAGCGCCTCCGTGTACCCCATATTATAGAACATATTGAAGAGATGCCCCATCGGAATAGTCTCTGGATTAACTCTTGACGGGTCAGCTTCAAACCCTAGCAGTGAGGCAAATCGTTGCTTGGAAATAGAGGCTTTGTGATGAGCAACTTCGAAGAAAATCCGATCGACCACTTTATCGTAATGGGTCGTCGCGTAGATCTGCGACAGGAACTCCATTGGTACAGACTCCGCCCTTGAAAGTGCAGGTGCGATTGGCGAATACTTCAAACATTCGATGACTGGTACCATGTAGGAGTCATATGCGTGAGGGGTTAAGTCAATAATGAGACATTGCTGAGGGCGAATGGGCAGGATATGAGAAGTAGCATGAACAAAGGATGAATCTGCCATTGTTGAAGAGAGGGAAGAAGATGATGAACAGTTAGGGTTCAGGGAATTCTTTAGCTCTGGAAATTTTGATTGCCGTAAAGAGGTAAATGGTAGATGCTAACGCCTTTTATACTGGGGGTTAAGGAGAGAGAAGGATCTTTCCAAATCTTCTTTCGAAATACCAAGAGTTTTTCGGAGTGACTGATGCGTGACAGTTGTGGAACCGATGATCACGCATGAGAGAGAGTGTCAGATTCTGAAGAACACGCCTCTCATCAAGCGCCGTTTTTGATAAACCGTTTCAAATTCACACGCGCCTTTCTGTGCCAGAGAGGAATCGTTTCAAATTCGCACACGCGTCTGCGACGTCAGATAGGAATTAGACGCTTCAAATTCGCACGCTTTCCCTGTTCCGCCGTTTGAAATCAAATCAATTAATCTCCCGCCTGAGTCAGCAACGCTTCATCTTATCCCTTTAATGTGTAACGACATCTTTTGAATAACACGCCCACATGGATTAATTTTGACCACATCTTATAATTAATTACCAATCCAAAGAAAAAGCCTGTAATTATTAGTACCATAATTATGGAAAATCAAAGATTTTCGTGCTAAGGGTGTAAAAAGAAAAGAAATAAAGCAAATCTTTTTAGGAATAATTGTGATGTCAATAAAGACACGAAACAAATGATCCCGGGCACGAATCTCTTCCTTCAAAGTCAAGAGAGACCTTATAGTGTTAGTGTGGTTTCCCGTTGAATAACGATCAAACACTTGTTAAGAAGTGTTGAAAGGCTTCTTTTAATTAGGCTTCTTAAGGTGGCTTTAACTTTGATTCAACAGTTCTAATCTTGAAATAAGATAGAAAGTGAATAAAGTACTTATGAGACCGGTGTAGTCTGTTGAACAAGTAGGTAGGAAATAATTTTAAAGTGGCTTGGAAAAAATATAAAATCTCAAAAAAAAAATTAAAAACTGGATCCCAAGGGAAGAAATGTTATGGTGTTTAACAATTTCATGGGAATCACACAAAATAAAAACTTGAGATTTCATGAGGATACGTCCGTCAATTCATTAGTGAAAGCTTGAGCAAATTAATTGTTCACCGTCAATTCAGATTTGGTATTGAATTTTGGGTTTCACTCAGCACGTAGTGGCACGGAACTATGATCATAAACACAGTTTTTGAGTAACCATAAACCTCAGTGGTAATTTCTGAGAGTCTCAAGGGTTACGTTGGTGAAACGAATTTAATGGAGAAATGAAATAGAGATGGTGTAAGAAATCAAAGTACCTCTGCTGCGAAGAGTAGGACCAAGAAGAAAACTCTTATCTCATGTGAGAAGAGAGTTAGGTAGCTCACGATTAGAATAAGTGTAGTAGCCTAATTGGGAAGACAAGGTTTGTATATACCAAGTCATTAAGGCTATTATTCAGAATCTGATGAGGCTTTGGGCACATACAACAGCATGCTTCTAGGGATACTTAACTAATTCTACAAATCCCCATAAACGAAAGAACACACAAATAAAAATTAATGACAAAAACTAAATAGAGAACAAATATATTTTTGGAGTTTTTGATAGTAGAACAAAATATTTTTGGAGTTTTTGATGTATATAAAAAAAAAATAAAAAAAAAATAAGACTGAGAAAGAAACTAAAAGAAACTTTGGAAAACTTTGGAACCGAACCCGAGCGTTCGGTTGAGAAAAATTTTGAAAAACCGAACCCGAGCGTTCGGTTGGTTTCGGTTTTGAAAAATTTTGGAAAACCGAACCCGAGCGTTCGGTTGGTTTCGGTTTTGAAAATTTTTGGAAAACCGAACCCGAGCGTTCGGTTGGTTTCGGTTTTGAAAAATTTTGAAAAACCGAACCCGAACCTTCGGTTGGTTTCGGTTTTGAAAACTTTTGGAAAACCGAACCTGAGCGTTCGGTTGGTTTCGGTTTTGAAAAATTTTGAAAAACCGAACCCGAACCTTCGGTTGGTTTCGGTTTTGAAAAATTTTGGAAAACCGAACCCGAACGTTCGGTGTATTTCGGTTACCGAAGAAATTAGATTTTCAAAAACGAAATACTTTTGACAAAAAAAATGATAACACTTATACAGGAAATTTACAACCAAGAAAACCACCTATAATTGAGGAGCGAAGTGCAGATCATTCTGCTGAACCTGAGCGTTCGGTTCATTTCGGTACATGAGTACAAAAATCGAAACCGAACGTTCGGTCTATTTCGCTTCTTACTTGTGAGATTGAGGGGTAGTTTGTGGTACTGACTCTGATTCCATCATACCTAGCCCTTGTAGAATTTTGTTGAATGACGCATCAGGAAGAGCTTTTGTAAAGACATCAGCCAGTTGATCAGTGGTTCTAACAAAGTGTACTTCAACGTTTCCATCTTCCACATGATCTTTGATGAAGTGATACCTCAGTGCTACGTGCTTAGTCTTTGAGTGTTGCACTGGGTTATGACAGATCCTAATTGCACTTTCAGAGTCACAATATAGTGGGATCTTTTTCATATTGAGTCCATAGTCACGAAGTTGACTCTGGATCCAAATCACTTGAGAGGTGCAGGATGCAGCTGCTATGTATTATGCTGCAGCTGTAGACAAAGACACACACGTTTGTTTCTTTGACTGCCAGCTAACCAACTTCCCGTCAAGGAATTGACAACCGCCAGTGGTGCTTTTCCTGTCTAGTCCACATCCTCCAAGGTCTGCATCTGAGTAGGAATGAACGAAGAAGCCTGAGTTGGATGGGTACCATAGACCTAAAGAGGTAGTCCGCTTGAGATATCGTAGAATATTCTTCACTGCAAGCATGTGAGGTTCGCGTGGGTTGGCCTGAAATCTAGCACAGTAACAAACAGAGAACATAATGTCAGGCCTGCTAGCAGTAAGATACATCAGAGAACCGATCATCTGGCGATAAAGCGTAATATCAACAGCCGGTTTATCTAGGGATGGAGTTAGCTTGGTGCCAAACGCCATGGGAACTTTGACTTTTGAGTCTCCCATCATGCCAAATTTTGCAAGGAGAGTCTTCGTGTAAGCTTCCTGATTAATAAAGATGCCTTCGGGTCCCTGTCTAATGTTTAAACCAAGGACCCATTGAGCTCATTTCAAATTTAGTCTCCATCAGCTTTCTGAATTCAACTGTTAGGCTAGGATTCGTTGAGCCAAAGATGATATCATCGACGTAAATTTGAACAATCATAAGGTGGTTACCTTCCTTCTTACGAAAGAAGGTTGGGTCAACCGAACCTTGTTTGAATTTGGACATCTTTAAAAATTTAGTCAGCGTTTCATACCAGGCTCTCGGAGCTTGTTTTAGTCCATACACGGCTTTATCCAAAATGTAACAATGATTAGGATACTTTTCATTCATGAATCCAGGAGGTTGCTCCACACACAGTTTCTTCGAGTTCTCCATTGAGAAATACACACTTGACGTCCATTTGGTAGACCTCAAAGTTTTTGTGGGCAGCATAGGCTAGAAATATTCTAACTGATTCTAGCCTAGCTACAGGAGCGAAAGTCTCTTCATAGTCAATGCCTTCCTCCTGACAGTATCCTTTCACTACCAGACGTGCTTTGTTCCGAATCACGTTTCCTTCCTTGTCCATTTTATTCCTGAAGACCCATTTGAGACCAACAACAGAGGCATCTGGAGGAGTTGGAATAAGTTGCCAAACTTTGTTCCTTTCAAATTCATTCAGTTCGTCTTGCATAGCTTGAACCCAATCAGAGTGATCAAGGGCAGTGTTAACTGTCTTTGGTTCAACTTTTGATACGAATGAGTTAAACATGCAAAATTCGACTTTTGAAAACAAGGAAGTCTGTTTCGCCTTGAGTTATGATCGGGTCAGAACTTTTTCAGAAACATCACCAACAACTTGAGAGACAGGATGATCTCTGGTCCATTTGGTGAGAGGAGGGTAGTTTGGATCAAAGGTTGGATCTAATTCAACGTTTATCATTTCTTCTGGTTCGGATTGGCTTTCATAGTCGTAAGACATATCGGCTTGCTCCCCCTCGATAGATGATCTTACAGGAATGTCTTGAGAATCTTGAGCTATAGAGGTTTCTTGTGGTGCTGAGCTTTCGGGCGTTGATGCACCTTCAGATGGTGAGGCACTTTCAGTTGGTGAAGTGCTTTCGGGAACAATTTGAGACCTTGGCTCCCCCTCAACTTCTGAGCTCGGCTGGGATGATGATGGTGGATCCTCCCCCTCGACTGAAGCATTGTGTGGTGGAGGTTCATCAGAACTTGATCCTCCTTCATTCATAATCCTTGCAGCGTCTTCAACAGTTTGTTTCATATGATCGACCTTGTTGTCTGCTGCACTGGCTTCAGAGAGGGTGGCCTTCTCTGGTTCATCAAATAGCTCCATGAACTTCTCGAATAGATTAGCGATTGAGGCTGTGACTTGGCCAGTTTGAGAAAAGATTTCTCCAGCTGTGTCTTCGTTGACCTTTAGCTTTTTGACATAGCTATCATCAAAAGTTACGTAGTAAGTTTCTTCTATTTTCCTCGAACGCTTGTTTAATACCCTGTACGCTTTAGAAGTGAGAGAATAGCCCAGAAATATTCCTTCGTCGGCTTTGACATCGAACTTGTTATGGTGTTCTTTGGAATTAAAGATGAAACACCGTGAACCGAACACACGGAAGAATTTGACATTCGGCTTCCTGTTGTTGATGATCTCATAAGGAGTGAGAGTGAAGCGCTTGTTGAGATATGACTTGTTCTGTGTAAAACAAGCAGCAGAAATAGCCTCAGCCCAAAAGTATAAAGGTAAGGAAGCGAAACTTAGCATGGTTCGGGCTGCTTCACACAAAGATCGGTTTCGTCTTTCAACAATTCCGTTCTGTTGAGGTGTATAGGGAGCTGAGAAGTTGTGACTAATTCCCTTTTCTGCCAGGAATTCTTCGAATTCTCTATTTTTGAACTCCAATCCATTGTCGCTCCTGATGTTGCGAACGACCTTCTTCAGCTGTACTTCAATCTGCTTGATGAACACCTTTAGCTTGTGAGTCGCTTCAGATTTAAACTTCAGAAAGAACACCCATGTAAAACGAGAAAAGTCATCAACAATAACAAGAATGTACTTGCTATCACCGATGCTTTCGATAGATGATGGACCACACAAATCAATATGAAGTAATTCTAGTGGTTCAACAACTTTAGTGTTTATTATAGATGGATGACTTTGACGACTCTGCTTCCCCATTTCACATGCCGCACACAAATGATCTCTATCGTACTTGAGTAATGGAAGACCTCGAACATGACCTCCAGTTACGAGTTTGTTGATGTCCTTAAAGTTAAGATATGAGAGCCTTCGGTGCCACAACCAACTTTCGTCAGATTGTGCTTTGGATAACAGGCAGATAGCTGGGTTTCCTTTGTTGGGTTTGAGATTTAGGGGAAACATTTCACCTTTACGCTCGGATTTGAGAATAACTCTTTTCGTCTTCTTCTCAATTATTTCAGAACCCTCATCGTCGAATGAGACTTTAAGACCGGTACCTCCAACAAGCTTAGATACACTGATGAGGTTGTGTTGTAGTCCTTCCACGTATGCAACTTTTCTTATCGTGAAATCACTGTTTGTAATCATTCCATATCCTTTTATGGTGCCGAAGGAGTTGTTCCCGAAATTGACGTTTCCACCGTTTGAAAGAGACCTGTATTCCCTTAGCTCTTCCTTCCTCCCTGTCATGTGACGCGAGCAGCCACTGTCAATGTACCATTCTTCTTCAAACTGCTCGTCACTGATAACCTGCAAAAATTAAGCAGATTTAGGAACCCAAAGTTTCTTGGGTCCACGTGAGCCTTTCACAGGAACAGGAATAGTTAGAGAGATGTCAACAAGATATGTGCATTTTATTAGTGTTGTTTCATCTTTCTTTTTGATGGTGAAAACTTTAATTTTATTGGGATTCGATGCTTTCGGTTTAGACTCTGGTTTAGTCGCTGAAACCTTCTGTTTTCCTTTTTGTTCAGTTGATGTTTGAGATTTTTGACAAGGAACATAATTGAATTTGGAACGAGGTGGAGAAGAATTGGAAGAATTAGAAGAATTAGAGGAGTTAGAATGAGAGGGATTAGATTGAGATGACTTCTTGGTTGAAGACTCTAGGTGACCCTTTTGCTTTTGATCATTGGTGGGACCGACCTTAGAGTTTTGATCTCTTTTGTTCTCCGAACCGAACCTTTGCTTTCGGTTGATGTAGTTCTCTGAACTGAACTTCTGCTTTCGGTTGGAGTCATTCTCAGATTCAAACCTTTGCTTTCGGTTGGAATCATTCTCTGAATCGAACCTTTGCTTTCGATTGATGTTTTTCTTCGAACCGAACCTCTGCTTTCGGTTGTTCTTGCTCTCTTGTGATTCAACAGGATTTTTCTCTGACTTTAAGTTCCTTTCTTGATGTGAGAAATAGGCATTCTGAGATTGCCAAAACTGTTTTCTTTCAAAGTGATTCTTCCTGTATCTCTGATTCCTTTTCCGTTTTTGATTTCTCATCTGCTTCGGTTGATGATGGATATGTTGGATAAGGTGTCTAAGTCCATAACTTATTTGGTATATACTTGACCCGACCGGCATGGTCCATTTGGGTTGCATCTCATCCAAACTATTATGGATAATTTTATGAGAGTTATACACATATGTTTATTAATATATTATGAGCTATAATATATTAATATGAAGTTACGTTATTTAATTAGTTTTAGTCTTAAATTAATTATGGATTAATTTAGAGATTAAAAGGAATACTAATTAAATTATGGGCTATTTGTTTTATATAGTGTGGGCTAATACTCATTTGTTAATGGGCTAGGCTTATGTGGAAGTCCATGGATGATCCATGGAGCTTTTAACCCATGGATCCTTTGAATAGGAAAAGACATGGGTTATTAGGGTTTCACCCTAACCATGCATACTATATAAGCATGCTTATGGAGCATGAAAGATAGCCTAAGATAGCCTAAGAGAAAGCTAGTGTTCTAGTGTGTGTGTGCATGTGTGTGGCCGAAAATACAAGAGTGTGTATACTCTCTCAAAGTTTTCCAAGAGTTTGTGGTGTTTGTGATTCCATTTGAGGCATTCACACTATTGGTGCTTGGCCCTCAAACTCCTAAGAACCCAACACAACAAAAGGTATGTAATCTCTTCTACTCTTTTATGTTGAAATGTTCCCCATGCCATGTTAGATAGGTTATAAACCTTGGAAAATTATTATTTTGCATGTATTTAGACAAACATAGATCCAAGGTTTATTAGGGTTGCATGCACACTTAGGAAGTGTTAGATTGCTCAAAACCCAACAGTGGTATCAGAGACTAGGCTTGCTTGTTTGATACTTGATGCAAAATAGTGAAAAAAGTCGAAATCGTTGCTGTCTGCATGCTAGACTCGCCGAGTCCATTGGGGGGACTCGCCGAGTCCAAGGCAAACTTCAACCTACTCGACGAGTCCGTTCGTGCACTCGGCGAGTAGGATCGAAAGAATGCAGAATCTCGACTTTTGCTGCTGGAAATGGACTAGAAACATTACCCTAAATTGTTTTGGTGTTGTAAAACTTATTTTAGTTGGTGTAATGGTTGTTCTAATCCATTTACAATAGCATATATCAAAAATCCATGATTTTATGTGTTCATATAATTCTTGAATTTTTGATGATCATGTTCATGTTCTTATGAATTTAGAAAATGATAGGAATTATTTGCTGAATTGTTTAGAATTAATTCTTAATCATTTATGTGTTTTAATGGAGTCCATAATTTGTCCTCAAGTTATGGATTACCAAAGGTCACTTTCATTTAACACACACTTAAAACACATAAGTTACATGAAAATGAAGAGTCTTCATTTTTATGAACCTTTAATTCATAAGTTATGAAATGAAGAGTTTTGCAAAGTTACAAAACTTGTCCTCAAGTTTTGGAATTTGTAAAGTTTCACACACTTTAATAAACTTTGATTCCAAACCTTAGAGTTTTAATAGTTAAAATTCAACCCTTATACTATTTATAACATTAATGGTTAATTATTATATATATGTATAAGAATAAGTCGTTTTACCGTTAGTAGGCCTCATTCACGAAGCCGGTCTATAAGGTGGGTATAAGGTTGTTGCCTATAAAATGGCGACTTAATGGGTGTATACTCTCACCCACCGCTTGCTTGATCGGTGGAGGGTCGTTAGCCGAACGGGTAGAACAACGACTTTAAATCCTCATTAAAAGTATAATGAATATTATAAAATAACTAAACTCTTTTAATTCCCAATCTTAGTTATTTTAGGAAAATGTGAACATGGTGCTAATCCATGGAATTCACACTTTGTACCTTACCAAGTCGTTAGTGGAGCGTGTGTGGTTAACCGGCACACTAATTAGACTAGTAAGGATCACGAAGGGTAACTTAATGTTGTCATAGATCAATGGAGCGTGTGTGGTTAACCGGCACATTGATTAGGTGATAATATTAGGAGTACCAAGTGAGTTAGCATGGTTATTCACACCTTGTTTTGTGATCCTCGGCATCCCAGTCACAAAACTTGAAGGGCACAATCGAGATTGAAACATGCCATTGAAAAGTTCAATGAATCTCAAAAGAATCTAGGAATTTCAAATCCAATTAAACCTAATTAATCATTTCGTTTTCATGGTGGAAATTGGTGAATCGTCATTCGCCTACCTTTCAAATATATTATTACTTAGATTACGGCATCCCTCTTCTAAGTGTAATATATTGTGATTGGATCCTAGCCTTAATATTACATTTGGGTGTCTTATTAAGGATCCTAAAATATCTAATCTAAACTTACTTTCTTCTTTCAGATGTCTTCCAACACTAATGCTTCAGGCTCTAACCCAACTGGTTCTTTCTCTCTCATGAATCTTTGTGGGAGGGTCATCTTTGATGGTTCCAACTTCATGGATTGGATTAGGAACATCAGGATGGTTACTCGTTACGAGGACAAGGAATATGTCCTCGATAAGGAGTTAAAAGAACTTGATGAGTCTACTGCTACTCCTGAGGAGATCGCTGAATTCAGGAATCATGAGAGAGATGCTACTAAGGTGGCATGTATCATGATGGCCACGATGACAGCCGAGCTCCAAAAGTCATATGAAGATTTCTACCCTTTTGAGATGCACCAAGACTTGATGGAAAGGTACCATCAGAGTGCTCGTCAGGAGCGGTATGAAATAATCTCCTCCATAATAACTACCCGCATGAAGGACGGTGAATCCGTCACGGGCCACATGCAAAAGATGCAAAGGTATGTGGACCGTTTGCTGAAGCTGAATGTTAACATCCCCGAGGAGTTAGCAATTGACATCATTTTGCACTCCTTGCCTTCTTGTTATGATCATTTTCGAAAGACATATCATATGAACAAGGAGGAAGTTACCCTCAGCAAGCTTCAAGGACTCTTGAAGACCGCTGAAACCGGTCTTAAGGGTAAAGCGGTTGTTACCTCTACTACTCCTACTCCAACTTCTACCCCTGTTTTAGCTATTGGGCAAGGCAAAGGGAAAAAGAGGAAGCACCCTTCGAAGGGTACCAAGGGAAAGTCTCTTGAAGGCTCCTCATCCAAGACTAAGAACGGTTCTGTCACTCCTTCTGCCATTCCAAAGGATGCTGAATGCTTTTATTGCCATGAAAAGGCACACTGGAAGCGAAACTGCCCTAAGTACTTGCAGGATCTAAAGGATGGGAAAGTGAAACCCACCTATGCAGGTATTTACACCATATTGTCTAATTACTCAACATATTCTAACTCTTGGGTGCTTGATACAGGATGTGGTATTCACATATGTTCTGATTTGCAGGGCCTAAGAAGAAGTGAGGATGTGGAGCACGGGAAGATAAACTTAATCATGGGGAATAGGAAGGCTTCACCTGTTTCCAAGACTGGAGTTTATACTTTGTTGCTTAATAATGGGTTAAAATTAGATTTGAATAAATGTGTATACTCGTCTGAAATGGCGAGGAATATTATTTCTTTTCATGCTTTGTACAAACAAGGTTTTACCTTTTCGTTTGATAATGAATGTGGTGGTATTAATGCTTTCTTTAATAATGTGTTTTATTTTAAAGCATTACCTTGTGATGGCGTGTATGAAACTGTGTCGATTGTAGACAACTTAGGAAATAATGTGTTGTATATTGATTCTTCTACTAGCCTAGATAAAGCATCATTGTGGCATTGTCGTCTTGGACATGTAAACAAGAAACGCATAGACCAACTCCAAAAGAGTGGAGTCTTGGAATCATTTGACCTCAAATCAGATGATAGTTGTGAATCTTGTCTACTTGGAAAAATGACAAAATCACCCTTCACTGGAACTTGTGAGAGGGGTGAAGGTTTGTTGGACCTAATACATACTGATGTATGTGGGCCATTCAAAACCGCCACAAGGGACGCTAATCGGTATTATGTGACTTTTATTGATGATTATAGTAGATATGGGTATGTCTACTTGATCAAACACAAGTCCGAAACCTTTGAAAGGTTTAAGGAATTAAAACAGGAAGTAGAAAATCAAGTGGGCAGGAACATTAAGATGCTTCGATCCGATCGAGGTGGTGAGTATCTTAGTACCGAGTTCCTTGACTATCTTAAGGAGTGTGGGATTGTCTCACAATTGACTCCTCCCAGGACACCACAGCTGAATGGTGTAGCTGAGAGGCGTAATCGTACCTTGTTGGACATGGTTCGCTCTATGATGAGTCGAGTTTCGTTACCAATCTCTTTTTGGGGGTATGCCTTAGAGACTGCCGCCCATATCCTTAATCTAGTCCCTACAAAGAAGGTTACCAAAACACCTCATGAGATGTGGACTGGGAAGGTTCCCAATTTGGACCACATCAAAATTTGGGGTTGCGAAGCTTTCGTGAGGCGTGAAACTCATGATAAGCTTGAACCCCGAAGTGAAAGGTGTATTTTCATCGGCTACCCACAGAAATCCTTCGGTTACCTTTTCTACAGACCCAGTGAGAATGTGGTTTTTGTAGCACGAAGAGGGATCTTTCGCGAGAAAGAATTTATAAGCCAAGGAGACAGTGGGAGGCAGATTGATCTTGAAGAAATTCAAGAATCAATTGGTGAAGGAACCTCAGACACTAGCAATCAACCTGAGGAAGAAACTCCTGTTGATCCAGCTGACGAGTCTGTACCTCCGAGACGTTCCACACGGGTTAGGAACACACCTTCGTTTTATTATGGTTTTCATATTACTACGGAAGGTGATACGTTTATTAGTGATAGTACACTAGTAAATTTGGATGAACCTAGCAGTGTTAAGGATGCCATGGCAGGCCCGGAGTCTGCTAAATGGAAGGAGGCTATGGACAGCGAGATACAGTCCATGTATGACAATCAAGTTTGGAACTTGGTTGACAATGTACCAGGCCGTAAAACAGTCGGGTGCAAATGGATCTTCAAAAAGAAGACCGACATGGAAGGAAAAGTGCATACTTATAAGGCTCGACTGGTTGCGAAGGGTTTTACTCAAACTCAAGGTATTGATTATGATGAAACCTTCTCGCCGGTGGCCAAGATTAAGTCTATTAGGGTTATGTTAGCCATTGCAGCATTTCATGATTATGAAATATGGCAAATGGATGTCAAAACCGCTTTCCTTAATGGAAAGTTGGCTGAGGATGTGTACATGAATCAGCCAGAGGGTTTTGTCAATGCAGAGTACCCTAATAGAGTATGCAAGCTTAAGAAATCCATTTATGGATTAAAACAAGCATCTCGTAGCTGGAATCTTTGTTTTGATGAGAAGGTAAAAGAGTTTGGCTTCTTGAGAAGCGAAGATGAGTCTTGCGTGTATGTCAGAGCTAGTGGGAGTATAGTTAGCTTCTTGGTACTGTATGTGGATGACATACTACTCATAGGAAATGACATCCCAACCTTGCAGGAGGTTAAGTCCTGGCTTGGGAAGTGCTTTGCTATGAAGGACCTAGGGGAGGCTACCTATATCCTAGGGATAAGGATATTAAGAGAAAGGAGTAGAAGACTAATTGGACTTAGTCAGAGTATCTACTTGGATAAGGTGTTGAAAAGGTTCAACATGGAGAATTCCAAGAAAGGAGATTTACCGATCCAAAGCAATACCAAACTGAGTAAGACTCAGAGTCCGAGTACAGAGGCTGAGATAGCTGAGATGAGCCAATTACCATATGCTTCCGCAGTTGGCTCGATCATGTATGCTATGACTTGTACCCGTCCTGATGTGGCATTTGCTTTGAGCATGGTCAGCAGGTATCAGGGGAACCCTGGCAAGGCTCATTGGACCGCGGTAAAGAACATTCTCAAGTACCTGCGAAGGACTAAGGATTGGGTCCTTACCCTTGGTGGCAGTGATGACTTGAGAATATTAGGGTATAGTGATGCTGGTTTTCAGACTGATAGGGATAATTTCCGCTCTCAGTCGGGCTGGATCTTTACCTTAAATGGAGGGGCAATTTCTTGGAAGAGTTCCAAGCAGGAGACGGTGGCTGATTCGACTTGTGAATCAGAGTATATAGCAGCGAGTGAAGCAGCGAAGGAGGCGATATGGCTAAAGAACTTCATCGGAGACCTTGGAGTTGTACCAGCTATTAAGGAACCTATAGAGATTTTCTGTGACAACAATAGTGCGGTTACCTTAGCCAAGGAACCAAGAGATCATGGCAGATCTCGACACATTGACAGAAAATATCACTTCATAAGACACAAGATTGAAGAAGGACTCCTTGTGACAAGGAGGATATCGTCGGATGAGAATCCTGCAGATCCCCTTACGAAGGGACTGACGAGGGTTAAGCATTTTCAGCATGCGAGACGCATCGCGCTGAGGGACGATATTAGTTTTACAGATTAGACAGTTTTCCTGAAACTTGTAAAATGTAATCGACGTTTGATGATGAATAAAATTTGTGATTTATTTATGAGTAAAGTGTTACTATCATTGTCAATTATTTACTATTGTTTCAGTTTTGCATGTTTTGACTTCCAGAATAATTAATTTGTTCAAACCTCCACAATCGATCATACGTCGGAAGTAGGTATGAATCAAGATTGTCATGAATTGGGTTTGTAGATGCCTTAAAGGTGTTTAGGCATGGCAATGGTTGCTGCAACATTCATGAGTACTCATAAGTTATGAGTATTGGTATAAACCCACGCTCACTTGTATCACTTCATGGAATTTATCTCGAGTGATCGTGAGTCGATAACATCATATAAATCTTTAAACCTAGAGATATGAGTTGTTACCTATGAGTTGGTTGTGCATTGATTGCACGTAAACGCATCAGTAACTTGATGTTATAAAACGTGCCTTTGTGTACAATTCAATAAATAGTAGAACAAGCATATCAGTCAAAGTTTATCTGTTCCTTCTAGAAATAGAAGCGATATCCGGGCCCCTCGATGATTTTGTGTTGACCCATATACCAGGCCTGGTCAAAACTAAACCGATGTGTTCAGTGAAGTTCTTCGTCAAACAAATCGGATAATCGAGAAACAATTGCTAGACAATAAGCAAGACATAGTTCCATGTGTTTGTCCGGCTGATATCATGAGAACAGAGGATTATGTGATCACTTATCTAAAATGGCGCTTCATAGTTCGACAGAGTCTTCATTGTTCGAGGGAGTTTTCGAGAGCTACGATTGTTGGTTGGTTCCTGAAGTTATAGGCAAATATAGTTATTAGACTTATCCAAGTGGGAGTCTGTTGGATAAGGTGTCTAAGTCCATAACTTATTTGGTATATACTTGACCCGACCGGCATGGTCCATTTGGGTTGCATCTCATCCAAACTATTATGGATAATTTTATGAGAGTTATACACATATGTTTATTAATATATTATGAGCTATAATATATTAATATGAAGTTACGTTATTTAATTAGTTTTAGTCTTAAATTAATTATGGATTAATTTAGAGATTAAAAGGAATACTAATTAAATTATGGGCTATTTGTTTTATATAGTGTGGGCTAATACTCATTTGTTAATGGGCTAGGCTTATGTGGAAGTCCATGGATGATCCATGGAGCTTTTAACCCATGGATCCTTTGAATAGGAAAAGACATGGGTTATTAGGGTTTCACCCTAACCATGCATACTATATAAGCATGCTTATGGAGCATGAAAGATAGCCTAAGATAGCCTAAGAGAAAGCTAGTGTTCTAGTGTGTGTGTGCATGTGTGTGGCCGAAAATACAAGAGTGTGTATACTCTCTCAAAGTTTTCCAAGAGTTTGTGGTGTTTGTGATTCCATTTGAGGCATTCACACTATTGGTGCTTGGCCCTCAAACTCCTAAGAACCCAACACAACAAAAGGTATGTAATCTCTTCTAACTCTTTTATGTTGAAATGTTCCCCATGCCATGTTAGATAGGTTATAAACCTTGGAAAATTATTATTTTGCATGTATTTAGACAAACATAGATCCAAGGTTTATTAGGGTTGCATGCACACTTAGGAAGTGTTAGATTGCTCAAAACCCAACAGGATATTAGCTTTCGGTTTCTGGTTTTCTTTGGCTGGTTCACTCTGAACTGATGAAGTTTCACTAGAAGGATTTTCTTCTTTTGCAGGAATTCCTTTTTCTTGAGGAACATCTTTCGTACCGCTAGTACTTGGCAAATCAAAGCTATTGGGTTTATTCAAAGGTTCTGGCACATATCTGCCTTTGCTTTTCCATGAGGTCCTTTCAGACAAACCTACCGTTTCATCAGCGTTATTGATTGGAGCTGACCAGAAGAACTCGTCGCAGCCATCAGCATTGTCCTCATTTACAATAGCTGTGAGTTCAGCAGTCTGATGTTCGGTTACGCCTGTGACCTTGTATACTTGATTTGGAGCGAAATCCACTGAATTTTCTGAAATTAGATTCTTGTGGTTTTCAGGTTCGCTCTTGACAAATTCTGAACAGTCAACTGTGTCCTCTACAGAAATTTCACTCATATTGTCGTCCTCATTAAGCTCAGATGCATTTTCAACATCAATTTTATTTTCTGAGCTTAAGTTGGCGTTTAAAGAGTCAAATTTTTGTATGGTTTCGGTTCTCAGTTTCAGTTTATCATTTTCATCCAAAAGGTTTTTAAGCATGTCCTTATGGTCCTTGGACTTAATGAAAGATTTGATTTTGTCCAGTCCATACATGTACGTCGGATTCACATCCTCAGATGAAATAACGCTTTCACAATTATACGCTTCAGCATCAATTTCATCCTCCTTAAACTCAAGGAAGGGTAGAATCATGCGATGAATCTTTTGTCCTATTTCACAATCCAAATGAAGCTGAGTAATATTAGTGTAAAGACGTTTAGCAATCAGACAAAAAACATTTCGCTGTTTCAAAAGCTTTAAATTGTCTCTTTGTAAATAAATGTTTTCATCTTTTGTTTTGATTAACTCCGACTCCTTCAGTTCTATCCACATGCGCCATTCCTCATTCTTCGAAGACACCCTGCTTAATTGGTCAGTTAGGTTAGAATTGGTGACTCGAGTTTGAGTTAAACTACTATCTAGATGAGAGATTCTTGAATTAACACTTTTTAATTCTTTTTCATATGAGCATTGTGGGACTTTAAATGAGACAAAAATTGATTGTACCTTCTTGATCAGTTCATCAAGCTCGTTGAACTGCACGCTGAGCGGTTTAGCTGTAAAGCACAAGTTATGTTGCTCCTTCGTGTCATCAATCCCACCATCAGTGTTGTATCCCCTCATTTGAGATACGTCGGACACCATCAAGCAACTTCCTCCACTACTCTCTTCTTTCGCCACATAAGCCTTTCCATGAGAAGGCTTCCTCACTTCATCATCTTCAGAGTCGGTTGACCAGACCTCCACACCACCGAACTCATCATCAGCTACCGAACCCTGCACAATTAATGCATTCATACAAGGGTTAGCACTAGATTTCTTCTTCCTGATTTCATCTAGCTTTTTCTGCAACAAAGCTTCTTCATCCTTTTCCTCATCCTTTTCTGCCATCTTTTTGAGGACACAATCCTTCGCATAGTGGTTCTTTCCTCCACAATAATAGCAGCTTACTCCCGAATCTCCTTCAGCCTTCGGTTCCTTCTTTGATTCTTCAGCCTGCGGTTCTTTTTTGACCTTTTCTAAGCTATAACTCCCCTGCCAGTTTCGGTTCTTGTTAGTGGGGAATCTCTTCTTGACGAACCTCTTGGGGTTCAACACCATCATAGCAAAGTCCTCAGAAGTGAGGTCATATATAGTTCTCCAAGTTGAGGTCTTCTTCATCCATCACAGCTTTACTTTTGGACAAGAGGGCCAATGAACCTAGGCTTGAAACCACACTTTTCTCCTGTAGCACAATCTTTTCTTGAGATTTTAGGATGCCCACCAGTTTCGCCAAAGAATAGGATTTAAATTGCTCGTGGGCTTTAACTGTGGACACGACTGCTCTCCACTCAGATCTGAGACCATTCAAAAATGTAACCTTCTGCTCAATAAGCTTCCTTTCGATGTCGTGTTTGATCATCTTGCTAAGAAGATGATTGAAGCGATCGAACGTTTGAGTCACAGTTTCTTCGGCTCCTTGCTTTAATTCACCAAACTCAGACAAGAGTAAGGTTTGAATGGAGAGTTCAAGATCTTCATCTGTAGAGTACAATTCTCGTAACCTGTCCCATATTTCTTTTGCCGTCGTGCATGAACTCACCAGCCTGAAAGTATCGGACTGAAGGGCGAATCTGATCAATCTTAACGCTTTGATATTGCATTGAAATTTATCTTTTTCGTCTTGCGCAATATCTTTAACATCTTTCAGAAGATCATTATACTCCTTTTGAGTTTTAATAATCCTTGAAAGTTGCTGAATGAGAAAAGGGTCCAGAAACGATTGCTTCCCAGATGAGGTATCCGTTATCCTCAGATCCTATAACATAATCTTCAAAGTGATGTGCCCAGACTTCATAATCATGGGTGTACAGGATGGGAATCTTCGTTGTTGATCCAATGCTGTTCGAAATATTAATAGGATTGGATTGCGACTCGTCCATAATTGATCGAATAACCTGTTCATAGATCAGACTTGTAATATATCAAATTAGGGCAAAACAATAAATATCAAGATACGTCAATTATGAGATGACGGCTCAATAAATATCAATAAATGCGGAATAATCCTAATCGAAACCTTTTTCACAGAAAAGAAGTGTATCGATTACACAGCCTCCTGCTCTGTTAGCAATTGATAAGTTAAAAAACTAACTCAAAGATCGATTAGATCTATAAAACAGGTAAATTAATAAACGAGTAAACAGCAAGAACACAAGAATGGATCAAAGATGTCGAATGATTAATAAACAATCCTCAGAAGAGCTCGATAAAGAACTTCTACTGTAGAGGATTTAGGGTTTACAAGAACGATGAAGGAAATCTGTAAAGCTATCAATCGTTACTCTATCAATCGATTTTCTAATATGCATGCAAGCACATTATTATATACTAAACCCTACTAGCTCACGGTTGGACAGGCCCAAAACCGGAGTACAAAACATGGACTATTAACCGAGCCCAATAGACGCAATATACAAAAATGCTACGCTACCCAACAGTACTTAAATTTGCTAATGTGTAACATTCCGGAATATCAGAAGTAGAGTTGAAGGGCTAAAAGTGTAAGTGTGAAAGGGCAACTCGGCGAGTCCACGAGTGGACTCGGCGAGTAGGTTCACGACCCTGGTCGCGTGTTAAGTGACCAACTCGGCGAGTAGCATGGGTGGACTCGGCGAGTTGGTGATGAGTGGAGAAAATTATATAAAGAACATAACACTTCTTCCCGAGCCTCTTTACCTTCCCTTTGAGTTCCAAAAACCCTAATTCTGTGTGAGCTTTCATTGGTGAGAGATTAGAGACTTGGAGGGGGTCATCTTGGAAGGAAATTGAAGAGCAAGAAGATTGGAGCAAGGGGCTTTGCAGAGAATTGGTTCATTCATCAGTGGGAGCCTTCATTTGAGGTAATAATCTTCTGTTGGAGCTTTTGTGCATCTAGATCTATCATTTGTGGGAGTTTTCGGGCATAAATGAGGTCCATCTCAAGTTTGGTGTAAGATCTGAGGTTGCTACCTCAGATCTAGGTTGTTAATGATCCAGAAAGCCATAAAGTCTATGCTCAAGAGTTGTTGGTAAAGTTCTTTTGTCCCAAACCCTAGCCTTAGAGTGTGAAATGCCTAGATCTCTTTGTATTCTGGTAAAGTTTGCCACTTTACGTGATGGATGGCTTGCAAGAGGGGAGATCTACGGTTTAGAGCTTCTGTATAGCTTGGAATGCCTCTGTATGGTTTCAGATCTAGGGGTACTCGGCGAGTCACAAGGGTGTACTCGGCGAGTTGCTTGAAGATAGGCTGGAACTCGACGAGTTGGATGAAGATTGGAAGGGACTCGATGGGTTGGAAGAACAACTCGGCGAGCCTGTTGAAGATAGCCTTGGACTCGGCGAGTCTGGTCGTAAAGTCCAAACTTTCTTCTGGTTGAGCCGTGAATCAGTGAGTCCCGGGATGACTCGATGAGTTGAGTAAGAAATGACTCAGATTTGTGGGACTCGGCGAGTCTCGGGGTGACTCGGCGAGTTGAGTCGAAGATTGGGAAAGTTCTGAGCATGGGAACTCGGCGAGTCATTGGGTTGACTCGGCAAGTAGAGTCAGTCAGGAGAATGACTTTGACTTTGACTTTGACCAAGGGTTGACCATTTGATTTCCAGGGGCATTTTGGTAATTGTTGGCATTTGTTTTGAGTTCAGTGTTTTGGTGTTGGCCAGTGGTGGAGATCGTATCAGTGGTCGGAGCAGCTTGGGTTTATCTGTTTAGTCGGCAGTTGCGAGGTGAGTTATCCTCACTATATCGACAGGGTATCGTTGTTATGTTATTGCTTTGCTTTGTTTGCATCCTGGTAGTTAGGATGGTATATGTTAGAGACCTGGTTAAGGTCGGAATCCTGGTATATAGGATGATGCAATGCTAGTGACCGGTTAGGTCGTTATCCTGGTTAGGATGATGTTATGCTACGTGATCTGCTAGATTGGTTTGATTGGATGCGAATTGTTATATGTTTGAATGTTTATGTGCTCATGATTGTTGGACTCGGGGTTTGGTTGAGGCGGGTCCTACTTTGTGCTTTAGGCCAACATAACCAGGGTGGACTGGTTATCCCGAAGGCCCAGCGAGCGGTCCGGATAGGCTGTAGGCCCCAAGAGGGCGGACCAGACATGCCGAGGCTCGGAGAGTGGACCAGGCCGACTGAAGGCCCAGTGCGGGCGGACCAGTCACACTGTAGACTCAGGGAGTGGAACAGGTGGATTGAAGGCCCGGTGCGGGCGGACCAATCACACTGTAGACTCGATGTATATGGTTAGACTCGGAGGGTGGACCAGGTGGACTGAAGGCCGGTGCGGCGGACCAGTCACCCAGTAGACCCGAAGTACATGATTGTTCTGTGTTCTGTTATGATATAGCATGTTATGCGTGTATGGTATATGTGGTTGGTATTTTGGGGATATCTCACTAAGCTTTCGGGCTTACAGTTGTGGTTTTATGTTTTTCAGGTTCTTTAGGAGACCGTGGCAAGGCAAAGGCGTGATCGTACCGCTCCTCATGATTATGTTTTGTGATGTGATTGTGGGAAGACTTTGTTAATAATTGTATGGAAAACCTTTTTGTAATAACTTAATGAAACTGGGTTGTTTTTGAAAAGTTTAAATTGGTTGGAATTTTATGATCGTTACATAATGATTCTTTATGTGCAACTTGTGAAGTTGGCAAGCAACATAAACAAGGTCATCCTATCACAATTGATTCGAAGATTGTTGAACCACTGGAACTCTTGCACATTGATTTGTGTCGTCCATCGACAGTTTCAACACTCCACAAGAAACGGTACATTTTAGTTATTGTTGATGATTTTTCAAGGTTCATGTGGGTTTATTTTCTCAGGCTTAAATCTGAAGTTGCACAAATCATGATTGACTTTAACAAAAAGATGGAAACAACTCTGAAGAAGACCGTTCGAAAAATCAAGAGTGATCATGGAACTAAATTTAAGAACAATGTTCTTGAGTCATTTTTGATGGACAACGACATTTCACATAGTTTTTCGTCTCCATATACACCACAAGAAAATGGTGTCCGTGAACGAAGAAATCGATCTCTATGCGAAGCTGCAAGAACTTGTTGGATTAATGTCTAAGTCCATAACTATAATTGGTAAGACTTGACCCGACCCGGCATGGTCCATTTGGGTTGCATACCATCATGCACTTGGATAGACTATAATGAGAGAAATAAGACACTTATGGTTATTAATATATTATAAGTTCTAGTATATTAATAATAAGAATAATAAGATTATTTAATTAGTATTGATCAAGAATTAATCTAGGATTAATTAAGTGATCAAAAGAAGACTAATTAAATATATGGGTTGATTGTGTAAATCATCCATACTTATATAGTGGGCTAATGCTCCATGGATAATCAAGTTGGGCTAAAACCCATAGGATGGTCCATGGGTGCTCCATGGTGTATTTGAACCCATGGATCCAAGGAAATGGAAAGCCATGACAATTAAGGATTTACCCTAATTGTAACACTATATAATGATATTATTCTTGGCAAAAAAATCGGCCACTAGAGAGTGTAACAAAGGGCTAGCCGATTTCATGAAGTGTAGGACTCTCTCAAGTTATTCTAAGAGTTTTGATGATTGTGATTCCATTTGAGGCTTCCACACTATTGGGGCTAGGCACTCAAGCTTCATGAAGACTTTCTACATCAAAGAGGTATGTATTCTATCTTGTTATATTCATGTTTTGTATGATAGATTAGGATGATACCTTGGATATTCTTATTTGCATGTATAATAGAGAAAACATAGATCCAAGGTATTTAGGGTTGCATGTACACTTAGGAGTGTTAGAATGCTCAAAACCCAACAGTGGTATCAGAGCCTAGGCTTGTTTTCTTGTTATACTTGCAATAGAAGCTGAAAAATCGAGTTTTGATGCTGTCAGCCCAGCAGACTCGCCGAGTCCATGAAGGGACTCGACGAGTCCAAGGCAAAATGCATCCAACTCGTCGAGTTATGTTCATGCACTCGACGAGTTGGACCCCAGACAGCATATTTTCGAGGTTTTTGGCTAGAAATGGACTAGGAACATTACCCTACGTTGTTTTTGAACTTATAAACTTGTTTTTTAATGTGGTAATGTTCATGCTAATCCATTTTCAAAGGTAATTGTCAATAGATTCATGTTTTGTATTAGTTTAAGGTTTAGACTAATTACATGAAGAAGTTTGATATGAATTATCTTGTTCTTATGAGTTGCTTAGATTAATAGAAAAGTTAATTGAAATAGTTGTTTTCAATCCATTTTAATCTAAGAGTTGAGTACAAAATGTGTTTGTGTAACTTGTCCTCAAGTTACATGAAGAGTCACATTAAAGACTCATAAAACTCATAAAAGTTGGTAATGGTTACAAAATGAAGAGTCTTGTGTCATTGAATTTTTTTTTATGACTCCATAACTTGTCCTCAAGTTATGGAAATTCAAGAGTCACTTCATTAATAAATAAATAAATAAATAAAGTGTAACCTTAATTAATTCCATAAGTTATAAAAATAAAGAAAAGATTAATTCTTTTATTAGTTTAAAGTCTTCCATAAGTTATGGAACTTGAAGAGTTTTTTGGACTAAAACTACTTTAAACACATAAGTTATGGAATTAATTAGTTTTGAATAGTTTCAAAACTTGCCCTCAAGTTTTGGAATTTGAAAAGTTTTCACTTATGAATACTTTAATTCCAAGTTAGCCCTTAGAATTTTAAGAAAGTTAAAATTCAACACTTATACTATTAATGGTTAATTATTATATATATGTATAAGAACAAGTCGTTTTACCGTTAGTAGGCCTCATTCACGAAGCCGGTCTATAAGGTGGGTATAAGGTTGTTGCCTATAAAATGGCGACTTAATGGGTGTCTACTCTCACCCACCGCTTGCTTGACTGGTGGAGGGTCGTTAGCCGAACGGGTAGGACAATGACTTTAAATTCTCCCTTCATTAAAAGTATTAATGATAAATACTAAAGTAACTAAAATCTTAATAATTCCCAATCTTAGTTACTTTAGGAAAAATGTGAATTTGGTGCTAACCCATGGAATTCACACTTTGTACCTTACCAAGTCGTTGGTGGAGCGTGTGTGGTTAACCGGCACACTAACTTGGACTAGTAAGGACCACGAAGGGTGACTTAATGTTTGTCATAGATCAATGGAGCGTGTGTGGTTAACCGGCACATTGATTAGGTGATAATATTAAGGATACCAAGTGAATTGGTATGGTTATTCACACCTTGTTTTGTGATCCTCGGCATCCCAGTCACAAAATTTGAGAGGGCACACTCGAGATTGAAACATGCCATTGAAAAGTTCAATGAATCTCAAAAGATCTAGGAATTTCAAATCCAATTAAAACCTAATAAATTATTTCGTTTTTCATGGTGGAAATTGGTGAATCGTCATTCGCCTACCTTCAAATATTTTATAGCTTGGATTACGGCATCCCTCTTCTAAGTTATAAAATAGTTTGTTGGGTCCTAGCCTTAATATTTCATATTGGGTGTCATATTAAGGACTTTAAATCAACTATCTTGAATATCTCCCAAAACATGTCTGGTTTAGACATTTATGATCTTCCCAAATCTCTTGAAGATGATGTTCCTCAACATCATGCTTCACTTCCTTTATCTCCTCCAATTATTCTCCCTCACCCACAAGTTCTTGAAAAGTTTAAAGTCACTCAAGCCCTATTGGCAAGTTAAGGTCTTGGTGTGGTCACATCTTGGAGATGTAGTCACATATTGACAAGACGGGAGAGTTGGGTGTCAAAGTCTCGTGAAAGTTGGATGTTCAATCACTTTCTTAGTAACATAGCGGGTCACTTTGGGACTACTATGAGACAGACTATGACACGAGCCTTAATGATCTTATCTATTTGTTTTGTGCTGTGGAATCAGCAATGATTTGGAACACTAGTAAAGCAAATTTTGTTAGAAGATCAACTTCCCAAACCTTAAATGGACATTGGCAATGGTAGCATTGGATATCTAGAAAAGCATTTCTCTTCCTAATGGAAAGGGATCGGCCATAGTCAACTCGGTTGACCAAATGGTAAAGAGAAAGGCTAAGTCTGAAATAGTCTCATGTGCCATTATCAAAGGGTCTCCATATGTTTATATTGCCAAAGAAAGGGGCATTGGTTGCGAAGCTGCCCTATTTACCTGAAAGGTCATAAGGTTGATCAAGTCAAGAGGTTTGACTCTACTTCGGGTAAAATACACTGTATAACTCTGTTAAGTTCCTATTTGGAGATTCTTATTACATAATGTGAATGGGTCACATGCTGATGTCTTTTAAGAATCAAAGAAAAGATAGGAAGCTTAAAGTAAGTATATGCTGATTCTGATTGCGAAGATGGGTTTCGATCGCATGGTTCGGTAATCAGAATTTTGAGCTGTTGCTTAAGAGTTATAATATATTGCTTGTGAATAGATAACAACAAGGTTTTCATGTGGATTGTAAGGATAAGTTTTTCCGCAAAGTTTTAAAATAAAAGAAAAAAAAGGTTTTAATTTTATTTATTTTAAAAATATCCTTACAATGGCATCGGTGGAAAATTGTTGCTTATATGTTTCCAGTAATAGCAATATTGGAAAGTGGATTTGATTCTTTCATTTGTGGTAGTGTCTGAATTTACCAAATGAAGAAAGTTTTTCATCACCCAAGTTTCAATTGGACAGAAACTTGGAATCATACAAGTTGTATTGTATGATGAATGAGAATTTTCATCTTTGAAAAATTAAGACTAATTCTTTGATCACATGTATATGTGAGTCAATTGAAGGACTAAGGAATTAGGTACACTGGGTGTGCGCTGGTCAAGGTCCACCACAAAGATTGATTTGTCATGATTTACTAAAGATTAGTAAATATGATTATACTTATAAGGTTAAGTATAATTTTGTAACATTGGAAAACGAATAAGAAGAATCAAATTAGGCAGAAAGATAAAAGTTTCTCAAATCTGAAAGGACGGGAGAGTACTTTAGTATCAGCTTTGTGATCATCTTAATGATTAAGAAACCATATCAAAATTTGTTCTCTAAGAAAGTCTTAGTGCATTCTTATGACTAAGAAGAAGGGATCTTGAAATTGTTGAAATGGTTAAATCAAGAAGATGAATCATACTTCGTTCCAATACAAGTCTTGGAGTCATACTCCAAGATTGTAATTTGAGTGACATGTCTTAAAGAAGGTTTAAAACACTTATCAAATGTAAGAGTAAAATGTTTTCTACTCTTGTACATTTGAGATTGGTAAGTTGTGATGTCTTGGATGAGACAAAGACCAACTAAGACCAATTGTGTGAAGTGTTAGTCTTGATAAGAATCCGCACTATCCCTTGAATATTTGTTTTATCAAGGAATGGTTCTTGACTAGGAAAACTTATATGTCAAGGGGACAGTGGGAGCCTTAAAGATCCTGAAAGAGTTTCAAGATTTAATCAAGAGTAAAACCTGTAATTTATCACTAGCACACGACTTAAGGTTTTCAACCTATCGTGTTGACATAATTCTTATTTCTGTACCTACTTCAAATAAGTTGAATTTACATGTGAGTTATCAGAGTTCAACTTGGAAGCATTGGTGGGCCTTGTGTTACCAAGGTGACAAGAAACTAAGATTGAATAAGTTTAATCCATGTAGGGCTGAATTTGTCACTAACCTTATCTTGTGATTATGGTTTTGACAAATTCGCATGGATAGGAACTCATACACTATTAAATCTAAGTGTCATAAGGTTTCTCTCCGATTCATGAAAATGATGGTGAGGAAATGCTTTCACTAAATAGATTTTAAGTAGATATCAATTGTGTCATTTGCATTTTCAAAAGTCATTAGTGGAGCGCGTGTGGTTAACCGGCACACTAACATGGACTTGTGAGAAATGGCAAATGCCTAAGCAATTGAGACTATGATTACGGCATCCCTTTTCATAGTTCTGAAAATTGTTTAGACACACATGTGAGCTATCTAAGAAAGGGTGTATGAATCTAAATTTCAGAAGTCCAACAGATTTCTGGAAATGTGTCAGAGCTAGTGGGAGCATAAGTGTTATGCTGATAATCATCATGTTAGTGGGAGCATGACTATTATGATTAGTATTGCAAGCTAGCAATGTTAATTATAGAAAACAAAGTTTCAATCCGTGAAGTTGCAGGGGTTGAAAAGTTGTTTTGCTATAATTAAGGGAGAGGAAATTATACTTCATGTCAATTCTAAAGCTTAGATTGAGATTTTAATCATCTTTAGTCAAGAATATATGTGAATTTTGTGTTGGAATGGTTCAACTTGAAGAAATTCTATATATATTGCATTTTCAAAATTCGATTATGATTACGGCATCCCTCTTCATAGTTAAATTTTGAAAACATGGCAAATAAAAAAATATTGTAGCAAAAGACTGGTCTAGTGTCATGTCTTTATGTCAAACATCATGAATAGTATCCCATATGCTTCGGATATAGGATCGATTTCATGTGCTATAATATTCATCCTTCTAAATTTTCCAAATGCTTAAGGCATTTAGAAGGGAAAAGTCTAGAACTGGATATGACTAAATTGATTAAGCAATTGTCGAGGACAATCTGAGGTTCGCCAAAGATTGGTTGCTCAGGGACATTTGGAAGTCTAGTGTTAATTTTGGTAGGACCATATCGACATTTTCTGAAAAGAGGTAACTCTTGTTCGGAAGTGATAGTCAAATAGGACTATGGAAATGTCTCCATAGGTGGAAGTGATTCAATCTATGTAAGATTAGGAAACTTAATGCAAAAAGGATGTTCCCAAGGAGCTGATCTCCTTTGGAATGCTCTGTAATGGTTGTTGTCAAGTCTTTCTGACTTTGTGCATAATCATTACAAGAGGATCAATGCATATAAGTTTAGAATCTAACAGATTTCGGTAAATGACATAAATTTGGAATTCTTGCATTTACAATAAGGATTTGGGATTGTGAAATGAGTATCATTGGAATCATGTTCAATTGATCTACATCACAATGTAAGGATCATAGACAAACATAGTGTGCATACTTGGGGTATGGCATAACTATTGTTTAGAAAAACAAAGTGTACATGCTAGGAGCATGGGACGACTGTTGTTTTTATTCAAGTCTTAAGTTGATTATTTGAAACATTGAATAATGTGTAATCAATATGGTGATAAATAAAAAGTGGTTTTATTTATATTCAAAAGGGTTCTGAGACCATATTAGATTCGATTATTATTGTATTTCACTTTGCATGTTTTGACTTCCAAAATAGCTAGGTTATTCTTTCCGGATGACTAAGTTATTTAAACACTCCACAGTCGTTCATATGTTGGAAGTAGGTATGAATCAAGACTGTCATGAATCGGGTTTGTAGATGGCTAAATGGGTTTAGTCATGGCAATGGTGCTACAACATTCATGAGTGCTCATAAGTTATGAGTATTGGAATAAACCCACGCTCACTTGTATCACTTCATGGAATTTATCTCGAGTGATCGTGAGACGGTAATATCATATAAATCTTCAACCCTAGAGATATGAGTTGTTACCTATGAGTTGGTTGTGCATTGATTGCACGTAAACGCATCAGTAACTTGATGTTATAAAACGTGCCTTTGTGTACAATTCAACAAGTAGTAGAACAAGCATATGAGTCGAAGTTTATCTGTTCCTTCTAGAAATAGAAGCGATATCTGGGCCCCTCGATGATTTTGTTGTGACCTATGTACCGGCCGGTCAGAACTGAATTGATGTGTTCGATTAAGTTCTTTGTCAAACAAATCGAAAATCGGGAAACAAACTGCTGGACAATAAGTACGACGTTGTTCCATGTATTTGTCCGGCTGATATCATGAGAACAGAGGATTATATGATCCCTTATCTAATGGACAAGTCATTGACAAGATCAGAGTTCATCTACAAGGTCAGAGTTCGACAGAAGCTTTTGAGAGCTACGATTGTCGGTTGGTTCCTGAAGTCATACGCAATAATAGTTTTAGACTTATCCAAGTGGGAGACTGTTGGATTAATGTCTAAGTCCATAACTATAATTGGTAAGACTTGACCCGACCCGGCATGGTCCATTTGGGTTGCATACCATCATGCACTTGGATAGACTATAATGAGAGAAATAAGACACTTATGGTTATTAATATATTATAAGTTCTAGTATATTAATAATAAGAATAATAAGATTATTTAATTAGTATTGATCAAGAATTAATCTAGGATTAATTAAGTGATCAAAAGAAGACTAATTAAATATATGGGTTGATTGTGTAAATCATCCATACTTATATAGTGGGCTAATGCTCCATGGATAATCAAGTTGGGCTAAAACCCATAGGATGGTCCATGGGTGCTCCATGGTGTATTTGAACCCATGGATCCAAGGAAATGGAAAGCCATGACAATTAAGGATTTACCCTAATTGTAACACTATATAATGATATTATTCTTGGCAAAAAAATCGGCCACTAGAGAGTGTAACAAAGGGCTAGCCGATTTCATGAAGTGTAGGACTCTCTCAAGTTATTCTAAGAGTTTTGATGATTGTGATTCCATTTGAGGCTTCCACACTATTGGGGCTAGGCACTCAAGCTTCATGAAGACTTTCTACATCAAAGAGGTATGTATTCTATCTTGTTATATTCATGTTTTGTATGATAGATTAGGATGATACCTTGGATATTCTTATTTGCATGTATAATAGAGAAAACATAGATCCAAGGTATTTAGGGTTGCATGTACACTTAGGAGTGTTAGAATGCTCAAAACCCAACAGAACTATGCTTGCATATGCGAATCATCCATAATATCTTTGGGCTGAAGCTGTTTCGACTGAATGTTTTACTCAAAATAGATCTTTCATTCATCGTCGATTTAATATCACTCCATACGAAATTATTAATAATCGAAAACCTATTGTGAAAATTTTCCATGTTTTCGGATGCAGGTGCTTTATTATGAATCTCAAGGATAATCTTTCGAATTTTCAAGTAAAAGCTGATGAAGGGATTTTTCTCAGATTGAGATCCGGGTATTTGTTGTTATGTTATTGCTTTGATATGTTTGCACCCTGGTAGCTAGGATGGTATATGTTAGAGACCTGGTTGAGATCGGTATCCTGAGATGTAGTGTGATGCTATGCTAGTGACCGGTTAGGTCGGTATCCTGGTTAGGGTGATGATATGTTATGTGATCTGTTTGATCGGTTTGACTGTGAATTGTTATATGACTGTATGTTTATGTGCACATGGTTGTTTGGACTGGAGTTGGGTTGAGGCGGGTCCTGCTTTGTGCTGCAGGCCAAGGTACCCAGGGCGGACCGGTTGTCCCGAAGGCCCCAAGAGGGCGGACCAGACGTGCCGACGCTCGGAGAGTGGACCAGGCCGACTGAATGCCGGGTGCGGGCGGACCATTCATACTGTAGACTTAGAGAGTGGACCAGGTGGATTGAAGGTCCGGTGCGGGCGGACCAATCACACTACAGACTCGATGTATGTGGATAGATTCGGAGAGTGGACCAGGTGGATTGAAGGCCTGGTGCGGGCGGACCAATCACACTGCAGACTCGAGGTTTATGGCTAGACTCAGAGGGTGGACCAGGTGGACTGTTGGCCGGTGCGGCAGACCACTCACACAGTAGACCCGAAGTGCGTGGCTGTTCTGTGATCGGATATGTTATGGCATGTTATGCGTGTATGGTATATGTGGTTGGTATTTTGGGGATATCTCACTAAGCTTTCGGGCCTACAGTTGTGGTTTTATGTTTTTCAGGTTCTTCAGGAGACCGTGGCAAGGCGAAGGCGTGGTCGTACCGCTCCTCGTGTTTATGTTGTGATGAGATTCTGGGAATACTTAAAATAAATTGTGTTGAAAACCTTTTTGTAATAACTTTAATGGAATCGGGTTGTTTTCGAAAATTTTAAATTGGTTGAAATTTTTGGTCGTTACAAGTTGGTATCAAAGCCTTGGTTTGAGTGAATTGGAGGAACACTCGTGTGATTCCGATCTCAAATCAAGGAGAGTTTTCAAAAGAGAATTTAAAATGGTTTTCAAAATGAGTAAAGGAGGACGCGGAGGTACAATTAGTCGGAGCCAGCAAGTAACCTCAAAATACCATACATGATATTTGTTTTTGAGCTTTGATAGAACAACATGCTAGTGTTAGGCTAGGGATCTTCAGGATTTCATGATAATGCTACCCGATTGTGATGCATGTAGCCTAAGGTTCCTTGTGGGAGATTTCCAGTGTTCCTCTAGTGGTGAGGGTTGAGCGCTTGTTTGTATGTTTTGACTAGGGTGTTGTGGTAGTACTTCATATATATATGGGTAGGTGTGGAAGGTAGTATGGGCCCGTACTACTGAAAGCACAGGACCCATACGCGTATCACAGAAACAATGACCTCTAAGGTTGGGTTGAGAGAGTTGGTTCCCGGGATAGTGGGAAGTGTCTGAGATTTTGTGGTGTTTTTCAGTATGGAGATTCTGAGGCATGCTGGGAGTGGATCCGGGTCAGGATCGGGAGTAGGAGAGGGAGTTCCGGGCGAGTCAGTACCACCCGAGGTTATTGGTCAGATGAGCACGTGCGAGTTGGATGCGAGAATTCGTGAGATCCTACGTGATGAGATTGCTGCGTTGTTCCGGGCTGAGTTGCCGGAGCTGTTTAGGTCGATAAAGACCGCCATGGTTGAGTATTTTGATGAGCGCTATGCAGCTCTCACAGAGACGGCTGCCGCGGGGGCTACATCGGCTGTAGCAGCGGCAGGGGAGGAACTGGTCGAGGCTTTCAGTATCGGGACTTCGATAATACGAAGCCTCCCACCTTTGATGGAGTTCAGGACCCGATTGTTGCTATGAGATGGTTATTGGATGTGGAGGGGTGTTTCTTCACGTGTTCATGCCCTGCTGATCAGAGGGTGAGGTGTGCTCTGAACCTGTTGAGGCTCGGGGCGAAGGATTGGTGGAGGTTGACCATGGGGTCATATTCAGATGCGTAGAGGGCTGCGGTTTCATGGGATCAGCTCAGAGAGATGTTCAACACTTGTTATGTCCTGCAAGTTGAGAGGGAGAGATTGGCTCAGGAGTTCCTTGAGCCGAAGCAGGATTCAGAGTTGGTGACTGAGATCACCAGGATGTTCACTAAGAGGGCGATGTTCTGCCCAGAGTTCGCTTCGGAGCAGGCTCAGATGTCTCGATATCTGAGCATGCTCAAGAGGGACATCAGACAGTTTGTGTCTACGCAGAGGTGCACGACCTTGTTGGAGTTGCAGGAGGCCACCAGGCGGCGTGAGTTAGAGATTGAGTTGCAGTTGCGTGAGCTGAGGCAGGCTTCGGTGCAGTCGCAGCCGGCGCCGAAACGGTCCAAGACCATTGATGCTATAGTGGGAGATCTGAGCGGCCACACTTGTGGGAAGTGTGGGAGGGGTCACACCGGAGTTTGTAGGTCCGGTGGTGCATGCCGTAAGTGCGGAAAGGAGGGGCACTATGCGAGGGATTGTCGGCATTCAGCGCCGGTTCAGGATTTCAGGATTTGTTACCACTGTCATCAGGTTGGACATTTGAGGGTCAACTGTCCACAGCTTGTTGCAGGACCGGTGCAGGCTCCAGCACCGGTCACTTTGAGGATCACGGGTGGAGCTGAGGGTGGAGCGGAGCCCCCAAGGGCTCATGGTCGTGCATTTCAGCTTACAACAGAGGAGGTCAGAGCAGTGCCGGATGCAGCTGCGGGTATGTTTCTTCCTTGATGTCTTGTTATCTTGTGATTATTGTGGAGTATTGTTTATGTTCTTGTATCCTTGTGTGGTTCTCGGTGTGGCATTCGTTGTTTTTTGAGGGTTATGGCATGGCTATGGGTTAGTATTGTGAATTTCGTGGTTATCATTTATGAGGGGTTGTTAGTGGAAACCTGGCATTGGTCTGAAGGCCGGGTAACATCTGCTTTCTAGGGAGTGGTTAGCTACGGATTGAGTTTCTTTCGAGCGGGTTAATCAGTGTTGATATGGGATTTTGTTAAGGTTGTTTATGCTTGTGGGAAGCAGTCCGCGTGTAAGTGTTGGTTTTGTGCAGGGTTGTTTTGGGTGGTCGGTAATGGCGACCGGTGTTTGGTAGTCAGTGCTACAAGTCGGGAAGAATTGGAAAATTCTCTGGAAGATCGATGAGCATTTGAGGGTGCTTAGCTGTTGGGATTCAGCAGTGTTCTGTCAGTCCAGAGTGTAGGCTGGTAGGAGCAAGTGTCGGGCATGCGGGGCGGGATACAGACCTAGGGCATTTGATTATGGAGTGCCTAGGGATCAGGCCGGGATCGATTATGTGTGATGGAGATAGAGTTCGGAACCCCTAGAGGGCTAGAACGGTATGCATGGGAGGATTTCCCGGAGAGATAGCTCAGAATGATGAATGCTAGTTGAGCGGTCCGGATAGACTGAAGGTCGGTAGGCGTACCAGTCCGACCGAAGGCTCGGAGAACGGTCTAGCTAAACTGAAGGCACTGAGAGCGGTCCAGATTGGCTGAAGGTTCTGAGAGTGGTCCGGATTGGCTGAGGGCCTGGTGAGGCGGTCCAGTCATGCTGAAGACTCTGCAGGTATTGTTGGATCGGTTCGAGGATATGGATTGTGTATGTTGCAGTGTGATAGCATTAGAAGGTCTGGCCCCGGGTAGTGATCTTGATTAGTTGAGATAGTGCATGGGCTTGAGAGTCCCTACTATTAGAGTTAGAGTATGTGTGTTGGATCGATAGCAGTTACGCTATGAAGGAGTGGTGTAGCGTTGGGCGAGCACCGTGGCACTTGTCGGAGTGACAAGGCGGCCAAGTGGATTTCCTTGGTAAAGGAAAGAAAGAGGAGTGTAACTCCGAGAGGGAGTGCAAGTTCACGGAAGTGAAAGCGGCAGAGCAGAGTTATGATTAGAGTGATCCAAGTATGGTCATTGAGCAGCGTGTTTGCGGCAGTGGAATGGAAGCACATCCGGTTTGGGATGTCTGCTGAGGCCGCGGAAGGAATTCCGCGGGTGTAGAGCCAAGAGGCTCGGAAGGGATGCAGGGAGGGAGTCTTGGGCTCTCAGTGTGATTCTGATCAGGGAATTGTGTATGTAGTAGTGGTTCATCCTGGGGGATGTTTGGAGTTGTCATCAGTGTATTGGGTTTTCCCAACCTGAGGGTGCTAGAGATAGTTCAGCATGTGTATGTGATTGCAAGAGGAGAACTCATGGGAGTTGCTCTGAAGAATGTGTCTTTCTGTCAGCATAATGGTTAGAGTTGGACTTGGATCGGGAATCCGGTGGTGCATGGTTATTTTCTAGCTCATATGGGTCGAGTGATGGTTGTAACTTGGAGCAGTGTTGCATCAGGAGTAGTGCTCACTTATTAAGTGGAGTTATCAGAGGGTAAAGCTGGTGGCCGGCTTGAGACGGTGGTCAGGACACCACAAGAAAGGAGAAAGTGAGTTCTGGTTTCGATGGTTGTGCGTTAAGGAGTCTGGCCTGGTTAATACCAGGTGGTGCATTGCGGGAATGGTTCTAGAGTTGAATCGCCGCAGGCTTCGAGGACGAAGCCTAATGTTAGTGGGGGGGAATTGTAACATCCGGAATAGCAAGAGTAAAGTTGAGGGGCTAAAAGAGTAAAATGGGAAAGAGCGACTCGGCGAGTCCACGAGTGGACTCGGCGAGTAGGGTTGCGACTCTAGTCGCGTGTTAAGTGACCAACTCGGCGAGTAGCAAGGGTGGTGTGACAACCCTATATTTTTCCAAAAGCATTGTAACGCTCGAAAGTTAAATACAACGAAATTAACCTCGAAAATAAAGTGTTCAAGTATCTAAGTTGGGATGCATCGAATATTAGATATCATGCCAAGGTTTCCAAAAACATAAAGAACGCTCAAAACCAGGTTATATTGAAGAAATTATAACCACTCGTATATTTACGACGCGACGTTAAAACATTATTTGACAAAAAAAAGTAGAATCTCAATAAAATGCATTTTAAGCCTTAAGTATCTAAACAAAAGTCGTAGATCTCGTTGAAAGGTGAACGTGCATAAAAAGATCGCCCAAATTGGACCTCGTATGAAGAAGTTACAAATTTTCAAAGTTTCGTAACGATAGTAGAGGGCTAAAAACTCGGATTGAAGATCGAGTGTTATTTAGCTAACGCAACCTAAACGAAAGTTGAAGATCTCCTCAGTAGTAATAACACAATAAAAAGACAAACGAAAACCGACGTCGAATAAAGAACCTAGGAATTTTTAACGAACTTTAGGTGGCCCGGCCTATTAAAAATATATCATTAAAAATAAATTCAAAACTAGCCGTCGAAGTCTAAATGAAAGTTGTAGAGCATAATCTCACCTACGCGTGGATATAAAGAACGCGAAAAACGGAGCTCGTACGCGAAAGTTACGGAATTTAGAAGTCGGAAGCAGGGATTACGCCCCGCGTACTCTGGGAGTACGCCCCGCGTACTAGACCCAGCGTCGAGTCCCATCGGCCCGCCCAAGCTACGTTTAGCTAGACCCGATTCGTAAGCCATGACGCCATTCTACGCCCCGCGTAACCAAGAACGCCCCGCGTACCGAGTACGCCCAGCGTACTCCGGAAGTACGCGCCGCGTACGAGGGTTTCCAGCCCTATAAATAGAAGGCATGAACTCGAGTCTTTGCACACTTTTCTCAATTCTTCAGTCACTCTCACACCCTTCCAAGCACCAGAGACCATTCCCCCACCTCGGTTTCCGCACTCGAGCCCCGACGAAAGATTTACGCTGCAGAGATCCCCGAAGAGCCCGACGACGCAACCATCCGCGGACGAAGTTCTGCTCAACCCTAGCCTCTCTCTTCGAAACGAGTGAGTTCATACCCCTACTTTTCAATTCTTTTCACGTTTTAGGGGGGGAATACAAGTACATTACAAATCAAAGTATCGTTTTTATAATATCGTTCTTATAGAGTGTTGATACAAAAATAACTTTATGTTTTAAAGGGATATTATATCACCAAGTTGTTATTACCAAATGGGAACATACTTTTGACAAACTATAATGAGCATAGTATTCAAGTGATTCATACATTTTACATATACATCTCGACAAATGAAATGCTTTCAAAGGAAGTACAGTCTTTTATCATCGTAAATTTGTTTATATCTAGTAATGTGAGACAGCTTCACGTACGTTCGAGTATGCATTATTAAGTCCTGTATTATATACCATAATCCCTTGTAGGGGGAGCGTGATACTTGTGTATAGATCTATACGGGATTGACAATCCCACACCTAAGCTGTTAGCTACAGCTAGGCCGGCAGACCTGGGGTGACAAATGTCATAACAATTCCAACGCCTGAAGAACGTTGTTACAGGCCAACAATGTCATTAGCATGGTTATAAAACTCACATAAAAGTATAAAAGCAAGTTAGATTTACGAGATTCATATATGGATTTCAGTCTTGCATTTTTAATACAAATTTTATCACTATTATTCAAGTATGGAAAACACAAACGCACTCCAACACGGGAAACTTTTCAAATCATTTATAGAAAATATTGGATTTTCAGAAAACCTCGTTCATCGGTTTACTATCAAAAAGGACATACTTTTTCAATACAAAACGCTTATGAACTCACCAACTTAATTGTTGACACTTTTTCGAAACCACTTGTATTTCTCAGGGAATCAGTAATAAAGGTAACCACCAGCTTTTGGAGAAAGGAACACTAAGGATGTTTTATTATGGAACATTTATCATCTCATTGTAATATTCTTTTGCCATTATGTATAACGCAACAACATACGTTTTCATTATATATGTGATGGTTGTGTTACTTTCTTTACAATATTCAATGGTTGTGATACTACGTGAAGTCATCCACCCCCGAATGTTTCCGCCATTCTGGTTTGGGGGTGTGACAGATTGGTATCAGAGCATTGTTTATAGTGAACTAAGTATATCGAACCACATACGATATACAAACTAAAAATGCAAAGGGGACCAAAAACCCTCTGATGAAACATTTTCATGAACAAAATACATTCTTTTAAAGATATACATTTTTACAAGCATTCATAAATCTCGTATCATAACAAGTTTTACTAAAAAGTATTACGGCAAGTTACGACACTACGATTGAGCCTCGGGGTATGTAATCATGTCGAGAATAAATATTGCCTGATCAACTATATTTATCCTGGATTTGACCAACGTACGTCGAGGAATGGTCGTAGTGGACAACAAGCCAAAAACTTACCAAATACAAAATTGTTCTAGTTACGCCAAGTTGAAATAGTATAGAAGTATTATTAAAAATAGTTGTACCATAAAAATTATAGTTAAAAATAATAAGTCGTTAAATAGAAATTTCTTATCTTATAACGTTCTCATACATCTATCCTAGTACAGACAAATGGCCGGATTCCATTTACCAGGAGATCCCTACTACCCAAACCAAGGCAACGGCGGTTGGATAGAAGAAGACCCGGAGGAAGACCCAGAGGAAATCGAAGAAGAGGTCGAGGAAGAATTCGAAGTCGAAGTCGGAGAGGAGTTCGAAGTCGACGAAGAGATCGTGGAGATTTCTAGCGGGACAGACTCCGAGCCAGAAGTGTACGACCCTCCCATCCCTCATCCTCCCGTAATCAGACCAGATCAACCGGGACCCATCCCCATTTGGGGAAGCCACCTCTACTACTGGAGCCGCCAGCAAGGTGTACGCCCTCCATTCGGCATGTGTCGGGATTTTTACAACGTCAGTGGGGGAGGCTCAGCAGATCGAGCACTTCCTGTCGTCGTGAATGCTATAGCTAACCAGAACTACCAGGCGGACCAACAAGCAGCCAGAGTTCGTGAAATCAATGCTGCTACCCAAGGTAACGCCGCTGACATCCGCCGTTTGGAAGGACTACATGAGAATACCCAAATCTACATGGGAACACTTCAGAACCAAATGATAGTGGCTCTGGCAGAAATAAGAGGGATGAAGGAACAACAAGCAGATCTCGAGAGGCGACTGATGGGAGTCAAACGGTCGGATGCCGAGTCTAGCTCCAAACGCCGCAAGTAGAGCTTGTTCGATGCCCAACAATTTTGTTATAGATTAGGATCTCGGATAAAAGTTTTTCCCTTATTTCCCTTTAGTATCTGCAATCGGAGACCTCTAGGAGGGTCAAATTTTTCCCGAACAAGATATGTAATGTAACACACCTCAAGTGTGACCTATATGAATGAATATGAAGTATTTCTTATTATATACCTCTCAAAAATTACGAGTTTTAAATTTCTATGCCTACCTTGAAACCATAAACTAAAGTCAAAACAAATTACAACTAACACACGATTGTCAAAACATTAGAAACTTGTAGTATTCATTCTTATTTTTCTCTACCAGAACATGCCTCCTCGTAGATCAACACGCAGAAACTCAACTTCAACACCACCTCCACCACCTCCTCCAATTATGGACACCGTTATGTTCCAGACTGCTGTAACCGCTGCTGTAACTGCAGCAATGGCTCAAATGAGCAACAACGGATCGGGGGGAGGAACAAACAGTTTTACAAATGGCCAAGGTCAAAGCCGTTCAGGGGTATGCACTTACAAAGACTTCACCAACGGAAAACCTATTCCCTTTTACGGGACTGGGGGAGTATTGGCTCTATCTCAATGGATAGAGAAAACAGAAGCTGTATTCGAAATCTGTGCATGTCCTGAAGAAAGCAAAGTAAAGTTCGCCGCTTTTACTTTCTCTGAACGCGCCCTGACATGGTGGAACGGCCACGTCCAGACACTAACCCTGGTGGTGGCAAACTCCATGGGTTGGGAAAACCTGAAAAGAATGCTCCTTCGAGAGTACTGCCCAAGAGGCGAGATTCAGAAGCTTGAACAGGAACTGTGGAACCTCTCGATGGTAGGATCGGACATAGCTGGTTACACCAACAGGTTCAGTGACTTAATAACACTTTGCCCAGGAATGTTAACCCTGGAGAGCCAAAAGGTTGAGAGATACATTTGGGGACTATCACCCCAACTTCGAGGAAGTGTGCTAGCTTCCAGACCCTTGACTTTCGCCAGCGCCAAGGAACTAGCGCAATCTCTTGTTGATCATGGTGTCTGTCAAGGAGTCGCGGCGATTATGGCTGAACCAACCAAAGGGAACAGCAACAATGAAATCAATGCCAACAACAACAACAAGAAGAAATTTTGGAACAAAAGGAAGGGGCAAACTTCACAAGAACCTTCAAAGAAACAAATGGTTGCAGTTCATGCCGCTACTACCCCCACCACAACTCCTGCTACCTCTGCACCAACAAAACCATATGCGGGGATTCTGCCCAAGTGCAGCAAGTGCAACTACCATCACCATGGTATTTGTCGCGAGATGCACTGCAAGAACTGTGACAGGAAAGGGCACACAGCCCGTTTCTGTAAAGCACCGGCACGACCAATTACTCAGGTTTCTGGCACTGGGGTAAGCCGAGTGTGTTATGGGTGCGGAGAGACTGGACACTTCAGGAGGGATTGTCCCAAGGAAAGGAATATTGGCGGTGTAGGGAGAGTGTTGGCAGTAGGACAGAATGAAGCAATAGCAGACCCGACGGTGGTTACGGGTACGTTCCTACTCAACAACACTTATGCATGCATACTTTTTGATTGCGGTGCGGAGAGAAGTTTTGTGAGTCATAAATTCAAACACCTACTTAATCAAAAACCCCAACCACTCAGTAAAATATTCACTGTAGAAATGGCAAACGGTAAAACAGAACACGCAAACGATTTATACATAGGGTGCACACTAAATTTAAACGAGCGTTTGTTTCAAGTCGATCTTATGCCCATTTCCATAAGAAGTTTCGATGTCATCATCGGTATGGACTGGTTGAGCCTTCACCATGCCGATATCCTTTGCCACGAAAGGGCTGTTCACTTAAATCTGCCAAACGGCGAAACTCTTGTCATTTATGGAAACAAACCTAGTTCAAGTTTACAAATCATTTCCTGTATTAAAGCACAAAAATATCTTCATAAGGAATATCATGCCTTTCTAGCCCACGTAGTAGACAAGAAACGAGAATCGAAAAACATTAAAGATATTCCGGAAGTCTGCAACTTCCCGGATATTTTCCCAGAAGATCTTCCAGGAATCCCACCCGAACGTCAAGTTGAGTTCAGAATCGACTTAATCCCCGGAGCTACCCCTGTAGCAAAGTCACCGTACCGTTTAGCCCCAGCCGAGATATAGGAACTATCCAGTCAATTAAACGAGCTGCTGAGCAAGGGATTCATCAGACCGAGCTTCTCACCATGGGGAGCACCAGTCCTATTCGTGAAAAAGAAGGACAGATCCTTTCGCATGTGCATCGATTATCGGGAACTAAACAAACTCACGATCAAGAACCGATATCCCTTACCGCGTATAGACGATCTATTCGACCAACTGCAGGGAGCAAGCTACTTCTCAAAGATCGATCTAAGGTCTGGTTATCACCAACTGCGAGTACTGGAAGGAGACATCCCCAAAACGGATTTCCGAACACGTTATGGTCACTACGAATTTGTGGTGATGCCCTTCGGATTGACGAATGCTCCAGCAGTGTTCATGGACTTGATGAACCGAGTATGTCGTCCCTTCCTGGACAAGTTCGTGATCGTATTCATAGATGATATACTCATCTATTCAAGAAGCCAGGAAGAACACAGCAAACATCTCCGCCAAGTACTGGAAACATTAAGGGCAGAGAAACTTTACGCAAAATTTTCCAAATGCGAATTTTGGATTCGGGAAGTGGATTTCCTGGGACACGTTGTAAGCAAAGAAGGAATACACGTGGACCCCTCCAAAATAAAGGCAATAGATAGTTGGACTACTCCAAGAACCCCTACAGAAATCCGGCAATTTTTGGGACTCGCCGGGTATTACCGAAGATTCATACCGAACTTTTCAAAGATTGCCAAGCCACTTACTGTTGGGTTTTGAGCAATCTAACACTTCCTAAGTGTGCATGCAACCCTAATAAACCTTGGATCTATGTTTGTCTAAATACATGCAAAATAATAATTTTCCAAGGTTTATAACCTATCTAACATGGCATGGGGAACATTTCAACATAAAAGAGTTAGAAGAGATTACATACCTTTTGTTGTGTTGGGTTCTTAGGAGTTTGAGGGCCAAGCACCAATAGTGTGAATGCCTCAAATGGAATCACAAACACCACAAACTCTTGGAAAACTTTGAGAGAGTATACACACTCTTGTATTTTCGGCCACACACATGCACACACACACTAGAACACTAGCTTTCTCTTAGGCTATCTTAGGCTCTCTTTCATGCTCCATAAGCATGCTTATATAGTATGCATGGTTAGGGTGAAACCCTAATAACCCATGTCTTTTCCTATTCCAAGGATCCATGGGTTAAAAGCTCCATGGATCATCCATGGACTTCCACATAAGCCTAGCCCATTAACAAATGAGTACTAGCCCACACTATATAAAACAAATAGCCCATAATTTAATTAGCATTCCTTTTAATCTCTAAATTAATCCATAATTAATTTAAGACTAAAACTAATTAAATAACGTAACTTCATATTAATATATTATAACTCATAATATATTAATAAACATATGTGTATAACTCTCATAAAATTATCCATAATAGTTTGGATGAGATGCAACCCAAATGGACCATGCCGGTCGGGTCAAGTATATACCAAATAAGTTATGGACTTAGACACCTTATCCAACAGACTCCCACTTGGATAAGTCTAATAACTATATTTGCCTATAACTTCAGGAACCAACCAACAATCGTAGCTCTCGAAAACTCCCTTGAACAATGAAGACTCTGTCGAACTATGAAGCGCCATTTTAGATAAGTGATCACATAATCCTCTGTTCTCATGATATCAGCCGGACAAACACATGGAACTATGTCTTGCTTATTGTCTAGCAGTTGTTTCTCGATTATCCGATTTGTTTGACGAAGAACTTCACTGAACACATCGGTTTAGTTCTGACCAGGCCTGGTATATGGGTCAACACAAAATCATCGAGGGGCCCGGATATCGCTTCTATTTCTAGAAGGAACAGATAAACTTCGACTGATATGCTTGTTCTACTACTTATTGAATTGTACACAAAGGCACGTTTTATAACATCAAGTTACTGATGCGTTTACGTGCAATCAATGCACAACCAACTCATAGGTAACAACTCATATCTCTAGGTTTAAAGATTTATATGATGTTATCGTCTCACGATCACTCGAGATAAATTCCATGAAGTGATACAAGTGAGCGTGGGTTTATACCAATACTCATAACTTATGAGTACTCATGAATGTTGCAGCAACCATTGCCATGCCTAAACACCTTTAAGGCATCTACAAACCCAATTCATGACAATCTTGATTCATACCTACTTCCGACGTATGATCGATTGTGGAGGTTTGAACAAATTAATTATTCTGGAAGTCAAAACATGCAAAACTGAAACAATAGTAAATAATTGACAATGATAGTAACACTTTACTCATAAATAAATCACAAATTTTATTCATCATCAAACGTCGATTACATTTTACAAGTTTCAGGAAAACTATCTAATCTGTAAAACTAATATTGTCCCTCAGCCCGATGCGTCTCGCATGCTGAAAATGCTTAACCCTCGTCAGTCCCTTCGTAAGGGGATCTGCAGGATTCTCATCCGACGATATCCTCCTTGTCACAAGGAGTCCTTCTTCAATCTTGTGTCTTATGAAGTGATATTTTCTGTCAATGTGTCGAGATCTGCCATGATCTCTTGGTTCCTTGGCTAAAGTAACCGCACTATTGTTGTCACAGAAAATCTCTATAGGTTCCTTAATAGCTGGTACAACTCCAAGGTCTCCGATGAAGTTCTTTAGCCATATCGCCTCCTTCGCTGCTTCACTCGCTGCTATATACTCTGATTCACAAGTCGAATCAGCCACCGTCTCCTGCTTGGAACTCTTCCAAGAAATTGCCCCTCCATTTAAGGTAAAGATCCAGCCCGACTGAGAGCGGAAATTATCCCTATCAGTCTGAAAACCAGCATCACTATACCCTAATATTCTCAAGTCATCAGTGCCACCAAGGGTAAGGACCCAATCCTTAGTCCTCCGCAGGTACTTGAGAATGTTCTTTACCGCGGTCCAATGAGCCTTGCCAGGGTTCCCCTGATACCTGCTGACCATGCTCAAAGCAAATGCCACATCAGGACGGGTACAAGTCATAGCATACATGATCGAGCCAACTGCGGAAGCATATGGTAATTGACTCATCTCAGCTATCTCAGCCTCTGTACTCGGACTCTGAGTCTTACTTAGTTTGGTATTGCTTTGGATCGGTAAATCTCCTTTCTTGGAATTCTCCATGTTGAACCTTTTCAACACCTTATCCAAGTAGATACTCTGACTAAGTCCAATTAGTCTTCCACTCCTTTCTCTTAATATCCTTATCCCTAGGATATAGGTAGCCTCCCCTAGGTCCTTCATAGCAAAGCACTTCCCAAGCCAGGACTTAACCTCCTGCAAGGTTGGGATGTCATTTCCTATGAGTAGTATGTCATCCACATACAGTACCAAGAAGCTAACTATACTCCCACTAGCTCTGACATACACGCAAGACTCATCTTCGCTTCTCAAGAAGCCAAACTCTTTTACCTTCTCATCAAAACAAAGATTCCAGCTACGAGATGCCTGTTTTAATCCATAAATGGATTTCTTAAGCTTGCATACTCTATTAGGGTACTCTGCATTGACAAAACCCTCTGGCTGATTCATGTACACATCCTCAGCCAACTTTCCATTAAGGAAAGCGGTTTTGACATCCATTTGCCATATTTCATAATCATGAAATGCTGCAATGGCTAACATAACCCTAATAGACTTAATCTTGGCCACCGGCGAGAAGGTTTCATCATAATCAATACCTTGAGTTTGAGTAAAACCCTTCGCAACCAGTCGAGCCTTATAAGTATGCACTTTTCCTTCCATGTCGGTCTTCTTTTTGAAGATCCATTTGCACCCGACTGTTTTACGGCCTGGTACATTGTCAACCAAGTTCCAAACTTGATTGTCATACATGGACTGTATCTCGCTGTCCATAGCCTCCTTCCATTTAGCAGACTCCGGGCCTGCCATGGCTTCCTTAACACTGCTAGGTTCATCTAAATTTACTAGTGTACTATCACTAATAAACGTATCACCTTCCGTAGTAATATGAAAACCATAATAAAACGAAGGTGTGTTCCTAACCCGTGTGGAACGTCTCGGAGGTACAGACTCGTCAGCTGGATCAACAGGAGTTTCTTCCTCAGGTTGATTGCTAGTGTCTGAGGTTCCTTCACCAATTGATTCTTGAATTTCTTCAAGATCAATCTGCCTCCCACTGTCTCCTTGGCTTATAAATTCTTTCTCGCGAAAGATCCCTCTTCGTGCTACAAAAACCACATTCTCACTGGGTCTGTAGAAAAGGTAACCGAAGGATTTCTGTGGGTAGCCGATGAAAATACACCTTTCACTTCGGGGTTCAAGCTTATCATGAGTTTCACGCCTCACGAAAGCTTCGCAACCCCAAATTTTGATGTGGTCCAAATTGGGAACCTTCCCAGTCCACATCTCATGAGGTGTTTTGGTAACCTTCTTTGTAGGGACTAGATTAAGGATATGGGCGGTAGTCTCTAAGGCATACCCCCAAAAAGAGATTGGTAATGAAACTCGACTCATCATAGAGCGAACCATGTCCAACAAGGTACGATTACGCCTCTCAGCTACACCATTCAGCTGTGGTGTCCTGGGAGGAGTCAATTGTGAGACAATCCCACACTCCTTAAGATAGTCAAGGAACTCGGTACTAAGATACTCACCACCTCGATCGGATCGAAGCATCTTAATGTTCCTGCCCAATTGATTTTCTACTTCCTGTTTGAATTCCTTAAACCTTTCAAAAGTTTCGGACTTGTGTTTGATCAAGTAGACATACCCATATCTACTATAATCATCAATAAAAGTCACATAATACCAATTAGCGTCCCTTGTGGCGGTTTTGAATGGCCCACATACATCAGTATGTATTAGGTCCAACAAACCTTCACCCCTCTCACAAGTTCCAGTGAAGGGTGATTTTGTCATTTTTCCAAGTAGACAAGATTCACAACTATCATCTGATTTGAGGTCAAATGATTCCAAGACTCCACTCTTTTGGAGTTGGTCTATGCGTTTCTTGTTTACATGTCCAAGACGACAATGCCACAATGATGCTTTATCTAGGCTAGTAGAAGAATCAATATACAACACATTATTTCCTAAGTTGTCTACAATCGACACAGTTCCATACACGCCATCACAAGGTAATGCTTTAAAATAAAACACATTATTAAAGAAAGCATTAATACCACCACATTCATTATCAAACGAAAAGGTAAAACCTTGTTTGTACAAAGCATGAAAAGAAATAATATTCCTCGCCATTTCAGACGAGTATACACATTTATTCAAATCTAATTTTAACCCATTATTAAGCAACAAAGTATAAACTCCAATCTTGGAAACAGGTGAAGCCTTCCTATTCCCCATGATTAAGTTTATCTTCCCGTGCTCCACATCCTCACTTCTTCTTAGGCCCTGCAAATCAGAACATATGTGAATACCACATCCTGTATCAAGCACCCAAGAGTTAGAATATGTTGAGTAATTAGACAATATGGTGTAAATACCTGCATAGGTGGGTTTCACTTTCCCATCCTTTAGATCCTGCAAGTACTTAGGGCAGTTTCGCTTCCAGTGTGCCTTTTCATGGCAATAAAAGCATTCAGCATCCTTTGGAATGGCAGAAGGAGTGACAGAACCGTTCTTAGTCTTGGATGAGGAGCCTTCAAGAGACTTTCCCTTGGTACCCTTCGAAGGGTGCTTCCTTTTTTTCCCTTTGCCTTGCCCAATAGCTAAAACAGGGGTAGAAGTTGGAGTAGGAGTAGTAGAGGTAACAACCGCTTTGCCCTTAAGACCGGTTTCAGCGGTCTTCAAGAGTCCTTGAAGCTTGCTGAGGGTAACTTCCTCCTTGTTCATATGATATGTCATTCAAAAATGATCATAACAAGAAGGCAAGGAGTGCAAAATGATGTCAATTGCTAACTCCTCGGGGATGTTAACATTCAGCTTCAGCAAACGGTCCACATACCTTTGCATCTTTTGCATGTGGCCCGTGACGGATTCACCGTCCTTCATGCGGGTAGTTATTATGGAGGAGATTATTTCATACCGCTCCTGACGAGCACTCTGATGGTACCTTTCCATCAAGTCTTGGTGCATCTCAAAAGGGTAGAAATCTTCATATGACTTTTGGAGCTCGGCTGTCATCGTGGCCATCATGATACATGCCACCTTAGTAGCATCTCTCTCATGAGTCCTGAATTCAGCGATCTCCTCAGGAGTAGCAGTAGACTCATCAAGTTCTTTTAACTCCTTATCGAGGACATATTCCTTGTCCTCGTAACGAGTAACCATCCTGATGTTCCTAATCCAATCCATGAAGTTGGAACCATCAAAGATGACCCTCCCACAAAGATTCATGAGAGAGAAAGAACCAGTTGGGTTAGAGCCTGAAGCATTAGTGTTGGAAGACATCTGAAAGAAGAAAGTAAGTTTAGATTAGATATTTTAGGATCCTTAATAAGACACCCAAATGTAATATTAAGGCTAGGATCCAATCACAATATATTACACTTAGAAGAGGGATGCCGTAATCTAAGTAATAATATATTTGAAAGGTAGGCGAATGACGATTCACCAATTTCCACCATGAAAACGAAATGATTAATTAGGTTTAATTGGATTTGAAATTCCTAGATTCTTTTGAGATTCATTGAACTTTTCAATGGCATGTTTCAATCTCGATTGTGCCCTTCAAGTTTTGTGACTGGGATGCCGAGGATCACAAAACAAGGTGTGAATAACCATGCTAACTCACTTGGTACTCCTAATATTATCACCTAATCAATGTGCCGGTTAACCACACACGCTCCATTGATCTATGACAACATTAAGTTACCCTTCGTGATCCTTACTAGTCTAATTAGTGTGCCGGTTAACCACACACGCTCCACTAACGACTTGGTAAGGTACAAAGTGTGAATTCCATGGATTAGCACCATGTTCACATTTTCCTAAAATAACTAAGATTGGGAATTAAAAGAGTTTAGTTATTTTATAATATTCATTATACTTTTAATGAGGATTTAAAGTCGTTGTTCTACCCGTTCGGCTAACGACCCTCCACCGATCAAGCAAGCGGTGGGTGAGAGTATACACCCATTAAGTCGCCATTTTATAGGCAACAACCTTATACCCACCTTATAGACCGGCTTCGTGAATGAGGCCTACTAACGGTAAAACGACTTATTCTTATACATATATATAATAATTAACCATTAATGTTATAAATAGTATAAGGGTTGAATTTTAACTATTAAAACTCTAAGGTTTGGAATCAAAGTTTATTAAAGTGTGTGAAACTTTACAAATTCCAAAACTTGAGGACAAGTTTTGTAACTTTGCAAAACTCTTCATTTCATAACTTATGAATTAAAGGTTCATAAAAATGAAGACTCTTCATTTTCATGTAACTTATGTGTTTTAAGTGTGTGTTAAATGAAAGTGACCTTTGGTAATCCATAACTTGAGGACAAATTATGGACCCCATTAAAACACATAAATGATTAAGAATTAATTCTAAACAATTCAGCAAATAATTCCTATCATTTTCTAAATTCATAAGAACATGAACATGATCATCAAAAATTCAAGAATTATATGAACACATAAAATCATGGATTTTTGATATATGCTATTGTAAATGGATTAGAACAACCATTACACCAACTAAAATAAGTTTTACAACACCAAAACAATTTAGGGTAATGTTTCCAGTCCATTTCCAGCAGCAAAAGTCGAGATTCTGCATTCTTTCGATCCTACTCGCCGAGTGCACGAACGGACTCGTCGAGTAGGTTGAAGTTTGCCTTGGACTCGGCGAGTCCCCCCAATGGACTCGGCGAGTCTAGCATGCAGACAGCAACGATTTTGACTTTTTTCACTATTTTGCATCAAGTATCAAACAAGCAAGCCTAGGCTCTGATACCACTGTTGGGTTTTGAGCAATCTAACACTTCCTAAGTGTGCATGCAACCCTAATAAACCTTGGATCTATGTTTGTCTAAATACATGCAAAATAATAATTTTCCAAGGTTTATAACCTATCTAACATGGCATGGGGAACATTTCAACATAAAAGAGTTAGAAGAGATTACATACCTTTTGTTGTGTTGGGTTCTTAGGAGTTTGAGGGCCAAGCACCAATAGTGTGAATGCCTCAAATGGAATCACAAACACCACAAACTCTTGGAAAACTTTGAGAGAGTATACACACTCTTGTATTTTCGGCCACACACATGCACACACACACTAGAACACTAGCTTTCTCTTAGGCTATCTTAGGCTCTCTTTCATGCTCCATAAGCATGCTTATATAGTATGCATGGTTAGGGTGAAACCCTAATAACCCATGTCTTTTCCTATTCCAAGGATCCATGGGTTAAAAGCTCCATGGATCATCCATGGACTTCCACATAAGCCTAGCCCATTAACAAATGAGTACTAGCCCACACTATATAAAACAAATAGCCCATAATTTAATTAGCATTCCTTTTAATCTCTAAATTAATCCATAATTAATTTAAGACTAAAACTAATTAAATAACGTAACTTCATATTAATATATTATAACTCATAATATATTAATAAACATATGTGTATAACTCTCATAAAATTATCCATAATAGTTTGGATGAGATGCAACCCAAATGGACCATGCCGGTCGGGTCAAGTATATACCAAATAAGTTATGGACTTAGACACCTTATCCAACACTTACCACCCTAACCCAGAAGAATGTGACCTTCGACTGGGGAGAAAAACAAGACAGTGCATTTCAGACACTAAAGCGAGCCTTATGTAGTGCGCCCATCCTAACCTTGCCAGAGGGAACGGAGGACTTCGTGGTCTATTGTGATGCATCAAACCAAGGACTTGGGTGTGTCTTAATGCAAAGAGGGAAGGTCATCGCCTACGCCTCAAGGCAACTAAAGACGCACGAAGTGAACTACACAACGCATGATCTTGAGCTAGGAGCAGTCGTCTTCGCTCTGAAGATATGGAGACACTATCTCTACAGCACAAAATGTACCATCTTCACTGATCATAAAAGCCTCCAACATATCCTAAATCAGAAAGAACTCAACATTAGACAGAGGCGATGGGCAGAACTACTTAGTGATTATGAATGCGAAATTCGATATCACCCTGGAAAGGCTAATGTAGTGGCTGATGCACTCAGTCGGAAGGAGTACTCAGGTCGCTGAGTGAAATCCCTAACTATGACGATCCATTCACACCTGTCCATGCAAATCAAGGAAGCCCAAATAGAAGCCTTGAAATACGAAAACGTGACAGGAGAAGCCCTAAGGGGAATGGATAAGAACCTTGAGACCAAGAGCAACGGGATTCGTTATTTCATGGATCGAATTCGGATACCAAAGTTTGGTGGATTTAGAGAAATCATTATGGACGAAGCCCATAAAACACGATACTCCATACATCCCGGCTCCGATAAGATGTATCTCGATCTCAAGAAGTTGTACTGGTGGCAAAACATGAAAGCCGAAATTGCTACCTATGTGAGCAAATGCCTGACATGTGCCAAAATCAAGGTGGAATACCAGAAGCCCTCGGGTTTATTACAACAACCAGAAATACCCGAATGGAAGTGGGAGCGGATAACCATGGATTTCATAACAAAGTTACCCAAGACAACAAGCGGACTCGACACCATTTGGGTAATTGTCGACAGGTTAACTAAGTCAGCACATTTCCTACCGATCAAAGAGACGGATAAATTGGAGAAGTTAACAAGGACATACCTCAGAGAAATTGTACGACTGCATGGTGTGCCCATATCCATTATCTCGGACCGAGATAGTAGATTCACCTCAAGGTTCTGGCAGTCGCTACAAAAAGCTTTGGGGACAAGACTAGACATGAGTACCGCTTATCACCCACAAACCGACGGCCAGAGCGAGAGAACTATACAAACCCTAGAAGACATGCTGAGAGCTTGCGTAATCGATTTTGGCAAAGCATGGGACACACATCTACCATTGGTCGAGTTCTCGTACAACAATAGCTACCACACCAGTATCAAGGCTGCCCCGTTCGAAGCCCTCTATGGACGCAAATGCAGGTCACCTTTGTGCTGGGCCGAAGTGGGGGACACGCAACTAGCAAAAGGACAAGCAACTGACAACACGCTCACTGGACCAGAAATCATAAGGGAGACTACGGAGAAGATTGTTCAAATCCGAGAACGTCTAAAAGCATCAAGGGATAGACAAAAGAGTTACGCAGATAAAAGACGAAAACCCTTGGAATTCCAAGTTGGAGATCCTTGCCAGGATCGGTCCAGTAGCCTACAAACTTAGATTACCTCAGGAGCTCCACAACGTACACCCTACCTTTCACGTATCGAATCTGAAGAAGTGCTTATCCGACGAGACCCTTGTCGTCCCTCTAGACGAAATTGCAATAAATGAAAACCTTCAATTTGTGGAGGAACCAGTAGAGATCATGGATCGGGAAATCAAAAGGACTAAACAAAGCCGCATACCCATTGTAAAGGTCCGCTGGAACGCCAAGCGAGGACCTGAATACACTTGGGAATGCGAGGATCAGATGAAACAAAAGTACCCGCATCTTTTTCCAAAGCTGTAAACGCTATCTTAGAGTAAATTTCGGGACGAAATTCCCTTAACAGGGGGATGATGTGACAACCCTATATTTTTCCAAAAGCATTGTAACGCTCGAAAGCTAAATACAACGAAATTAACCTCGAAAATAAAGTGTTCAAGTATCTAAGTTGGGATGCATCGAATATTAGATATCATGCCAAGGTTTCCAAAAACATAAAGAACGCTCAAAACCAGGTTATATTGAAGAAATTATAACCACTCGTATATTTACGACGCGACGTTAAAACATTATTTGACAAAAAAAAGTAGAATCTCAATAAAATGCATTTTAAGCCTTAAGTATCTAAACAAAAGTCGTAGATCTCGATGAAAGGTGAACGTGCATAAAAAGATCGCCCAAATTGGACCTCGTATGAAGAAGTTACAAATTTTCAAAGTTTCGTAACGATAGTAGAGGGCTAAAAACTCGGATTGAAGATCGAGTGTTATTTAGCTAACGCAACCTAAACGAAAGTTGAAGATCTCCTCAGTAGTAATAACACAATAAAAAGACAAACGAAAACCGACGTCGAATAAAGAACCTAGGAATTTTTAACGAACTTTAGGTGGCCCGGCCTATTAAAAATATATCATTAAAAATAAAGTCAAAACTAGCCGTCGAAGTCTAAATGAAAGTTGTAGAGCATAATCTCACCTACGCGTGGATATAAAGAACGCGAAAAACGGAGCTCGTACACGAAAGTTACGGAATTTAGAAGTCGGAAGCAGGGATTACGCCCCGCGTACTCTGGGAGTACGCCCCGCGTACTAGACCCAGCGTCGAGTCCCATCGGCCCGCCCAAGCTACGTTTAGCTAGACCCGAGTCGTAAGCCATGACGCCATTCTACGCCCCGCGTAACCAAGAACGCCCCGCGTACCGAGTACGCCCAGCGTACTCCGGAAGTACGCGCCGCGTACGAGGGTTTCCAGCCCTATAAATAGAAGGCATGAGCTCGAGTCTTTGCACACTTTTCTCAATTCTTCAGTCACTCTCACACCCTTCCAAGCACCAGAGACCATTCCCCCACCTCGGTTTCCGCACTCGAGCCCCGACGAAAGATTTACGCTGCAGAGATCCCCGAAGAGCCCGACGACGCAACCATCCGCGGACGAAGTTCTGCTCAACCCTAGCCTCTCTCTTCGAAACGAGTGAGTTCATACCCCTACTTTTCAATTCTTTTCACGTTTTAGGGGGGAATACAAGTACATTACAAATCAAAGTATGGTTTTTATAATATCGTTCTTATAGAGTGTTGATACTAAAATAACTTTATGTTTTAAAGGGATATTATATCACCAAGTTGTTATTACCAAATGGGAACATACTTTTGACAAACTATAATGAGCATAGTATTCAAGTGATTCATACATTTTACATATACATCTCGACAAATGAAATGCTTTCAAAGGAAGTACAGTCTTTTATCATCGTAAATCTGTTTATATCTAGTAATGTGAGACAGCTTCACGTACGTTCGAGTATGCATTATTAAGTCCTGTATTATATACCATAATCCCTTGTAGGGGGAGCGTGATACTTGTGTATAGATCTATACGGGATTGACAATCCCACACCTAAGCTGTTAGCTACAGCTAGGCCGGTAGGCCTGGGGTGACAAATGTCATAACAATTCCAACGCCTAAAGAACGTTGTTACAGGCCAACAATGTCATTAGCATGGTTATAAAACTCACATAAAAGTATAAAAGCAAGTTAGATTTACGAGATTCATATATGCATTTCAGTCTTCCATTTTTAATACAAATTTTATCACTATTATTCAAGTATGGAAAACACAAACGCACTCCAACACGGGAAACTTTTCAAATCATTTATAGAAAATATTAGATTTTCAGAAAACCTCGTTCATCGGTTTACTATCAAAAAGGACATACTTTTTCAATACAAAACGCTTATGAACTCACCAACTTAATTGTTGACACTTTTTCGAAACCACTTGTATTTCTCAGGGAATCAGTAATACAGGTAACCACCAGCTTTTGGAGAAAGGAACACTAAGGATGTTTTATTATGGAACATTTATCATCTCATTGTAATATTCTTTTGCCATTATGTATAACGCAACAACATACATTTTCATTATATATGTGATGGTTGTGTTACTTTCTTTACAATATTCAATGGTTGTGATACTACGTGAAGTCATCCACCCCCGAATGTTTCCGCCATTCTGGTTTGGGGGTGTGACAGGTGGACTCGGCGAGTTCGTGCTGAGTGGAGAAAAACCTAAATCCGGAGGTTGAGCCCTATATAAAGAACATTATGTCTTCTCCCCAGCCTCCTTATCATTCCTTGAGTTCCAAAAACCCTAATTTCATGAAGAAACCCCATTGTTGAGTGAATTGGAGCTTGGAGAAGTGGTTGTTGAAGAAATCTTGAAGGAGAAGAGACTTCGATCAAAGGGCTTTGCAAGGATCCAGATTAATCTTCTCTTGGAGCTTCCTTTTGAGGTATTATTTCAATGTTTGAGCTGCTATTGTCTAGATTCATCATTTTTGGGGGTGTTAGAGATCATATCTTTTGGTGTATTGGAGTTAGAGGTTAGATCTGAGGTTGCTACCTTAGATCTGGAATGGAGAAAGGCTTGAATGCATAAAAGTCCCTGTTGATGAGTGTCTGAAGGAGCTATTTTGTCCCAAACCCTAGCCCTAGAGTGTAAAGTGCCTAGATCTCCTTGGATTCATGTAAAGTTTGCCACTTTACATGATGGATGGCCTTAGGAAGGGTAGATCTATGGTTTGGATCATCTGCATGGCCTGGAAAGCCTCTGTATGGATTCAGACCCGGTGGTACTCGACGAGTCACATGGGTAGACTCGGCGAGTTGCTTGAAGATAGGCTGGAACTCGACGAGTTGGAAGAACAACTCGATGAGTAGGTTGAAGATAGCCTTAGAATCGATGATTCTGTTCTTGGACTCGACGAGTCTTGTCGAAGAGTCCCAATCTTTTCTGGTTGAGCCGTGAATCGGTGAGTCAAGGGGATTACTCGGTGAGTTGTGTGTGAGGGGACTCAGAGTTGTTGAACTCGGCGAGTCTCGGGGTGACTCGGCAAGTTGAGTCGTGGATTGGGGAATTTCTGAGCATAGGGACTCGGCGAGTCATCGAGTTGACTCGACGAGTAGAGTCAGTCAGGGGTTGACTTTGACCAAGGGTCGACCAGTGGTTTCCAGGGGCATTTTGGTAATTATTGGATATTGTTTTGAGTTCAGTGCCTTGGTGGTTGTCTAGTGGTGGAGATCGTATCAGTGATTGGAGCAGCTTGGGTTATCTGTTTAGTCGGCAGTTTCGAGGTGAGTTATCCTCACTATATCAACAGGGTCTAAGGCACCAAGGCGGCCCTTATCGGATTGAGATCCGAGTATTTGTTGTTATGTTATTGCTTTCATATGTTTGCATCCTGGTAGCTAGGATGGTATATGTTAGAGACCTGGTTGAGATCGGTATCCTGAGATGTAGGGTGATGCTATGCTAGTGACCGGTTAGGTCGGTATCCTGGTTAGGGTGATGATATGTTATGTGATCTGTTTGATGGGTTTGTTGACCGTGAATTGTTATATGACTGTATGTTTATGTGCACATGGTTTTTTGGACTGTAGTTGGGTTGAGGCGGGTCCTGCTTTGTGCTTTAGGCCAAGATACCCAGGGCGGACCGGTTGTCCCGAAGGCCCAGCGAGCGGTCCGGATAGGGTGTAGGCCCCAAGAGGGCAGACCAGACGTGCCGAGGCTCGGAGAGTGGACCAGGCTGACTGAAGGCCCGATGCGGGTGGACCAGTCATACTGTAGACTCAGAGAGTGGACCAGGTGGAGATAGATTAAGAGAGTGGACCAGGTGGATTGAAGGCCCGGTGCGGGCGGACCAATCACACTGCAGACTCGAGGTTTATGGCTAGACTCAGAGGGTGGACCAGGTGGACTGTTGGCCGGTGCGGCAGACCGATCACATAGTAGACCCGAAGTGCATGGCTGTTCTGTGATCAGATAAGTTATGGCATGTTTTGCGTGTATGGTATATGTGGTTGGTATTTTGGGGATATCTCACTAAGCTTTCGGGCTTACAGTTGTGGTTTTATGTTTTTCAGGTTCTTCAGGAGACCATGGCAGGGCGAAGACGTGATCGTACCGCTCCTCGTGTTTATGTTGTGATGAGATTCTGGGAGTACTTAAAATAAATTGTATTGAAAACCTTTTTGTAATAACTTTAATGGAATCGGGTTGATTTCGAAAATTTTAAATTGGTTGAAATTTTTGGTCGTTACATTCTTAACACACCCGTTTGCTGGTAGTGCACTCGTTGGCGTAATGTCCGGTCTCCCCACACTTGTACCAAGTGACTTCCTCGCTACATTTCCCGAAGTGCTTATTATTGCACTTCTCGCACCATTTCACTTTGTTTCCTCCTCTGCTAAACTCCTTTGAACCAGACTTGATCTTCTTATTGGGCCTCGTAGACCCCTCATACTTCCTCTTTTCGCCAACCTCAATCTTGTTGGCAGCTCTTCCCTTAATCATATCCTCCACAGACTTGGAAACCCAGATAGCTGCCTCCAGAGTAGGTGTCTGATGCACTGGCACCGCATACTCCCATGGAAGTCCCTTTGCGTACTTGTCGACTTTCGTCAGCTCATCCAGAACAAGACACAAGGCAAACTCCATCTTCTCTGTGAAGTTGTTGGTGTATTAATCAATTGAGATGCTTCCTTTCTTCAAGGCCAGGAACTGGTTCTCTTTCTCGAGCATGTTTTTGGCTGAGTAGTACTTGCGTTTGAACTGCACCAAAAACTCTGCCCATGTTAGTTGCAGGGGCTGATTAGGGCTCAGTGTCTTTCCAGAGTATTCCACCAGGGCACATCACCTCCTCGGAATTGATGTACTGCAAAGGTGGTCTGTAACTTGCCTCTGCAACCACACGTCATGAAAGCTAACTCCATCTCCGAGATCCAATCCATGACTCCGATCGTATCTTCCTTTCCAGTGAAAGTCGATGGATTGCAAGTGATAAAATCCTTGTACTTGCATCCATTCCTCTCGACTCCGTCATATAGGTTGTTTTGTCGAACTATTGGTCCATTGGCTTGACCAACGGTCCCGTTGTAGTTCCCTATTTCTGACTGCCCATCATTCAATTCGGGCTGTTCAATTGGCATAGTAGGTTCCTCCTTATTTTCATGCAACATTTGCCTCATCTCTTCCCGTTGTTCAGCCAACATAGCCCGTATCATGGCTTTTACTCTAGCCATTGTAATTGGTTCAGGAGCATCTGCTACAACAGGTATTTTTTCAATCACTGGTGGTTGATTCCTGTTCCCATTTGCATTCACGGCTCCACTAAGGGTTCTTGCGATTTTGATCTATATACCAAATCAGACGTTCGGTGTGCAATGACGAGAATTTAGATAGGAAAGAGTTTATTTACGATCGACGTGTAATTCTCCCTATCTCTCTGAAAAGTTATATGTCAGCTCTAATACTGTAATTAAACGTTCAAAAATCTGAAAACATAAAGTTTCTAGATCCGTTCGGCAATAGATCATAGATCCGATCATACAATGCATATCATAAATCATTTAGCACATAAAATCATGTTAGACATTTTCCCTAAATTAGCTAGTGCTTGTGTCTATTCAGGGGCGTTACCTAAATTTTATTAGACACACTCCTCACAATCTTTGCTTAGCATTCTAAGTTTAAGTCTAGAAATAAATCCAAATTCCTAGTTCTCTTAAATTAATGATTTGATGCCAACAGTGACATCCCCATTTTCACAGCCAGAAAAGACCGATTTTGTTTATGCTTTATAAAAATCAGAGTATCTCTTTTAATAAAAATGTTGCGGAATTTGTTCCCAGTAAAACATGATAAATAGGTTATCAAAGCATTTCCGAAGAAAAGTATTTTTATTCATTTTAAAACATTTGGGATGTCATCGTCAATACAAAAACATAAGCATAAACAGAACTTACATTCATTATCACTATTGATTTATATCTCCTTAATCTCTCAGTTTAATGTGACATCATATCAACACTTGTGATATAAATAAACTGAGTGGGTCAGGTTGGGAAACCTGGTGAGTACATAGGGTTTTCAACCCACAATAAATAAGTTTATTAACTTTATCAAACCAAACAAACCCGATTACCTGTTACCGTTATCCTCACTTTACGTCCCTAAAATATCTAACACAAGGGACCTAGTATAAGGACTTCCATCAGGGTGACAACATATGCTTCGGGGGTTCCTCAGCAATTCAAGTCAAATAAGGCAACCATGTGGGGATGGAGTACTGCTGGTGAGCATAAAGTTCAAATACACACCTACAAGTTGCGAGCCTGCTAGCGTTCCATTGGACTGTCTAGAATAGTCCGTGGTCGTCTTCTATACTCCGCTAGATGACTGGATCATCAATTACATCTAGATCGAGGCTTCTCATTATTTTATTTCGTCACACAACAACTACATCTACCCATGTTTTACACAACAAATTTTGTAGATAGAAAATACATACACAGTTTAAATCATTTAAAACATGTATAAAAATATTTCACCCAACATAGACAACAAGTATTCAGACAATATACACACATAACACGTAGTTTATATTAAATACTTCATATCTATGTGTAAGATGAAAGGGACCAAGCACTGACTTGAAAAGGTGATGATTCCGAACTCAAACAGCGCTTCGCTTCTTAAAAATAATTTCCTTCGATGAAACCTAGTATTATTACCACTAGAGTTTAGTCTATTATTCGATGAGACTAATTAATAGTCTAGCTATTATTACTATTATATAAGCATTAAACAATAGTTATATAACCCATAATTACTATAATTAAATAAACGATATATTAAAAATACCAGAGGCGTAGCTCACTTACAACGGGTTTTATAGAAAACCGGGATTTACTTGGAGCAACATTCCCAATCCGAAAAGCTCTTCTTCTCAGAGCTGTCGAGCACTCCGGGGCTTCCGCCTCGTGCTAGGGATGTTCCCTAGGCTTTTTGGGGGTTTCTGGGCTAGAGAGAGGTTCTAGAGAGAGAGTAAAGAGAAGAAAGAATGGGAATGGTGTGAAGAAAATGATGGTGGGAGAGGTTCTATTTATAGGGTGAAAAATGGCTGAACTTGGTGCCACATGTCACCATCTAGTGGCAAGACTTGGGGGGAAAGCAATAGCCAAGATTTTGCCACATCACCCATTTTCGCACAACACACTTCCGACTTCTAAAATCCGTAACTTTCACATATGACCTCCCTTTTTGAAGTTCTTTATATCCACGCATAGGTAAAAATAAGTTCTACAACTTTCATTTTGACTCGGTTGGCTAATTCTCGACTAATCTTAAATTTATCAGTACGAGGAGATTATACTATTAAATGTCCTCGTAAAATTCATAACTTCTACATACGGACCCTGTTTCCATCTGTCTTTCTACTGTTGAGTTCATATTAATGAGATCTTCAATTCTCATTTAGGTCGCGTAGGCCAAAAACCGTTCGATCTAAAATTTGAGTTTCGGGTTGTGTACTATTAAGCCAAATCTTAGAAAATTCATAACTTCCTCATACAAAATCAGATTTGGTCGTTCGTTTTTTGTATGTTATCGGTTTAACTTATACTGCAACTTTTGTTTAGATTTCTAACGCTAAAAATTCCTCCATCTTAAATTCACTATTTACGTCTCCCAGTGTCGTGTCGGTTTTGCCGTAAAACTTCGACGGACAATAACTTCTTCGTTATAACTCGGATTTCAACATTCGTTAAATGTGTGGAACCCTTGAGATGTATTCTACAACTTGGTTAATGTTATTTATTCTAAATAATATTTTGTCAAAAAGTCGTTATCGACCCCTATTATCTCTAAATTGACAAGCCCAGATCTACGATCGTTACACCTAACCCTAATGTTGGAATGTGTGACAACCCGAAATTTCCATTCTGAACAAACCATTTCAATCCAATAGAAGTTAGAACGGTTATAGTGAAACTCAGAATTCGAGTATAAGTTTGGCAGTTTTCAGGATTTTACACCTAAGGAAATATTAGGAGAGTGGATGCACTAAGGTTTTGTGCAACACTATTAATCCAAGACTGTAGGACATTAGAGTTCATTCCGAGAATAGAAATATTTTCTGCCAAAAATCTCAGGACTATAAATAGAATTCCGAACCAAATTGGTTCATTAGTTGAATTCCAATTAGAGAAAAGTCAATATTCTCTCTCACGGATCATCAGGTTTTCATCCCAAATCGTGAGTATACTTCTCTACTTGTTTATAATACTTCTTATAAGCTTATAAACATATATTACATGCCAAATATGTGAGATCCGGGAGTTTACCGCCCAAGAACGTTCTTGGGGACTAAACTCCATTTTAAGGTCCTAAAGTGTTCCGATGACCCTCAAGGCTTTAGAACTCGAACTAGGAGCCTCCAATTCATGCCTTATACTACAAAACAATTAGGATCCATGACTAGCAGGGAGTTTATGGCCAAGGAGCTTCTTAGGCCGTAAAATCCAAGTTGTAAGTGCCAAAATGCTTTGAAACACTTCCTAAGGCTAAAGATTAAATTAGGACAAGTACCCTAAAGTGTTTATAGCCTAGCAAACATTAGAAATCACAAGGAAAAAGGAGTTTATGGCCAAGACAAACTCTTGGGTCGTAAACACTTATAAAGGGGTCAAATGACACCCTAACTCCTTCCTTAAGCCAAGAGACCAATTTAGGCATGTACGTAAATGAGTTTTGAACTAGTTAACACACTTAGAACACCAAGAGTAAGGGAGTTTACGGCCCAAAAGGTTTTAAGGCCGTAAACTCCATAAAATGGTGCCAAATGTGCCATAAACTCTTCTAAAGACAAGTACCACAGCCTAGATTTGTTCCTAGTTAATTTAGAGGTTAGAAAACACCATAATCACCCTCGCAAGGGAGTTTACGGCCGTAAACTCCAAGGGAATATGGTCTATGGGCCGTAAACTCCCCAAAGGAGTTCATATGGTACCCAAACACTTGTATAGCCTTGAAACAATTCCGCACTACAGTTGTAGTAATTCTAAGCTTCAATTAGGGACCTTAAGGAGAGTTTACGGCCAGGAGTTTACTCCCCTGGGCCGTAAACTCCAAAAACATATGGTCATTTGACCATAAACTTCCATTAGGGGCATTCCGCTCCTTTGTTGCATCCCATTAGCCACCTAGCACATGACCAAAAGTTTTTTCCTCGCGTTTAAATGTTTATACTTGTATAATTAGTGTTTTAATCAGTAATTATTTATATACATATGTCTTCGTATGTAATTAGGATCATTGTGTGTGTCTAAGTCTTCACGTGACACCAAGCACTTGTCCGATCCTTCCGTACGATAACAGTCCGTTCAATTCCAGTCACTTACTGCAGGAGAGTTCATACCCCTTAACTAATGTTGTAAACTATATTTAAATGTTTTATGGGGGGGGGGGATAGAAGTAGAATCATGCTACTTCTTATATCAATCACATGTGATTAATAAGTAGAATTTTACTAGTTATTACATCAATCACATGTGATTAATATACAACATTCAAATGATTTGGCTACTCATTAGCCGTTTTACCAAACAGTTTCCTTCAAATGATTTTTATAAACATTTTATATGTTTTAAACTCCTTATTACACTGTACATCTTACTCTGTACATTAGCTTTCAAACTTATTTACAACTGTGTTTCAAACAAATATTTCCTTATACTTAAACTGTTTTATCAAACTTATGCTTTCAAATTGTTTTATAGATTGACATTAAGTCGATCTTTTCTTAAAATAATATTTTTGTTTCAAATGTCTTATAAAAATTATTTATGCTTTTATATTATAAATTGCATGCATCTATATGTATAGTTATATAAGAAATGTTTAAAAGACTTAGGAAGGCTATCCACCCTATTTCCTTTTCGCGCTTGAGATGTGGGCTGGTGGGATATCGGGTACACGTCCGGAAGTCGTTTAAATATTAGTTATATATCATGTGTACATATATACTCATAAAAGGTCCTTCCAGTTCATCCCATGCCCTTGGGTAGCAAGGGTATACATCCATGTCCGTACGTACCAGTTAGATTACTAGTAAACTACCATATGGGTAGTTTAGGAAGATACTAGAACAATTACTAGAACACGATATCATACAATGAGTCACTTCATTCATGAGTCAATACCTTCTAGAACATTACAGTACATTACATATACAACTATACTAGAATCATTACATTACTATACTTGCTAGATAGAGAGCACGTACATTACGGTTAGAACAGTTCATTACATTACTATACTTGCTAGGTAGAGAGCACGTACATTACAGTTAGAACAGTTCATTACATTACATATACGAGAATACGATAATTATTGTGATTTAAATCGGAGCATGACTTAAATGTCATGAATCGAGTTGTAGCCAGAGTCTCTTGTAGGGAGATCATGAGTTTGCGTATAGATCTATACTTGATTGACAATCCTACGCCTTGCTGCTAGCTACAGCCGGACCTGCAGGTCTGCGGGTGCCAAGCGTCATTCCGTTATTACGACCATTCATATGTCGTTGTTATCCGTCGATAGTATGGTGCAATTTATCACATAATGCCTTAATATAAATCCAGTTTAAGGTAATTAGTACAGCAGTAGTTCTTATAGCGCTACGTTTTAGTACTACATTAATTTTTCCCTGTACATATATTTAGTGATCTTATCACTTAAACTATAAATGTAAAAACTATATTTTGTTAATAATAGTTACACTTGGGAAAATTACACACTCTTACAATAAACGGACGATGAGAATAGTTAGGTCTTGGTAGAAGACTACATTCAGAACAGTTAGGTCTCGGTAGGAGACACCTTCATATACTAGAGGGAATCATAGGGATTTCTAGGGTTTTTGAACCACTTACAGTTCATATACACTTACAAATTCTTACAATACATATACTTACAAATTCTTACATACAAATACTTACTTACAAATTAAGACACTAAATACTTATGATCTCACCAGCTTCAAAGCTGATACTCGCTTTCAAAATTACTTGTATCCTCAGGTCATCATAGACAGGTACTGATGCAAGGAGAAAGGAAGATGGAGCTTATTCAAGAATTATCTTTCATTTTGATTTATGCTTTAGTGTTTATCAAAATTTGGCAGAACACATTTGTATAATAATTATATTATTAATGCAATGGATGATGTTGTTGCTTGTTTACTACTTTACATTGTTGTTGATATTATACATGTCGTCCTCCGCCCCAGAACGTTTCCGCCGTTCCTGGTTTTGGGGTGTGACAGATTGGTATCAGAGCATTGTTTATAGTGAATTAAGTATATCAACCCATAAAAGATATACTAACTATAAATACATAAGGGATTAAAAATACTCTGACCAATAGTTTATACTTTAAATAGTAAAATATTTCGGTAAGTATACGTGCTGCATTCATACTAAAATCAGTGTCACTAGGACAGTACAAAAGAATTATGATTGTTGGGCAACACATGTGGGCTTAGAGACATATGGTCAAAACTGGGAAGATATAGCCTGAGCACCTATATTATCCGAGGGTTGACTAGCATGTGCCTAAGTTTAAGTGTGTGGTTGCAACAATGCTAAAATCTTTCCAGCCCTACCACAATGAGAACAATAGAACATAACATTAAAATTAAAATACTATAGGAGTATTTGGTGTTACTATAAGTACCTTATACTTGAGAACTAAAACGGGATCTTCATTACTAAGTTGATGGTTGCTAAGTGGATACACTAAGGCTATATGTAATTAGGATGTTATAGACTAAGAATCTGTGAAAATTTTACCTTACCCCTATTCTGTGTGAATTTGGAGTTAAGATCACTTATTCGAAGGTCTATCCTGTTTAGATTACACATAGCTGGTATGCACTTCACAAATAGAAATGTAACTAATGAAGGTTTTCTAAATAATTATCTAGATAGTTCGTATAATAATTATTCTCTTACCCAAATTCTCGCTTAGAAAACATAGCTAGACTCCATCCCCTCGACCAACCAGTATCTTCCGAATGAAGTCATAGCTGGTTGGGTTGGAGAAGAACCAATAATGATCATCCTATCACCTTTGAATGATCACCATGATGAAGACCTTTTGTACAATGCTAACTCCGAACCAGAGGTTGCGAACCTACCCCGAGCAACTCCCTTTCCAATTCCTAACCCTCGTCCGGCTTTTCGTGGCCCGACCCTTTGTGAGTGGAATGCTTGGAAACATGGAGCCAAGGATAAGATCACTCTATGCCATTTGATGGCGACCGAAGCTTTTACGACTTGAGCAATGGGGGCTCAGCAGATAGAGTCTTGCTAATCGTGGTCCGCAGAGTGGCCCGAAATGAGATTCAATGCAGGACAGCCCTACATCAGATCATTGAAGTTGTCGCCGATGCGAGAATGCATACCCTCTGCACCATTCGCCTAGAAGATGCTAACGAGAGATTGGAGAGAAACTATGAAACCCTGCTGTAAGCACTGGCTGAATCTCGAGCCGAAGTCTTAGAGCTCCGAGTACGCCAGGGGGTGTACGGAAGACACCTACTTGACATGGAACATCAATTGGCTGAACTAAGAGTTCACCAGAATGATGACCGTCGCCGGTAGTAGACGCTTTACTTTACTTCCCTTATAAAAAGGAATCGTGTTTTTCTGTCTATGCCTGATGTGGCATTTTCTGTGAAATTAACTTGTACCGTAAGTACTTTAGTTAGGTCTTTATGCTGTCAGGAACTATCATTTGTGGATATGATGTAAGACCTTTACAAGGTCATTTTCCTGAAACTTTACGTCGTGAATATCGAAGATATTGACAGCCGGCTAACTTCTGTGTCATTCTTCATTCAAGTACTCTTATCATTCTTTCATTAGAGTCTATCTGAATCATGCTTTAGTCAAGTCATTGGACTATAGCAAGTTAGATCTGGAGACAATTCCAAGTCTCTTTCAGTGGTTGGATCTTGTTATTCACCAACCCACGATACCTCGGGTTGCACAACAAACGTTTTGAGACCATTCTACGAACTTACCTCTACTTGTTACCAGGTCTGCATCATAGGGATGTAGGTCAAACCTTCGCGAACATACTTCCATTCCGTACTAGGACTGCATCATAGGGATGTAGGTCAAACTTTCGAGAACATACTTCTATTCTTTACATGAACAATCTAAGTACATCATGGTCAACCAGAATCGCTCACAAAATCCTTATCTTTCGTGTTATAGAATCATGTCATCATCCGGAAGCAATCAGTCGAATAGGAAAACCTCCGCTTTTCCTATGGACGCCGCTACCTTTCAAACAGCAGTTACAGCTGCCGTGGTGGCTGCCGTAACCGCGGTCCTTGCACACCATAGGGCTAACAACACAATCAATGCTGCTGATGGGAATGAAGCTTCCAATCGTGGTATCCATCCAGGAGATCATCAAACTGTAACAGTCACAGGCTCGCAAAGCCGAAAAACAGAAAACAAGAAACGAAAGCGTCAAGCCCGGAAAGAACGCAAGAGATCCCAAAAGCTGGCGATACAACAGCAGCAAGTGGAAACCCCTGCCGATCCCGTACCGAGCAAACCATACGAGGGAAAACTCCCGAAGTGTGATAGGTGTAGTTTCCATCATCATAGGGCTTGCCATGCGATGCAGTGTTGCAATTGCCTAAACATAGAGCACCATGCTCGTGACTGTGGAGCACCGGCGCGACCCATCACTCAAGTCCCTTTCATCGGGACTAACCCTGCACATAAGATTAGTTATAACGCCAAACAATTTAAGAAGAAATTTTCAAAGTGGAGTAACGAGGAAGGCACTCGTGTCCACATAACATTGGCTAAACACCGCAATCCCGTCACCAAAGCTAGTACTAGTCAGTCATGCCACCAATGCAGTGAGATAGGGCACTTCAAGAAAGATTGCCCGATAGCAAAGAACTCTGGCGCAGACGGGAAGATTCTCAGGATCACAGCTGCAGGAGAGCCTACTCCGGAACCACGTTAAATGTAATTTAGGCGATTAGTTGTAACAGACTTACAAACTATCTAGAACTAGTGCAACTAGAGTCTTACCTTTTGCGAGATCCTGTTTGTATAGGGATTCTCGTGTTGCGTATAGTTGTCTTTTGTAGTATATCTTATTCGCAGCAATAGTCTTGTGGTAAATCTAAAGTACTGTAACTCTGTTCGTGGTTGCACGGTTGTGTTTTGTCTGTAAACGACTTATGTTCAAATCTAATGTCTTCAAGTTTCGGTATGATTTCGACATTATCATACGACTCGATTCAATTTGTTCTTCACGAAAACAGCCTTATACGTACATCTCCTTCTTCTAGATCACTTTTCCAGCGAAACCGTGACATCAGAATGCCAAAGTACTCATGCCAGGAGTACCTCTTAGTTATTTTCTTTCCAAAGAAATCCCCGAAGTACCACTCGTGCAATACGTCAAGTTTAATTCAAGGATTCATGCAATTGATCAATCACTGAGGAATGGTATACATAAGAGTGAAATATAATCAAGCTTCTACAGGTTTAGAATTGATGATTCCACTTTAACTTCTTTTTCCCCGATGGGATGTGAGCTTAAAGAAGAATCAGTTATTCGCTACCTTTTCAACCTTAATTATATGCGACTCGTATACCCGAAATTGTGATTGTGAAACCATGTATGAATTCTAATATGAACTTCAGGACGGAGAACTGCTTAAGCCTACGAGTAATCACATCGTCATGTGAACAAACTTAGAACCCAGTACGACTCCCGTAAAAACTATAGTTTAAACACCCACGGAGATACCAGAACAGTACGAACAACTTAGCGAACTACACAGAAAGAGAATTAGAAGGCTAGACTTCTCACCCTAGAGAACCCCGATCATATTCTCCCAGACATCTACGGATTGCATTGTATGTGCCTCGGATATCGAGGACTCTATCAAGATTTTTCATTAGAAATTGTTATATCTGCCGCACATAGATGAAATGGTTGAGCAAATGCAAGGAAAGAAACTACTTCCAGGAATGGACCTAAGATCCAAATATCACCAGTTCGAGTGTTAGGGAAAGATGTCCGGAAGACTATCTCTTGAACTCGACGCGGAGACTTCGAGTCCGTAGTGATACCCCTCGGATAGGACCAATACGCCCATAGTTTTCATGAGCTAAATGAATAGGGTTACGTCTTTCTTACTTGGATCAGTTCGTCATTTCTCCACGTAATGAATTACTTATCTACCCTCGTAGTAAGAAGAAAACCCGTGGCGACATTCCTACAGAGTAACTTTTAGCAAAGTTCTCTAGGCACGAGTTTTGAAATTGAAGAGTCAAATTTCTAGGACACACTGTTAGTAATGTGGGAAATTTTGAGTACTCTTTCAATTTGTCAAAGTCGTTGAGCATTTATCGACACCAGAGACGCCGACAGTCTTTCGCCAAATTCTAGGTCTTACCGACCTACCGCCTTAGTTCATTCAGAACTCCTCGCAAATTACAGAAACTCGTATGACTTTGACCCAGCAAGGGGTGGCCTTTGACTGGGAAGTTAAGCAGGAAAAGGAACCTTCGGAATTCCAAGTGAGTGACCAAGTTCTTTAGGAAGTCTCACCCTGGGAATGGCTTAATACGCTTCGTAAAGCGTGGAAAGCTAAATCCAAGATAGATAGGACCTCTGAGATTCTTGTCAGAATCGGTCCTGCGCCTCGCACAAACTAGACCTACTCCGAGAACTCAGTAACGTACATTCTATTCTTTGCATCTCGATCGTGAAACCATACCTTTCCGTTAGGACTCTTGCAAGTCCACTCGTCGAGATCCTCGCCTTCGTATTAGAACCGTGGTGACCCTCGACCAAGAGGTCAAGTGGACGAAGCAACGCCGCCGCAAGTTAGTGAAGGTTCGTTGGAATACTAACCGAGAACCCGATTTCACTTAAGTGCGCTAGAACCAATCGATTAGGAAGTTTCCTCCTCACGACTCGATCATTCGTGCATACTTCCTTGCTTAAACTCTAATTTCGGGACGAAATTCCCTTCAATAGGGGGATGATGTGACAACCCGAAATTTCCATTATGAACAAACCATTTCAATCCAATAGAAGTTAGAACGGTTACAGTGAAACTCGGATTTCGAGTATAAGTTTGGCAATTTTTAGGATTTTACACCTAAGGGAATATTAGGGGAGTGGATGCACTAAGGTTTTGTGGAACACTATTATTCCAAGACTCTAGGACATTAGAGTTCATTCCGAGAATAGAAATATTTTCTGGCAAAAATCTCAGGACTATAAATAGAATTCTGAACCAAATTGGTTCATTAGTTGAATTCTAATGAGAGAAAAGTCAATATTCTCTCTCACGGATCTTTGGGTTTTCATCCCAAATAGTGAGTATACTTCTCTAGTTGTTTATAATACTTGTTATAAGCTTATTAACATAGATTACATGCCAAATATGTGAGATCCGGGAGTTTACCGCCCAAGAACGTTCTTGGGGAGTAAACTCCATTTTAAGGTCCTAAAGGGTTCCAATGACCCTCAAGGCTTTAGAACTCGAACTAGGAGCCTCCAGTTCATGCCTTATACCACAAAACAATTAGGATCCATGACTAGAAGGGAGTTTACGGCCAAGGAGCTTCTTAGGCCATAATCTCCAAGTTTTAAGTGCCAAAATGCTTTGAAACACTTCCTAAGGCTTAAGATTAAATTAGGAAAAGTACCCTAAAGTGTTTATAGCCTAGCAAACATAAGAAATCATAAGGAAAAAGGAGTTTACGGCCAAGACAAACTCTTGGGCCGTAAACACCTATAAAGGGGTCAAATGACACCCTAACTCCTTCCTTAAGCCAAGAGACCAATTTGGTCATGTACCTAAATGAGTTTTGGACTAGTTAACACACTTGGAACACCAAGAGTAACGGAGTTTACGGCCCAAAAGGTTCTAAGGCCGTAAACTCCATAAAATGGGGCCAAATGTGCCATAAACTCTTCTAAAGACAAGTACCAAAGCCTAGATTTGTTCCTAGTTAATTTAGAGGTTAGAAAACACCAGAATCACCCTCGCAAGGGAGTTTACGGTCGTAAACTCCAAGGGAATATGGTCTATGGGCCGTAAACTCCCCAAAGGAGTTCATATGGTACCCAAACAATTGTATAGCCTTGAAACAATTCCCCACTAGAGTTGTAGTAATTCTAAGCTTCAATTAGGGACCTTAACGAGAGTTTACGGATAGGAGTTTACTCCCCTGGGCCGTAAACTCCAAGAGCATATGGTCATTTGACCGTAAACTTCCATTAGGGGCATTGCACTCCTTTGTTGCAACCCATTAGCCTCCTAGCACTTGAACAAAAGTGTTTTCCTCGAGTTTAGATGTTTATACTTGTATAATTAGTGTTTTAATCGCTAATTACTTATATACATATGTCTTCATATGTAATTAGGATCATTGTGTGTGTCTATGTCTTCACTTGACACCAAGCACTTGTCCGATCCTTCCGTACGATAACAGTCCGTTCAATTCCAGTCACTTACTGTAGGTGAGTTCATACCCCTTAACTAATGTTGTAAACTATTTTTAAATGTTTTATGGGCGGGGGGGGGGGGGGGGGGGAAACAAGTAGAATCATGCTACTTCTTATATCAATCACATGTGATTAATAAGTAGAATTATGCTAGTTATTACATCAATCACATGTGATTAATATACATCATTCAAATGATTTGGCTACTCATTAGCCGTTTTACCAAACAGTTTCCTTCAAATGATTTTTATAAACATTTTATATGTTTTAAACTCCTTATTACACTGTACATCTTACTCTGTACATTAGCTTTCAAACTTATTTACAACTATGTTTCAACCAAATATTTCCTTATACTTAAAGTGTTTTATCAAACTTATGCCTTCAAATTGTTTTATAGATTGACATCAAGTCGATCTTTTCTTAAAATAACATTTATGTTTCAAATGTCTTACAAAACTATTTATGCTTTTATATTATAAATTGCATGCCTCTGTATGTATAGTTATATAAGAAATGTTTAAAAGACTTACGAAGGCTATCCACCGTATTTCCTTTTCGCGCTTGAGATGTGGTCTGGTGGGATATCGGGTACTCGTCCGAAAGTCGATTAAATATTAGTTATATATCATGTGTACATATATAGTCATAAAAGGTCCTTCCAGTTCATCCCATGCCCTTGGGTAGCAAGGGTATACATCCATGTCCGTACGTACCAGTTAGATTACTAGTAAACTAACATATGGGTAGTTTAGGAAGATACTAGAACAATTACTAGAACACGATATCATACAATGAGTCACTTCATTCATGAGTCAATACCTTCTAGAACATTACAGTACATTACATATACAACTATACTAGGATAATTACATTACTATACTTGCTAGATATAGAGCACGTACATTACGGTTAGAACAGTTCATTACATTACTATACTTGCTAAGTAGAGAGCACGTACATTACAGTTAGAACAGTTCATTACATTACATATACGAGAATACGATAATTATTGTGATATAAATCGGAGCATGACTTAAATGTCATGAATCGAGTTGTAGCCAGAGTCTCTTGTAGGGAGATCATGAGTTTGCGTATAGATCTATACTTGATTGACAATCCTACGCCTTGCTGCTAGCTACAGCCGGACCTGCAGGTCTGCGGGTGCCAGCGTCATTCCGTTATTACGACCATTCATATGTCGTTGTTATCCGTCGATAGTATGGTGCAATTTATCACATAATGCCTTAATATAAATCCAGTTTAAGGTAATTAGTACAGCAGTAGTTCTTATAGCGCTACGTTTTAGTACTACATTAATTTTTCCCTGTACATATATTTAGTGATCTTTTCACTTAAACTATAAATGTAAAAACTATATTTTGTTAATAATAGTTACACTTGGGAAAATTACACACTCATACAAGAAACGAACATTGAGAAGAGTTAGGTCTTGGTAGAAGACTACATTCAGAATAGTTAGGTCTCGGTAGGAGACACCTTCATATACTAGTAGGAATCATAGGGATTTCTAAGATCCAAATATCACCAGTTCGAGTGTTAGGGAAAGATGTCCGGAAGACTATCTCTTGAACTCGACGCGGAGACTTCGAGTCCGTAGTGATACCCCTCGGATAGGACCAATACGCCCATAGTTTTCATGAGCTAAATGAATAGGGTTACGTCTTTCTTACTTGGATCAGTTCGTCATTTCTCCACGTAATGAATTACTTATCTACCCTCGTAGTAAGAAGAAAACCCGTGGCGACATTCCTACAGAGTAACTTTTAGCAAAGTTCTCTAGGCACGAGTTTTGAAATTGAAGAGTCAAATTTCTAGGACACACTGTTAGTAATGTGGGAAATTTTGAGTACTCTTTCAATTTGTCAAAGTCGTTGAGCATTTATCGACACCAGAGACGCCGACAGTCTTTCGCCAAATTCTAGGTCTTACCGACCTACCGCCTTAGTTCATTCAGAACTCCTCGCAAATTACAGAAACTCGTATGACTTTGACCCAGCAAGGGGTGGCCTTTGACTGGGAAGTTAAGCAGGAAAAGGAACCTTCGGAATTCCAAGTGAGTGACCAAGTTCTTTAGGAAGTCTCACCCTGGGAATGGCTTAATACGCTTCGTAAAGCGTGGAAAGCTAAATCCAAGATAGATAGGACCTCTGAGATTCTTGTCAGAATCGGTCCTGCGCCTCGCACAAACTAGACCTACTCCGAGAACTCAGTAACGTACATTCTATTCTTTGCATCTCGATCGTGAAACCATACCTTTCCGTTAGGACTCTTGCAAGTCCACTCGTCGAGATCCTCGCCTTCGTATTAGAACCGTGGTGACCCTCGACCAAGAGGTCAAGTGGACGAAGCAACGCCGCCGCAAGTTAGTGAAGGTTCGTTGGAATACTAACCGAGAACCCGATTTCACTTAAGTGCGCTAGAACCAATCGATTAGGAAGTTTCCTCCTCACGACTCGATCATTCGTGCATACTTCCTTGCTTAAACTCTAATTTCGGGACGAAATTCCCTTCAATAGGGGGATGATGTGACAACCCGAAATTTCCATTATGAACAAACCATTTCAATCCAATAGAAGTTAGAACGGTTACAGTGAAACTCGGATTTCGAGTATAAGTTTGGCAATTTTTAGGATTTTACACCTAAGGGAATATTAGGGGAGTGGATGCACTAAGGTTTTGTGGAACACTATTATTCCAAGACTCTAGGACATTAGAGTTCATTCCGAGAATAGAAATATTTTCTGGCAAAAATCTCAGGACTATAAATAGAATTCTGAACCAAATTGGTTCATTAGTTGAATTCTAATGAGAGAAAAGTCAATATTCTCTCTCACGGATCTTTGGGTTTTCATCCCAAATAGTGAGTATACTTCTCTAGTTGTTTATAATTCTTGTTATAAGCTTATTAACATAGATTACATGCCAAATATGTGAGATCCGGGAGTTTACCGCCCAAGAACGTTCTTGGGGAGTAAACTCCATTTTAAGGTCCTAAAGGGTTCCAATGACCCTCAAGGCTTTAGAACTCGAACTAGGAGCCTCCAGTTCATGCCTTATACCACAAAACAATTAGGATCCATGACTAGAAGGGAGTTTACGGCCAAGGAGCTTCTTAGGCCATAATCTCCAAGTTTTAAGTGCCAAAATGCTTTGAAACACTTCCTAAGGCTTAAGATTAAATTAGGAAAAGTACCCTAAAGTGTTTATAGCCTAGCAAACATAAGAAATCATAAGGAAAAAGGAGTTTACGGCCAAGACAAACTCTTGGGCCGTAAACACCTATAAAGGGGTCAAATGACACCCTAACTCCTTCCTTAAGCCAAGAGACCAATTTGGTCATGTACCTAAATGAGTTTTGGACTAGTTAACACACTTGGAACACCAAGAGTAACGGAGTTTACGGCCCAAAAGGTTCTAAGGCCGTAAACTCCATAAAATGGGGCCAAATGTGCCATAAACTCTTCTAAAGACAAGTACCAAAGCCTAGATTTATTCCTAGTTAATTTAGAGGTTAGAAAACACCAGAATCACCCTCGCAAGGGAGTTTACGGTCGTAAACTCCAAGGGAATATGGTCTATGGGCCGTAAACTCCCCAAAGGAGTTCATATGGTACCCAAACAATTGTATAGCCTTGAAACAATTCCCCACTAGAGTTGTAGTAATTCTAAGCTTCAATTAGGGACCTTAACGAGAGTTTACGGATAGGAGTTTACTCCCCTGGGCCGTAAACTCCAAGAGCATATGGTCATTTGACCGTAAACTTCCATTAGGGGCATTGCACTCCTTTGTTGCAACCCATTAGCCTCCTAGCACTTGAACAAAAGTGTTTTCCTCGAGTTTAGATGTTTATACTTGTATAATTAGTGTTTTAATCGCTAATTACTTATATACATATGTCTTCATATGTAATTAGGATCATTGTGTGTGTCTATGTCTTCACTTGACACCAAGCACTTGTCCGATCCTTCCGTACGATAACAGTCCGTTCAATTCCAGTCACTTACTGTAGGTGAGTTCATACCCCTTAACTAATGTTGTAAACTATTTTTAAATGTTTTATGGGCGGGGGGGGGGGGGGAAACAAGTAGAATCATGCTACTTCTTATATCAATCACATGTGATTAATAAGTAGAATTATGCTAGTTATTACATCAATCACATGTGATTAATATACATCATTCAAATGATTTGGCTACTCATTAGCCGTTTTACCAAACAGTTTCCTTCAAATGATTTTTATAAATATTTTATATGTTTTAAACTCCTTATTACACTGTACATCTTACTCTGTACATTAGCTTTCAAACTTATTTACAACTATGTTTCAACCAAATATTTCCTTATACTTAAAGTGTTTTATCAAACTTATGCCTTCAAATTGTTTAATAGATTGACATCAAGTCGATCTTTTCTTAAAATAACATTTATGTTTCAAATGTCTTACAAAACTATTTATGCTTTTATATTATAAATTGCATGCCTCTGTATGTATAGTTATATAAGAAATGTTTAAAAGACTTACGAAGGCTATCCACCGTATTTCCTTTTCGCGCTTGAGATGTGGTCTGGTGGGATATCGGGTACTCGTCCGAAAGTCGATTAAATATTAGTTATATATCATGTGTACATATATAGTCATAAAAGGTCCTTCCAGTTCATCCCATGCCCTTGGGTAGCAAGGGTATACATCCATGTCCGTACGTACCAGTTAGATTACTAATAAACTACCATATGGGTAGTTTAGGAAGATACTAGAACAATTACTAGAACACGATATCATACAATGAGTCACTTCATTCATGAGTCAATACCTTCTAGAACATTACAGTACATTACATATACAACTATACTAGGATAATTACATTACTATACTTGCTAGATAGAGAGCACGTACATTACGGTTAGAACAGTTCATTACATTACTATACTTGCTAAGTAGAGAGAACGTACATTACAGTTAGAACAGTTCATTACATTACATATACGAGAATACGATAATTATTGTGATATAAATCGGAGCATGACTTAAATGTCATGAATCGAGTTGTAGCCAGAGTCTCTTGTAGGGAGATCATGAGTTTGCGTATAGATCTATACTTGATTGACAATCCTACGCCTTGCTGCTAGCTACAGCCGGACCTGCAGGTCTGCGGGTGCCAGCGTCATTCCGTTATTACGACCATTCATATGTCGTTGTTATCCGTCGATAGTATGGTGCAATTTATCACATAATGCCTTAATATAAATCCAGTTTAAGGTAATTAGTACAACAGTAGTTCTTATAGCGCTACGTTTTAGTACTACATTAATTTTTCCCTGTACATATATTTAGTGATCTTTTCACTTAAACTATAAATGTAAAAACTATATTTTGTTAATAATAGTTACACTTGGGAAAATTACACACTCATACAAGAAACGAACATTGAGAAGAGTTAGGTCTTGGTAGAAGACTACATTCAAAATAGTTAGGTCTCGGTAGGAGACACCTTCATATACTAGTAGGAATCATAGGGATTTCTAAGATCCAAATATCACCAGTTCGAGTGTTAGGGAAAGATGTCCGGAAGACTATCTCTTGAACTCGACGCGGAGACTTCGAGTCCGTAGTGATACCCCTCGGATAGGACCAATACGCCCATAGTTTTCATGAGCTAAATGAATAGGGTTACGTCTTTCTTACTTGGATCAGTTCGTCATTTCTCCACGTAATGAATTACTTATCTACCCTCGTAGTAAGAAGAAAACCCGTGGCGACATTCCTACAGAGTAACTTTTAGCAAAGTTCTCTAGGCACGAGTTTTGAAATTGAAGAGTCAAATTTCTAGGACACACTGTTAGTAATGTGGGAAATTTTGAGTACTCTTTCAATTTGTCAAAGTCGTTGAGCATTTATCGACACCAGAGACGCCGACAGTCTTTCGCCAAATTCTAGGTCTTACCGACCTACCGCCTTAGTTCATTCAGAACTCCTCGCAAATTACAGAAACTCGTATGACTTTGACCCAGCAAGGGGTGGCCTTTGACTGGGAAGTTAAGCAGGAAAAGGAACCTTCGGAATTCCAAGTGAGTGACCAAGTTCTTTAGGAAGTCTCACCCTGGGAATGGCTTAATACGCTTCGTAAAGCGTGGAAAGCTAAATCCAAGATAGATAGGACCTCTGAGATTCTTGTCAGAATCGGTCCTGCGCCTCGCACAAACTAGACCTACTCCGAGAACTCAGTAACGTACATTCTATTCTTTGCATCTCGATCGTGAAACCATACCTTTCCGTTAGGACTCTTGCAAGTCCACTCGTCGAGATCCTCGCCTTCGTATTAGAACCGTGGTGACCCTCGACCAAGAGGTCAAGTGGACGAAGCAACGCCGCCGCAAGTTAGTGAAGGTTCGTTGGAATACTAACCGAGAACCCGATTTCACTTAAGTGCGCTAGAACCAATCGATTAGGAAGTTTCCTCCTCACGACTCGATCATTCGTGCATACTTCCTTGCTTAAACTCTAATTTCGGGACGAAATTCCCTTCAATAGGGGGATGATGTGACAACCCGAAATTTCCATTATGAACAAACCATTTCAATCCAATAGAAGTTAGAACGGTTACAGTGAAACTCGGATTTCGAGTATAAGTTTGGAAATTTTTAGGATTTTACACCTAAGGGAATATTAGGGGAGTGGATGCACTAAGGTTTTGTGGAACACTATTATTCCAAGACTCTAGGACATTAGAGTTCATTCCGAGAATAGAAATATTTTCTGGCAAAAATCTCAGGACTATAAATAGAATTCTGAACCAAATTGGTTCATTAGTTGAATTCTAATGAGAGAAAAGTCAATATTCTCTCTCACGGATCTTTGGGTTTTCATCCCAAATAGTGAGTATACTTCTCTAGTTGTTTATAATACTTGTTATAAGCTTATTAACATAGATTACATGCCAAATATGTGAGATCCGGGAGTTTACCGCCCAAGAACGTTCTTGGGGAGTAAATTCCATTTTAAGTTCCTAAAGGGTTCCAATGACCCTCAAGGCTTTAGAACTCGAACTAGGAGCCTCCAATTCATGCCTTATACCACAAAACAATTAGGATCCATGACTAGCAGGGAGTTTACGGCCAAGGAGCTTCTTAGGCCATAATCTCCAAGTGTTAAGTGCCAAAATGCTTTGAAACACTTCCTAAGGCTTAAGATTAAATTAGGAAAAGTACCCTAAAGTGTTTATAGCCTAGCAAACATAAGAAATCATAAGGAAAAAGGAGTTTACGGCCAAGACAAACTCTTGGGCCGTAAACACCTATAAAGGGGTCAAATGACACCCTAACTCCTTCCTTAAGCCAAGAGACCAATTTGGTCATGTACCTAAATGAGTTTTGGACTAGTTAACACACTTGGAACACCAAGAGTAATGGAGTTTACGGCCCAAAAGGTTCTAAGGCCGTAAACTCCATAAAATGGGGCCAAATGTGCCATAAACTCTTCTAAAGACAAGTACCAAAGCCTAGATTTGTTCCTAGTTAATTTAGAGGTTAGAAAACACCAGAATCACCCTCGCAAGGGAGTTTACGGTCGTAAACTCCAAGGGAATATGGTCTATGGGCCGTAAACTCCCCAAAGGAGTTCATATGGTACCCAAACAATTGTATAGCCTTGAAACAATTCCCCACTAGAGTTGTAGTAATTCTAAGCTTCAATTAGGGACCTTAACGAGAGTTTACGGATAGGAGTTTACTCCCCTGGGCCGTAAACTCCAAGAGCATATGGTCATTTGACCGTAAACTTCCATTAGGGGCATTGCACTCCTTTGTTGCAACCCATTAGCCTCCTAGCACTTGAACAAAAGTGTTTTCCTCGAGTTTTGATGTTTATACTTGTATAATTAGTGTTTTAATCGCTAATTACTTATATACAGATGTCTTCATATGTAATTAGGATCATTGTGTGTGTCTATGTCTTCACTTGACACCAAGCACTTGTCCGATCCTTCCGTACGATAACAGTCCGTTCAATTCCAGTCACTTACTGCAGGTGAGTTCATACCCCTTAACTAATGTTGTAAACTATTTTTAAATGTTTTATGGGCGGGGGGGGGGGGGGGGAAACAAGTAGAATCATGCTACTTCTCATATCAATCACATGTGATTAATAAGTAGAATTATGCTAGTTATTACATCAATCACATGTGATTAATATACATCATTCAAATGATTTGGCTACTCATTAGCCGTTTTACCAAACAGTTTCCTTCAAATGATTTTTATAAACATTTTATATGTTTTAAACTCCTTATTACACTGTACATCTTACTCTGTACATTAGCTTTCAAACTTATTTACAACTATGTTTCAACCAAATATTTCCTTATACTTAAAGTGTTTTATCAAACTTATGCCTTCAAATTGTTTTATAGATTGACATCAAGTCGATCTTTTCTTAAAATAACATTTATGTTTCAAATGTCTTACAAAACTATTTATGCTTTTATATTATAAATTGCATGCCTCTGTATGTATAGTTATATAAGAAATGTTTAAAAGACTTACGAAGGCTATCCACCGTATTTCCTTTTCGCGCTTGAGATGTGGTCTGGTGGGATATCGGGTACTCGTCCGAAAGTCGATTAAATATTAGTTATATATCATGTGTACATATATAGTCATAAAAGGTCCTTCCAGTTCATCCCATGCCCTTGGGTAGCAAGGGTATACATCCATGTCCGTACGTACCAGTTAGATTACTAGTAAACTACCATATGGGTAGTTTAGGAAGATACTAGAACAATTACTAGAACACGATATCATACAATGAGTCACTTCATTCATGAGTCAATACCTTCTAGAACATTACAGTACATTACATATACAACTATACTAGGATAATTACATTACTATACTTGCTAGATATAGAGCACGTACATTACGGTTAGAACAGTTCATTACATTACTATACTTGCTAAGTAGAGAGCACGTACATTACAGTTAGAACAGTTCATTACATTACATATACGAGAATACGATAATTATTGTGATATAAATCGGAGCATGACTTAAATGTCATGAATCGAGTTGTAGCCAGAGTCTCTTGTAGGGAGATCATGAGTTTGCGTATAGATCTATACTTGATTGACAATCCTACGCCTTGCTGCTAGCTACAGCCGGACCTGCAGGTCTGCGGGTGCCAGCGTCATTCCGTTATTACGACCATTCATATGTCGTTGTTATCCGTCGATAGTATGGTGCAATTTATCACATAATGCCTTAATATAAATCCAGTTTAAGGTAATTAGTACAGCAGTAGTTCTTATAGCGCTACGTTTTAGTACTACATTAATTTTTCCCTGTACATATATTTAGTGATCTTTTCACTTAAACTATAAATGTAAAAACTATATTTTGTTAATAATAGTTACACTTGGGAAAATTACACACTCATACAAGAAACGAACATTGAGAAGAGTTAGGTCTTGGTAGAAGACTACATTCAGAATAGTTAGGTCTCGGTAGGAGACACCTTCATATACTAGTAGGAATCATAGGGATTTCTAAGATCCAAATATCACCAGTTCGAGTGTTAGGGAAAGATGTCCGGAAGACTATCTCTTGAACTCGACGCGGAGACTTCGAGTCCGTAGTGATACCCCTCGGATAGGACCAATACGCCCATAGTTTTCATGAGCTAAATGAATAGGGTTACGTCTTTCTTACTTGGATCAGTTCGTCATTTCTCCACGTAATGAATTACTTATCTACCCTCGTAGTAAGAAGAAAACCCGTGGCGACATTCCTACAGAGTAACTTTTAGCAAAGTTCTCTAGGCACGAGTTTTGAAATTGAAGAGTCAAATTTCTAGGACACACTGTTAGTAATGTGGGAAATTTTGAGTACTCTTTCAATTTGTCAAAGTCGTTGAGCATTTATCGACACCAGAGACGCCGACAGTCTTTCGCCAAATTCTAGGTCTTACCGACCTACCGCCTTAGTTCATTCAGAACTCCTCGCAAATTACAGAAACTCGTATGACTTTGACCCAGCAAGGGGTGGCCTTTGACTGGGAAGTTAAGCAGGAAAAGGAACCTTCGGAATTCCAAGTGAGTGACCAAGTTCTTTAGGAAGTCTCACCCTGGGAATGGCTTAATACGCTTCGTAAAGCGTGGAAAGCTAAATCCAAGATAGATAGGACCTCTGAGATTCTTGTCAGAATCGGTCCTGCGCCTCGCACAAACTAGACCTACTCCGAGAACTCAGTAACGTACATTCTATTCTTTGCATCTCGATCGTGAAACCATACCTTTCCGTTAGGACTCTTGCAAGTCCACTCGTCGAGATCCTCGCCTTCGTATTAGAACCGTGGTGACCCTCGACCAAGAGGTCAAGTGGACGAAGCAACGCCGCCGCAAGTTAGTGAAGGTTCGTTGGAATACTAACCGAGAACCCGATTTCACTTAAGTGCGCTAGAACCAATCGATTAGGAAGTTTCCTCCTCACGACTCGATCATTCGTGCATACTTCCTTGCTTAAACTCTAATTTCGGGACGAAATTCCCTTCAATAGGGGGATGATGTGACATCCCGAAATTTCCATTATGAACAAACCATTTCAATCCAATAGAAGTTAGAACGGTTACAGTGAAACTCGGATTTCGAGTATAAGTTTGGCAATTTTTAGGATTTTACACCTAAGGGAATATTAGGGGAGTGGATGCACTAAGGTTTTGTGGAACACTATTATTCCAAGACTCTAGGACATTAGAGTTCATTCCGAGAATAGAAATATTTTCTGGCAAAAATCTCAGGACTATAAATAGAATTCTGAACCAAATTGGTTCATTAGTTGAATTCTAATGAGAGAAAAGTCAATATTCTCTCTCACGGATCTTTGGGTTTTCATCCCAAATAGTGAGTATACTTCTCTAGTTGTTTATAATTCTTGTTATAAGCTTATTAACATAGATTACATGCCAAATATGTGAGATCCGGGAGTTTACCGCCCAAGAACGTTCTTGGGGAGTAAACTCCATTTTAAGGTCCTAAAGGGTTCCAATGACCCTCAAGGCTTTAGAACTCGAACTAGGAGCCTCCAGTTCATGCCTTATACCACAAAACAATTAGGATCCATGACTAGAAGGGAGTTTACGGCCAAGGAGCTTCTTAGGCCATAATCTCCAAGTTTTAAGTGCCAAAATGCTTTGAAACACTTCCTAAGGCTTAAGATTAAATTAGGAAAAGTACCCTAAAGTGTTTATAGCCTAGCAAACATAAGAAATCATAAGGAAAAAGGAGTTTACGGCCAAGACAAACTCTTGGGCCGTAAACACCTATAAAGGGGTCAAATGACACCCTAACTCCTTCCTTAAGCCAAGAGACCAATTTGGTCATGTACCTAAATGAGTTTTGGACTAGTTAACACACTTGGAACACCAAGAGTAACGGAGTTTACGGCCCAAAAGGTTCTAAGGCCGTAAACTCCATAAAATGGGGCCAAATGTGCCATAAACTCTTCTAAAGACAAGTACCAAAGCCTAGATTTGTTCCTAGTTAATTTAGAGGTTAGAAAACACCAGAATCACCCTCGCAAGGGAGTTTACGGTCGTAAACTCCAAGGGAATATGGTCTATGGGCCGTAAACTCCCCAAAGGAGTTCATATGGTACCCAAACAATTGTATAGCCTTGAAACAATTCCCCACTAAAGTTGTAGTAATTCTAAGCTTCAATTAGGGACCTTAACGAGAGTTTACGGATAGGAGTTTACTCCCCTGGGCCGTAAACTCCAAGAGCATATGGTCATTTGACCGTAAACTTCCATTAGGGGCATTGCACTCCTTTGTTGCAACCCATTAGCCTCCTAGCACTTGAACAAAAGTGTTTTCCTCGAGTTTAGATGTTTATACTTGTATAATTAGTGTTTTAATCGCTAATTACTTATATACATATGTCTTCATATGTAATTAGGATCATTGTGTGTGTCTATGTCTTCACTTGACACCAAGCACTTGTCCGATCCTTCCGTACGATAACAGTCCGTTCAATTCCAGTCACTTACTGTAGGTGAGTTCATACCCCTTAACTAATGTTGTAAACTATTTTTAAATGTTTTATGGGCGGGGGGGGGGGGGAAACAAGTAGAATCATGCTACTTCTTATATCAATCACATGTGATTAATAAGTAGAATTATGCTAGTTATTACATCAATCACATGTGATTAATATACATCATTCAAATGATTTGGCTACTTATTAGCCGTTTTACCAAACAGTTTCCTTCAAATGATTTTTATAAACATTTTATATGTTTTAAACTCCTTATTACACTGTACATCTTACTCTGTACATTAGCTTTCAAACTTATTTACAACTATGTTTCAACAAAATATTTCCTTATACTTAAAGTGTTTTATCAAACTTATGCCTTCAAATTGTTTTATAGATTGACATCAAGTCGATCTTTTCTTAAAATAACATTTATGTTTCAAATGTCTTACAAAACTATTTATGCTTTTATATTATAAATTGCATGCCTCTGTATGTATAGTTATATAAGAAATGTTTAAAAGACTTACGAAGGCTATCCACCGTATTTCCTTTTCGCGCTAGAGATGTGGTCTGGTGGGATATCGGTACTCGTCCGAAAGTCGTTTAAATATTAGTTATATATCATGTGTACATATATAGTCATAAAAGGTCCTTCCAGTTCATCCCATGCCCTTGGGTAGCAAGGGTATACATCCATGTCCGTACGTACCAGTTAGATTACTAGTAAACTACCATATGGGTAGTTTAGGAAGATACTAGAACAATTACTAGAACACGATATCATACAATGAGTCACTTCATTCATGAGTCAATACCTTCTAGAACATTACAGTACATTACATATACAACTATACTAGGATAATTACATTACTATACTTGCTAGATATAGAGCACGTACATTACGGTTAGAACAGTTCATTACATTACTATACTTGCTAAGTAGAGAGCACGTACATTACAGTTAGAACAGTTCATTACATTACATATACGAGAATACGATAATTATTGTGATATAAATCGGAGCATGACTTAAATGTCATGAATCGAGTTGTAGCCAGAGTCTCTTGTAGGGAGATCATGAGTTTGCGTATAGATCTATACTTGATTGACAATCCTACGCCTTGCTGCTAGCTACAGCCGGACCTGCAGGTCTGCGGGTGCCAAGTGTCATTCCGTTATTACGACCATTCATATGTCTTTGTTATCCGTCGATAGTATGATGCAATTTATCACATAATGCCTTAATATAAATCCAGTTTAAGGTAATTAGTACAGCAGTAGTTCTTATAGCGCTACGTTTTAGTACTACATTAATTTTTCCCTGTACATATATTTAGTGATCTTTTCACTTAAACTATAAATGTAAAAACTATATTTTGTTAATAATAGTTACACTTGGGAAAATTACACACTCTTACAAGAAACGAACATTGAGAAGAGTTAGGTCTTGGTAGAAGACTACATTCAGAATAGTTAGGTCTCGGTAGGAGACACCTTCATATACTAGTAGGAATCATAGGGATTTCTAGGGTTTTTCAAACACATACAGTTCATAAACAGTTACAAATTCTTACAATACATATACTTACAAATTTTTACATACAAATACTTACTTACAAATTAAGACACTAAATACTTATGATCTCACCTGCTTCAAAGCTGATACTCACTTTCAAAATTACTTGTATCCTCAGGTCATCATAGACAGGTACCGATGCAAGGAGAAAGGAAGATGGAGCTTGTTCAAGACTTATCTTTCATTTTGATTTATGCTTTAGTGTTTATCAAAATTTGACAGAACACATTTGTATAATAATTATATTATTAATGCAATGGATGATGTTGTTGCTTGTTTACTACTTTACATTGTTGTTGATATTATACATGACGTCCTCCGCCCCAGAACTTTTCCGTCGTTCCTGGTTTTGGGGTGTGACAGAATGCAGCCGTCACCACCTCTCATGTGCATATCAGCCGCCATGTTTCAGCATTCCCAGCCGTCATCACCATTGGTTTGTATTTCTCCGACCGCTCACGTCCCCGAACGACCGTCGCGCCACCGATTTCTGTTGACTCCGGCCAACCTAGCCGTCACTGTCCCTATCCTCCAATGAGTGCAGTCAACGACGTGATTTGCACGGATGTCCGTTGCCACCCCTTCCGCCTCCTCCTCCTCCTCATCTGTGAAGCCAGAGAAATGTGACCATGGTGGCACTACCACTGTTCTCGGTCGAATGCGCACCGCTTTTCACCACCGAACAACCATCGTGCGTTGTTCCTGTTGGAGTCAAGGACCGCCGATGGGAGCTGAGATGGCAAGCGATCAGAAGAAGAGAGCTGTTGGGTGTCGAGTCATGTTTCACGGGTGTTCCTGCTTGTGGTTGTGTGAGTGCGTGTACTGCTGCATCATGTCGATCGTTGTGTGTGTATGGAGTGTTCTATCGCCGGAATGTTTTTCTGCCGCCACTAGCCACCGTGAAAGGTGGCTGTGTGCATATTATGGTATTTGTGCTAGTGTGTTGTGATGGTATAAAACTGCTGGAAGCGATTTTTGGCTGAAATTCTCGAGAATAGCCACCACTACCACCTCACGGTGGTGGTTGCCGCCATGCGCCACCGTCGGCCACCACAAGGTGGTTATGTGTGTGTATTTTTAGCTTAGTTAGTGTGTGTGTTGCTTTGGTATTTTCATTGTAAGTGGTAACACAAAAATGGAATAATGGAAAGAAACGGAAAACCACCACCTTAGGGTGGTGGCTGCCACCATCGACCGCTGTGTCGGGTGGCAGTCTGCTTTGCCTCATTATGTTGACTCTTTTGGGGTGCTTGAAACCCTAATGGGCCTTGTAAGCCCTAATGGACCCTAATTGATCCAATAAAACCCTAATGTGCTTAATGATATTCTAGTGGGCCTAATAGGCCCGATAAAGCCCTAGTTGACCTAAAAGCCCAACAAATTGATAAGTGGGCTAGTATTGGGTTGGAAACCCGATTGCCAATAAAACCCTAATTTGTGAAATTAATCGGGACACGCGTGAATTATTTAATAGCTTGAAATATTAAATAATAATCATTGGAAAAAATGAATCTAAGCAATATTAGACTTAATGGATTAAGTCCTTAGAGGATTAAGTCCTTAATGGGTTAAATGAGAAACACTTAACCCTAATCCTCATTTTATATGAAACCCTAATTTCACTTGGGTATATTGTTGGGCTTTTATATTAGGCATTGATGATTGGGTTATTAAATGGGCCATCCAAGATCAAGCAAATGGACCAGAATAATTAATGGGCTTTGGGGTAAAGTCCATGTAAGGAGTTTGGGCCCAATTTGGAAAATTGGGCCACAAATGAGCGATAGTTTGGGACTTAATGATTATATGATGTTGGGCCCTAGAATAAGACCATGTAAAGGCTTAGGCCCAATTTGGAAAATTGGGCCATATGTTGGGCTTTGATTCCCAGTTGAGTTTGGGCCTATGGATTGGGCCCAAGGCTTGAATAAGCCGAGCTTGGGGGTAATGTAGTAATTATCCAAAGTAGGTACTTATGGTTATCTAGTAGCCCAATTGTTAATTGGGTATAATTTAATGTTGACAGTTGGGGAATCTATCATCCAGCAACTAGGGTTAAGTATGCGGGACCTCAGCAGTGTGGGATTGAGTCTGTGGGACTTCAGCAGTACCAGGTGAGTAACCTCACCATGCTAATGGGTCTAAGGCACCAAGGTCAGCCCATTATGTGTTTATGATATATATGTAAGCCATTCCGTGAATTTATATGTTTTGTGATTGTGCTTGTATGAAACACCTCGGGGGGTTCCCGAGGCACTTAGGTGTAAGACCTTGGAGGGTTTCCTTGGAATCCTAGGTCAAGACCTCGGGGGGTTCCCGAGGCACTTAGGTGTAAGACCTTGGAAGGTTTCCATGGCATCCTAGGTCAAAGACCTTGGGGGGTTCCCGAGGCATTGGGCTAAGACCATGTGGGGGTTCCCATGGCACCCGGTGTAAGACCCTGGAGGGTTTCCAGGGCTTCCTTATATGTTTATATGCATGGATGGTGTAATTGATATGATTTATATGAGTACGTGAATAAGACCTTGGAGGATTTCCATGGCATCTTTATATGTGTATATGCATGCTTATGCGATTGTTACGGTTTATGTAGCTGTTAGAGCTGATATGGATTATGTGATTATTTAGATTGTGTGGGGTATGCTCTGGGGAACTCGCTAAGATTTGTGTTTATAGTTTTTAGTTTTTGTTTTAGGTACCACGTTTTCTAGGGAAAGGAGCCGACTTGATCGCAGCACATCACACCATGTTTTCTGCACATGAGATCTTTGGGATTACACTCTGATATTATTATTTGATAACATGTTTCGATTACTGATAGTTTAGTTTTGACATGAGATGTTATTACAGAAGTTTTTAGACTTTTGGTTTTATAATAACTTATTTAAAAAGGAAATTTTTGGCCTTCAATTTTGGGTCGTTACAATATATATATATATATATATATATATATATATATATATATATATATATATATATATATATATATATATATATATATATATATATATATATATATATATATGTATATATATATATATAACATAATAGTATAGGGTGAATTTTAAACTTGTAAAATTCTAGGGTTTGAAATTTAAATAATTAAAAATAAACTTTTTAGTCAAAAATTTAAATTTCAAAACTTAAGGGCAAGTTTGAACTTTTCAAAACACAAATGATGAAATAGCAAATAATTTTAAATTAAAAAATTAATTTAGTGATTATCTAAAATCGACGTTATCAAGATTATTTACAAGATAATTCACCAAATAAATTAAATAAGTAAAGATTATCATATAATGAATTTATTATTCAAATAAAGGTTAATTATCTTATAATTTGTTAAGGATAATCATAACATATATATAAAAATTAGATTTTATTATTCAAAAACAATTTTGGTAATTATCCGAACACAAAATTAGTCAAAAATCCGAGTTTTGAGCCATCTGATCCATAGACTCGTCGAGTAGCCTACTACACTCGTCGATTTTGTCAGACAGACTAGGCTCACGTCGTGAACTCATAGAGTCACGTCGTGAGCTAGGTAGTTTCAGAAAACGATTTTCATATCAAGCAATGAATGAACATATTAGCATCAAATACAACTGAAACCAATCAAAGCTCTGATACCATTGATAGGTTTGAGCCAAAAGAACATCCTATGTGCTCATGCAAACGTTAATGCTTGGATCTAGGTGTTACTAATTGTACATGCAATCATCCAAATCTTATAAGCCCTAGATCTTATGAGAAGAATTCGAAATTATATGAAACAAATCAGATCTAGATCATTACCTCTTGTTGCTCGCTTGAATCTTCTTGTCTTTGAAGCTTAGAGTCACAAGTTCCACTCCACTAATGGCTTACAAACACCAATAGTAAAAGAATGATCTTGGAGGCTACTTGAATTTGGGTCTATCACTCTTAGGGTTAGGGTAGCCAATTTCTGTAGCCTAGGTGTCCTATTTATATTGGAGCTGTTAGGGTTTCAGTAAAAAAATCCTAATGGACAGCTTAGGCCTTATGCTATCCAAGGAAGCTTCTGGAATAGGGCCTTAGGGCTGAAAATAGGGGTGAATACATCCTAATTTCTTCCATGCCTAGTCCAAGAGGCTCCTCAGCCCAATACTCAACTGTCACACATTTGACAGTTTAAGTCCCTGATATTAAATTAATGTCTTTTAAGCACATAATTAATTTCTTAATTAATTCTTGTCTAATATTAATTTAATTATATGATTTCTCCATTAATATATTATTCACATAACATATTCATAAATCATAATAACCTCTTTCTTTATAAATCATCCTACCATGTTGCTTCGGTGAAGGCAACCCAAAAGGACCATGCACAACCGGGTCAAGTACTTATAGTTATGGGCTTATACATTAATCTAACACATCTAAGAGAGTAAGAGGGATTAATTCATGGTCTAAGTCCCATTAAGGCATGCAAGTGCATATAGTTTGCAAATTTATGGCTTAAGAAACTATTATGAGATTGGATATATGTTTTAGTTGTTAGGGTTGAATGGATTAAGTCAGTGGTGCAAGTTTGACTGACTGGCCAGTAAGTTGGGTGTACTCTAGAGTATGTTGCACGTACTGGGCAGTGCCCCTACTTCGGATCGTCATCAGTGTACGTTGGGTGTACAAGCCATGTACACCGTGCGTACACCAGCTGTGGACTTAGAAGACTTTTGGGCTCGAGTGTTGTTGGACTATTGACTTGGTTAGGTTTAGGCCTTTAGTCCGCTTGTTGTAGCAAGGTATTTGTGGGATTAGGCTATGTTGGGTACTCTTGGGCCATATTGGGCCTTAAAGGAGTTGTAGTTGGGATTGGATGCCTTCTTGGACTTATATGGATTTGGGCCTTGGATGGAGGAAGGCCCAATGAGGCAAGGGTGAAGAAACCCTTTTTTCCTTAATGTCAAGAATAAGGGTTTGGACTTTCGGGTTAGGATATTGTTCTAATTTCTAATTTGGGTTTTATACTTGTGCCTTAAAGAGACGATTTCGCAAGTCATCCGCTGAGTATGATTTGATACCTGTAGTTTGAGGGGAGTTTCCTTCACTATATACGTAGGTCGAAGGTACCAATGTCAGCCACTAGTTTATGTTGTAGTATGATAGTTAACTTCATTAAAACTGTTAGTAATGTATGTGTGTGCTTTATGACTCTGTGATTCTCTCTTATGATATTATTTGGTAGTGGTAGGAATGAAATAGATCCAATATCCAATTGAAATAGACCGAAAGGAATAGCTAGCACCCGTATATGCTTGATAGTATGTGATTGAAATAGACCAAAGGGGATTGAAAACACCCATATATGCTTCATTGTATCTGGTTGAAAGAGATTGAAGGGGATTGCAAGCACCCAGATACATGTTTGGCTGTATTTTTGTATGTTATCAGGTATTTTATGGGAATTGACTAAGCTTTGCGCTTACACTTTTAAGTCTATGTTTCTGGTACTTCCAATTCGAAAGGGAAGGGACCGGCTTCATCGCACCGCATCACCATATGATTTCCACATTTTGAAATTTTGGTATTTTGTACTCAGATAATATGTTACCATGATACATTTTTTACTGACTTGATATAAGTACCGTATGTTTTGAATGAACTTAAAAACAAAAAAAAATCATCTGTATTCTTGGGATGTTACAAGTTGGTATCATAACCTTGGTGTTGAGGGATTCAGGCATACTCTCGGGTGTGCCTGGACTCAAATCGATGGTTTGGTAAATTTTCCATAAAAAGAAACTTTTAAAAAGGATTTTCTTAAAAGAAAAAGGGTGTGATGCGTGCAATCAGCCGAGCTCAATCAAGCCTTCCAAAAATACCCATACATGTTATATGTTTTATGTTATGATATTAGAATTTCATGCTAGATTAGGGGCTAAGGGTCTTATTAGCATTTCATGATAGAATTCTTGGATGGCATGTATAGGGTATGTTTTGAGTTGAATTGCCTGACGCTCGAATGTTACATGCTTGGTGTGTAACATCCCAATTTTAAAGACCAAAAATTTCATTTTGATATATTGATTTAGAAAAGCATTTATAAGAAAACATCATCGATTAACATCATTCCATAAAACCATAATCACATGTTTCAAAACCATATCATAAGAATAGTAATAATGTCAGAGTACAAACCCAATAATCTCATAATGCAGAAATCCCATGTGTGTGTGATGCACTGCTATAGTGCCAGCTCCTTCCCCTTCGTTGAATAGGTACCTGAAAACAAAAATGAAAACTATAAGCACAAAGCTTAGTGAGTTCCCCCATCATACCACATACCATACATAACACATACTTCCAAGCATATCTAGGTGCCCGACCTACCCTGCAGAGCATACCAGGGTGCTTAACCTACCCTTGCTAGGCATACCTGGGTGCTAACCTACCCCTGTCAGACATACTGAGGTGTCCGACCTACCCCTCCGGTTTATCTCAATCGGTTACGGGGACTATTTCGCCCCTACTACTACCATGTAAAAGCATAACATAATCATATTGTCAGGCATACCAGGGTGTCCGACCTACCCCTTGGTCCTATCGACCAGTCATGGGGACTATTCCCTTACTATCACATAACATCATATCAGGCTAGCACATAATCATAATAGATAACAACATACCAGGCAATTATCACAAAGATACTTATCTCTATTATAACTCATACTAGTGGGCCGACATTGGTGCTTTTAACCCACTTTTACAGGAAGGTAACTTACCTCAATATCGTGAAGTGTCTGAAATATCCTTGATGTAGGAATCAAATCCTCTCAACTCCTACAAATAACAATCTTCCTTAACTACCATTTCATACTCTTAACCCTTTCAAGGGTCAACTCAGGTCAAAGTCAAAGTCAAGGCCAACACGTTGGTCAAAGTCAACCTTTGGTCAAGGTCAACATCTAGTTGACTTAGCTCGCCGAGTTAGTCCACCAACTCGTGGAGTTCCATAAACCTCAAAGTTCTAGGACTTCGATCCTACTTGTCGAGTTTTTCAATAACTCGCTGAGTTATTCTTCATACAGAATCGGGACCCTTTGCACATTACTCGCTGAGTTCACCATTGAGCTCGTCGAGTCCCGCTTTATACAAGTTGAAGTGTTTAGTCCTTGAATCCCTAAGTTCTTCCTTGAACTCGCCGATTGCCTATTCATATAGTTGGGACATTGCCTTGAACTCGTCGAGTTCTTCGATCTTTAATCCTATATTCATGTCTATCTAGTTAAGTGCTCTTTTAGACTCAACCAGATCGATCAAAAACCGAAAAAGTTTGGGAAAACCATAACCCGACTTGCCGAGTCCCATGAACGACTCATCGAGTCCCCCAAATTCCATGTCCATATAGTTGATTTTAGTTGGTCTTAAAGCTTCTAGAACCTAGATCTAACCTCCTAGAATTGATATAGCACGTAAAGTTACAAACTTTATGTGCATGCATGGGTTAACTAGCTCATACGGACCCAAAATGAAGTCTACAAGGTCCATGGGACTCCCGTGGCCATAAATTTGGCACATTTATGCCATGGGAACCCTTAAAGGTTCAAGATCCGAATGTACAACCCCAAAGAAACACACAATCCCAAAATGGATTCATTATGACTTAGAAACGGTAGAAACTATCCCTAAATAGAGATCTAAGAAATAAGTAGTCAATGTATCAGCTTTATACCTCAACTGAGCAGGAAATGTGCCAAAACCTCTAGATCTACTTGATTTCTCTTGATCTCCTAAGCCTCCTCTTTCTTCTCAAGCGTCAAACACACACACACCCACACATGGTACAAAAGCTTAAGAACACTAAATAATTAGTTAGGGTTTTATGAAGAGAGTCTGAGGGTGATGGAGACTGGAGTAGAGACCCTATAAGTTGTTTAAATAGGGTGCAAACCCTGAAAGTTAGGGTTTCATCCAGACAGGTCTACTCGTCGAGTCGGAAATTCCGACTCAGCAAGTAGATTCATCCACCCGCGTCCATGTTTTGCCTCTACTCGACGAGTTGGGGCCTCCAAATCGTCGAGTCCAAGAGTCAAAGTGAAAGATTTCATATTCAAAATATGTACCAGTGACCGGGCATTAAAAATCTCCCCCGTTTATTTTAGACTTTGTCCTTGAAGTCTGCTGCCGCATCTGGAAAAAGCTCGGGGGTAGTGCTCTCTCATCTCGTCCTCCGGCTCCCAAGTCCATTATGAGCCCTTGCGGTGCCGTCATTGCACCTTCACCAGCTCGAACCTCTTGTTCCTTAGATCTTTTGACTTCCTATCGAGGATAGCTACTGGTCACTCGATGTAGTTCAGGCTGTCATCCACCTGGGAATCCTCTAGAGGCACCACTGCGGAGTCATCTACTAGGCACTTCCGCAGCTGGGAGACGTGAATGGTACTATGAATCTGGCAAAGCTCGGCTAGCAGATCCAGCCTATACACCGCCTTGCCCACCTGAGCTGCAACCCTTAAAGGTCCAATGTACCTAGGGCCCAACTTGCCCCGCTTCTTGAACCAGATAACACCTTTACAAAGTGACACCCTCAAGAGGACCATATCCTTGACTTAGAACTCCAGGTCTGAACAGCGCTTGTCGGCATAACTTTTATGCCGACTCTGAGCAGTCTCAATCCTGCTCTTGACCTGTTGGATCCTCTCCGTCGTCTTGTGTACCACTTCGGTAATCCCTATGGCCCTCTGCCCAACCACTCCCCAGCATATCAGGATCCTGCACTTCCTCTCGTATAACATCTTGGAGGAAGGATGGTAAATACTCATGTGGTAGCTATTATTGTAGGAAAACTCTGCCAAGGGAAGGTAGGTATCCCAGCTACCACCGAAGTCTAAAATAAACGCTCACATCATATCCTTCAAAGTTTGGATGGTTCGCTCGCTCTGACCATCCGTCTGCGGGTGAAAAGCGGTGCTGATATGCAGACGAGTACCCAACTTGTCGTGAAACTTCTTCCAGAATCTGGAAGTGAACCGCACATGTGGGTCAGAAATCACAGAACTGGCACTCCGTGTCGTGTTACTACCTCTCGAATGTAGATGTCAGCTAGCTTCTCAGTCGAAATGCTCTCCTGGATCAGAATGAAATGGGTGCTCTTGGTCAATCGATCCACAATGACCCAAATAGAATCCACTTTTCGTGCAGTCCTGGGAAGCTTTGTGATGAAATGCATAGTAATATCTTCAAATTTCAACATAAGGATATCCAACGGTTGTGTCTTGCCGTGAGGTTAGGATGAAGATCTTCTTACATCTTCGTCACCCCAGGATGGATAGAAAACCTGGATTTGTGGGCCTCATCCATCAAAATATGTCGTACTCCTCCACAGTACGGAACCCACACCCTCCTGTGCAAGGTCAGTAACCCATGGTTGTCATAGTCAAACGAGGCCACCTGGCCTATGATCCACTCGCACTTCTGGCGCTCCTCCTTCGTACCCTCAACTTGTGACTCTTGGATCTGCTCCAAAAGTGGAATCACCGCTGTCATCCTCAAGGAAATATCTTAGATTGGGGCTGCATTAAGACTAAACGCATCGGCCACAATGTTGGCCTTCCGCGGGTGGTAGAGGATCTCACAATTGTAATCCTTCACCACATCTAGCTACTGACGCTGCCTCATTTTTAGATTTGACTGATACATGAGGTACCTCAAACTCTTGGGATCTGTGTAAATGGTACATTCGACCCCATAGTTGTGGTGTCACCAAATTTTAAGGTCGAAGACAACCGCCCCAACTCTAGATCGTGCGTCCGGTAGTTCGTCTCGTGAGGCCTCCGCTGCCTCGATGCCTAGGTGATAACATGCCCCATCTTCATCAACACCGTGCCCAAACCTGAAATGGATGAATCGTAGTATACTAAAAAATCATCCACGCCCTCTAGCAGGGCTAGGATCGACGACTCGCATAGCCTTTGTCTCAATGTTTCGAACGATGACTGCTACTCAGGCCCCCAATGAAAGACCACAACTTTCTTCTTCAACCGGGTCAAGGGTACAACAATTTTGGAGAAGTCTTGAATAAATCTCCAGTAATAGCCTGCCAATCCTAGGAAAATTCGAATCTCATAGGGAGACTTCGAAACCTCCCATCTTAGTACTGCCTCTACTTTGGTCTGGTCGACCAAAATACCGTTGTGATTGAAAAGGTGCCCAAGAAACTCCACGTCACGTAGCTAGAACTCACACTTGGAGAACTTGGCATACAATCTCTCCTTCCTCAAGGATATGAGTGATGCTCCATACACATTAGATTCTCTCTCACACTATTCTTCTCTCTAGTTTCTCTCTTAACAATATGCTCTCCTTCTCTAGCCTTACACTCTTCACATGCAATCCTCTATTTATATCACTCCTACAAGTACACGAGTATACATCCGCACATGCGTGTATGGCCAGGCACAGGGTGTACAACCGTACACACGTGTCTTACCGTACACAGCCACACAACAAGCTACAAACACTATTACACTATATAAAAATACAGTTGTCCAGAAAAGCAAACTATAAACCATAAATTTAGACCCAACAATGTTCCCCTTGTTTTATAGCTTTTTTTCTATCTGATCCAACAAATTCCCCTAAAAAGTAGCTGGCTTTTCTTGTTCATCTTCATTGGGAGCTTGGCTTTAGCATTAATCTTCAAATTCTTCACAGCATCAACATAAACATATAAATCTTCTATGAATGACTTCATCTTGAGCAGTCGGGCTTTTCTTCAGAATTTGACAATGAACGCACATTGGGTGAGGAGGCTTCTTGAAAATATTCTTGAATGATGACGCTTTCAACTTGAGAATCTTCAGAGAGAACAGAGAGGACGAATCTTTTGGACCACTTCAGCAGGTACAAGAATAACAGCAAATTGATTGATGAGGCTTCAATGTAATCCATCACATAATCTTCAATTTTTTGACCTTGATTCTAGGGTTGAAAGATTGAATGTTGGAAGAATAATCTTCATTTCTTGCTCCTTTGAATGAGAATTCTTCGATGCTCACGGATGAAGCCTTGGGTCAGAAATTTTCGACACAAACTCCATGAGTTTCATCTACATCTGAATTTACTTTTCAAGACAAAACAAAACTAAAAGAAAATTAATACAACAAAACGGAAACACAAATATTTTTGGATTATTAATTTTCTGATTTTTGTTTGATTTTTGAATTTTCTGATTTTTGTGTGATTTTTTAATTTTTTTTAATTCCCCCTAAATTTGTGCATAGGGAAAAACTATGAGCAAATTTAACAAAAACAAAAATGTTTGGGATCTAATTTGTGACACTATATTAACTCTGTTTATCAGTACCTTCACATTCATGAATTGATCTGGTCAATTGTTGGTATTGTGGTCCACTTAAACACGAAGTGTGACAACCCAAAATTTCCATTCTGAAGAAACCATTTCAACCCAATAGAAGTTAGAACAGTTACAGTGAAAACTCAGATTTCGAGTATAAGTTTGGTAGTTTTCAGGATTTTACACTTAAGAAGATATTAGGAGAGTGGATGCACTAGGGTTTTGTGCAACACTGTTATTCCAAGACTCTAGGACATTAGAGTTCGTTCCAGGAATAAAAATATTTTCTGCCAAAAATATTTCAGGACTATAAATAGATTTATGAACTAAATTCATTCATTATTCACAATTCCAACTAGAGAAAAGCCGTTTTCTCTCTCACGGATCTTCGGGTTTTTATCCCAAATTGTGAGTATACTTCTCTAGTAGTTTTATAATACTCATTATAAGCTTAATAACATAAATTACATATCAAAACGACTAGACTCGGGAGTTTACCACCCAAGAACGTTCTTGGGGAGTAAACTCCATTTTAAGGTCCTAAAGGGTTCCAATGACCCTCAAAGCTTTAGAACTCGAACTAGGAGCCTCCAATTCATGCCTTATACCACAAAACAATTAGGAATCTTGGCTAGAAGGGAGTTTACCGCCAAGGAGCTTCTTAGGCCGTAAACTCCAAGTTTTAAGTGTCAAAATGATTTGAAACACTTCCTATGGCTTAGATTAAATTAGGACAAGTACCCTAAAGTGTTTATAGCCTAGCAAACATAAGAAATCACAAGGAAAAAGGAGTTTACGGCCAGGACAAACTCTTGGGCCGTAAACACCTATTAAGGGGTCAAAGGACACACTAACTCCTTCCTAAAGCCAAGAGACAATTTGGGCATCTACGTAAATGAGTTACGGACTAGTTGAAACACTTAGAACCCCATGAGTGAGGGAGTTTATGGCCCAAAAGGTTCCAGGGCCATAAACTCCATAAAATGGTACCAATTGGTGCCATAAACCCTCCTAAAGCCAAGTACTAAAGCCTATATTTGCACCTAGTTAAATGAGAGACTTGAAAGCAAAATATATACCCTCCCAAGGGAGTTTACGGCCGTAAACTCCAAGGGAATATGGTCTATGGGCCGTAAACTCCCCAAAGGAGTCAATATGGTACCCAAAAACTTGTTTAAGCCTTGAAAATATTCCCCACTAGAGATGTGATAATTCTAAGCTCCATTTAGGCCTTGGTTGAGAGTTTACGGCCAGGAGCTTACTCCCCTGGGCCGTAAACACCAATGAATATGGTCATTAGACCTTAAACTCCCATTAGGGGCTTTGCACTCCTTTGTTGCAACCCATTAGCCTCCTAGCACTTGACCAAAAGTGTTTTCCTCGCGCTTAAATGTTTGTACTTGTATAATTGGTGTTTTAATCACTAATTATTTATATACATATGCCTTCATATGAAAATAGGATCATTGTGTGTGTCTAAGTCATCACTTGACACCAAGCACTTGCCCGATCCTTCCTTACGATAACAGTCCGTTCAATTCCAGTCACTTACTGCAGGTGAGTTCATACCCCTTAACTAATGTTTTAAACTACTTTTAAATGTTTTATGGGGGCGGGGGTACAAGTAGAATCATGCTAGTTATTATATCAATCACATGCGATTAATAAGTAGAATTACGCTAGTTATTATATCAATCACATGTGATTAATATACAGCATTCAAAAGATTTCGCTACTCATGAGCCGTTTTACCAAACAGTTTCCTTCAAATGATTTTTATAAACATTTTATATATTTTAAACTACTTATTACACTGTACGTTTTACACTGTACATTACCTTTCAAACTTATTTACAACTATGATTCAAACAAATGTTCCTTACACTTAAACTGTTTTATCAAACTTATGCCTTCAAATTGTTTTATAGATTGACATCAAGTCGATCTTTTCTTAAAATAATATTTGTGTTTTCAAATGTCTTACAAAACTTATTTATGCTCTTACTACTTATAAATTGCATGCCTATAGATGTATAAATATATAAGCAATTTTTAAAGGGCTTAGTAAGGCCATCCGCCCTATTTCCTTTTTCTCGATTTGGATGTGGTCTGATGGGATTTCGGGTGATCGTCCGAAGGTCGTTTCCATATTAGTTATATATCAATTATACATATATAGACATAAAAGTACTTCCATATTCATGCGTACTATACACGTCATTAGTAAGTTACCATCGGGGTAACATAGGATCGTACTACTACAACAGCTAGATCAATGAGTCAGTTCATTCATGCGTCTATACATTACATATACAACTATACTAGGAGGAGAACATATACAACTATACTAAGAGGAGAAGATATACAACTATACTAGGAAGAGAACATATACAACTATACTAGGAGGAGAACATATACAACTATACTAGGAGGAGAACATATACAACTATACTAGGAGGAGAACATATACAACTATACTAGGAGGAGAACATATACAACTATACTAGGAGGAGAACATATACAACTATACTAGAACGAGAAACATTACATTACATATACTAGAATACATAAATTACTGTGATTTAAATCGGAGCATGACTTAAATGTCATGGCCCGAGTTGTAGCCAGAGTCTCTTGAAGGGAGAGCGTGAGTTTGCGTATAGATTCTATAATGGATTGACTATCCTACACCTTGCTGCTAGCTACAGCGGGATCTTCAGGTCTGCGGGTGCCAAACGTCATACATTATTTTCGACCATTCTTATGTCGTTGTAACCAGTCTATAGTATCAATTTGTGTATAGATCTATACTGGATTGACTATCCTACACCTTATTGCTAGCTACAGTGGGATCTACAGATCTGCGGGTGCCAAACGTCATTCCTTATTACGACCATTCGTATGTCGTTGTTAACAGTCGATAGTATGGTACAATTTATCACATAACGCCTTAGCCTAAAATCCGGTTTAAGGTAGTTAGTACGGTAGTAGTCCTTTTAGAGCTACGTTTTAGTACTACATTAATTTACCCATTACATATTTTTAGTGATAACCTGACTTAAACATTAATGTACAAACTATATTTGTTAAATGATAGTTACATTTTTGAAATTAAACACTTTTACAACAAACGAGCATACAAATCAATTAAGCCTTGGTAGAAGGCTACTTTAATAGAAAATATAGGTTTTTCTGAGAGATTCAAACTTTTACAAACATATTACATTTACAGTTCATATACATTTTCAATACTTACAAATACTTACATACAAATTAAGACACTAAATACTTATGATCTCACCAGCTTCAAAGCTGATACTCGCTTTCAAAATTACTTGTATCCTCAGGTCATCATAGACAGGTACCGATGCAAGGAGAAAAGAAGATGGAGCATGTTCAAGACTTATCTTTCATTTTGATTTATGCTCTAGTGTTTATCAAAATTTTACCGAATACATTTGTATAATAATTATATTATTAATGCAATGGAAGACGTTGTTGCTTGTTTACTACTTTACATTGTTGTTGATATTATACATGACGTCCTTCTCCCCAGAACGTCTCCGCCGTTCTTGGTTTTGGGGTGTGACAGATTGGTATCAGAGCATTGTTTATAGTGAATTTAGTATATCAACCCATAAAAGATATACTAACTATAAATACATAAGGGATTAAAAATACTCTAACATAGAGTTTATACGTTAAATAATAAAATATTTAAGTAAGTATACGTGCTGCATTCATACTAAAATCAGTGTCACTAGGACAGTACAAAAGAATTACGATTGTTGGGCAACACAAGTGGGCTTAGAGACATATGGTCAGAACTAGGAAGATATAGCCTGATCACCTATATTATCCGAGCGTTGACTAGCACGTGCCTAAGTTTAAGTGTGTGGTTGCAACAATGCTAAAATCTTACCAACCCTACCACAATGAGAACAATAGAACATAACATTAAAAATTAGAATACTATAGGAGTATTTGGTGTTACTATAAGTACTTTATACTTGAGAACTAAAACGGAATCTTAATTACTAAGTTGATAGTTTCTAAGTGGATACACTGAGGCTATATGTAATTATGATGTTATAGACTTAGAATCTGTGATAATTTTGCCTTACCCCTATTCTGTGTGAATTTGGAATTAAGGTCACTTATTCGAAAGTCTATCCTTTTTAGATTACACATAGCTGGTATGCACTTCACAAATAGCGATGTAACTAATGAAAGATTTCTAAATATTTATCTAGATAGTTCGTATAATAATTATTCTCTTACCTTAAATTCTCGCATAGAAAACATAGTTGGACTCCATTCCCTCGGCAACCAGTATCTTCCGAATGAAGTCATAGTTGGTTGGTTTGGAGAAGAACCAGATAATGATCATCCTATCCCCTTGAATGATCACCATGATGAAGACCTTTCGTATGATGCTAACTCCGAACCAGAGGTTGAGAACCTACCCCGAGCAGCTCCCTTTCCAATTCCTAACCCTCGTCCGGCTTTTTCATGGCCCGACCCTGAGTGAGTAGAATGATTGGAAACATGGAGCCAAGGACAAGATCAGTCTATGCCATTTGATGGTGACCGAAGCTTTTACGACTTGAGCAATGGGGGGCTCAGCAGATTGAGTCTTGCCAAATCTTGGTCCGCAGAGTGACCCGAAATGAGATTCAAGGCAGGACAGCCCTACATCAGATTACAGAAATAGTCGCCTATGCTAGAATGCATACCCTCCACACCATTCATCTAGAAGATGCTCATGAGAGATAAGAGAAAAACCATGAAACCCTGCTGCAAACACTAGCTAAGAATCAAGCCGAAGTCTTAGAGCTCCGAGTACGCCAGATGGTGTGCGAAAGACACCTACTTGACATGGAACGTCAATTGGCTGAACTAAGAGTTCACCAGAGGGATGACCGTCGTCAATAGTAGACGCTTTACTTTATTTCCTTATAAAGAGGAACCGTATTTTTCTGCCTATGCCTGATGTGGCATTTTCTATGAAATTATCTTGTACCGTAAGTACTTTAGTTAGGTCTTTATGCTGTCAGGAACTATCTTCTGTGGATATGATGTAAGACCTTTACAAGGTCATTTTCCAGAATCTTTACATCGTGAATATCAAAGATATTGACAGCCGGCTAACTTTTGTGTCGTTCTTCATTCAAGTACTCTTATCATTCTTTCATTAGAGTCTATCTGAATCATGCTTTAGTCAAGTCATTGGACTATAGTGATTTATCTCCGGAGACATTTCCAAGTCTCTTTCAGTGGTTGGATCTTGTTATTCAACAACCCACGATACCTCGGCTTGAACAACAAACGTCTTGAGACTATCCTACGAACATACTTCCATTCCGTACTAGGACTGCATCATAGGGATGTGGGTCAAACCTTCGCGAACATACTTTCATTCTTTACTAGGACTGCATCATAGGGATGTAGGTCAAACTTTCGAGAACATACTTCTACTATTTACATGAACAATCTAAGTACATCAAGGTCAACCAGAATCGCTCACAAAATCCTTATCTTTCGTGTTTCAGGATCATGTCGTCATCAGGAAACGATCAGCCGAGCAACGAAACCCCCATCCTGCATATCGACACATCTACCTTTCAAACAGCAGTTACAGCTGCCGTGGTGGCTGCCATAACCGTGGTCCTTGTGCACCGTAGCGCTATCAGCACAGTCAATGTTGTTGATGGGAATGGAGTTTCCAACAGTGGTATCCATCCAGGAAGTCATCAAACGGTAACGGTCTCAGGCCCGCAAAGCCAAAAATCAAAGAACAAGAAACGGAAGCGTCAAACTCAGAAAGAACGCAAGTAACCCCGAAAACTTGCCATGCAACAACATCATGTGGAAACCTCTGCCATCCCAGTACCGAGCAGACCATACAAAGGAACACTCCCTAAGTGCGACCGGTGCAACTACCATTACGAGCGAATTTGCCGAGCCTTGCAATGCAAAAATTGCAACAAGATGGGGCACATTGCTCGTTTCTGTAGAACTACCTCCACCACTGGAGCAAGCCTAGTTTGCTATAATTGTGGTGAGTTTGGGCACTATAAAAGAGATTGCCCGAAGAAGGAAATCAAGGAAAGAACCCGCATCCCCATAAATCCCACTCGACACTTCACTTCTATCACCAATGTTGGTGCTGTCCAGATATGTCACCAACGCGGTGAAATTGGACACTTCAAGAGAGATTGCCCGATAACCAAGATCTCGGGTGTTGATGGGAAGATTCTCAGGATCACAGCTGCAGGAGAGCCTACGCCAGAACCCTCGTTATTATAACTTAGGCGTGTGTGGTAACAGACTTATAAACTATCCAGAACTAGTGCAACTAGAGTCTTACCTTTTGCGAGATCTTGTCTATTTAGGGATTCTCGTGCTGCGTATACTTGTCTTTTGTAGTATATCGTATTCGCAGCAATAGTCTTGTGGTAAATCTGAAGTACTGTAACTCTGTTCATGGTTGCATGGTTGTGTTTTGTCTGTAAACGTCTTATGTTCAAATCTAATGTCTTTAAGTTTCATTATGATTCCGACATTATCATACGACGCGATTAAATTTGATCCTCACGAAAACAGCTTCATACGTACATCTCTTTTTTTCTAGATCACTTTTCCAGCGAAGCAGTCATATCAGAATACCAAAGTACTCATGCCAGGAGTACCACTTAGTTAATTTCTTTCCGAAGAAATCCCCAAAGTACCACGCGTGCAGTACGTCAAGTTTAATCCAAGGATTTATGCGATTGATCTATCATTGAGGAATGGTATACATAAGAGTGATATATAATCAAGCTTCTACAGGTTTAGAATTGATGATTCCACTTTAACTTCTTTTTCCCCGATGGGATGTGAGCTTAAAGAAGAATCAGTTATTCGACTACCTTTTCAACCATAATTATATGCGACTCGTATACCCGAAATTGTGATTGTGAAACCATGTATGAATTCTAATATGAACTTCAGGACGGAGAACTACTTAAGCCTACGAGTAATCACATCGTCATGTGAACAAACTTAGAAACAAGTACGACTCCCGTAAACAGATCACCCTATAGTTTAAATACCAACGGAGATACCAGAACAGTACAAACAACTTAACGAACTACACAGAAAGAGAATTAGAAGACTAGGCTTCTCACCCTGGAGAACCCCAGTCTTATTCTCCCAAAGATCGAAGGATTGCATCGTATGTGCCTCGGATATCGAGGACTCCGTCAAGATGTTCATCGAAATCGTTATCTCTGCCTCTTATAGACGAAACGGTTGAGCAAATGCAAGGAAAGAAACTACTTCCAGGAATGGATCTGAGATCCGAATATCACCAGTTCGAGTGTTAGGGAAAGATGTCCAGAAGACTATCTCCTGAACTCGATGCGGACACTTCGAGTCCATAGTGATACCCTTCGGATAGGACCAATACGCCCATAGTTTTCATGAGCTAAACGAATAGGGTACGTCTTTCTTACTTAGATTAGTTCGTCGTTTCTCCATGAAATGACTTACTTATCTACCCTCGTAGTAAGAAGAAAACCCATGGAAACATTTCTTACAGAAGAACTTTAGCGAAGTTCTCTAGGCACAAGTTTTGAAATTGAAGAGTCAAATTTCTATGACACACTGTTAGTAATGTGAGAAATTATGAGCACTCTTTCAATTTGTCAAAATTGTTGAGCATTTATCGACACCAGAGACGCCGACAGTCTTTCGCCAAATTCTAGGTCTTACCGACCTACCGTCTTAGTTCATTCAGAACTCCGCGCAAGCTACAAAAACTTGTACGACTTTGACCCAGCAAGGGGTGGCCTTTGACTGGGAAGTTACACAAGGAAAAGAACCTTTGAAATTCCAAGTGAGTGACCAAGTTCTTTAGGATAACTCACTTTGGGAATGTCTTAATACGCTTCGTAAAGCGTGGAAAGCTAAATCCAAGATAGACAGGACCTCCGAGATTCTTATCAGAATCGGTCCTACGCCTCGCACAAACTAGATCTACTCCGCGAACTCAGTAACGTACATCCTACTCTTCGCGTCTCGATCGTGGAACCATAGCTTTCCGTTAGGACTCTTGTAAGTCCACTCGTCGAGATCCTCGCCTTCGTATTAGAACCGTAGTGACCCTCGACCGAGAGGTCAAGCGAACGAAGCAACGCCGTCGCTTGTTAGTGAAGGTTCGTTGGAATCCCAACCGAGAACCCGATTTCACTTAAGTGCGCTAGAACCAATCGATTAGGAAGTTACCTCCTCACAACTCGATCATTCTTGCGTACTTCCTTGATTAAATTCTAATTTCGGGATGAAATTCCCTTCAACAGGGGGATGATGTGACAACCCGAAATTTCCATTCTGAACAAACCATTTCAATCCAATAGAAGTTAGAACAGTTACAGTGAAAACTCAGATTTCGAGTATAAGTTTGGCAGTTTTCAGGATTTTACACTTAAGAAGATATTAGGAGAGTGGATGGACTAGGGTTTTGTGCAACGCTGTTATTCCAAGACTCTAGGACATTAGAGTTCGTTCCAGGAATAAAAATATTTTCTGCCAAAAATATTTCAGGACTATAAATAGATTTCTGAACTAAATTCATTCATTATTCACAATTCCAACTAGAGAAAAGTCGTTTTCTCTCTCACGGATCTTCGGGTTTTTATCCCAAATCGTGAGTATACTTCTCTAGTACTTTTATAATACTCATTATAAGCTTAATAACATAGATTACATATCAAAACGACTAGACTCGGGAGTTTACTGCCCAAGAACGTTCTTGGGGAGTAAACTCCATTTTAAGGTCATAAAGGGTTCCAATGACCCTCAAAGCTTTAGAACTCGAACTAGGAGCCTCCAATTCATGCCTTATACCACAAAACAATTAGGAATCATGGCTAGAAGGGAGTTTACGGCCAAGGAGCTTCTTAGGCCGTAAACTCCAAGTTTTAAGTGTCAAAATGATTTGAAACACTTCCTAAGGCTTAGACTAAATTAGGACAAGTACCCTAAAGTGTTTATAGCCTAGCAAACATAAGAAATCACATGGAAAAAGGAGTTTACGGCCAAGACAAACTCTTGGGCCGTAAACACCTATTAAGGGGTCAAAGGACACACTAACTCCTTCCTAAAGCCAAGAGACAATTTGGGCATCTACCTAAACGAGTTACGGACTAGTTGAAACACTTAGAACCCCATGAGTGAGGGAGTTTACGGCCCAAAAGGTTCCAGGGCCGTAAACTCCATAAAATGGTACCAATTGGTGCCATAAACCCTCCTAAAGCCAAGTACTAAAGCCTATATTTGCTCCTAGTTAAATGAGAGACTTGAAAGCACCATATAAACCCTCCCAAGGGAGTTTACGGCCGTAAACTCCAAGGGAATATGGTCTATGGGCCGTATACTCCCCAGAGGAGTCAATATGGTACCCAAAAACTTATTTAAGCCTTGAAACAATTCCCCACTAGAGATGTGATAATTCTAAGCTCCATTTAGGCCTTGGTTGAGAGTTTATAGCCAGGATCTTACTCCCCTGGCGTGAACTCCAATGAATATGGTCATTAGACCTTAGACTCCCATTAGGGGCTTTGTACTCCTTTGTTGCAACCCATTAGCCTCCTAGCACTTGACCAAAAGTGTTTTCCTCGCGCTTAAATGTTTGTACTTGTATAATTGGTGTTTTAGTCACTAATTGATTATATACAGATGCCTTCATATGAAAATAGGATCATTGTGTGTGTCTAAGTCTTCACTTGACACCAAGCACTTGCCCGATCCTTCCTTACGATAACAATCCGTTCAATTCCAGTCACTTACTGCAGGTGAGTTCATACCCCTTAACTAATGTTTTAAAATACTTTTAAATGTTTTATGGGGGGGCATACAAGTAGAATCATGCTAGTTATTATATCAATCACATGCGATTAATAAGTAGAATTACACTAGTTATTATATCAATCACATGTGATTAATATACAACATTCAAAAGATTTCGCTACTCATGAGCCGTTTTACCAAACGGTTTCCTTCAAATGAATTTTATAAACATTTTATATATTTTAAACTACTTATTACACTGTACGTTTTACTCTGTACATTACATTTCAAACTTATTTACAACTGTGATTCAAACAAATGTTCCTTACACTTAAACTGTTTTATCAAACTTATGCCTTCAAATTGTTTTATAGATTGACATCAAGTCGATCTTTTCTTAAAATAATATTTGTGTTTTCAAATGTCTTACAAAACTTATTTATGCTTTTACTACTTATAAATTGCATGCCCATATATGTATAGATATATAAGCAATGTTTAAAGGGTTTAGGAAGGCCATCCGCCCTATTTCCTTTTTCTCGATTTGGATGTGGTCTGGTGGGATTTCGGGTGACCGTCCGAAGATCGTCTCCATATTATTTATATATCAATTATACATAGATAGACATAAAAGTACTTCCATATTCATGCGTACTATACACGTCATTCGTAAGTTACCATCGGGGTAACACCGGATCGTACTACTACAACTGCTAGATCAATGAGTCAGTTCATTCATGCGTCTATACATTATATATACAACTATACTAGGAGGAGAACATATACAACTATACTAGGAGGAGAACATATACAACTATACTAGGAGGAGAAAATATACAACTATACTAGGAGGAGAACATATACAACTATACTAGGAGGAGAACATATACAACTATACTAGAACGAGAAACATTACATTACATATACTAGAATACATAAATTACTGTGATTTAAATCGGAGCATGACTTAAATGTCATGGTCCGAGTTGTAGCCAGAGTCTCTTGAAGGGAGAGCGTTGGTTTGCATATAGATTCTATAATGGAATGACTATCCTACACCTTGTTGCTAGCTACAGCGGGACCTGCAGGTCTGCGGGTGCCAAATGTCATACATTATTTTTGACCATTCTTATGTCGTTGTAACCAGTCTATAGTATGAGTTTGTGTATAGATCTATACTGGATTGACTATCCTACACCTTACTGCTAGCTACAGTGGGATCTGCAGATCTGCCGGTGCCAAACGTCATTCCTTATTACGACCATTCGTATGTCGTTGTTAACAGTCGATAGTATGGTACAATTTATCACATAACGCCTTAGCCTAAAATCCGGTTTAAGGTAGTTAGTACGGTAGTAGTCCTTTTAGAGCTACGTTTTAGTGCTACATTAATTTACCCATTACATATTTTTAGTGATAACCTCACTTAAACATTAATGTACAAACTATATTTGTTAAATGATATTTACATTTGGGAAATTACACACTTTTACAACAAACGAGCATAAAAATCAGTTAAGCCTTGGTAGAAGGCTACTTTATTAGAAAATATAGGTTTTTCTGAGAGATGCAAACTTTTAGAAACATATTACATTTACAGTTCATATACATTTTCAATACTTACAAATACTTACATACAAATTAAGACACTAAATACTTATGATCTCACCAGCTCCAAAGCTGATACTCGCTTTCAAAATTACTTGTATCCTCAGGTCATCATAGACAGGTACCGATGCAAGGAGAAAGGAAGATGGAGCTTGTTCAAGAGTTATCTTTCATTTTGATTTATGCTCTAGTGTTTATCAAAATTTGACCGAATACATTTGTATAATAATTATATTATTAATGCAACGGAAGATGTGGTTGCTTGTTTACTACATTACATTGTTGTTGATATTATACATGACGTCCTCCTCCCCAGAACGTTTCCGCCGTTTTTGGTTTTGGGGTGTGACACGAAGGATATTGACAAAATTTTCCAAATATAACATTTAGCTGACAACGACCACGGGTATTATTGTCCACTTGAATTATGCAGCGATATCTACAGACAACCTCTAAATGGTTCAGTTTTATATGCACTAGAACGTGTTCCCCACTTCCTGATATACCCAGGTTATCAAGAACTTCCAAGGAACTGCTTACTTTAGGTGAATAGACAATTATTAAGGAGGAAGTCAGATTTAGAAATAGGTGCATATGTTGTGTCCTAGGTCAGATCTCTTCCAATCACGCAGAGGGGAGAACATATGGCTAACTAGGATAGAGGGATTGAGAGGTAGAATATTGCATATGCTGTGTTCCAGGTCGGATCATTTCAATCTCGCAGAGGAGACAACATATGAGTACAAGATAGAAAGAATTTCATAGATAAGGAGGTGCATAGAAATAGAGTTGCATATGTTGCATTCCAGGTCGGATCTCTTCCAATCACGCAGAGGAAGCAACATATGACTGACAGATAGAAAGCAAGAAAATAATTTCCTACATACCTACTTTATCAGAACCCCCAATCGCCCTATCAGAACCAGAATTAAGGACATAATTCCGTACATCAAGGAAAAGTTGAACCACTGTTCTAGATGCATATTAATTTAGTGTATCCCATGGGTTCCTGTGTTTATCTCACTACTAAATCTACCCGAGCGTCGTATTGTTAGTCCAAACAATTTTATATAAATCTACATTGTCAAATCCTTCGTGCCTATCAACATATTGAACACAGAGTCTAGACAATTCAGATTCAGTCCCTTACACTAGTTTTAGACTGCCCGTTATCACTATATCACTTCCCAAAACAACCTACTAAAGAAATACATCTAAGGAAATCAAAATTGTCTTTAAAATGAATCAGTATAAGATAAACTCAGGAGTACCAACAAGAAAACTCAAACCGTAAGTCACCGATTGAATTTGCATCCAGAAAGTTTGAGAACAGCACGCATAATCTCAGAACAGATCCGAAAATTCTTCATGTCACTAAGCACTAACCCCAATGTGTGATCCTCTCCTTTCTTCCTTTCCCGCAAAGGACACAAACTCTCAAAAAATGTTCTGAGTGTTGTATAGTTGAGAGATGCATCCTATCATGTGCCTGGAACAACCACTACCAACATAACTAAAGTCTGATAATATGCCTCCATAGCTACTCCGACATAGAGTGGGATCAACTGGTCTTTGGAACACAGTCCATTTTGAAACTGGTTTGACCTTTGTCATCCTTTCAAGGTACCCTCTCCCGTGACATATCCTATGTATCACAAACAGAAGATGAAGAAATATTAGACGTATTAGATGATTTGGGAGATTTAACCTTTGGTACCCATCTATAGTTGGGTTTAACCCATTTCTTGTTGGATTGGATGGCTGCCTCGGTACTTTCTTTTGAACTTGAAATCGGCTTTCGAGATGACTTTGACCTCACTGGTCTTGATTACACTAGAACATCCCTTGGATTTGACTTCTTGGCCACCGTTCCCTTCTTGTTCTTGGGAGTTGGATTCTTGGACTTGTGGATTTGATTCTTGGCCTTCTACGCAATCCAGTCATCATTGTTTAAACTTGGCCTTGGATGATTTCTTTTATATAATCTCCCACTTTACGCGTTCTGCCAGCCTTATGCGTAGTAAGGAACGTATGCACGGCTAGGATAATTTCTTGTAATGTGTCCAGGTGTTCCACAGTGAAAACATGTATTTTTCTTCACTGGGAAGTTGTTTCTTCCTGCCCCTGGTGGCGTATCCTTGCCTTGTCTCTTGTTGTTCCTACAAGCACACTTGCAGCAGGCTGGCTGTTTCAATTGATTTGGTGGCCTGTATTTCTCAATAGCAAATTTGTTAGGAGTAACTGAGTTAAAAGCAACAGATTCAAAGTTCAAGGAGTCATTGGATTGTTAAATAGTTTTCTCCTTGTTCTCATCTTCTGCTACTTTACCTGCACATGAAGTAGAAGCATTCGAATCATTCAACTCAACAATTTGTGGCACAACCACGTCAGAATTATCAAATATATCATCAAATATATTGAAAAAATTCAAGTCATCAGACTTTGACACAATTTTATTATCAAACACACTCTCTTCGGTAGCTTGCTTGCAATGACTTAATGGTTGATCTGCATGGGAAGTAGAAACATTAGTATTTTCAACATTAATACTTGTCACACCCCAAAACCACGAACGACGGAAACGTTCAGGGGTGGAGGACGTCATGTACAGTATCATAACAGTGTAATATAATAAACAAGCAACAACATCATCCATTGCATTATAAGTAGAGTTTTAATACATGTGTGTTCTTTCATAATGTACGACAATAAAATGAATAATCAAAATAAGGCGAGTCTTGTCTGTGCTCCATCTTCTCCGGTAACATGGCCATCGCACCTGTCTAACTGATGACCTGAGAATACAAGTTATTTTGAAAGCGAGTATCAGCTTTAAAGCTGGTGAATTCATAAGTATTTATGTGTTATTGTCCTGTTTTGGAATGTTGTATAAATCCTTAAATAGCACAGTTGATATAAGTATGAAATGTGGTCTTCTACCAAGACCCGAATGTTTTGTTATGACCAGTAAAATGATAGGTTTTCCTTTCTATTAACTAGTACTAAGAGTACTTAGTCTAACTCATCGTTTATGTGAATATATCACAAAATAAAGTAACGTAGGAAAATGATATGATAGTCTTCTACCAAGACCCTAATGTTCTGTTATGGCCAAGTAGTCTTCTACCAAGACTCAAAGGTTCAGTTATGACTAAGTAGTCTTCTACCAAGACTCGAATATTCTGTTATGACTAAGTAGTCTTCTACCAAGACTCGAATGTTCTGTTATGACTAAGTAGTCTTCTACCAAGACTCGAATGTTCTGTTATGACTAAGTAGTCTTCTACTAAGACCCAAATGTTCTGTTATGACTAAGTAGTCTTCTATCAAGACTCGAATGTTCTGTTATGACTATGTAGTCTTTTACCAAGACTCGAATGTTTTGTAATGACTAGGTAGTCTTCTACCAAGACCCGAATGTTTTGTAAGTAAAATGATAGTTTTTCCTTTCTATTGACTAGTACAAAGGGTACTTAGTCTAACTCATCGTTTATGTGAATATATCACAAAATAAAGTAACGTAGGAAAAGTATAATCATGTAAGTGTTAGCCGAAGGTACTGGTGCTAACAAGATGAATGTAACTGTTATCCCGAGGTACTAGGGCTAACATAATACATATAACTTAATGAACATCCGAAGATTGTCCACTTGTCCTCTGTAGCAGCAGCAGGGCGGAGGAATGGTTAGTCCCTGTAAAGGTACTCCTAGTATAAGTAATAACCGTAGGCATCCGTAGATGTTCATCACCCACTGTTGCTAACAGACGGGTTCCGGAATGGTTAGTCCCGTACGTATATCCCGAGGTACTGGGGATATAGGCCCATCTAGGTATCCCGAGGTACTAGGGATAGGGTCCTGTCTAGATATCCTGAGGTACTGGGGGATAGGGTCCCGTCTAAATATCCCGAGGTACTGGGAGATAGGGTCCCGTCTAAATATCCCGAGGTATTGGGGGAAAGGGTCCCATCTGAATATCCCGAGGTACTGGGGGATAGGGTCCCGTCTAAATATCCCGAGGTACTGGGGATAGGGAGGATAAATTACAGAGAAGGTACTAATCACCATCCTCGCAATTCAAGATACAAGTATTCATGTAAGTAATACACAGGTAAATGTATATACGTAAAGGTACTCATGTAAGGTATTCATGTATCATGTAAGCATATGTAAACGTACTCATGTATCAGGTAATGTACTAGTAAAGACTCATGAATGAACTGACTCTTGTGTGATTCCTTGTAATAGGAATAATGTTTGATATCTTCAAATTATCCCTATGATAATTTACTGAAAGGTAATTAGTTGCTCAAGTTGGTTTATACACTCTTACTACTCAAGGGTGTGGGAAACTAAATGAAAGATGTAAATTATAATCTCTAACATATATATGAACATATGCGTATAAGTATAATTTTGTTCAAGAAGGTACAAATAATGGTTTTGCAAGATATCTAGGAGTTTTGAACAATAATTAAGAATGATTTGATGTCATTTTAATAAACATTTCAAAACTAATACTTTTGTTATCAAGGTATTTTAAGATAGAAAACCATTTCACGTGACGCCTTTTGGAATACGTGAACTCTACTGAGTGAAAACACGGTTATAAAATACATAAGATTGAGTTAATAACATACTGTTTTCTACTTGTATTCCCCCCATTAAATCATTTAAAATCATTTAAAACATTGATTAAGGGGTATGAACTCACCTGTAGTTGGTGATCGGAATGAACTAAACGGTATAGAATGGCTAGGTGTCAAGCGAGGACTTGTACACACACTACGATCCTAATGAACATATAATCACACATATTTGCACTCAATTAGACTCAAATCACTAATTGATAATGTTAAGACATGCTAGACATAATAAACACTTTATATAAGTGTTTTAAGCCCTAAGGATTGCATCTAAGCTATTGTGGGACAAGGTACTTGTGTTTAGGGTTCCAAAGGACCCTATATGTGAGTTTACTCCCCATATACCATCACACATGGAGTTTACGGTCGTAAACTCTTGAGTTTACGGCCGTAAACTCCCAACCATGGGGGTTTGGTGTGTTTTCAAGTCCCTAATGATCCCTAGAGTTATTCCTACTTGGCGGCTAAGTCCTTGGAAGGGTTTAAGGTCTAGAAACACTCCATTTAGGAGTTTACGACCCTGAGGCCATTTCCCTTAGAGTTTACGGCCGTAAACTCTAAGTATGGTGTGTTTTTGATGCTTTCAAGTCCTTTGCACTTGTGGTATAGGTTCTAGACTTTTATTCCAAGCATATGAAGGCATTAGGCACACCTTGGTGCCCCTTTTAGGAGTTTACGGCCCAAGAACCATGTCTTGGCCATAAACTCACTTTGTTAACTGATTTTGATGTGGTTTAAGCCCTTGATTAAATGGGAACAAGTCTAGGTAATTGTCTAAGGCTTTAGGAGCCTTAAAAGTACCATTTTGTGTTTGAATTTGGAGTTTACGGCCTATGATAATCTTGGGCCGTAAACTCCCAAACTTGAGTGTATTTTAGGTTTTTTCTTGTCCTTAATACACCTACAATTTAGTCTAAGGCAGTTGTATAACACAAATGTCGGTTTTGGCTTTGTTTCGGGAGTTTACCGCCCAAGAACACCTTGGGGAGTAAACTCCTAGATCTAATGATTTATCCATCTAAATCATGTTATAAGCACATAATAAGCATTCTAACACTACTAGAAAGAGTTACTCACGTTTTGGTATAAAAACCCGAAGATCCGTGAGAGAGAAAATGGCTTTTCTCTAGTTGGAAATGTGAATAATGAATAAATTTGGTTCAGAAATATATTTATAGTCCTGAGATATTTTGGCAGAAAATATTTTTATTCCTGAAATGATCTCTAATATAATAGAGTGTTGGAATAAAAGTGTTGCACAAAACTCTAGTGCACCCACTCTCCTGGTATTTCCTGAAGTGTAAACCCTGAATTACTCAAACTTACGCGAAAAGTATGAAAATTCACTGTGACTACTATAACTTCTATTGAAGTGATATAGTTTGTACAGAATGGAAATTTCGGGTTGTCACAATACTACCTCCTGACACAAATCCATATTTAAGAAATGGCTCTCTGTCCATCTCTTCTCTAGTCAATGGTTTGAACTGATAATTATGATTATAAGTAGGAGGCACTTTGTCATATCCAAAACCCTTTTCTTGATTTTCTTTGAATTGCAAATTATGTTCTATCATGGACGCAACTACTTCAATTGACACATCATATTTTCTAAAATTAAAATCTGCATTGTGAAATTTGTTTTTCAATGTGTCAAGCTCAACAGTTACCTCAACAAGTTGTTTAGTCACATATCTATAACACGCACTCTTATTGCTATGCTGTTCCTGAAGTTTTCTAAAGTCTTTGGTTTTTCGTTCTAATTCAGCCTTCAGGGGTTTCTATCCTTTCCAAAGTTGACACCTTCCGTATTGTAGGTCCTCGACTCGTAGTTTCACAAGATGGAGTACATGAAACATCACTGACTGTGATGCTTGAAGAACTCATTGTTTACCAAAAATTCCCTTTGACTAAAAACTCAGGAGTCAACCTTAAAAGTCAAATTTAAAAAAGTCAAACATAAAAAGTCAAACTTAAAAGTCAAACCGAAAAGCTAAATTTGAAAATTTAAAAGATAAACGAGAAAGTCAAAGTTTAAAGTCAAAGGTCAAAATTGAAAGTCAAAGTCAAAATTATAATAAAAAAGTCAAAATTAAAAGTCAAAAATTAAAATCTAAATTTTTTGGTTGAAAAAGTAATTTAAAAATAAAGGAAATTGATTTTTGGGAATAAAAGTGTCAAAAATGCGAAAGAGGAACCGAGAAAGTGAATCTTTAAGAATTAAAAACGGAAGAAGGATATCATCTCGCAGCCTAGATGAGTTGGAAGGGGAGCTGGATGAATTGGGAGTAGACCCGGGTTCGATCGTCGGCACCCTCAATGTCGCTTCCCCTTTTGTAATGAACGTTACTACGAGGACTTCTGCTGCTGAGCCGCAAAATCCGAAGCCGGACTCCCGTGTACAGAAATACACCGAAGATCGCACACCGAGACGTACACCTTCAACAACTCGTGAAAAACGACGTTTTTCAACCCTTTTTCTCCAAAACTCGATCACAAACTCGTTTTTAGGAAAAACGCAAAGAACAAACCCCCTTATTTTGCCAAGATCTATCCAAAAATGAAAAAATTCTTCATAAATATGATCAAATAAGCTCCAGATCTTACAAAATTTATTGATACAATCCAAGCTCTGATACCAATTGTAAGTCCCTAAGCTGCTTGTGTATCAATCAGATCCGTTTGATGGTGCGCAATCCCAATCAAACGGATGATCCCATATCAAAATAGAAGAGAAGGAGAAGAAGAATAACTTGAATCTATGATGTATTCAAAGATATAAGTGATGCTCCATATACAATAGATTCTCTCACACACACTATTCTTCTCTCTAGTTTCTCTCTCTACAATATGCTCCTTCCTATGACTCTCCACTAGACCTCTCCCCCTCCTCACCCCATACTTCTATATATATGGGCTGCAAACTCAAGGCCCAAACCCAATGCTAGACCGAAAACACATGGGTTTTCGGTCCAATCTACAAATAATCCAATACCATTTTCGGCCCAAATAATAAAAACAATAAATCCATAGAAAAGAAAAGTATAAACCATATTTTTGACCCAACAAGGAGAAAATGTTTTTATGATTGTGTCAATTAAAACTAACACAAAAATCACTTGTTGCTTGCTAATTTGAAGATCCTTAACTAAATCAAGAAATTAGCCAACCAATCACCACGAACACATTTAAACTCATGAATAAAAACATACAAGTAGTGATATGACGTTAAAACACAAAACATTTTCATAAAGATTTAAACACAAGTTCATGGAGTCTTCAACATTCAACAAATAGTCAAAGGGTTTCACCACAGTCAACAAAGATTTGTCTAGCCAAGCATGGCTAAACTCAAGAAAACAAAGTTAGTAATGATTGTACCAAACATTTGACAAGAATCAAGAGATGAAAATATGATATTCTTGTGGTGTTCTTGTCCTTCAAAATTCTTCTAAACTCCAGAGAGAATGTGTCAAAATGGGATGTCCAAGATAAGGCTAAGAGCCACACCAACCTACCCAATATAGAGCTCTAAACAAAATCCCGAAAATGCCCCTTCAGGAATCCATCTGTGCTACGTGGAAACCTTACGAGGTCCATGCGAGTGTGACGGACTTTTCGCTTTCTTCAATTCGTAGGCCTCCACAACTTAACCATTGGTCCAGTTTGAGCCCGATCAACTTCTAGCCCATTTTTCTTCAAGATTTCTTCAATTTGAGCCCAATTTGCCTTCTCCAAATCACTCATAGCTTCTGCAAACTCCCGATCATCGATCTCCGCACATTCGAAAATTCTCCCGCGCCTTGCAAATTTAAAGTTCAAATCTTCAAAGCCTTCAAGAATTTGACAAGCCCACTCCATGAATCACCTCCATAGCCATCAAGCTCAAAATCCTCATTGCCCTTGAAGTCCAATCGCCTCCCAAAAATCATGCTTCGCTAGTCTCCAAAAAAATTGCAATTATACGCACAAGGCTAGAAAGCGTGACATCCCCATTTTCACGGCTAGAAAAGACTGATTTTGCTTACGCTTTATAAAAATCAGAGTACCTCTTTTAATAAAAATGTTGCAGAATTTGTTCCCAGTAAAACATGATAAATACGTTATCAAGGCATTACCGAAGAAATGTATTTTTATTCATTTTAAAACATTTGGGAAGTCATCGTCAATACAAAAACATAAGCATAAACATCACTTACATTCATTAACACTAGTTATTTATATCTCCTTAATCTCTCAATGTAATCTGACTTCATATAAACACCTGTGATATAAATAACCTGAGTGGGTCAGGTTGGGAAACCTGGTGATTACATAGGGTTTTCAACCCAGAATAATATAATTATTATGTTTAATCATCAAACAATTAATCATGCCAATTACTCATCCCCATTATCTTCTTTACTCTTAAGGATTTACCCTAAGAATCAGCTATTCCTCATTCATTTATTCCTAACGATTATCCTAAGCAATAGGTACAAAGTCCATCATTACCAAGGTTTAAGATTACAACTAGTGAACACGTAGTCGAAAACATCTGGCGAACACTTAGTTCAAAAATAACCAGTGAACACACTTAGTTGAAAAATAGCTAGTAACACACTCATTTCAAAATACCTAATGAGCACCTAGTTCAAAAACACCTACACGTAACGAGCCTGCTAGCGTTCCACTGAATTTGTCAAGTATAGTCTGTGGTTGTCATCTATACTCCACTAGATGACTGGATCACTATCAACATTGATGTCTTTCATCGTGTTATCACAAAACAACTATTTTATCTACCCATGTTTTACCCAACACATTTTGTATATATAAAATACATATATAGTTTAATTTATTTAAAACATGTATAAAAATCTTTCACCCATCATAGACAACAAGTATTCAGACAATATGCACACATAACACACAATTTATATTAAAATACTTCATATCAATGTGTAAGATGAAAGGGACTATGAACTCGTTTACTTTAAACAACTCCTTTGACAGAACCTAGTATCATTACCACCAAAGTTTACTCTAATGCTCGACGAGACTAATTAATAGTCTAACTATTATTACTATTATATAATGTGACAACCTGAAAAACTTCTCGCATGCACTTTTCAATTCTTTCCAATATTAGATTTGTTTTACTATATAATAGTACCCTTTAGAGTCTAATGAAGCTTTATAAATGTGATATAATCAAGGTAGGAGTGTTAAAAAGGGTTAACTCGAAGTGTAGGAATCAAAACCGGGCCAAACACTCCAACACATGGAGTGTGCGGCTACACACTTGAGTGTGCGGCCACACACTCTTGTTTGCGGCCTGACACCCTCCCAACCGCACACTCCACCTATATATGCCACCCTTAGATCATTCTTGAACCCTTCCTTCACTTCTTCAAGCATAGAACACGAAAATCCTCTCAAGTATCATCCATTCTCCTTGAAGATCTTCATAAAAGGTACCAAGAACACCAAGAACACCAAGATCTTCATCTGGCCGCACACATGGCAGCACACACCACCTAACAGCACACATGGCTGCACACATGTGCTGGCAGCAAACTAGGCCGCACACCTGGCAGCACACACACATATAGTGTGTATTTTGGCCATACACCCTCTTGTATAGCCTTATAAGCCCTCATACAATCATATATGATTATAACACTTCACTATAAGTGTTTACAAGTCCCTAAGGTGGTCCCAAAATCATCAATTAGTTGTTCATAACACGAATTAAATCCGTATATGTGCCAATATATGCTAAATAGGATTTACGCGTGTACTCAAGTCACCACTTGACACCTAGCACCAAATCCAACATTGTCAACAGAACCACTCACTACAGGTGAGTTTATACCCCTTTAATTAACCTTTGAAATACTTTTAAATGTTTTAAATACTTTTATGGGGGGGGGATACAAGTTGAATATTTATAGTTATTACATCAATCACATGTGATTAATAACTACCAAACCAATGAATTCATCACTGTTTCAAATGTTTATCAAACTGTTTTACTTCAAAATGTTTTACAAACTCTTTTACTTATCAAATAATTTTATTTAAAGTTTATTATACTTCTTATAAATTGCATGTCCATATATGCATAGAAATATAAGAAATGTTTAAAAGGCTTAGCAAGGTCATCCACCCTATTTCCTTTTCCTCGATTTGGATGTGGTCTGGTGGGATGTCGGGTAGCCGTCCGAGAGTCGTTTCAATATTAATTATATATAATATGTGCATATATATAGACATAAAAGTACTTCCATATTCATGTGTATCAGTTACATCATTATTAAGTTACCATCGGGGTAATACAGGATTACACTTATAGTTTTGCTAGATCAATGAGTCAGTTCATTCACGAGTCAATACTCATTACTACGAGAACATATACATTGCATTAGTACGAGAACATATATATTACAGTACTACGAGAACATATACATTACATTACTACGAGAACATTTACATGATATTATTATGAGAGCACATACAACTATACTAGAAGGAAAACAGATACAATTATACCAGAAAGAGAACATATACAACAATACTAGAACAGGAACAATACATATACATATACATACATACACTTACATAAATGTGATCCACTGTATCGGAGCATGCCTTAAATGTCATGGCCCGGGTTGTAACCAGAGTCTCTTGGAGGGAGAGCATGAGTTTGCGTATAGATCTATACTAGATTGACTATCCTACACCTTGCTGCTAGCTACAGTCGGACCTGCAGGTCTGCGGGTGCCAAACGTCATACCTTTTTACGACCTACATTTGTCGTTGTTACTCAGTCGATAGTATGGTACAATTAAATCACATGATACCTTAATATAAATACGGTTTAAGGTAGTTAGTATAACAGTAGTTCCTATAATACAACACTACAGTACTACAATAATTTAACCATTACATATATATTTAGTGATTATTTCACTTAAACATTAATGTACAAACTACATTTTGTTAAATGATAGTTACACTTGGGAAATTACACATTGTTACAAGAAACGAACATACAAAATAGTTAAGCCTTGGTAGAAGGCTACTTTAATGGAAAATATAGGTTTTTCTAAGAGATCGAAACTTTTACAAACACTTACAAACATTTACGTACATTTTACAAACTTACACTTGAGACATGTTCAAACGTTTTGATAACAAACACCGACACTAAAATACTTATGAACTCAACAGCTTAATGCTGATAAACTCTTTCAAAATAACATGTATTTTCAGGTCATCAGTAGACAGGTACCGAGACCAGCTTTTGAGAAGATGGAGCACATTCAGGACTCATCTCTTTATTTTGACTTACATTATTTTTGGTGTCTATATCTGTACAGAACACTCTTGTATTAAAATTATATATTTAATGCAATGGATGATGTTGTTTGCTTGTTTACTTTTACTGTGTTGTGATACTTACATGACGTCCTCCAACCCAGAACGTTTCCGTTGTTCTCGGTTTTGGGGTGTGACAGATTGGTATCAGAACATTGTTTATAGTGAATTAAGTATATCAACCCATAAAAGATATACTAAACTATAAACCCATTTGAGATTAAAACACTCTGACCGAGAGTCTATACATTAAATACCAAAATATTTAATTAAGTATACTAGGCTGCATTCATACTAAAATCAGTGTCAAAATGACAAGAACAAAAGTATTATGATTGTTAAATATCACAGGTAATGTTGGGGATGTATGGTTAGTCTTGGCAAATGGCATAGCCTGATCAACTATGCTGGTCCGAGGAGTGATTAGCATATGCCCTAGAATGGTTGTGATGTGTTAACAAGTCTAAAAACATACCAACAATACCACAAGAAGATCAGTAGAGCCTAAACTTAAAATACTATAGGAGTATTTTGTACTACTAGCTACATATATATATATATATATATATATATATATATATATATATATATATATATATATATATATATATATATTATATTCTTATACCTCTCCTCTCGCGTAGATTTAAATGGCTAGATTCCATCACGGCGACCCGTACTTCCCAAATGAAGGCAATGCAGGGTGGATCGAAGAAGAAGAGCCCGAAGATGAGCATCCAATCCCTTTGGATGACCACCTCGCAGAAGGCTTTTCTGACGCATCCGACTCCGAACCGGAAGTCAACAATCTACCTCCCATAGGTCAAGCCCCAAATAACGACCCCAGACCAGCATTTCCAGGTCCCACTCCTATGTGGGTAAACAACTTAAATCGTTGGAGCGATGAGCAGGGTCAACATTTACCTTACTTTGGGGACCGAACCTTTTACAACGTTAGCGAAGGTGGTTCTGCGGATAGAGCTCTGCCTGTCATGGTGCGAAGAATTGCTCGAAATGTCGAACAAGGTCGAGCAGCCATCGACCGAGTCATGGAAATTGATGCTAACTCAGGCGTTAATACCGTCCGGATTCGACATCTAGAAGAAGCACTCGAAGGGACGAGGAGAACCAATGACGCACTGCGAGAGCAATTAACCACCGAAATCGCAGAACTTCGAGTTCGCCAAAGAGCTCACGAACGACACCTTCAGGAAGTGGTTCGCCAGTTGGCAGATATGAGGATTCGCCCTAGGAACTCTCTTCGTCGTTAGAAGATGTCTAGTACATCTTTATCTTTTGATTAAGGAATAGCCTTTAGTATCTGGACTTTTAGTAACGCTTGTCTGTAAAATATTCCTAACTCTCAGTACGCTAACTAGGAATCTAGTAACTGTCAAACTTTTCTGTATGGTATGATGTAAGACCTACTGTTAGGTTGATTTTTCCCCTGAACCCATTACATCAATAATACCAGTAATATTGACAGCTAGCTTAATTGTGAGAAAATCTTTATACCTATGTTTTCCTACTATTCTTCCCTATTGTGAATTCAATTCGTACATACATTCAACTATTGGGCTATGGTTAGTTAGTCCATGTGTCACTCTCAACTCGTTTACAATTGATTCTTACCATTATATCTGTCTTTATAAACTTATAGCTGAAAGATGCCTCCTCGCAAATCTCCCCGGAATAACCCTGCACCTCCACCACCTCCTTCTGTCATCGATACCGCGGCTCTAAATGCTGCAGTAGCTGCAGCAGTGGCAACTGTTATGGCTCAATATCACTCAACTAACAACAGCCAAGGTGGAACCCTTGTTGAATCTACTCATGCTGAAATCCATGTGCGCACGAAAGAATGCTCCTACAAGGATTTCACCAACTATAAGCCAAAGTCTTTCTATGGAACCGGCGGAGACATTGCCCTCTCGCAATGGTTCGAGAAGACTGAATCGGTCTTTGAAAATTATTCATGCCCTGCTACGAGCAAAGTTAAATATGCCGCATGCACCTTGAAGGAAAAGCCCTAACGTGGTGGAACGGCCACGTTAAAGCTCTAACTCTCATAGGAGCCAACGGCATGGGCTGAGAAACAATGAAAGACCTCATGATTGAGGAGTACTGCCCGAGGGGCGAATTCTAGAAATTGGAGCAAGCGCTATGGGGCTAACCATGAAGGGCTCCAACATAGTCGCTTATACCGCCAGGTTCAGTGAACTGGTGGCTCTCTGCCCTAATATGGTTCCCACTGAAGGGAAAAAGATCGAAAGGTACATCTGGGGCCTGGTGCCTCTGTATCAAGGAAATGTTCTATCATCAAACCCCGCTACTTTCGATAGTGCCAAGCGGTTGGCATAGCGACTCATCGACCATGGAATTCAATCCCCAACAGCGACAACAACCCTAGCCATCCCGGAACTCTCCAAACCCGCTGACTCTAAGCGGAAATCCTGGGATGACAAGAAGAAGCAGCGATCTGCCAAAAAGCAGCAAATTGTGGTTGTACATGCTGCAATAACCCCTACTACTGCTACTGCTCCGGTGAAGCAATATGTTGGAAGTTTGCCTAAGTGCAATAAATGCAACTTCCACCATAACGGCACCTGCCGTGAAATGCAGTGTTCTAACTGTGACAAGAAAGGACACACTGTCCGTTTCTGTAGGTCTCCAGCAAGATCGATATGTTGGGTTTTGAGCATTCTAACACTCCTAAGTGTACATGCAACCCTAAATACCTTGGATCTATGTTTTCTCTATTATACATGCAAATAAGAACATCCAAGGTATTATCCTAATCTAGCATACAAAACAATGAGTGTAACAAGATAGAATACATACCTATTGATGTAGAAAGTCTTCATGAAGCTTGAGTGCCTAGCCCCAATAGTGTGGAAGCCTCAAATGGAATCACAATCACCAAAACACTTAGAATAACTTGAGAGAATTCTACAACTCATGAAATCGGCTAGCCCTTTCACTTCACACACTAGTGGCCGATTTTGGTCAAGAATAAGATGCTTATATAGTTAGGGTTACACCATGTAAACCCTAATTGACATGGCCTTTCATTTCCATGATCCATGGGTACAAATACACCATGGAGCATCCATGGACCATCCTATGGGTTTTAGCCCAACTTGATTATCCATGGAGCATTAGCCCACTATACAAGTATGGATGATTTACACAATCAACCCATATATTTAATTAGTCTTCTTTTGATCACTTAATTAATCCTAGATTAATTCTTGATCAATACTAATTAAATAATCTTATTATTCTTATTATTAATATACTAGAACTTATAATATATTAATAACCATAAGTGTCTTATTTCTCTCATTATAGTCTATTCAAGTGCATGATGGTATGCAACCCAAATGGACCATGTCAGGTCGGGTCAAGTCTTACCAATTATAGTTATGGACTTAGACATTAATCCAACAGTCTCCCACTTGGATAAGTCTAAAACTATTATTGCGTATGACTTCAGGAACCAACTGGCAATCGTAGCTCTCAAAAGCTTCTGTCGAACTCTGACTTGTCGATGAACTCTGACCTTTGTCAGTGACTTGTCCATTAGATAAGGGATCATATATTCCTCCATTCTAGATATCATATGGACTGAGACATGCATTATAATCATTCTCTCTGTCCATTTGTTGTTTCCTGATTTTCGATTTATGACGACTGACTAATTGAACAAATCAAATCAGTCCTGGCCCGGCCGAGCACTTCCATTTGTCATCATCAAATCATCGAGGGGCCCACAGATATCGCTTTTATCCCGAAGGTAAAAGGAACGGATAAACTTCGACTCATATGGCTTGTTCTACTACTTGTTGAATCATACACAAAGGCACGTTTTATAGCACCGAGTTACCAAATGCGTTTTCGTGCAATCAATGTACTATCAACTCATAGTAACAACTCATATCTCTAGGTTTGAAGAATATAAGATATTATCGTCTCATGATCACTCGTGATAAAATCCATGAAGTGATTCCAATGAGCGCGGGTTGAATCCAATACTCAGAACTTATGAGCACTCATGAGTGTTGTAGCCCTTTGTCCAACACCTTAGACCTCTACAAGCCAACCCATGACAGTCTTAATTCATATCTACTTCCAACATATGACCGACTGTGGATGGTTTGAATAACTTAGTCATTCCAGAAGAATAACCCAGTTTATTCGGGAAGTCAAAACATGCAAAATGAAACACAATAATAATTGAATCCAATATGGTATCAACCCTTTGAACATAAATAAAACACCTTTTATTTATCACCATATGATTACACATTATTCATTGTATACTGTTTCAGCTATCAACTTTATTCTTGAATTTAAAACAACAGTTGTCCCATGCTCCAAGCATGTACACTATGTTTTCTTAAACACTAGTCATGCCATACACCAAGTATGCATACTATGTTTGTCTATGATCTTTACTTTGTGAACTAGATCAATTGAACATAACTTCAATGATTCTCTTTTCACACTCCCAAATCCTTACTGCAAATGCAAGAATTCCAAATTCATGCCATTTACTGAAATCTGTTAGATTCTATACTTATATGCATTGATCCCCTTGTAATGATTATGCACAAAGTCAGAAAGACTTGACAACAATCATTATAGAGTATTCCAAAGGAGATCAGCTCCTTGGAAACATCCTTCTTGCATTAAGTTTCCTTAATCTTACACAGATTGAAAATTCTAACTTTGAAACATTTCCAGATTCCATTTTGACTATCACTTCTGAACAAGAGTTGCCTCCTTACAGATTATGTCAATATGGTCCTTCCAGAATTATCACTATACTTCCAACTGTCCTTGAGCAACCAATCTTTGGTAAACCTTAGATTGTCCTCGACAATTGTTTAATCCTTTTAGTCATATCCAGTTCTAAACCTTTTCCCTTCTTAATGCCCCAGGCATCTGGAAAATTTTAGAATGGATGAATATAGCACATGTAATCGCTCCTATATCCGAAGCATATGGGACACGATTCATGATGTCTCACATAAAGACTAAACCAGTCTTGTGCTATAACATTTCCATTTCTATTTGCCAAGTTCTCATAATTCAGATTATGAAAAGGGATGCCGTAATCATAATCGAATTTTAGAACGCAAATAATGGACCCATATACAGAATTTCCTTATGTTGAGCCATTCCAACATGAAATTCATATATATATATATCCTTGACTAAATGATTAAAACCTCACGATCTAAGCTTATAGATTTGAGATTAAGTATAATTTCCTCTCCCTTAATTATAGCATAACAACTCTTTCCAAATTGAAACTTTTGTTTTCTATAATTAACATTGCTAGCTTGCAATACTTATCATAATTATCATGCTCCCACTAACATGATGATTATTAGCATAACACTTATGCTCCCACTAGCTTTGACATGTTCTCAGAAATCACCTGGACTTCTAGAAATCAATACTTCATTGACTTTCTTACCAAAGTTCAGATTTCTGATACTAGATTGTTTTGATAAGACTTTATCAAAATCATACACCTTCCCTTAGATAGCACAATTGTGTGTCTAAACAATTATGAAGAGGGATGCCGTAATCATAATGGTTAGACCTTTTTGCCATTTCTCACAAGTCCATGTTAGTGTGCCGGTAAACCACACACGCTCCACTAACGACTTTGAGAATGCAAATGTCACAGTTGCTATCTAGCTAAATCTACTTAGTGAAAGTGTTTCCTCACCATCATTTTCATGAATCGGAGAGAAACCTTATGACACTTAGATTTATATGGTGTATGAGTTCCTACCCATATGAATTTGTCAAAACCATAATCAGAAGACAAAGATAATGACAAATCCAAAACCATATGGATTGAACTCAATCTTAATTTCTTGCCACCTGGCAGCTCAAGGGCCTACCATTGCTTCCAAGTTGTTGTGAAACTAATTGAGAACTCTAAGAACTCATATGCAAAGCCAACTTTAACTGGAATGGGCACAGAATAAGTCAACACGATAGGTTATAAACCTCAAGTCGTGTGCTAGTGAAGAACTTCAGGTTTTATTCTTGATTAGTTCTTGAGACTTTCAAGACCTTTAAGACTCCCACTGTCCTCTTGACCTATAAGACTCCCTTGTCAAATATCCAAGAGATAGTGTAGATTCTAATCAAGACAAACACTTCACATAATTGGCCTTAGTTGGTCTTTGTTTTATCCAAAACATCACAACTTACCAATTTCAAATGTACAAGAGTAGAAAACTTTTACTCTTACATTTGACAAGTGTTTTAAACCTTCTTTTGAGACATGTCACTCAAGTTACAATCTTGGAGTATGACTCTAAGACTTGTATTGGAATGAAGTATGACTCATCTTCTTGATTTAACCATTTCAACAATTCAAGTTCCTCTTCTTAGTCATAAGAATGCACTAAGATTTCCTTAGAGAACTAATTGTGCTATGGTTTCTTAATCATTAAGATGATCACAAAACTGATACTAAAGTACTCTCCCATCTTTTCAGATTTGAGAAACTTTTATCCTTCTACCATTTTGATTCTTCTTATTCGCTCTGCCATACATTGGAACCTTTTCCAATGTCTTAGAGTTACACTTAAGCTTGTAAGTATAATCATATTTACTGAGCTTTAGTAAACTATGACGAATAGTCTTATCAATCTTTTATGGTGGACTTGACCAGTGCACAAGACTATGTACTCGATCCCTTAGTCCATTACTTGACTCACACATCCATGTGACTGAGTAATTAGTCTTAATTTTCCAATACTTGAAAGTTCTCGTTCATCATGCTATACAACTTGCATGATTCCAAGTTCCGGTACAATTGAAACTTGGGTGATGAGAATCTTTCCTTATTTGGTAAATTTAGACATTACCACAAATGAAAGAATCAATTTCATATTTCCACTCTTGCTATTATTGGAATCATATAAGCAACAATTGTTTCTCAAATGCCATTGTAAGGATATATTTTTTTAAATAAATAAAATCAAAATTTTCCTTTTATTTTAAAACATTGCGGAAAAACTAATCCTTACAATCCATATGAAACCTTGTTGTTATCTATTCCTAAGCAAAAATATCATAACTCCTAAGAAGTAGCTCAAGAATCCGATTTTCAAGCTATGCAATAGAAATCCATCTACGCGATCAGATTCCGCATATTCTTTCTTTAAGTTTCTTCACTTTTCTTTGAGTCTTAAACATCACCATGTGACCCAGTCACATCATGTATCAATAATCTCAGAATAGAAACTTAACAGAGTTAGATAGTGGACTTTACCTGAAGTAGAGTCAAACTTATTGACTTTAACATCCTTAGGTAAATTTGGCAGCTTCGCAACCAATGCCCCTTCCTTTGGCAACATAAACATATGGACCCTTTGATAATGGTACACGAGACTATCACAGACTTAGCTTTTCTCTTTACCATTTGGTCAACCGAGTTGACTATGGCCGATCCCTTTCCATTGGGAAGAGAATGCTTTTCTGGATTTCCTGTGTCACTATTGTCAATGTCCATCAAGTTTAAAGGAAGTTGATCTTAACAAATAGATAAGATCATTAAGGGTCTTGTCATAGTCTGTTTCATAGGTGTCCCAAAGGAACTCACTATGTGACTTAGAAAATGGTTGAACCACCAACTTTCTCAAGACTTTGACACCCAACTCTCCCGGCTTGTCAATATGTGAGTACATCTCCAAGATGCGACCACACCTAGACCTTGCCTTGCCAATTGGGCTTGAGTGACCTTAAACTTTTTCAAGAACTTGTGGGTTAGGGAGAATAATTGGAGAAGGAGAAAGAAGTATGATATCCATGGGACATCATCTTCATTAGGAAACCTTGTTTCAAGAGATTTGGGAAGATCATAGGTGTCTAAACCAGACATCTTTTGGGAGATATTCAAGATAGTTGATTTAAAGTCCTTAATATGACACCCAATATGAAATATTAAGGCTAGGACCCAACAAACTATTTTATAACTTAGAAGAGGTATGCCGTAATCCAAGCTATAAAATATTTGAAGGTAGGTGAATGACGATTCACCAATTTCCACCAAGATAAACAAAATGTATTATTAGGTTTTAATTGGTTTTGAAACTCCTAGATCTTTGAGATTCATTGAACTGTTCAAAGGCATGTTTCAATCTCGAGTGTGCCCTTCAGGTTTTGTGACTGGGATGCCGAGGATCACAAAACAAGGTGTGAAGTAACCATGCAAATTACTTGGTACCCTTAAGTGTTTACCCCTTAATCGATGTGCTGGTTAACCACACACGCTCCATCGATACTATGATAAACATTAAGTTACCCTTTGCCGACCTTGTTAAATACGAGTTAGTGTGCCGGTTAACCACACACACTCCACTAACCGACTTAAACAAAGTGCAAAGTGTAATTTCATGGATTAGTACCTTATTCACATTTTTCCTAAGTAACTAAGATTGGGTATTTATTAAGAGTTTAATTACTTAGTATTATCATTAATACTTTTAATGAAGGGAGAATTCTAGTCCTGTCAAACCTGTTCGGCTCACGACCCTCCACCAGTCAAGCAAGCGGTGGGTGAGAGTGGACACCCATTAAGTTGCCATTTTATAGGAAACAACCTTATACCCACCTTATAGACCGGCTTCGTGAATGAGGCGTACTAGCGGTAAGACTGACTTTACTCTTATACATATATATATTATTAACTTATAATATTATAAAGTATAAGGGTTGAATTTTAACTTTTAAAATTCTAAGGGCTAACTTGGAATTAAAGTATTCATAAGTGAAAACTTTTCAAATTCCAAAACTTGAGGGCATGTTTTGAAACTATTCAAAACTAATTAATTCCATAACTTATGTGTTTAAAGTAGTTTTAATCCAAAAACTCTTCAAGTTCCATAACTTGAGGACAAGTTATGGAAGACTTTAAACTAATAAAAGAACTAACTTTTCTTTATTTTATAACTTATGGATTTAATTATGGTTACATATTTTTCTTTAATGAAGTGACTCTTGAACTTCCATAACTTGAGGACAAGTTATGGAGTCATAAAAAATTATTCAATGACACAAGACTCTTCATTTTGTAACCATTTCCAACTTTTATGAGTTTTATGAAACTTAAATGTGACTTTTCATATAACTTGAGGACAAGTTACACAAACACATTTTAGAATCAACTCTTAGATTAATTTGGATTGAAAACAATAATTTCACTTAACTTTTCTATTAATCTAACCAACTCATAACAACAAGATAATTCAAATCAAACTTTTTCATGTAATTAGTCTAAACCTTAAACTAATACAAAACATGAATCTATTGACAATTATCGTTGAAATTGGATTAGCATGAACATTACCACTTCAAAAACAAGTTTATAAGTTCAAAAACATCTTAGGGTAATGTTCCTAGTCCAATTCCAGCCAAAAAAGTCGAATTTATGTTGTTTGGGGGTCCAACTCGGCGAGTTGGATGCATTTTGCCTTGGACTCGGCGAGTCCATTAATGGACTCGGCGAGTCTACTGGGCAGACAGCAACAAAACTCGATTTTTTAGCTTCTATTGCAGGTATAACAAGAAAACAAGCCTAGGCTCTGATACCACTGTTGGGTTTTGAGCATTCTAACACTCCTAAGTGTACATGCAACCCTAAATACCTTGGATCTATGTTTTCTCTATTATACATGCAAATAAGAACATCCAAGGTATTATCCTAATCTAGCATACAAAACAATGAGTGTAACAAGATAGAATACATACCTCTTGATGTAGAAAGTCTTCATGAAGCTTGAGTGCCTAGCCCCAATAGTGTGGATGCCTCAAATGGAATCACAATCACCAAAACACTTAGAATAACTTGAGAGAATTCTACAACTCATGAAATCAGCTAGCCCTTTCAGTTCACACACTAGTGGCCGATTTTGGTCAAGAATAAGATGCTTATATAGTTAGGGTTACACCATGTAAACCCTAATTGACATGGCCTTTCATTTCCATGATCCATGGGTACAAATACACCATGGAGCATCCATGGACCATCCTATGGGTTTTAGCCCAACTTGATTATCCATGGAGCATTAGCCCACTATACAAGTATGGATGATTTACACAATCAACCCATATATTTAATTAGCCTTCTTTTGATCACTTAATTAATCCTAGATTAATTCTTGATCAATACTAATAAAATAATCTTATTATTTTTATTATTAATATACTAGAACTTATAATATATTAATAACCATAAGTGTCTTATTTCTCTCATTATAGTCTATTCAAGTGCATGATGGTATGCAACCCAAATGGACCATGCCGGGTCGGGTCAAGTCTTACCAATTATAGTTATGGACTTAGACATTAATCCAACACGATCGCCCAAGTCCCCGGCTCAGGCGCGAGCCCAACCTGCTATGGATGTGGTGAAGCAGGCCACTACAAGAGGGACTGCCCCAAAGCAAAGAATGCAGGTAGATCAGGGAGAGTACTGGCAATATGCCATGGGGAAGCGGTTGCTGACCCGACGGTGGTGGCTGGTACGTTCCTCCTCGATAACTCCTATGCATGCATTCTGTTCGATAGTGGAGCGGAGCGAAGATTCGTGAACCATAAATTTGCTCACATACTTAAACATCAACCTCACGCACTTAAAGAACAATTCACGGTAGAAATGGCTAATGGGAAAACTGAAATCACCAAGAGCATATACTTAGGTTGTACCTTAACTCTAGATAACCATTTATTTCCAATCGACCTCATGTCGGTTTCCATTAAAAGTTTCGACGTTATCATTGGCATGGATTGGTTGAGTCTTCATCGCGCCGACATCATGTGCTTCGAGAAAGCAATCCGTCTAAACCTCCCGTCTAACGAAACTCTCATAGTCTACGGCGACAAACCCAGTACAAGTCTTCGTATTATCTCCAGTATCCAAGCATAGAAATACCTACGTAAGGAATATCGCGCATTCCTTGCTCATGTTGTCGATACAAGCCTAGAAACGAAAGAACTAAAGAACATCCCAGTAGTGAGCGACTTCCCCGACATTTTCCCAGAAGAGCTACCAGGTTTACCTCCGCAACGACAGGTCGAGTTCAGAATCGACTTAATTCCAGGAGCTACCCCAATAGCTAAGTCGCCCTACCGATTAGCACCAGCTGAGATGCAGGAATTATCTGGTCAACTTAACGAACTACTCAGCAAGGGCTTCATAAGACCAAGCTTCTCGCCTTGGGGAGCACCAGTCTTGTTTGTTAAGAAGAAAGACGGATCATTCCGTATGTGTATCAACTACAGGGAACTTAACAAACTGACGGTCAAAACTCGTTACCCTCTGCCTCGCATCGACGATTTATTCGACCAACTCCAAGGAGCGAATTATTTTTCCAAAATTGATCTGAGATCCGGATATCACCAGTTACGAGTGCCAGAGGAGGATGTTCCGAAGACAGCCTTCCGAACTCGTTACGGACACTACGAGTTCGTGGTGATGACGTTCGGATTGACCAATGCACTTGCAGTTTTCATGGATCTGATGAATCGAGAATGCTGACCTTACTTGGATGAGTTCGTAATTGTATTCATCGATGACATTCTGATCAACTCCCAGAGTAAGGAAGAGCATGGCAATCACCTACGACAAGTTCTAAGAACTTTATGAACGGAGAAGCTCTATGCGAAGTTCTCGAAATGCGAATTTTCGATCCGAAGAGTCGAATTCTTAGAACGTGTGGTAAGCGAAGAGGGAATCCACGTGGATCCATCCAAAATTAAGGCTATTGAGAACTGGTCAGCCCCAAAGACGCCTACAGAAATTCGTGAATTTCTAGGCCTTGCTGGCTACTACCACAGGTTCATACAGAACTTCTCCAGTATTGCGAAACCTCTTACAGCACTGACCCAGAAGGGCGTGGCCTTCGACTGGGAAGAGAAGCAAGAGAGAGCATTTCAAACGCTCAAACGAGCCTTGTGCACCGCACCAATACTATCCCTACCCGAAGGGATAGAAGACTTCGTGGTCTATTGTGATACGTCTAACCAAGGACTCGGTTGTGTCCTGATGCAACGGGGTAAGGTCATCGCCTACGCCTCGAGACAGCTGAAGACACACGAAGTCAACTACACCACACATGATCTTGAGCTGGGGGCAGTTGTGTTTGCCCTGAAGATCTGGAGACATTACTTGTATGGCACAAAAAGCACTATTTTTACCGACCATAAGAGTTTACAACATATATTCAATCAGAAGGAGCTCAACATGAGACAACGACGGTGGTTCGAGCTACTCAACGACTACGAATGCGACATTCGTTATCATCCGGGTAAAGCCAACGTAGGAGCAGACGCCCTAAGTCGGAAGGAATATTCTGGTCGAAGAGTCAAGTCGTTGACGATGACTATCCATTCGCACTTGTCAAAACAAATTCAGGCGGCTCAACTTGAAGCTATGAAACCAGAACATGTGGCGAGTGAATCCCACAGAGGAATTGATAAGAACTTAAAAGCCAAGGGTGGCGGAGCCCTATATTTCATGAACCGGATCTGGAGCCCGAAGCACGGTGGTTTCCGAGACTTGGTCATGACCGAGGTGCACAACAGTCGGTATTCCGTCCACCCAGGTTCAGACAAGATGTATCTGGATCTTAAAAAGCTATACTGGTGGCCTAATATGAAAGCAGAGATTGCTACCTTCGTAAGTAAATGCCTTACTTGCGCAAAGGTCATGGTCGAGTACCAGAAACCCTATGGTTTACTGCAACAACCATAGATCCCCGAATGGAAGTGGGAGCGGATCACTATGGATTTCATAACCAAGTTTCCCAAGACAACGGGTGGACTTGATACCATATGGGTCATCGTCGATAGATTGACCAATTCTGCACACTTCCTACCTATTAAGGAAACCGATAAGATGGAGAAACTTACGAGAACATACATTAGGGAAATCGTGCGACTACATGGTGTTCCTATATCCATTATCTCCGATAGAGATAGTAGGTTCACCTTAAGATTTTGGCAATCGTTGCAACATTCCCTAGGAACAAGGCTAGAGATGAGCACAGCCTAGCATCCACAGACCGACAGACAAAGTGAGAGGACCATCCAAACACTGGAAGATATGTTGAGAGCCTGTGTGATTGACTTTGGAAAGGCATGGGATACTCATTTACCCCTTGTCGAGTTTTCCTACAACAACATTTATCACACGAGCATCAAGACTGCTTGTGACAACCCGATATTTCAAGACGATATGATGGAACGCAAGTCAAATTTAGGTCAAAATTTAACTTTCCTAAAATCTTATTTGGGTTAAATAAAGTAGAAGGAATCGTATCAAGGTTTCCAAGCATATAAAGAACACTAAAATCCGAGTTATAACGAAGAAGTTATGACCATTCTAAGTTTTTCCAACAGAAAAACGGCAATACGAAGTTACGTGAAAACTCGAATCGGAGATCGAGCGACTTTTGGCCGGAATGACTTAAACGGGAATTGAAGGTCTCGTCAATGGTATTTCAGCGGTAAAAAGTCTGGCAAAAACCAACGTCAGATAAAAATGTTATGAATTTTTAAAGAAATTCCTTAATCACGTCATTTTAATAAATAAATAATAAAAATTATTTCATAATTTGCCATCGGAATCTAAACGAATGTTGTAGATCTTAGTCTCACCTTCGCGTGGATATAAAGAACGTCAAAAACGGAGTTCGTATGAACGAGATATGAAATTTTGAAGTTTATTTAAAATAATTATAAATTTAAATAAAAACTCCCGGTATTATCCGAAGGGGAGTCATCGGATAGGACCGGAGTACGCCCTGCGTACCCTCGTACGCCCCGCGTACTCAGATCGAAGGCCTCAGATCATCCACGTCGCCCTATGCGAAGCTACCGATCCGCCGTCCGACCCGCCTGTCCGACCCGCTCCATCCGAAATACGTAAGCAATGACGTCTCGTACGCGCTGTGTACCCTCGTACGCCCAGCGTACCGAGGCGGTTCAGCACCCCTATAAAAGGGATGCGAGGCTTTCCGAAAAATTTACTTAATTCTTCTCTTTTCTCTTGCGTCTTGCCTCGTTTTCCGTGCCCGTTCAAACCCGAAGCTCTGACCTTTTTGCTCAAGTCCCGAGGGTCGATTTTACTCCCGAGATTCCCGAGAATCCCGAGAAAAATCCGTTTCCCGAGACGAAACTCTGCCCGATTTTCCATCTCGCTATCTTCAAACTTTCAGGTGAGTTCATACCCCTGTAATCCACACTTTTAAATGTTTTATAAATATTTTTATATGCTTTTAAGGGGGGGAATACAAGTAAAACACACGATGATTATCGTATGTTATATGAAGTTTCATTATACACTTTTATTCAACGGAATCGCATGTGATTTATAAATTTTTATAAAGAAACTTTTGTATGCAAAATGTATCACGATAACATCATATCTTTTGAAATGAAAAGTGTTGTTATCTATATATAAATCAAACACTCTGCTTATACTGTATGTATATGTGTCCACCTTTCATACTACAAACATACGATTATTTTGGGATACTTCTTGTTAATAAATCAATCTTATGTGATTTATAACTAGTATACAAATGGATTTACTACAAGTTTAACAGTTTTACTAAACATATTACTTCAAATGACTTTCTAAAACGTTTTTACATGATTAAAGCTCGTTATCAAACTGTCTTACATACTGTAAGCTTCCTTTCAAACTCGGTTACAAAGGTGTTTTCAAACAGTGGTTTTCCGTGTACTTAAACTGTCTTATCAAACAAAATACTTTCAATCATTTTATAAACTGACATCAAGTCACAAATTCTTTATTAGACTTTTCAACGATTTTACAAAACTTCTTTATGCTTTTATATTATAAATTGCATGCCTCTATATGTATAGTTATATAAGAAATGTTTAAAAGACTTAGGAAGGCTATCCACCCTATTTCCTTTTCGCGCCTTGAGATGTGGTCTGGTGGGATATTGGGTATTCGTCCGAAAGTCGTTTAAAAATTAGTTATATATCATGTATACATATATGGTCATAAATGTTCCATCAGTTAATTTAGTTCCGATACTCTTAGATAGCAATGGTGTATAAACCTACTTGGTCACTCATCAATTACATTCTAGTAAACTATTATAGGAATAGTTTAGAGTAAACAAAACATTTTCCCTACTACAAGAAATTACACCGGAATCAGTTCATTCATGAGTCTAGACTGCATGTTATATGAAAGAATACTCTTACATGAATACTTATACATGAATACTTTTACATAGACATTATATGGAAAATTACTACTACATGTTATATGAAAGAATACTCTTACATGAATACTTATACATGAATACTTTTACATAGACATTATATGGCAAATTACTACTACATGTTATATGAAAGAATACTCTTACATGAATACCTATACATGAATACTTTTACATAGACATTATATGGAAAATTACTATTACATGTTATGTGTCTAAGATACGGTTATATCGTTCGCCTTTCTATCTTTACCTTGTGATTCAATCACATCATCGACGAGATAGATTGGGACTTTATCTCCTAGTACCACATGATACTTTGAGGGACTAACCATTCCGACAACCACTGTTAGCTACAGAGGTAAATGAACAATCTACGGATGTTTTAGGTTGATACCATCGTGGGTATACATAAGGGACTAACTATTCCTAAACCCGGCTGTTAGCAACAGAGGTAAATGAACAATCTACGGATGTTTTAAGTTGATACCATTTCAGGTATACTTAAGGGACTACTAATAAGAGATAATCAGGGAAAAACCATCATATTTTCAAGAGATGCGTACTTTCAAAACAGTCAGGTCTAGGTAAAAGACAACTTTCAAAACATTCGAGTCTTGGTAAAAGACTACTTTTATACTAGTAGGAAATATGGGATTTTCTAGAGCTTTTCATACTTATACTAAATGTTTTATCATTCATTCACCAGTCTTTCATATCAATTAATCAAAGCAATGACATTAAATACTTATGAACTCACCAGCTTAAATGCTGATCTACTCTTTCAAAATAACTTGTATTCTCAGGTTACAAATAGACAGGTGTCGATGCAAGGTTTAGAGAAGACGGAGCAGTCAAGACTCGTCTTTTATTTTGATCAGTTATCATGCTGTCTTGTACTATGAAAGAAAACACTTGTAACTAAAAATTATACTATTAATGCAATGGATGATGTTGTTGCTCGTTTACTACTTTACATTTGTTGTGATGCATACATGACGTCCTCCGCCCCAGAACGTTTCCGCCGTTCTCGGTTTTGGGGTGTGACAGATTGGTATCAGGGCATTGTTTATAGTGAATTAAGTATATCAACCCATTAAAAATATACTAACTATAAATACAATGGGATTAAAGATACTCTGATTTAGAGTTTATACTTTAAATAATAAAATATTTAAGTAATTATATGTGCCTGCATTCATACTAAAATCAGTGTCACTAGGACAGTACAAAAGAATTACGATTTATGGGCAACACAAGTGGGCTTAGAGACATATGGTCAAAACTGGGAAGATATAGCCTGATCGCCTATATTATCCGAGGGTTGACTAGCATGTGCCTAAGTTTAAGTGTGTGGTCGCAACAATGCTAAAATCTTACCAACCCTACCACAATGAGAACAATAGAACATAACATTAAAAAAAAAAAAAAAAAAAAAAAAAAAAAAAAAAAATTAAAAATTAAAATACTATAGGAGTATTTGGTGTTACTATAAGTACTTTATACTTGAGAATTAAAACGGGACCCTCATTACTAAGTTGATAGTTGATAAGTGGATACACTAAGGCTACATGTAATTAGGATGTTATAGACTTAGAATCAGTGATAATTTTGCCTTACCCCTATTATGTGTGAATTTGGAAATAAGGTCACTTATTCGAAGGTCTATCCTGTTTAGATTACACATAGCGGGTATGCACTTCACAAATAGCGATGTAACTAATGAGGGTTTTCTAAATAATTATCTAGATAGTTCGTCTAATAATTATCCACTTACCCTAAATTCTCGCATAGAAATCATAGTTGGACTCCATCCCCTTGACAACTAGTATCTTCCGAATGAAGTCATAGCTGGTTGGTTTGGAGAAGAACAAGAGAATGATCATCCTATCTCCTTGGATGATCACCGTGATGAAGACTTTTCGTATGATGCTAACTCCGAACCAGAGGTTGAGAACCTACCCCGAGCAACTCCCTTCCAATTCCTAACCCTCGTCGTGCTTTTCATGGCCCGACGCCTGAGTGGGTAGAATGCTTGGAAACATGGAGCCAAGGTCAAGATCAGCCCATGCCATTTATTGGCGACCGAAACTTTTACGACCTTAGCAATGGGGGCTCAGCTTGCAGGATCTTGCGAATCTTGGTCCGTAGAGTGGCCCAAAATGAGATTCAAGGCAGGACAACCCTACATCAGATTGCCGAAGTTGTCACCGATGCGAGAATGCATACCCTCCGCACCATTCATCTAGGGGATGCTCAAGAGAGATCAAAGAGAAACCATGAGAACCTGCTGCAAGCACTAGCTGAAAACCCGAGCCAAAGTCATAGAGCTCCAAGTACGCTAGAGAGTGTACGAGAGACACCTACTTGACATGGAACGTCAATTGGTTGAACTAAAAATTCACCAGAGGAATGACCGTCGCCAATAGTAGACGCTTTACTTTATTTCCCTTATAAAAAGAGGAATCATATTTTTCTGTCTATGCCTGAGGTGGCATTTTCTATGAAATTATCTTGTAGCGTAAGTACTTTAGTTAGGTCTTTATGCTGTCAGGAACTATCTCCTGTGGATATGATGTAAGACCGTTACAAGGTCATTTCCTTCCTTCAAGTACTCTTATCATACTCTCATTGGAGTCTATCTGAAATCTGCTTTAGTTAAGTCAGTGGACCATAGCAAGTTAAATACAGAGGCATTTCCAAGTCTCTTTCAGTGGTTGGATTTTTGTTATTCACCAACCCACGATACCTCAACTTGTACAACAAACGTCTTGAGACCATTCTACGAACTTACCTCTATTCATTACTAGGACTGCATCATAGGGATGTAGGTCAAACCTTCGCGAACATACTTTCATTCTGTACTAGGAATGCATCATAGGGATGTAGGTCAAACTTTCGAGAACATCGTCGTACTCTTTACACGAACAATCTAAGTACATCAGGGTCAACTAGAATTGCTCACAAAATCCTTACTTTTCGTGTTATAGAATCATGTCGTCATCCAGAAGCAATAAGTCGATCAGCAAAACCCCCACTTTTCCTATGGACGTTGCTACCTTTCAAACAACAGTTACAGCTGCCATGGTGGCTGCCGTAACCGCGGTCCTTGCACACCGTAGCGCTAATAGCACAGTCAATACAACTGATGGGAACGAAGTTTCCAATCGTGGTATTCATCCAGGAAGTCGTCAAACAGTATCAGTCACAGGCTCGCAAAGCCGGAAAACAAAAATCAAGAAACGAAAGCGTCAAGCCCGGAAGGAACGCAAGTGATCCCAAAAGCTGGCTATACAACAGTAGCAAGTGGAAACCCCTGCCATCCCAGTATCGAGCAGGTCATACGAGGGAAAACTCCCGAAGTGTGATAAGTGTAGTTTCCATCATCATGGGGCTTGCCAGGAGATGCAGTGTTGCAATTGCCTAAACATAGGGTACCATGCTCGTAACTGTGGAGCACCGGCGCGACCCATCACTGAAGTCCCTTTCATCGAGACTAAACCTGCACACAAGATTTGTTATAGCACCGAACGATTTAAGAAGCGGTTTTCAAAGTGGAGTAACGAGGAAGGCACTCGTGTCCACATAACATTGGCTAAACACCGCAATCCCGTCTCCAAGGCTAGTACTAGCCAGTCATGCCACCAATGCGGTGAGGTAGGACACTTCAAGAAAGATTGCCCGATAACAAAGAACTCTAGCGCAGATGGGAAAATTCTCAGGATCACAGCTGCAGGAGAGCCTACTCCGGAACCACGTTAAATGTAATTTGGGCGTTTCGTTATAGCAGACTTATAAACTATCTAGAACTAGTGCAACTAGAGTCTTACCTTTTGCGAGATCCTGTCTGTATAGGAATTCTCGTCCTGCGTATACTTGTCTTTTGTAGTATATCATATTCGCAGCAATAGTCTTGTGGTAAGTCTAAAGTACCGAAACTCTGTTGATGGTTGCACGGTTGTTTTGTCTGTAAACATCTTTTGTTCAAAATCTAATGTCTTTAAGTTTCCTTATGATTACAACATTATCATACTACTTGATTCAATTCTATCCTCACAAAAGCAGCTTCATACGTACAACTATTCCTCCAAAATCATCTTTCTAGCAAAACTGTTATTCCAGAACAACAAAGTACTCGTTCATAGAGAACCTCATGTTTCTCATCCTCTCCAAAGAGAAATTTAGCAAACCGCCCGAAGTACCACTCGTACAATACGTCAAGTTCAATCCAAAGACCCACAGTTTCAAGCTTATTTATATAGGACTCGTATACCCGAGATTGCGATTGTTGAGCCTGGTATAGGTTCTACTATGAACTTCAGGATGGAGACTGCCCAAGATTTACGAGTGATTATGCTACCATGCGAATAAACTTAGAAGCCAACTCGTGCCCTTTCTGTCGATTGGGACAAGAAAGTCAGATAGAACAAAAGTACCTATCCTTTTTCCTTAATTCATGAGTAATCATACTTTATTTTAGATCTTCACGTCATCTAATCAACCACAAGGTTCTGACTTCATAATCAGTATGAATTGGTTTTGTTCTTATACAAAAAGAAAGGTCACTGCCTATACCTCGAGTCAGCTTAAGATGCAGGAAGTTAACTATACAACACATAATCTTGAGTCAGGGACAGCAGTAATTATTTGGAAGATCTGGAGGCACTACTTGTAGGATACAAGATGTACTATCCTCACAGTCCACAAAAACATTCAACATACGTTCGACCAAGAAGAGTTGTCATGACAGTAAAGTCAAACAAAAGAAGCAGAGTTGTGCCCCGATAGGGACAGGTTCGCTAGAATGCCACGCAAGGGACTAAGGTCACTTAAGAACATGAGAAACAAATAAAACTTCTATCCGAGGCATGTTTACCGGTTCTATTTAAACTCTAATTTCGGGACGAAATTCCCTCTAACAGGGGGATGATGTGAGAACCCGATATTTCAAGACGATATGATGGAACGCAAGTCAAATTTAGGTCAAAATTTAACTTTCCTAAAATCTTATTTGGGTTAAATAAAGTAGAAGGAATCGTATCAAGGTTTCCAAGCATATAAAGAACACTAAAATCCGAGTTATAACGAAGAAGTTATGACCATTCTAAGTTTTTCCAACAGAAAAACGGCAATACGAAGTTACGTGAAAATTCGAATCGGAGATCGAGCGACTTTTGGCCGGAATGACCTAAACGGGAATTGAAGGTTTCGTCAATGGTATTTCAGCGGTAAAAAGTCTGGCAAAAACCGACGTCAGATAAAGATGTTATGAATTTTTAAAGAAATTCCTTAATCACGTCATTTTAATAAATAAATAATAAAAATTATTTCATAATTTGCCATCGGAATCTAAACGAATGTTGTAGATCTTAGTCTCACCTTCGCGTGGATATAAAGAATGTCAAAAACGAAGTTCGTATGATGGAGATATGAATTTTTGAAGTTTACTTAAAATAATTATAAATTTAAATAAAAACTCTCGGTATTATCCGAAGGGGAGTCATCAGATAGGACCGGAGTACGCCCTGCGTACCCTCGTACGCCCCGCGTACTCAGATCGAAGGCCTCGGATCGTCCATGTCGCCCTATGCGAAGCTACCGACCCGCCGTCCGACCCGCCTGTCCGACCCGCTCCATCCGAAATACGTAAGCAATGACGTCTCGTACGCGCTGCGTACCCTCGTACGCCCAGCGTACCGAGGCGGTTTCAGCACCCCGATAAAAGGGATGTGAGGCTTTCCGAAAAATTTACTTAATTCTTCTCTTTTCTCTTGCGTCTTGCCTTCTTTTCCGTGCCCGTTCAAACCCGAAGCTCTGGCCTTTTTGCTCAAGTCCCGAGGGTCGATTTTACTCCCAAGATTCCCGAGAATCCCGAGAAAAATCCGTTTCCCGAGACGAAACTCTGCCCGGTTTTCCATCTCGCTATCTTCAAACTTTCAGGTGAGTTCATACCCCTGTAATCCACACTTTTAAAGGTTTTATAAATGTTTTTATATGCTTTTAAGAGGGGGAATACAAGTAAAACACACGATGATTATCGTATGTTATATAAAGTTTCATTATACACTTTTATTCAACGGAATCGCATGTGATTTATAAATTTTTATAAAGAAACTTTCGTATGCAAAATGTATCACGATAACATCATATCTTTTGAAATGAAAAGTGTTGTTATCTATATATAAATCAAACACTCTGCTTATACTGTATGTATATGTGTCCACCTTTCATACTACAAACATACGATTATTTTGGGATACTTCTTGTTAATAAATCAATCTTATGTGATTTATAATTAGTATACAAATGGATTTACTACAAGTTTAACAGTTTTACTAAACATATTACTTCAAATGACTTTCTTAAACGTTTTTACATGATTAAAGCTCGTTATCAAACTGTCTTACATACTGTAAGCTTCCTTTCAAACTCGGTTACAAAGGTGTTTTCAAACAGTGGTTTTCCGTGTACTTAAACTGTCTTATCAAACAAAATACTTTCAATCATTTTATAAACTGACATCAAGTCACAAATTCTTTATTAGACTTTTCAACGATTTTACAAAACTTCTTTATGCTTTTATATTATAAATTGCATGCCTCTATATGTATAGTTATATAAGAAATGTTTAAAAGACTTAGGAAGGCTATCCACCCTATTTCCTTTTCGCGCCTTGAGATGTGGTCTGGTGGGATATTGGGTATTCGTCCGAAAGTCGTTTAAAAATTAGTTATATATCATGTATACATATATGGTCATAAATGTTCCATCAGTTAATTTAGTTCCGATACTCTTAGATAGCAATGGTGTATAAACCTACTTGGTCACTCATCAATTACATTCTAGTAAACTATTATAGGAATAGTTTAGAGTAAACAAAACATTTTCCCTACTACAAGAAATTACACCGCAATCAGTTCATTCATGAGTCTAGACTACATGTTATATGAAAGAATACTCTTACATGAATACTTATACATGAATACTTTTACATAGACATTATATGGCAAATTACTACTACATGTTATATGAAAGAATACTCTTACATGAATACTTATACATGAATACTTTTACATAGACATTATATGGAAAATTACTACTACATGTTATATGAAAGAATACTCTTACATGAATACCTATACATGAATACTTTTACATAGACATTATATGGAAAATTACTATTACATGTTATGTGTCTAAGATACGGTTATATCGTTCGCCTTTCTATCTTTACCTTGTGATTCAATCAGATCATCGACGAGATAAATTGGGACTTTATCTCCTAGTACCACATGATACTTTGAGGGACTAACCATTCCGACAACCACTGTTAGCTACAGAGGTAAATGAACAATCTACGGATGTTTTAGGTTGATACCATCGTGGGTATACATAAGGGACTAACTATTCCTAAACCCGACTGTTAGCAACAGAGGTAAATGAACAATCTACGGATGTTTTAAGTTGATACCATTTCAGATATACCTAAGGGACTACTAATAAGAGATAATCAGGGAAAAACCGTCATATTTTCAAGAGATGCGTACTTTCAAAACAGTCAGGTCTAGGTAAAAGACTACTTTCAAAACATTCGAGTCTTGGTAGAAGACTACTTTTATACTAGTAGGAAATATGGGATTTTCTAGAGCTTTTCATACGTATACTAAATGTTTTATAATTCATTCACCAGTCTTTCATATCAATTAATCAAAGCAATGACATTAAATACTTATGAACTCACCAGCTTAAATGCTGATCTACTCTTTCAAAATAACTTGTATTCTCAGGTTACAAATAGACAGGTGTCGATGCAAGGTTTAGAGAAGACGGAGTAGTCAAGACTCGTCTTTTATTTTGATCAGTTATCATGCTGTCTTGTACTATGAAAGAAAACACTTGTAACTAAAAATTATACTATTAATGCAATGGATGATGTTGTTGCTCGTTTACTACTTTACATTTGTTGTGATGCATACATGACGTCCTCCGCCCCAGAACGTTTCCGCCGTTCTCGGTTTTGGGGTGTGACACTGCTCCATTTGAAGCCCTCTACGGCCGAAAGTGCAGATCCCCTCTGTGCTGGGCTGAGGTGGGTGATACCCAATTAGCTAAGGGTCAAGCTTCTGACAGTACTCTCACCGGTCCGGAAATCATTCGGGAAACGACGGAGAAGATCGTTCAGATCCGTGAACGACTGAAAGCCTCTAGAGACCGATAGAAGAGCTACGCTGATAAAAGAAGAAAACCTTTGGAATTTCAGGTGGGAGACCGAGTCCTTCTCAAGGTCTCACCCTGGAAGGGCTTGATACGCTTCGGAAAGCGTGGAAATTTAAATCCAAGGTACATTGGCCCTTTCGAGATTCTCGCAAGAATCGTCCCAGTAGCTTACAAACTCAATCTACCGAACGAACTTCGTAACATACATTCTACATTCCACGTTTCCAATTTGAAAAAGTGGCTATCCGACGAGACTCTTATAATCCCACTCGACGAGATCAACGTCAACGAGAGCCTCAACTTCGTGGAAGAACCCGTAGAAGTCATGGACCGCGAGGTCAAGCAGACAAAGCAAAGTCGTATCCCGATTGTGAAGGTTCGCTGGAACGCCAAGCGCGGGCCGGAATTCACTTGGGAACGCGAGGATCAAATGAAACTGAAATATCCTCATCTTTTTACATAGTTATTTGTAATAATCTAGTTACTTAAACTCAAATTTCGGGACGAAATTCCCTTAACAGGGGGATGATGTGACAACCCGAAAAACTTCTCGCACGCACTCTTCAATTCTTTCCAATATTAGACTTATTTTACTATATAATAGTACCCTTTAAAGTCTAATGAAGTGTTATAAATGTGATATAATCAAGGTAGGAGTGTTAAAAAGGGTTAAATCGAAGTGTAGGAATCAAAATCGGGCCAAACACTCCAACACATGGAGAGTGCGGCTACACACTTGAGTGTGCGGCCACACACTCTTGTTTGCGGCCTCACACCCTCCCAACCGCACACTCCACCTATATATGCCACCCTTAGATCATTCTTGAACCCTTCCTTCACTTCTTCAAGCATAGAACACGAAAATCCTCTCAAGTATCATCCATTCTCCTTGAAGATCTTCATAAAAGGTACCAAGAACACCAAGAACACCAAGATGTTCATCTGGCCGCACACATGGCAGCACACACCACCTGGCAGCACACATGGCTGGACACAGGGCCGCACACATGTGCTGGTAGCACACTAGGCCGCACACACACATATAGTGTGTATTTTGGCCATACACCCTCTTGTATAACCTTATAAGCCCTCATACAATCATATATGATTATAACACTTCACTATAAGTGTTTACAAGTCCCTAAGGTGGTCCCAAAATCATCAATTAGTTGTTGATAACACTAATTAAATCCATATATGTGCTAATATATGCTAAATAGGATTCGCGCGTGTACTCATGTCACCACTTGACACCTAGCACCAAATCCAACATTATCAATAGAACCACTCACTGCAGGTGAGTTTATACCCCTTTAATTAACCTTTGAAATACTTTTAAATGTTTTAAATACTTTTATGGGGGGGGATACAATTTGAATATTTATAGTTATTACATCAATCACATGTGATTAATAACTACCAAATCAACGAATTCATCACTGTTTCAAATGTTTATCAAACTGTTTTACTTCAAAATGTTTTACAAACTCTTTTACTTATCAAATAATTTTATTTAACTTTATTATACTTCTTCTAAATTCCATGTCCATATATGCATAGAAATATAAGAAGTGTTTAAAAGGCTTAGGAAGGCCATCCGCCCTATTTCCTTTTCCTCGATTTGGATGTGGTCTTGTGGGATGTCGGGTAGCCGTCCGAGGGTCGTTTCAATATTAATTATATATCATATGTGCATATATATAGACATAAAAGCACTTCCATATTCATGCGTATCAGTTACATCATTATTAAGTTACCATCGGGGTAACACAGGATTACACTTATACTTTTGCTAGATCAATGAGTCAGTTCATTCACGAGTCAATACTCATTACTACGAGAACATATACATTGCATTACTACGAGAACATATACATTACAGTACTACGAGAACATATACATTACATTACTACGAGAACATTTACATGATATTATTAGAAGGAAAACAGATACAATTATACCAGAAAGAGAACATATACAATGTTACTAGAACAGGAACAATACATATACATATACATACATACACTTACATAAATGTGATCCACTGTATCGGAGCATGCCTTAAATGTCATGGCCCGAGTTGTAACCAAAGTCTCTTGGAGGGAGTGCGTGAGTTTGCGTATAGATCTATACTAGATTGACTATCCTACACCTTGCTGCTAGCTACAGCCGGACCTACCGGTCTGCGGGTGCCAAACGTCATACCTTTTTACGACCTACATTTTTCGTTGTTACTCAGTCGATAGTATGGTACAATTAAATCACATGATTCCTTAATATAAATCCGGTTTAAGGTAGTTAGTATAACAGTAGTTCCTATAATACAACACTACAGTACTACAATAATTTAACCATTACATATATATTTAGTGATTATATCACTTAAACATTAATGTACAAACTATATTTTGTTAAATGATAGTTACACTTAGGAAATTACACATTGTTACAAGAAACGAACATACAAAACAGTTAAGCCTTGGTAGAAGGCTACTTTAATGGAAAATATAGGTTTTTCTAAGAGATCGAAACTTTTACAAACACTTACAAACGTTTACGTACATTTTACAAACTTACACTTGAGACATGTTCAAACGTTTTGATAAGAAACACCGACACTAAAATACTTATGAACTCACCAGCTTAATGCTGATAAACTCTTTCAAAATAACTTGTATTTTCAGGTCATCAGTAGACAGGTACCGAGACCAGCTTTTGAGAAGATGGAGCACATTCAGGACTCATCTCTTTATTTTGACTTACATTACTTTTGGTGTCTATATCTGTACAGAACACTCTTGTATTAAAATTATATATTTAATGCAATGGAGGATGTTGTTTTCTTGTTTACTTTTACTGTGTTGTGATGCTTTACATGACGTCCTCCGCCCCAGAACGTTTCCGCCGTTCTCGGTTTTGGGGTGTGACATATAAGCATTAACACAATACTTTTCACCCACTATGTACAGACAGGGGCCAGATATGGAACACCGGAGGGCAAAATCATTTTCGTATATAGCACTTTTGAAATCCAGCAACCCAAGCGGCCTCCAAACTAGATTCCCCATACCGCGAGTGGTTAAAAAGATATTATAAGGACACTTATATAACTCATAATAACATCGCAAATATTTATTATAAGGTCCTAATAACATTACTATATTTAAATAAAAACTATATTTAAAATAGCGTAGGTGTATCTTACCTATGAGGGGATTCGCCTAAAAGCCGGGCTCTGTAGGGGTAGAACTTCCAAGCCGAAAGCTCTTATTCTCGGAGTTGTTGAGCGTTCTAGGGCTTTCTTCTAACACTAGGGGAGTTTTGGGAGGTTTAGAGAGAGTGTAGAGAGATGAAAGAATAGGAAAGGTCTAAAGAAAATGAGGGTGAGAGAGGTTCTATTTATAGGGTGTAATATGGCTGAACTTCGTGCCACATGTCACCATCTAGTGGCAACAATTGGGGAGAAAGAAATGGACAAGATTATGCAACCTAATAAAAAATGCACGGAAAAGTAAAAGAAAAGAGAAATGCCCCACCCCATGCTTAAAAACAAGCATTGTCCTCAATGCTTAAGGAAAGGGCGGAAATGACCTAAATAGGAGGGTCGGGCAGCGGGAAATGCCTGTGGCGGTAGTGGTAATCCCACATATCCTGGACCTGGCAGGATGTAAATGATAAGGAATGTTCCATCCGATCAACACGGCTCACCACATCTTGGATGGCTCGGGTGTTCCCCTGCATCTGGGTGTCGATGCGCTGAACTATGGAGGAAAACGTGGCGTATAGGTCAAAGAATGCAGGGGGGAAATATGATGGGATATCGTTGTTGGATTAGGTGTCTAAGTTTATAACCATTTTTCCAATGTACTTGACCCGATTAACATGGTCGATTTGGGTTGCATGGCATCATGCATTTGGATAGACTAAAATGAGAGAAATAACACTTAAGGTTTATTAATATATTATAGGCTCTAATATATTAATAGTAATATTTAATTAGTATTGATCAAGAATTAACTTGGAATTAATAAAGTGATCAAAAGAAGACTAATTAAATATATGGGTTGATTGTGTAAATCACCCATACTTGTATAGTGGGCTAATGCTTCATGGATTATCATGTTGGGCTAAAACCCATAGGATGCTCCATGGTGTTTATAGAACCCATGGGTCATGGAAATGAAAAGTCATCACAATTAGGGTTTACATGGTGTAACCCTAATTGTAATACACTATATCAGCTACATGTTATTCACCAAAATTGGCCACTAAGACATACAAGTGAGGGCTAGCGGATTTATAAGTGTTCTTCATCTCTCTCTAAGTTATTCCAAGTGCATTTGGTGTTGTGTGACACATTTGAGGCATCACACTTGAGGTGCTAGGCTCACAAGGTTTTCAAGGAATCCAGACTACTACAAGGTATGTTTTCTTTCTTACCATTATGTTTAAAAGTTCCCATGTACGCTAGATAGGTTACGGACCTTGGAAAAACAATTTTGCATGTATCATAGATATAGCATTGATCCAAGGTTTCTAGGGTTGCATGTACACCATAGGAGTGTTAGAATGCTCAAAACCCTACAGTGGTATCAGAGCCTAGGCTTGTTTGGTTGATACTTGATGCAAAATAGTTAAAACACTCAATTTATCTACACTCTGCAGCATGCACTCGCAGAGTCCATGGGGGGACTCGACGAGTCCATGAGTAAACTCATCCTACTTGTCGAGTAGGTTATTGCACTCGACGAGTAGGAACCACAGAATGCAGTTTTTTGAGTTTCGCAGCTGGAAATGGACTAGAAACATTACCCTAAACTGTTTTGGTGCTATTAAACTTGTTTTAGATGGTGTAATGGTTGTTCTAATCCATTTACAATGGATAATATCAAAATTTCATTTTTATATGTGTTCATATGTTCTTCAAATTTTGATAGGAATATACATGTTCTTATGAGTTCTTGATAAATCATAGGAATTAATTGTTAAAATTGGTTAATGTTTAATTCATGATCATTATGTGTTTTAATGGAATCCATAATTTGTCCTCAAGTTATGGATTACCAAAAGTCTTTCTTTTAAAGTCCATTAAAGAAACACATAGGTTACGTAAAATGAAAAGTCTCTCATTTTATGAATCCATTAACTCATAAGTTATCAATGATGAAAAGTTTTGAAAGTTACAAAACTTTCCCTCAAGTTTCGGAACATGTAAAGTCAATCTAAAACTTTAGTTCCAACCCCTAGAATTTTAAAAGTTCAAATTCAACCCTTATACTTTATAATATTATAAGTTTAATAATAATTATATATGTATAAGAACATAGTCGTTTTACCGTTACTAGGCCTTATTCATGAAGCCGGTCTATAAGGGGTGTATAAGGTTGCTGCCTATAAAATGGCGGCTTAATGGGTGTCCACTCTCACCCAACGCTTCCTTGATCGGTGGAGGGTCGTTAACCGAACGGGTAAGACAAGGAAGTTAAATATTCATTAAAAGTATGATGAATATAAAGTAACTAAATGTTTTTTTATAAATTCCCAATCATAGTTACTTTAGGAAAATGTGAATAAGGTGCTAACCCATAAAATTACACTTTGCACTTTGATCAAGTCGTTAGTGGAGCGTGTGTGGTTAACCGGCACATCGATTGAGGGGTAAATATTAAGGGTACCAAGTAATTTACATGGCTACTTCACACCTTGTTTTGTGATCCTCGGCATCCCACTCACAAAACTTGAAGGGCACACTCGATATTGAAACATGCCATTGAAAAGTTCAATGAATATCAAAGAATCTAGGAGTTTCAAAAACCAATAAAACCTAATAATTTATTTCGTTTTTCATGGTGGAAATTGGTGAATCGCCATTCACCTACCTTCAAATATTTTATAGCTTGGATTACGACATCCCTCTTCTGATTTATAAAATATTCTATTGGGTCTTAGCCTTAATATTACATTTGAGTGTTTTATTAAGGACTATCTTTATATCTAATCTAAATTTGTTGTTCTTATTTTCAGATGTATTCCAACAATGCTACTTCTAGTTCAAACCCTAACGAATCCTTCTCTCTCATGAGCCTTTGTGGGAGAGTCATCTTTGATGGATCCAACATTATGGATTGGATCAGGAAAATTAGGATGGTAACTCGGTATGAGGATAAAGAATATGTCCTAGACAAGGAGCTTAAGGTACCCAAGTTGTCTGTTTCTCCTTAGGAGATCGCTGAATATGAGGCCCATGAAAGATATGCTACCAAAGTGACATGCATCATGTTGGCCACTATGACAGCCGAGCTCCAAAAGTCCTATGAGGACTACTATGCTTTTGAGATGCACTAGGATTTGATGGACTACTACCATTAGAGTGCTCGTCAAGAGCGATCTAAGATCATCACCTCCATGATAACAACCTGGATGAAGGATGGTGAATCCATCACGGGCCACATGCATAGAATGACAAGGTATGTGGACCATTTGCTGAAACTAAATGTGAACTTCCACGAGGAGTTAGTAGTAGATATCAATTTGAACTCCTTACCATCGTGTCACTACTAGAAAAAAGGCCTTTTACGACGCTCATTGCGCGTCGTAAAACGCTCAGACGACGCGCAAATGCGTGTCAAGGAAGGCCCTGTCATAAAGAGAGACGACTCGCAAATGTGTGTCAAGGAAGGCCCTGTCGTAAAGAGAGACGACGCGCATTTACGACGCGCATTTATGACGCGCATTTACAACGCACAGTTATGACACGCAATGCGTATCAAGGAAGGCCCTGTCATAAAGGAAGACGACACGCATTTGCGTGTCGTAACCTTATGACACGCAATGCGTATCAAGGAAGCCCCTGTCAAGAAAGGCCATGTCATAAATGAAGATGACACACATTTTTGCGTATCATAATTTTAAATGTTTAAAAAAATATTATTTATAGATTTGCTTATTTTCAAATTAAATTTGTATTTAATGTTTAATAATAGATAATAGATAATAAAATATCATATACAAAAATAGAATCCATTGTATAAATTTAATGTCATACAAATAATCGTTCCATATGTAAACAAATATATACCAAAAAAATCATGTCAAAAAATTGTAATACATTTATATTAAGGGGATCTAATTGTACATTGTTATTAAGAGGTTTCCCCGAACGATATAACATAATACTAAATTGCTATTAAGGGACACCTTATTCAATGTAATGCTATACAAACTAAAAAGATATACACAAAGATGATAACCATCAAATTCCAACTAAGTAGAGTTGAATCTTGCCTTTCATACTTCTTTAAGACTAATATTGAACCCCTGTTCCGATAATTCTTGTGACCTGATCAAATAAAAGTCAAAAAATTAATATGTTAATACAATTATTAGAAGAATCAAACTTGGAATGTTAGTTGTAAAAGACGAAACTACCCTTTTCTCCATCCAAAGAATTTGGGATTTGGAATAAATACACTACAATATGAATTACCTAATATCAACAATGACAAATACAATGACAAGAATACCCGCATACAAATGGTAAATATTATATGTAAAGCTATCAACAATGATATTCACAATGACAATCTTTGATCATATAAACTAGAGAGTATATCATCACAATTCCATCTAACACCACCCATTAGAACACGTAAAGCTACTCAACCAACATATCATGTCATGTAATGTATTTTTTGTCAGTATATCTTCACATAGAAAACAAAAGTGAAATAAATAAAAATAACAACCTTCTCATTTACTGAAAATGGATATTGTTCACATATATGGGAGCCATTTTCAGAATTACCATCCCCATTTACCTGAAATCATTCATGCCATTTTAACTCAAATAATTTATTTATAGTAAAAAAAAATATTCATAATTATAGTGTTTTGATTATATAATATATACCCATCTGTCATTGACTCCTCATTCGTCATAAGAATGAACAAATATTTTAATTAATTACCTTGAAATGATAATAATATAAATACTATAACACCATGGCATGGTATATTTGAATAATACCTAGTGTAGCATCCAAGATAAGACGTTGACTTGTTGCTTGAGCATATTTTGCAGTGTATGCTTTAAGGGCATCATCCCACCGTTGCAGCTTTTCATACCTTATATTTGGAAGCAACATAAACAATTAATATTTTGAGAAAATAAGACAATGTAAATGATTTCAGGGTCCTGGAAATATACCATGATTCCTTCAGTTGTAAATCCAAACAGCATCCCATATATAGTTATATACTTAAGAGAGTGAAAAAAGGAAAGTGAGCTAGTTTCTATATATGCTTACCCTCCAAAAAGATAGAAGTGAAAGTATCCAAAAGAAAGCACTTATCCACGTTGATTCCTTATATGCAATCCACACCTGATCAAAAGAAGCAATCAAACATTATTGTTATAACAAAAGTCGAAAAATCTCCTTTTCACTATAGTTGGAAAGTATATAATAAACAAAGACTTACTGCTACAATGACAATACAAAAATAGAAATAGGTTGTTATTGCTATCATGCACCTGTGAGCATTTACAACTATGTATGAGCATTTACTATTACACTTTTTTACATAAATTAAATAAAAGGGAAATTTTAAATGGTACCTTGATAATACATTGGCATTGAATGTAGATCCATCAACGATAAGCACATAAATAAAAGTTCCCAGCATCAAGTAGCCTAGTGCAGAAATGATTATTTTTGCAATTAAAACAAAATGTACCCTTTTGTATCCCATTGCATCCCTATATAAGCCAAATATATAATAAAATTACAAGCATTTTAGCAAACATTTTTACTTGATTTTAGTTTTTGTTATTGTTAATGGACATGTCCCTCAAAAGTTATAATGGATCCTTTGATGATTCTTCTGGTGACAACTTAAAGAACTGTAGAGCCACGTATCATTTGTAATAGGGCTATAGAAGGAATGAAAATTTACTTAAAACATGTTACACTTGTAATTAATAGTAATAATAATAATAATAATAATAAAGGTTAATTACCTTCCTGCAAAAAGTACAACATGTATCAATACAGCTGCCTTGATCCAGCATGATTCCTTGTAGACTATCCAAGCCTAAGATTGCAAGTATATACACAACCACATATAACTCCATTTGATTCAACAAGCTTGTAACACCATGGTCAAGATCAGTTCCAAAATCCCCAGTAAACACGCCACCTGAATAGAATTGGAAACCCATGCCACTGGCATCAATGGCAACTGATACGGGTTGATTAGCGACTGCCTGTAACAATGCGGATTCACTGTTGGCTGGCACTTTTTCATACCCAGTAATGGTGGCAGCATGGACAGCTTCTTCCTTGGTGTTGCAGGTTCCATCTGTTGCCTGATATGGGTAAGCCACCTTGGTGTTGATGCCTTTGTTTTTAACGATAAACTCAAAGCCATCTTCCATCTCGCCACCATCACATCCTCCGTTTTGTTTTTGGAGGGTTTTGATTGGTGTTTGTTCCTTTAGGGTTCCGTTTTCAGAATGGTTTCCTGTAATCGAAGATTTTGATATTAGTATGAAATTGAGTTCCAAATATTCAAATTGCAGTAAAAGAAATGATCTTACTGTTACCGTTTTCCGTAGAGCGACCATTTAAAGGAGGGGAAGAAGCAAACCCAGTGTAATCACCTGAATTCAAATAAAAAAAAATGAGATAAAAAATGATTATTTTTATTTTTAAGGTAGCAGCAGAAAATTAGTTTACCGTTTGTTTGTGCTGGAGAAGATGCGTTTTTTAATTTTTCAGCAGATGATTTGCCAGGCCATTGTTTAAGAGGGCGAATAACCAGAGGTCTTGGATTCTCCCTTGGAATAAAAAGAGCATCTGCTTTTGGTGTGTTGGTAGTCTCTTCATCATCACTAAAAAACGAAACCTGTAATTGGAAAAAAAAATAAATCAGATCCATAAAAAACAATAAGGGCAAAATAGTCAATATAACAACAGATATTACCTTTGGCCCATCATTTTTCGGGTGATACTTTCTAGCACCCCACGAATTTTTTACCAACGAGTACTTCATGCCAAAGCTGTGTATATGATGTATTCACCATCACCACAGACAACAACATACCTCCTATTTGGGTTGTGCTTCAAGCTCTATGGAAAAATAGAAAAGTCAAAGTCCATATGGTTGACTATTTTCAGTTTAAAGGAAGGTAGGAACAAGCATAACTCACTTGTGGATAAAGATCACATGTTCCCAGTTCTTTAACTACTAAAGGCAGCCTCTCTCCATCAGAAACCTGAATAAAAAATAGATTTTTTTCCCATTTCATTGTTAACATAACATAACATGTATATGGGCTTTAAAGTCCAAACCTCATGATCAGCTCCCACACTCTTGATGTTAATAATTTGAATTTCATTATGTTTAGCCCATATAATTTTTCCACTATTGTCCATGCTGGCTACAGGCTCTTCACGTCTAATTTTCACCATTATGGTTCCTTCATCATAGCCAATAACAATCCTGTAAAAACAGTAATTAAAATAAATCCAGATGAATGAAGAAGCATCAAGATTCAAGACCCACAAAACAAAAAACAAAAAGTGCTATACAAACTTACCGACGTGAACCTTTCATGTATCCAACAGCCCAAACCCTTTCAAGTCCATAGTTCAAGGTGTTCTCAAGTTTGAATAAAAAAAAAAGTGGCATAATCTCAAAAAGTTTACATTTTTAACATATGTATAACGAGGGTATTTTGGTCTTTTGATAGGAAATGAAGAAAGAAATGGAATTCCTTCCATCCATCAAACATGGAATTTGAAGGAATCCAACAAAAATTGAATTCCATCCATTGGAAACCAAACACACCATGGAATGGAATCTAGCATTCCGATTCTTTTAGAATCTACAAAACAAACACACCCTTAAAGGTAAAAAACAAGAGCTCACCTGTAAGTGGTTAAATGCCATATACGGACAGTACCATCTTCTGAACCTGTCATTATTATTGGAAACTCGGGATGGAAACATACAGCAGAAACATTGTGTGTGTGACCTTCTAGAGTTTGGACACAGGTTTTAGTTGGCAACTCTACAGTAACAGATCACAGTTGTGACCGTATTGTTGGATTCTCATATTGAGATAGTAAAGGGAATCAAATCAGTTTTGAAATTGTAAGTAAAGGAGATTCAATTCCTATTACATAAATTAAATTCCAACTCCTAAACACTAAATTGATTTTTTTATCATTATCAAAACACAATTGGCTGATTACTACTCATGTGTATGTATAATAATAGTAAATTGAATCTAATAGGAATACATAAATTTTTATTTACCTGTGAGGTTGTCACTGTGGCAGGTTGCTTTGAACCTTGTTCATTAATCTTTGGACAATATTCTTTTGGTTCAAACATTTAGTCAAACACCTAGTGTGCATAAAAAAATCAGGTACTTATATCATAAAATATTAACAATTCCATAAAAATATATGAGAGAGGGTAAAAAGGCACAAAAAATCGTCCAAAAAGAAGGACCAGTAGGACATGAAACAGGTAACTATGGTTGAAAAAGGAAGAATTACCTTTGAAATAGGCATACTACGCAGATGAAATAGGCAACAGTGGTGGTATAGTGGTGGTTCTGGGCTGTTGCGAAGGCAGTGTGGTGGTGGCTCAGGGCTGGTGTTGTGGTGCGATGTTGTAACAGTGGAGTCTGAAAGCAAACACAAATTGTGATGGAAGCTATTGTTGTTGGTGATGTCCGATTCATCAAAAGAAAATCATTCTTCGATCAATCTTCTATTTTGAGAAAGAAGATATTACTATTTCAAATGTGTTATGTTTGATTAGGGTTTGCACATAGAAGGAAGTGAAAGTCGATCGGAGAGGAAGGGGTTTGCAAAGAGAAAGAAGGGAGAGAATGAAGTCGATTTTGGCAGGTGTAGAGAGTAGAGAGGAAGAGGAAGCGGGTGTTCAAAATTTTGGGGGATTTAGTTTCCCCCCTTACCTATCAAGGAGTCCCAGAAACGCGCGTTTATTAAAATTATAAAGCGACATTTGTAGAGGACGCCCGTTTTATTATAGGTGCCCTCCGTGTTTTTAGTATTTTTACATGAGACACTTATTTAAGGGCACTCAGTAATGCGCGACCTAAATCCTTAAAATTTTTGAAGAGATGACACTTTTTTAATGTCGCTCTCTAATGCGTAACATAAATCAAAGAGCGTCGTGTTTTGCGCGTCGTAAAAGGCCTTTTTTCTAGTAGTGTGTTATGATCAATTCCGCATGACATACCACATGAACAAGGAGGAAGTTACACTCAGCAAACTTCAAGGACTCTTGAAGACCGCAAAAACTGGTCATAAGGGTAAATTTGTTGTTACCACTCCTACTCCTACCGTGACCACTGTCTTTGCAATCGGGCAGGGTAAAGGAAAGAAGAGGAAGAGCCCTTCAAAGGGCACCGAGGGGAAGACCCTTGATGGCTCCTCTTCAAGTGGAACTAAGAAAGGTTTCATCACGCATTCTACTAACCCTAAAGAGGTTGAATGCTTTTACTGCCATGAAAAGTCGCACTGGAAGCGAAACTGCCAAAAGTACCAGCAAGATGTGAAGGATGGGAAAGTTAAACCCAACCATGCAGGTACATACATTATATTGCCTAATAATTCATCCCGTTCTAATTCTTGGGTCCTTGATACATGAGGAACATTTTTTTAAGCATTCTAACACTTCCTAAGTGTACATACAACGCTAATAACCTTGGATTTTTGATGGGTTTTTGAGCATTCTAACACTTCCTAAGTGTACATGTAACCCTAATAACCTTGGATCTATGTTTGTCTAATTAACATGCAAAGTTGAATTCCAAGGTTATATTCCTATCTAGCATACATGGGGCAAATTTTTTTTAACTTGAATGAAAGATACAATAACTTACCGTGTTGTTGATTATGATGCTTGAAACCTTGTGAGCCTAGCACCCCAAGTGAGATGCCTCAAATGCTTCACACAACACCAAATGGAAAGGAGTAAACTTTGAGAGAATCCTACACTTGCAAAATTGGCTCTAGCCCTCTTGTTTCTTAGTGTAACCGATTTTGGTGGAGATGGTCTTTACATAGTGTGACAGATCTAGGGTTACACCATGTAAACCCTAATGTGTCATGGCTCTTCATTTCCATGACCCATGGGTTTGTAACTCCCATGGAGCATCCGATGGGTTTAACCCAACTTGATAATCCATGGAGCCTCTTAGCCTAGTATAGAAGTTATGCGTGATTTACATAATCAACCCATATATTTAATTAGTTATCTTTTGATCACTTAATGAAATATAAATTAATTCTTGATCAAACTAATTAAATAATACTATTAATATATTAGAACTTATAATATATTAGTAAACCACAAGTGTTATTTCTCTCATTTAGTCTGTCCAATTGCATGGCGCTATGCAACCCAAATGGACCATGTCGGGTCGGGTCAAGTACATACCAGAAATAGTTATGGACTTAGACACCTTATCCAACAGTCTCCCACTTGGATAAGCC